>NC_052525.2:14625000-15250000 GCF_016746395.2 Drosophila simulans | reverse complement strand
TTGAAACATTTGACTAGTCCGGGCAGATTGCACGTCTGGATCTTTGGATCGTAGAACAGGCCATTGGAGCACTCGCGCCGAACGGCATTACCACGCTGGCACACAAAGAAGCTGGAGCAACTGGCCGGATCCGCGAACGACAGGCCATTGAAGCGATCCGCACAAACGGTGCTGCCCAAGGCATCAGTCAATGGCACCGCCGAGGACACCAGGATCACCACAAATAGATGCTGTGCAATCCCTAAAGACGAAAGAATATGCAAAATTTTAATATAGATCTTTAAGCTAATAGTAGTATATCATGTTTTATGGGCAGACATTATGATCATATCTTTGTAGTATCCATATAATCCAATTTGCTAATCCAATGATCTTCTAAATAATCGATGTGGCATAATCCATTGTTCGACGTACAAACTTTCATGTTGGTAAACCGGCTAGGAGGTGCTGTTTCAAAAACGCGACCACTTTTGTCCAGACTCGCTCTTTATAGACGGCGGCGCCTCCTTATCGCCATCGCCATCGGCAGACGGCGACGGTTACATGGGCAACGTTCACTTCTTGTGTGGAAAACACGGCTTGGACAAACAGTATACTTTTCGCGCGTGCTGCCGGAACTAGCGTGTATCGCCAATGGAACCATTAGGAAATTGGCATGGAATATATATACATATATAATGGTTTTTATCAGTGTCTGCTATTTTGGATAATGCATCTCGAAATTGTTGCACTCGCATGTTTTACATTTGATAACAGTGTTGAAAAGAGGAAATTGAATAGATATCAGATATGAAATCCATGTTCTTAGAATAATAATACTATTACTTCCTGCATATAATTCTTTACTTAATCACTTTACACAATTCGATTAGTAAGGATATGCATCCTTGTTGTGTTTCTGGCTATGAATGCTAAGGAACACACAGTTTACCGACGGCTGGGACACCGAGTAGGAATAGAAATCCTGCTTGTTGCGATGCAGTGTATCGACGATCCTGGCCATGGGGTACATGTGACTGGACAGCCAGAAGCAGACCATGGGAAAACTAACATTCCTGCAGGTGTATAGAAAAGGAATGGGAATTAGAATTAGAATGGAAATCTCAGATTTGCCTCACTTGATGATGGCATGTGGAAATACATTTTCGATGACTCCGCACAGCTTTAAGTACTTCCATCTGTCCGCGCTGTCGGTGAAAGCCGCGGAGAACTCCTGATGCCTGCGCCGCCATAACGTCCCAGTGGTCCCTGCCCTAGCCTCCTTGGCCTCCGACGACTGCGAGTCAAAGTCAATGGGACTGCCCAGCTCGGCCAGATGGATTCTCGTCTCCACCATGTAGTACGATGCGTAGTAGTTCTGCTGCAGCTCCTCGCGCTCGCCAATCACCGCAATGCCCGGATAGCTCAGCGTAGCCATTCGTAGGGCGGGCGTGGAGTACGCGGTGTCGCTGCATGTATAGATCACGCTGTGACCAAACCTGCGCAAATCGTGGATTATGTGCAGCATGCTGCGCTGCGACACGATGTCCAAGTGGGTGAAGGGATCGTCCAGCAGGATGAGCTCGGCATCGCTTATCAGGGCTATGCCGAGACTCAGTCTTTTCAGTACGCCCTGGCTGCAGATGGACAGCGAGTTGAAGCGATACTTGTACAGCCCGAAGATTTTGCACAACTTTGTGGCCTCCGTCCGGAGGGAACTCCGCTTGGAGCGTCGAATGCGCAGTATCAGATACCACGTCTCCATTATGGTCAGCGATCGCATCGTTTGAAACTCCTGGGCACTGTAGCCCACCATGTGGCAGGATTCCAAGTCCTTCGACTTGTATGGAACCCTCTTGGAGCTGATTATCCGTCCCGAACTGGGTGTGTAAATGCCGAGAATCGTCTTCAGCAGCACACTTTTCCCAGTTCCATTGGCGCCGAAGATGCTCATGACTTGATAGCTAACAGGATATAGACATTACTTAGTTGGATGGATATGGATATTGCGCATATGGTCATCCATTACCGATTGACCATGAAGTCAATGTGCTTGATTGCCGCTTTTAGGCCAAAGAAGACGCTCAAATGCTCCACATGCAGGGCTTTTGATTCTATGTGGTTGCGTTCCAAGGTGCTCACACGGGTTTTTTCATGGATCCAGGTGTTCTCCAGCTCGCTGGGCTCCATGATGTGCAGAATGTTCTGATCGTATTTGCTATCCGGACTTGGGAAACACGTCGGTTAGAAATGGAGGGGCAACACAGGAACTCGAACTCACTCACTATCCCAAAAGTACTTCGGTTGTCGTGGCCTTCGCTTCACCATATGCGATTTAAGGAATATGAAAATCGAGATCCACACCACGACGAGCAGGAGGTATACACAGCACAGGTATCGCAGATGGTAGAACTCCTGTGCGTCGTCATCTACGGATAGTTGAAATAGTTAAGATTATGAAGGAACACTAGGTCACTAGCTGAGCCCTTGATGGATGCCTCCTTACCACAACAGTTGGGAATCGTTTGGCACTGGTCCGCATAGACACTGGTCTCGTAAATCTGCCGATCGCTGCAGAGCCAGATCTTCTCCGAAATGCTGGCGATGCGCATTAGATTGTGCAGCAGGGCATAGAACGGATGGAAGTCCAGCAATAGGAAGTGGGCTGTGTTGGGATTCGTGAATGGCCACAACTCCTTCACAGCTATGTAAACCAAAATGCCCAGTGAGTAGGCAAGGAGCACGTTTAGATACACAAAGGGCATATCCGAGATCGGCATGATGATGGTTATCAAAATGTTCAAGCTAAGCACACATGCCGCAATGAGGAACATGACATAGACGGAGTATACTGCAGATCATATTAGCAATATGCATATATGTGTACGACGATGAACGTACTGTGTATATTGGAGTCCATTAGCAAGTCCCAGTGAAAGAATATGACGGCTATGTTAATGGGGAACAGGGCGAGGAGCACCACCAACAGGTCGTAGATCAGGAAGGCCACGATGAGCACGATAGTCGGCATGCCGGCAATCAGTTCCACGTAGTTGTAGCGACCGTCCCTACTGAGCGTCATGTGCAGCAGGGGTATGCTCCAGATGCAGCAGAAGCAGAAGCTCAGGCAGCTGGCGAAGATCAAGTCGTATCCATCGATATTCAAGTGCAGTTGCAGCGTGTGGATGGTCGAGAAGGGCAGCACCTCCAGTTCCACCTCGATGCCCGCTTCGCCACCGATGAAGGCACTGAAAATGGATGCACATGTGGTAAATTTGATGCGATATGACAACATGGAACATACACTGCCAGCGAGTTCAAAGCCCGAGCCAAGCTATCCGGAGCTGTGTGTGGCCACTTCGTGTTGAAGAGCACCTCGATCTGGGCATTTGAGAATATGACCGCCTCCATAATGTCCGCATCCGACAACAGACAGTTTTTGTACTCGTAGTTATAGATGAAGGTCGTGATGTCCACAGACTTGCCCACCTCTGTGACCCCCACTCTGGCATACTCCTCACTGGCCACCAGTAGTTCGCCATGTAGCGAATCCTTTTGCATGAGTATGATGCCATCGCCATGATCGGACATCGGAAAGGTAATGTGTCCCGGTTGCCGGCAGTTGTGCCAGAAATATGGCATACTCAGTGTCCAGACGACGACGAGCGATGGCAGAGTCAGCTTTAGAATTGGTATAAACCAGTTGCGCGTATCGGCGATCAGCAGCTGACGTAGCTCCTCCAGCAAGTGCATGATCGGTATGAGGAATTTCCACTTTGCGGGCTCTTCTTGTCCGCTTACTGGAAGTGTTTGTAGTCCGGGCTGGCCAAACTCTAAAGTGGACTTAACACGCGTGTATAGGCTAACTAAGATGTCATCAATGCTGCACTCATGAACTTCGAAACTATATACGTTTAGTTCATGTTTCACTCTGGTCAAGTTATCGATCAAACCAATCAGTTGGGAATGGTAACTGTGATTGATAAGGAAGGAAGCGCAGTCGGCCAAGATGGAGTCCATCTCCATTTCCGGTATAAAGTTCGCCATGAAAGCATACACATCCCGGAAACTACACTTTTCGTTGCCAAAAATAAGCTGTTGGATTAAAAGGGATTACTATTTGAATATTATAATATATCATATCATATACCAAACGATAGGACTCGTTTAACATCCTGCACAGCTTCTTTTCCGTTCCAAACGCCTGCAATTTGCCCTTGGAGAGTACAAAAATGCGATCGGCGATTCCGCTGGCCACTTTTTGATTGTTGGAAGTGAAGAAAATGGAGCGGTTCTTCTTTTGCTCCAGAATCAAAGTGTAGAACATACTGGTCCGCTGCTCATCGATTCCATCGAACGGCTTGTCCAGGATGACGATCTGCTTGCCCCCAGCGAAGGCGCATAGGAACTGCAGCACTCTCCGCTGCCCGATGGTCAGCTCATTGACCGGAGACTTTTCCCAACCATCAAGCTTTAGATATCGAAGAAGTGCTTTAGCCTCTAGCTTGGCCTTGATCTTGCTGAGACCCCGCAGCCTGGAGAGGAACACTAGATGATCGAGCACCACGAACTCGGTGAACAGGCTTTTGTGCGACATAGAAATTGAGGCATTTTTCCGTGCCTCTTTTCGTTGCGTTACTATATTGTAGCCGGATAGATAGATCTCGCCAAGCTTGGGCTTTGTCAGGCCATACAACATCTTTACGATCGTGCTCTTGCCCGATGAATTGTGGCCCAGTAGAGCGACCACCTCGCCGGAATACACACTCATCGTGATGTCCTGCACGACAAAAGTCGATTTCGAATACCTTTGCCATACGCCACGAAACTCGATGAGAGCTTGAGCTGATGTTTTTGGAAAACTAACTGCTGGAATCTCACGTTTCAACCTGCCCACGGCCGACTTGGTGGCATGGTACCTCTTCAGCAGATGCTTCACGCGAATCGCCAGCCAAACGTAGGTATTGTTTTCGAAAATCAGCGCGAGTAGGATGCAACAAATGGTCTGTATGTAGAAACAAACGATCGGCACAAGGAGTCCGAAATCGGAGTGGCTGACTCTGTAGAACATATACTTTCCTATTGTCACTCCCAGCGTGTAGTCCTCGATGTAGAAGATCTTCGAGAGCCCGCGACTGAATGATACGTTGCACAGAAGCACGGTGACGAATCCGTAGAACACATCTGGCCCATCGGACAGGAGTTCCTTCTTCGATAGAAGCGGCAGGGCCAGCAGTATCCATATGATCGGTGCCATAACCATAGCTACTCTCGAGCTGCGCATGGCCGATGCCATGAGTATTATCAAACTGGTCACAGCGCATCCGTACGAGATGAGGAAGCATAGTAAGATGGACCAGGGGCACTTGTTAATAGCTGCCGTCGCTCCATTCCATTGGATCTGAAAATGCCGAGTTGCATGTTGGATTGATTCCTCATGTTGGATTCGAGAGTACGTGTACATACCTTCAGCAGAATTGTGATGAGCAATGAGGTGATCAGGAAGTGTGCGAAGACATTGAGGAACCACGTCGCCATTTGCAATGTTGCACTCGCGTTGAGTGTCTCCAACATATAGCGCTGTCCCAGTTCGCGTTCCTCAACGATCAGCTGGAAAAGTGGGAAAGCGAAAGTTGAATGTAAGCTGGAATGTTTGGCTATGGAATTGCACGAACCCTAGTTAGGATGGTCACCGGGAACATGAAACCCAGTAGTATTAGCAATACGACCGATGTACCTATGCCCTCGGAGAGCAGCACGTTGGGATTCTCATTGAAGCGACGCATCAGGACCTTGGGTAACTTCTCCACCTTGGCAGCCGTGGCTCTCAGGAACTGCATGCTGATGTGGTACTGCAGCGGCACGAAGCCCTCGCCCATGTAGTCCGTGTAGCCATCCTCGTCGTACTCGTCGTCCTCGGCGACATCACGATCCATCAGCGTAGTGGTTTCCTTCCAGCTGTCGCCGATCCAAGTGTCCTCGTAGTTGCGCAACTCCGACGGCATGATTATGGCAAAGTTCAGCACGGTGGGCAGGCCATTCAGTGAGTCATCCACATTACGGAAGCAGACACTTGCCAAATAATGTTCGGAGGCGGCGTGGATGCGCATATCGTTGCAGTTCCCAAAGTCGACAATCTTATCTTCGGACATGGAAAGTTTGCCCAGGGCATCGGCCATCAGCTGTCGCAGTGCAGCATTTGAGTTGGGTGCGAATGCCACTCGAATGTCCGGAATGAATACGTTCGTTGTAAAACTACAAGTGGCGGAAATGGAGTGAACGATATGAGCCATTTCCATATCTAAGATATTAGATATTAGGTTCTACTTACTTTCGCTGCTTACTTGTCATTTTGGCGCGTCTCTCGTGGATTTTGTCAATGAGTGAGCTCCAGCTGAACTCCAGAAGTTCGGCTTCCGCTCGGATCGAGTAGTCTCTCATATTTGAGTCACTCGAGGAGCGAATGAATAGCAGAAATAAGGACGACATCACAGGCAAGACAAGCGACAGAACTAAGACTAGCTTGTGGTGTTTTTGTTTTTGAAAGTTCTTCCAAACCAGCAGGCAAAAGACATGGCAAATTTGGCAAGGCATTTGAATAGGCTCTACATTCACATTTATTTAAATACAAATATACAAATTAACGCCACTCACTTCTCAAGCTATAACTAATCTAACAAATGACAGATGAGGCAGTTAAACACTAGACAACACAACAAATGTACAAAAGTGCCAATGATACACGAAGGATACTCTCCTAGAGTATATCACTTAAGCGCACAGTCTGCAGTCCACATCCGTAGAAATACATTCGCTGATGAGCATCCAGGAGCATTCCTTTCACGTCTGCTATGCACGTATAACCAACCCGGTTATATTTATGCGTACTGAGATCTATTCTATAGATCTGCCGATCTATGCTGCAGGTATAGGCGAACAATCCGGATGCTGCGACACTTTTGGTGGAACAATGTATTGCCAGGGCGTTGACTTGGGCATTGTGGAGACCCAAGTACTCGGTTTTTTGTTCCACATTATTGTTATTCAGGTTGAGTACCGTGTACTTAATGCTTTCATCATCCCCACCGGATAGAATGTGCAAAAGATGCCTATCCACATATATATCTATGGTATTTATACCAGTTACGTGCAATTGAAGCTGAACATATGTCGTTTCTAGGGTACGATCAAAGCCGTAGATTTCGCCATTGGTTGTGGATACCAACAGCATTCCCTTGCTCGCAATCCACTGAATGCCCAGTGGGCATCTTTGTATATCTACAAAATGTTTTAGATCTAGTTGATTGGGTGTATCAAGCTTCCATATATAGTGCCTTATATTTCCATCGCCGCCTGCAACATATATTGAAAAGAGATCCTCATCCGAATGCTGCGCAACATCTATGGCCATCAGTCGCGCTTCAATGGTACCCGTTCTGGATGCGACCACATTGTGCAGTGTGTGGCTGGATAGTTCACTTATCCAGCATTTATTGCTCGCATCTATGCTAAGTTGGCTAATGCACAATTGCGATCGTCCGCCGACGGAGAAAACAAGCCAAGTACTGGAGTCGCCGCCATTCGATTTGACTGGAATCGCCTGCAAACTTCGAACTGTTGAGATATGGGAATGCAATTCCGCACGTTGAGACAATGAGTCCTTGGTCACTTGGGTGACTTTTATGATATTATCATCGCCAGCGGAAAGAATAAAGGGATCGGATTGATTTCTCGGCGTAATGAGTCGAAGGACATTGCAATTTCGTACGTGCCAGTTATTGGGTTTGATATCCTTAATCCGATTGTCAACGGCATTGTAGAGCGAGTTGCGATAGAAGTACACACGCTTTTGCTTCACATACGCTATGGAAAGTTGGCTATCATCATCACTCAGTCGAAAGTCCCAGCAGCGATGGCCTCCGCCGCAGGCCAATTGCAAGAGGACATCATTTCGTCGCGACCAGGCCACAATGTGATTGTCGTTGAAGCCCAAGATCAAGTCCTCCGAGGGAGATGCTTCGACCCAAGCCAATGGAATGCCCTCACGTTGGCTAACACTTAGTGTTGAGTCAGAGAATCTCACATTTAGGTATTTTAAAAATGCCTCATGACCACCACTCATCACATGGGCATTGTCCGCATTAAGACTGAGCAACTTAAAGAAGTTCGAGCCCATTTTACCGTGTAAATACCGAATGGAGTCCTTCAATTGAAAGTCGTCGCTGGCACTGCTGCGGCAGTAGAGCATCACATGTCCCTCGCGGTTGCCCAACAATAGATATTGCTCTGAAATGAGCAGGGCCGCCGTTATCCACGGCTCGCGGTTATTGAATAGTGCGATGTGCGACTCTATATGCAGCTGGTGGGTTTGCAGTAGCAGGCAGTAGCCCAAATTATCGGACACTAGATAACGATCTCTGCTTAGGAATTTGAATGAGCGTATAGTGCCCTTCATCCTAATGCCATCGAATAGTTGTTCGAAATCATTTGTATCTGTGTTATACCTGTGCAGTGTTATGCGCCGATGTCCACAGGTGGCTATAATGTTGTCAAATACTTCCAAAAC
Organism: Drosophila simulans; assembly: GCF_016746395.2. Lineage (NCBI taxonomy): Eukaryota > Metazoa > Arthropoda > Insecta > Diptera > Drosophilidae > Drosophila > Drosophila simulans. The sequence goes on along the minus strand of NC_052525.2, from coordinate 15,241,455 downwards.
AGTGCGTTTGTACGACGGAAAGTCATTGACCATGAGCCACTCATTCTCATGCGAAGAATCCGTGGATATTCGGGTGTAATACAAGCGGTTTGAGCTACTCAAACCCACAATTATCTCATTATTGACAAACTTTATATTTCTCACGAATTCATTTGCATCGCCCAGACTGCTTAACATGGCGGATTCGATTTTGGGTCGATTAAGTACTTCTTTAAGATTTTGCCCGACCAAATTGCCCGTTGAACTGGTGCTATAGAGGACTTCCGTATCCTGGCTGAAGCCTAGCCTCCAAATTGGCGCTCCGAATTGCTGACGACGCTTTAGGATTAATTCACCAAAAGAACTCCAGATGCAGACGTAGGAATCCTCACCGCCGCTAGCCACAAATGTACGGTCATCTGCAATGACAAGAATAGTTATAGAAAAACAAACAAATATAGTTATATTTCCAGCAAATCTTACCGATTTTAAGTATAACAACGCACATAACACGCGAACTGTGTCCGTAACAACTGAACATGGGCTTTATTTTAGCTGTTGTCCAGTCGCCAGGCTTTTGTATATTCCAAAACTTGACCGAACGATCATCCGATGTGGTCACCAGTAACTGCGACTCCAAGTCAAACTCAATTGAGTGGATCACTCCATTGTGCGCTTCAAGGCGCAAGAGCAGGGGATATGTTTTCATTACAGATTTTGGTTTCGATTCTGTGGGAAACTGCGTTTGCCATACCAAAAGTTCTCCAAAGGCATTGCCGCTTATGATGGCCAGTTTATCAAAGGAACTACCATGGAGTTTAGTGTAATAGAGTATGGAACTGTCGGTGCATCGAGCCAGCTCCAAGACAGTGCAATCTGCATTCGACGTTATATCATATTCCATATAAAGGAGAGCACTGTGCGATGTGTGAAGAACGAATCGTTTGCGATCCTCCGATTCGTTTTCATCGTCCAAGAACAGAGCGGCATTAATCCAATCTTTGGTTTCGCCCTCGTGAACGAGCTGAAAGAGATCCTTTCCAGAGCTGGTGGTACACCTGATCAGGGAGTATTCGTTCTCGCTATATAACAATAATAATCTTTGCGATTTACGCAAGGAACTCCACGCAAATCCTCGAACTTTTCCCTCGCGCAGCTGAACCGGCAACTCGACTTTGGCTTTTGAGCTATATACCACCGCCTGATCGCCATGACCTGTGTATATGATGTTTATTAGAAGGCGTTGCAAGAATTTGGCAATATACATACCAACCAGGATCCCGTTTGGGGATAATTCCAGGCCAAATGCGTCAGAAATCAAAACCATAATTTAATAACAACACGTTGTTTTGATAAACATAAGAGTTCAGTGTGACCATGTCGTGGCAGTTTGAACATAAGCAAATGTGGAACGGCGGAATGTGAACCGCGCGGTTAGTTAATTAATTCAAATTTGAATATACTACTAATAATAAAAATTTTGTTATTTGCATCAGCAATTTCAATAAAATAATTTCCGACAGAATAAAAATATGTACTATTTATTTATTTACAGTTTTTAAGTTATAAAAGGTTTCATTTCAGAATGATGGATTGGGCAGCTTCGATGCCCAGCGTCTGATAGATTTCGCAAATTTTGTTACTCCTGGTTTGGGAGGCCCACCACCAGTATAACGTCAAGAAGGCCCGCTTCTTATGTGGTTTTGCTTGGCACTAGGTTCAGGGAACTGCAGATGGTGGGCTCAATGGGTGGCACCTGCTTGTCCTCGTGGAGTTGCAGCAACTTGAAGATGCCAGTGCCAATGCACGCTGGCATTCCCAGGATGATGCGCTCCGAAACCCCATTGATGGCATCCGTCTGGCCGTAGTATGCCGCATCGAACAAGTGGTCCGCCGTCTTCTCAAACTGACGTGGCAAAAAATAAGTACATTAATATACAAACGTATGGCTTAGCAGAGTGAAATCTATCCTTACCGATGCCAAATTGAAGACACTCTCACGCATTTTGGCCAAGCCGTGTCGCGTGATACCCAACACCTCGCCACGCGCCGTCATTTGGCTGGCCAGGAGCATAATGTGGCGCCAATCGACGCTCATACCGTGTCCCTCCATCACCTCGGTGATCTCGCTCATAATGATGGTTCGGGCAGCTTCGATGCCCAGCGTCTGATAGATTTCGCAAATGTTGTTACTCCTGGTGCGTTTGCCCACCACACCGTACGTGGCGATGACATCGCGAAGTCCATAGCCCTCAATGCACAGCTTATAGGTGGGCGGCTGCCGTGCATCGTCGACAGCAATGACGGCACGATTGATGTTTGGCAGGCCCGCCACCACGACGTTCTGCAGACAGAGTGCTAGGCGCGCCAACTCTGCATTTATGGTCGACGTTCGCGTGGCTTCCACACGAACCACAATGCGCGATTGGCTGGCCACAGTCTCCACCTGCGTCGGCTTGACGCGCATACGCGACTTCAGGATGCTGAATACAATTGTGTCCAGATCAATGTGTAGGCCGAGTAGCTTAATTCTGGCCATATCGACACCAATCGCCAGGTAGCAGCTGTATGGTCCGCATACGACTTCAACGTACGAGGACAGCTCCGCCAAAGTGGTTTTCTCAATGCGCGCCTTGACTTGTCGCGCAAACTCCATGCTATGGCAATTCTCCAGCTCGGCAGTTATGATTGGCGTCGATATGGTTTTCGTCGCATTGATAATCTCCACAATACGTGGTACACCCTGGGTGATGTTCATCGATGCGACACCAGCGAAATGGAACGTCTTGAGCGTCATCTGGGTGCCCGGCTCGCCAATACTCTGCGCAGCAATGGCGCCCACAGCTGTGCCAGGCTCGGTAACAGCTCGATTGTATCGATCATTTATCCGGCGCACAAACTGCAGCAGCTGCTCGGTGGTGAGGCACTCAATCTGGTGGCACAGGTTGATACACTTCTCGTAGCGCTTCTGCAATTGCCCAATACGCTTGGACACTGTGTTGATGTGGTTCCTGCAATGCGAAGAGCATGGTATAGAGCAGCACTTTTAGTAAATACGTTGTTGGGTTAGTTAACTCACCGAACATCCAATTTGAAATCGTCGCGGGCTTCGGCAAACTCAGGTGTTTTCAAAAGCGTTTCCAAAGCCTCAGACATTTCCTCGGCGTTAAGTGGACGATCCGTGCCCTGCGGATGCTGCGCACGCAGATTGTCATACTGATGGACTAGATCAACTGGTTTGTTGCGCGTCTCCATGGACACGGGATCCAGGCCATCGCCACCGTAGATGGTATCCACCATCTCGTTGACAGCATTGCGCACTGTGCCGTCGTAGTGGACCACCAGGTCCTCGAGGCACTTGACCAAACGTCGCTGCAGATAACCAGTCTCGGCGGTCTTCACAGCTGTGTCCACCAAACCCTCACGACCAGCCATTGTGTGGAAGAAGAACTCCGTTGGCGTCAAGCCGGAGTAGAAACTGTTCTGTACGAAACCCCTGGCCGCGGGGATCGCAGCTGCAGGAAGAGATTAGTTGCTTTAAATCGGATATATATGCTTCATTCGACCAGACTTACAGTGCCTTTCGAAGTGGGGCAATGCACGATTCTCGAACCCATTGGGCACTCGTTTGCCACTAATGGCTTGCTGTCCCACGCACGCAATCATCTGGGATATGTTGATGTTCGAACCCTTCGAGCCGCTGAGCGCCATTATCAGTGCGCTGTTCGTGGGATGGAGCTCAGCGAAGCATGTCTTGGCAGCCTGTTCTCGGATGGCCGACAGTTCCCGCAGCATGACGGACTCCAGGGTCTCCTCGGGCGTGCAACCAGGCTGGCACTGCAGGGTTCCAGCCTTGAGCAAGTCAATATACTCATTACACTTGGCGTAGCCATTGTTCAGGAGCAATTCCTTGTGCTGCAGCAGTTTCTTGCTCGGCGTTACGTCGCTGATGCCAAATGAGAAGCCGCGATTCTGCAGAAAGTAGGATGCGATCTGGAAAGGAGGTTGCTATCAGTACGCTCATCCAATGCCCAATGCAAGTCAAGTATATATAATATAGCTTTCCAAATAATACGCGTGCATATTATCTTTAATCTTTGGGCAATCAATATCTGTCGCAGGCGAACGAAATACTTTTTGATAGACCCTTGAGGCAACAGCAAAAGTTAATTAGTGTTTTCCCTTCAGATAAGACAACTGTCCATAGAAATCAGCGTTGAATACGTTATTGAGTAGCCAGATATTATAATACCCTTGGAAAGAGTACTCCTCAATGGTCGATAGCTTGGCCATGCAAAGTGCAATAAATACTTACAAAAAGAAAAAAGTGGCAAGAAGTAAATTTTCCCAGAAACAATGGTCACAAATTACTTTTTCAAATGCCCATGTTCGTAGAAGTAATTAAAAATCGGTATTAATAACAATGGAATTAGCGAGATACCACGACCTACGTGGAAATTACTAAGTTAGCTCTTAATCTTATCAGAAAGTCACAACGTTAAAGAAAAATTCGCGCAAAATACAGAGATAAAAGATAACTCGATCGAGTCCCTTGACTCATTTAATTGAGAAGCGTGAAATTGAAGTCGACTTCCGACAGAGCACCAGACATGGCGCTGAATAGCGAGCGATCCTTGATGCTAGTTCTACTGGCTGCCATCTCCGTTGTTGGCCAACCATTCGATCCTGCCGGCAATTCCCCGATGAAAATAGTGAGTGGTGCGCCGCATCGCTGGCCAATGCCCAGCATTTGAGTGTGTAAGCTTCAATAGTTGCGTTTCAACAGGATAGTCGCATAGTGTCGGGAAGCGATGCGAAATTGGGCCAGTTTCCCTGGCAGGTCATACTGAAGAAGGATGCCTGGGATGATTTACTTTGCGGAGGATCAATCATATCGGACACCTGGGTGCTCACGGCGGCCCATTGCACAATAAACCAAAACTCCATCTTCCTGATGTTCGGCACTGTGCAGCTGTTCAACCCGAATGCGCTGAACATGACGTCCAGCAATATCATAATCCATCCGGACTACAATGACAAATTGAATAACGATGTCTCGCTTATCCAACTGCCAGAACCACTGACGTTCTCGGACACCATTCGGCCCATACAACTGGTGGGCCAGTCGGCGGATTCGATCGATTTTGTGGGCAGCCTGGCCACCATCGCTGGATTCGGTTATACGGAAGATGAGTACCTGGACAGCTCGGAAACTCTGTTGTATGCTCAAGTCGAGATCATTGACAATGCGAACTGTGTGCCCGTCTTTGGTGAATATGTCGTAGTGGACTCGACCATGTGTGCCAAAGGATTCAATGGTAGCGACATGTCCACTTGCTCCGGCGACTCTGGCGGTCCTCTCATTACGTACAACAAAACCAACCAACAATGGATACAAATTGGCATCAACTCATTCGTCGCTGAGGATCAATGCACCGCCCGGCTACCATCTGGATACGCACGGGTCTCGTCCTTCCTCGGCTTCATTGCAGACAAAACGGGCCTTGTTGTATGAAATCGGCACTGACTTTAATAAAAGCATTTACACTGCGCGTCACCAGGATAGCGCCCCTTTAGCAAACATTTTTGATCTGAGATATTTAGAAAACTGTTTAAGCAAGAGGTTTAGGAAATTATTGAAACAACTAGCTCTGGCCCCATAAATCCATCAAATGACACCAAATAAGTAGAAACTAGTTAAGCCCACAATAGAAACGTGTCATACGAACCCTCGCCAGTCGCCACATGGCCTTGGTGGCATGCAATTCGCCAAAGTCTCTTAGCAGCAAGTAAAAGATGCACTGTTTGGTGCCCGAACCCATGGTGGCCTTATCCATGACGCCGCACATCAGCTCCGAGTTACGTATATGAATCCCTGGTCATAGAGCAAACACAATTTAGCATGGAACTTGTAATTTGAAATTTGATAATCAACTACTCACAGGAATCATTGCTGCAGAGATCCTTGTTGCCCGTGTAGTTGCGACCCTTGTTGACCATATTGAGACGCACTTGGGAGTCGTCATTGGGACGCATTAGCAGGCTGAACATTTGCTTGCCCGTCCACAGACGACGCGGCTTGAGAAGTGCGGGTGGTGGCAGCTTTATGTGCATCGTCGAGTCTTCGTTGGCCAGAAAGCAGGCGGCCAACTGCATGGCCTCCTCTTTGGTCAGAAAGACCTCCTTTTGCGTGAGCAAATAGCCGCCGGTAATGAAGTCCTGTGTGGCGGCAATCAGAATCTCACCGTTCTTTGGCGTCACCAGGTTCGACTGGTTGCCCATCAGAATGAGTGCTTCGGCTCTGGCCTCCTCCGTTTGTGGCAAGTGTAGATTCATTTCATCGCCGTCGAAATCGGCGTTGTATGGCGTGCAGGCACACTCATTGAAGCGGAATGTCCTCTGCGGCTGCACTTTGGCCCGATGGCACATAATGGACATCTTGTGCAGCGACGGCTGGCGGTTAAACAGCACGATATCTCCGTCGCGCAGATGTCGTTCCACGACATCGCCGCACTTCAGCTCCTGCGCCACCTTCTCACGATTGCCGTAGGCAAGGTACTTCTTAAAGCTCGATCCTCGCTGCTGCACATAGTTGGCGCCCGGGTGCATGCTTGGTCCGTTGCGCACCAGTTCCCTCATGTGCCTTATATTGGCTGGATTCACGCGCTCGGGGTATGTGAGAATCTTGGCCACGCGCACTGGTACTCCAACCTGGTTGATCATCAAGTTGGGATCTGGTGAAATGACAGTGCGTCCGCTGAAATCCACTCTCTTTCCCGATAGATTACAACGAAAGCGTCCCTGCTTTCCCTTCAAGCGCTGTACGATTCCGCGCGTCGTCTTCTTTGGAGCCATGTTAATGGGGATTCCGCTGATCTCACTGTGGAAATATAGGGCGACATGAAGTTGCAGAAAGTCCCAATCCTCGTGTATCAGCTCGATCTTTCCCCCGGTGGCCATGTGACGCTGAATTACATCATTGATGAGCAGAATTTCACTCTGTTTCATGGTCAGATCGTCCTCCGTGGTGCCGGCCTTTACTTCGGACAAAACCGACGGACGGATGCATGCGGGCGGCACAAATACGCGGGTGACAATCAAATGCTTTGGATGAGCATCATGCGAGCACATACCCAGCAGGGCCACATCTCGCTGGGGTATCTGTTCGAAGAGGTCGAGCACCATGAGTGGGGTCAGCTCCTCGGCTGTGCTGTAATTGCCCAGCGTTGAGTTGAGGTCACGATTCGCCTGCGTGGAGTGCAGCATCTCGTTCATGTTGCTGGTGAAGAGCAAGTCCATTTTGCGTCCCTTGTACGGATCGTGGAGGATTTTCAGGAGACCCGGCCCCTTCTTAACGCCACCATTTGGCGAGCCACAATGCGGGCATTTGGTTACCTTCTTGGCCTTGGCCAACATCTGCACATGCAGCGCCTTCTTGCCCAAATACGAGAAGTTCGGGTTGTGCAGCTTCTTCTCGTACAACTGCCGGTCCTCGGGCTTGAGCATCACATGGGCACAGACCTTGCAGATCATCTGCAGTATGTTGATGGTGGAACGAAAGTGGCCGATGTGAAAGACCGGCAGCGCCAGATCCAAGTAGCCAAAGTGGCCGATGCACTCGTTCAAGCCCTGTCCGCAGGTGTCGCACATGGCATCCTTGGTGCTGATGCCCATCCGGCGATCCAGGACGCCGTAGGGCACCGGCTGCCGCTGGGCCTGGTACAGATTCTTCGAGATAATCCGCACCAGAGCCTCCTGTTGGATTTCATCGGCGCCGCTGATTCCGAACTGCACATGTGAACTGAAGGTGTATCGGTTAATTTCTGTTATTCACTTCGCTTGGGGGCGCAACTTACATCTTTTTGTTCAGCGCAGATGCGCGAAACTGCTCCTTTGGCATGGTTCCAATTGGACAATTGTGCTCGCCTAAATAATTAATAAAATTATAATATAAATAAATAAATAACCGGCACGATGCTTAAGAAGTTTGATTTAGTGTGACCGCTTCGCGGCTCCACACTCGATTTCCATATCGCGGATATATCGATATACGATGGCAGTGTGACCCACGTGCGTGGCGGAACAACGGACTGGAGCTGCGATTTACGCCAATAAGAATAATAACTGAAGAGAGGGGTCGTTTAAAAATCCAATAAGCTTTATTTCAAATGAGATTCCATTTAACAAGAAGCTCGTCAAAATTCCTACATAAATATAAAATAAGAAACTTGACCATCTGAGGTCTTATTCGATTTAGTTTTGAATAAAACCTTTTAAACAAGTTGCAACCAACTCTGCATATATAAAATTAGTTATTTTTTTTTTTATTTCAAAACAAACAATTAGGTTTCTATTATACCTTAAGCACTAAAGTTATTCGTTTTCATACGTTATTGACTCGCTTTTGAAGTTGTGCAACTGTTCGTACCACAAATCATCCCCATCTTGCTGCGGCTCGCCGTAAAACGTTGGGAACGGCGGAGCTTCCTTATTCTTTCGGAATGGCAAGATGGTATCGTATATGTAGACCAGACCGCCGGTGGGGCCGGCCACTGAGCTGCCTTGCACCCACATAACATTGTACTTGGTGTTAATGCGCCACACGCGCAGGCCCTTGATGATGCGCCACCGGTTTCCCATATGTCCCGGCATCTTTGTGCCTGGCCAGACGCGACCCTTCTCGCCACCACCGCCAATGTTGCCGGCACGTCGATGAGTTTTTGTCACACCGTGCGATGCTGGCATGCCCTTGAATCCGTGTCGCTTGACAACACCCTGGAAGCCATGGTCAACTCTGCAAAAGATAGGTAGAGTACGTATAACCAGGGGTCCCAAGAATCCTGCTCAGTTCTTAGACGTATGTACTTACGTTTTACCGCGAACATCGACGAAGTCACCAATGCGAAAGTGGTTGACAGTTAGTGGAGTGCCTGGCGCCAGTTGGGCCTCTGGAGAGACGATGAAACGGGCCAGATTCTTCTTGGGGAGCACACCCGAGTTGCGGAAGATGCCCGCGTACTCTTTGGTCAACAGAGCTGGGTTCGTGGTCTCGGAGCCAACGAGAATGCAGCCGCGCTTGTGCAGGTTGGCTACCTTGGGAACTTGGGCGGGTAAATACTCTTCCGGAGGAATGTATTTGATGACATGGTTGTCGGCGATTTGCAGCAGCGTGGTGCGAATCCTCTCGCCATTCTTTAGCCACAGCGGGTACTGGCCAATTTTGCGCGCTATAACGCCGCATCTTCGCGAATTCGGAGTCCACACAGCCTCATTGGCGGTTGGGGCTTCGGTCTTGACCAAACTATCCTTGATAACTGCCGGAACGCCAAAGTTATTGGTGCCCACTTCGTTGACGAACTGCTTGTTCTCCGCCGTCATCAAGTCGTTGTATTTCTGTTGCAATGTAATGCAAATTAGTGGTTTGTTTATAGATAAAATGATATATGCCACATACTGTGATTTCCTTGCGCAGAAACCATTGGGGATTCCGCAGTCGAGGTCTGCTCAAATGTCCCTTATCGCGCACCTGCGTAACCAAAACACTGCAATTGCCACTGAGCCTGAATGGAGAAACCAGAATTTACTAAATGGCCACTATAGCAACGATAAGTGTACCCACCGGAGACCCAGAAATTGATTAATAACGCTCCGCATCATACTTATATAATATATTTTAACAATGCATAAAAACGAGCCGGTGCGGAATAACCAAAAGAGCTGTCAAAACATCGGCCACAGTATCGATATCAGCGATATTTGGGGCATGGGTGCTTGACCATCGATTATATCTGGTTCGATTGCATATGCTTTTATACCGTTTCCCATTGGGGTAGTGGAAACATGATGTGAAACTTCCATTATCGCAACTTTGTAAATCAGAAAATGTAGATTTTAATACATTTTTAACATTTGTAATAAAGTTTTTTAATAATTTCACCGCTCTCTACTGTTCATTGTTGTTCATTGACAGAATAGTTGATTAACAGTTCGTGCTAAGCTATGCATGCTGCAAACTATAAACGCTTAATAAACATTTAATTTCTATCAAAGAAGTTATAGCGCTTCCATTTTGTTTTCTGTCACTGAATGTTTGTGAAAGAGAGAGTTATGCATTGAAATGCGAACAAGTAAGTAACAGGTGGTTGTTGGAACGCATGAGAATTAGATGGCACGGCAAAAACTTATGGACATTCCAGCAAATGTTAGTGGCGCAGTGGAGACAGAGTATTTGGTGCGCTTAACAGCACAGTTAATATGCCTAACAGCACGTTCAGATAACTTGTGTATTTTTATCAGACCTACATTAATTTTTTTTTTTCTAATCGGAGATTTAACAGTCAAAGTAATATATATATATTGTGGTGCATTTAGAATACAATGAAACGAAATATGCAATTGATGCTGAATAATATCGCGTAATTGATGCGAAACGCGCGACACGGCACGGCCAATTTGCGTTCTTCGATCAGAGCAACATTAGATATTGGGAAATTACTCATACACTAATGTTTACTCTGTGAGTAATTTTAACACGGGCACAAATGTGTGTGCGGTTGCGGTACGCGAAAAACTACCGACGGTTGCCTTTCGTAACTAAGAGCATTTATTTTTGTACAAGTGAATTCCAATGGGCTAAAGTCATGAAAAGTGTCTAAACACGAGCCCCTCGACGATTCGTTTATAAGGATTTGATTTATTTATTTATTTGTGATTCCATTGCATTGCGTATGTATGTGTGCTGGTGTGTATCTACGTATATGTATGCTGATATATATATATTATTTAGTTTTTTAAACAACTACATGCATGCGAAATAAACAAAGGATTTGGTGCTGCAGTTGATTTTCATCCCAGGGGTATGTCCGATATCGAAATTATGGTGTTAGTGGCCTCGCAACCTGTTTTAAGATCGAATGTTTACATATGTACATCGAAATTTAACAAGTTTATGCAAAAAAAAAGAAGAAACGATATAAACTCTCGCCCACCCCTCCCTTCATCGCATTCTTATGCACATAGTGTTGTAAAGTGCGCATATGAGTTATTTATCAGTAAGCGAACATAAACTAAAGTTATTTTTAAATAACAAATGTACACAACATACAAATACAGGCGGTGCACATCTGTATGTATGCAAGTATGCCTGTACATACATAGCTGCGTGCAACAACTTTAAGCGGGCTTAACTGTAAAAAAAAACCGATAAGATAATTTAAAACGCGGAATGTTTAACTGTTTTTTAAGCCCCCAAAAATCCAGCATAAGTTCGTATTCAACAGGTATTAAGGTATATCTAGCGAAAATACATAGCAACAGCTGTGTTTTTACTCGTTGCGCATTCCATCAGTGGAAACTCGCCAGCAAAATTTCCCATGATCTTGAATTGCACTTTCTGAACTCGGCTTTAAATAAGTACATATATATTGCATTATTTCAATGCCTAACATTTTCATATAGCCGTTGAATATATTATCTATTGCTTAGTTATCAAGGATTTGTAAAGTTGTTGTAGTCAAAGAAAGTGAAAACAGGTGATTAACTGGTTATCAGTAATCAATGGTCCTACGAGCCGGATAAAAGTACTTTGCGAATTTTAATGGAAACTACTCAATTATTGCGTAAAGGGTATATGTTTTGTGAGTTGTTTTTAGTTGGAGTGTATATACATTTATCTGCGTCATTACTTGGGCCTGGAAGCCACTAAAATTTGTTTAAAATATTTATTGATAAAGCGATTATTTCTGAGAATTCTCTGTGCCTGCGCCTATCTATCTTAAGATCTGATAAGAAAGAAATCTGACAATGTAGTACAGAGGCGTCTGTAAGCAACTTTATGATTTAAATATACCCATAAATAAATAGCATTCAAAGTGTATTTTCCGTTTCGCTTTCGCAATTTTTATTGAACATGATTTTCAATTGCAAAGTCGGTTTTGCATTTATGTAATGGCGACGACTTATCAGCCTGTGGCTGGTTTCACTGTGATAGGAAAGTGTTCGCAAGTGTATTTAAACTTGTTTTTGGTAAACGCTTGTATATGTTTGCGAAAGATAAGAAATTTACTAGAGTGTGGGTCTTGCTCGGTACACAGACGATAAGAAATAAACAATAGTCCGTTCTTGATGAAAGTTAGTCGCTGACTGCCCACATTTTATCGTCGCACATCGTTTCAAATTATCTTTTTATATAATCTCATCAGTTTACATTGCGGATCTGCTCTTATTTTCGAAATTTCACAGTTTACGAGTTTATCGAAAGGGGGAACCGCCCTTAAATCAAAATCACAAATGCCAGAATACATATAATACATAATGGTAATCACTTGCTACTTTTTGGTTAATTTAGGCTATTATTCCAGTGATTGCTATATACTCAATATATCGTTTTAAAGCCACACAAAGCAATGGGTTCTCTAAAAGAGAGAATGCAAGTTCTTTAATACAAGGTTGATAAGACAAAAAAAAGAAAGGGAATCGAGTGAATCACGCTTTAGAATCAATTAACTACTAACAGTTAAAAAAACATTTCCCAGTAACTTGGCGTATTCTTTGGCCAGTCAGCCGCAATGCAAGTTGTGCGCAATTAACGCCACCTGTTGTTCAAAAACATATCTTATATCTGTTGTCTTTGCAGGAAGAATTACCAATATGCATCATCCACCAACTGATAAAACAGTATTTGGCTTGAATAGTAAATATATATAAAAGGAGCGCGATTCCAGCTGTAAATGTTGCAAGCACCGCAGTTTTCTCGCAGTCGCCCGGCAAATCTACACAATATCACAATATATCAGTCTCTGCGAATGCGCTTAACCCTGTGGACATTGGAAATTGGCATCGAAGCAAAAGCCTAAATACAACCGAAACTGAAAATCACAGCAAATATTCAAATTCAATATTATTAAAAGCAAACGCAAACATCATGGGCGGCGGCAAAAATGTACGCCGCGGCTTGGAGCCTCTGGAGTTCGAAGAATGCATCGTCGACAGTCCGGACTTTCGCGAAAATTTGAATCGACATGAAAAGGAACTGGACCACACTAGTCATCAAATAAAACGAATTATCAAAGAGGTCAAAGATCTTATGAGTGCGGCGAAGAGTAAGTGCAATCCATTTTGCCGGTGTGCGTAAAATGTGTATTAAAGTAAACAAAAATGATTTATAACTAATTTGAACTTGCAAATTTAACATTATTCCAACTACATAAGTTCGATCCGTTTCATATTATTTCGAATCTTGTGGTTCTTCTGATTTCCCATCCCCGGTATACTCCAGACACGCGTTGAATTCGGGTCCAAGCGTCAGGCGCTTTAGGTAATCTTGATATTCCTTTAGCGTTATGAAATGCATGTTTGGACACAGCGGGGTCACCTGCCGATGGTAGGCACAGGTATGATCCTGTATCCAATGGCGTGACTCCTTTATCTTCACCTCCTTGAACTCCACTTGCGTCTTGAGTACACTCGGATCGTTGCGCACGCTTATGAGCAAACTGCTTTCGAACACTGCGTCCCGCAAATGTTGGACGACGCCGGGCGACTTGCTAAACTCCTTTAGAATGTCAATGAAATGGGGCATCTCCTGGAGTTCCTCTCCTCTGATCTTCTTTAGCATGATTGGCGGCATGAAGCAGTAGCGAATTTGATTCAAAACCGGATAGGTGCTCGAACGTCGTTCCGGCCAAAGATGCGCTAGCCACATTAGGGCGGAATATAAAAGCTGTGGATACATATATCACGGTTATACTTCTAGGTAGTTAAACAGATATATAGATATAGATATAGCTATAGGACTTGCCTCCATTTCCGAATTGACTGCCAGAAAGTTGGACTTGAGGATGCTGCAAATTTGCATTTCGTTGAGGAACAGGAATTCCCGAGTCGATGCGGCTGGCAAAATTGAAGTGGAGATGCGTCCCACAAGCTTATCGAATACATCCGGCAAATTGGTGGCTGCCCGTAAATTAAACAATTGGCAAAACGCACCGATCTCAGAAGATGCAAACCTATCCAGGTTCGCCCAACAGGCCTCGAGCAGCTCGGGTATGTCCAGGAAGTAAGCGGCCTTCAAAATGTCGTCCATATCGTACGGATCCACCTGGGCATCTGTGGATATCATCCATAGATATGCCTCGCTGAATCCCTTCGGGGTCAAATCATTCGACTTGAAGACAACATTTTCAACGTCCTCCTGCAATATTTTCAGCATTCGTCTTGAGTAAATACAAAGTATGATAGTGTGGCACACGAAGACGCGTTCGTTAACAGTGACTAGTACATCCGCAGCCTCGTATCCCTGGATGAACGGTATCAGGTAGTCAACTGCCGGCTCATCGCGGTCTAATTTGATAAACTTGGACTGTTCCGGATCTTTCTTCCGTCTTGGTATACTTTTTGCAAAATCCACAAATGACTGTTCCAATGGAGAAAGCCTTTGGCGTTTCGTAACATTATTGAAATGAGCATATGGACAGTGGGAATTCATTAGCTTACTTTCGTTTAGGAGCAGACTTCTTCTGCTTTTCCAAAAAGGCCTTCGTATTATACATGTTTCTTTCGTTTTTGTATATCTGTGCTGTATTTATGAGGTGCGAAGTGAGGCAAGGCTGCCTAGTTTGTTTTGTTCATTGACGTAAATTGATGTTTTCCTTTTGCTTTCATATTTATTTCAATGGCTTATCAAATTGCATTTAAATACTCTTTCAGTGCTGTCCACTCGAATGAAACAATTGGCCATTTTACTTAACGATTTTAACTTTGAGTGCATTGGCACTGCTCAGACCGACGATGAGAATGTCATTTGTGAAAGCCTGAAGCGATTTGGTGCTATAATTGGCAATATTGAAGATGAGCGCGAAAAAATGGTAAGTTGGGCTGGCTGGTTGGCTGGTCTGTTTTCCAAATTCGTTAGAATCTGAACAATCTATTAACAATTACCAACTAGCTAACGCTCGCCGATAAACATATTATTGAGTCACTGGAGGATTTTCGAAAAAAGCAAATCGGTGGCGTCAAAGAAAACAAAAAGAAATTTGATAAAAAGACGGAGAAATTTTGTCAATCGCAGGAGCGTTTCCTCAATATGTCAACCAAAAAGCCCGAAAACACAATACAGGAGGTAAGTTATTTCAAATTCAATGCAATTGCCATGGAATAGTTATAGTTTACACACCGAACTTGTTGTGCAACGTACAAATAATGGATATAGAAAGGTTTTTTGAAACACTTCACTTTGAAATGGCATAGTTCTATGAATAAATGGTTGTACTACTTGTAACTTTGTGCTATAGCATTGATATTAATATAATTTCATTCCTTGCAGGCTGACGCCAGTTTGGGGATGCATGAACGCGAGTATATCCAGGAGTCGCTGAGCTATGTGCTGCGCATCCAGGAAGTGCAGGAACGAATCAAATTCGAATTCGTCGAAATATTGCTCGCATTTATCTCTGGCTGGCTGGTTTTCTACCACACGGCGCACGAACAGGCGGAGGATCATCGCGATTATCTGCAGGATTTGAGGCACAAAGTGCAAAAAGTAGGCGAACATTTCCATTTTCCATTGTGATATATCGAAATAACGCTACCCATAACTTTTAGACTCGGGAAAATTTCGAGGAGGCACGCGAAAAAGTGACTGAATTGAAAACAAAGTATATGGAAAAGCGCACAGTAAGTTGATACACCATATTGTACACGCTTGAAAAGATTCTAATACTTTGTGTTAACAGAAGCCCGAGGAAATTTTTACAAAACGCGGCTACCTATTTCTAATGGAGAAAAGTACGTGTTTTCAACGATTGTTTCAATCACACATAAAAGCTTTATTTCTTTTCTGATCGAGAGCTGCCTTGTTTGCAGAGATTGTTTATTTATTATTACAATTATCATTTTGATTATGCGGTCTTGTTGAACCGATAATAACTGATAGCCCATTGATAATAATATGTAAAGAATATAATATCTTTATAACTCTTGTAGTAGTCTTTTTGTGCCTGCCTATCTATCTGCCAAACAAACAAACAAACAATGTAATAATAACGAAATTCGCTGCATACAACTAATTTACTCATTGCGAACGAATCATAGGTTCCATTCTGAAAATCTCCCTTTTAGAGCCATTCAAAGCCACCTGGACAAAATACTATTGTACATTCAAGAAGCAAAAGCGCGAGTTCACCATGCTCCAGTTCAACCAGATGAATCACAACTTCACGAGACCGGAGGCGCGTGACGACGAGAAACTGACGCTGTTCTCCTGCCAGCGACGGGCATCTGAGTTCGAGAAGAGGTTCTGCTTCGATTTGACCTTCAAGGAGAAGCCGGGCGTTGTCTACACATTTCAGGCATTGAGCGAAAAGGATCATCGCTATTGGATTAGCGCCATGGATGGCACGGAGCCGGTAAGTAGTCAATACTACTTCTTAACTAAATCACTCGTTTTAATTCATTAATCCTTTTCATGCCAACACAGACATATCTGGCTCCCGGCAAAATCAAAGTCAGCGAGGCGTACCATCTGGATGAAGCCGGATTCATGTTCATCCGCAGATGCATTCAAGTATTAGAGATTCGAGGCCTGGAGGATGAAGGCATATACAGGAAGAGCGGCGTTGGAACCAAAATCAGCAAGCTGCTGGCACTGGGCCTCAATCAGAAGGAGAGCGACGATGTCTTCGTCGATGACAAGTACCGCGATCTGATGGAAAGCAACACCATAGCTAGCGCCCTGAAAATGTATCTTCGAAATCTGAATGAGCCATTGATGACGTATCAATACCATAGTGATTTCATTGAGGCAGCAAGTAAGCATTTCAACTAGCAGCGTCCTTGATGCACATAGTCTAAATGGGTATTGCGTATTTTCAGAGCAAGAAACCCTCAATCAGCGCGTGAATGAGGTGCACAAGCTGGTCTACAAGTTGCCACAGCCCAATTTCCAGATGCTCGACATGGTTATTTGTCATCTGACTGAGTGAGTAACGCTGCAGGAAATGAATGGTGATAGCTTATGCAGTACTATATATATACTATATGTTTATATTCGCAGCGTTTCGCGCAAGTACGAGAAGAACAAAATGTCCGTATTTAATCTGGGCGTGGTGTTCGGGCCAACTTTGTTGCGTCCTCGAGAGGAATCAGTTGCCGCCATATTGGATATTAAGTTTAATAATATCGTCATCAACATTCTAATTGATAACTATGAGAGGATATTCAAGAACAAGCCCAGCGCCGACATCAAGTTGCCGGACGCGACGAAGGCGCCCAGCATCATGTACCCCAGTCGCAGCAGTCCACCGACCAGAATGCCGCGAGCCTCTCAAATCGGCAAGGCCGCTTCTACGGGTGCCATGGGTAGCAGCGGTAATACAGCCGGCAATCCGATGTTCTTGAATCAGCAGAAAATCTATCGTGAGCCGATCTATGTGAGCAAAACCAATTGCACCGAGCCCACAATGTCATCCAGCCTGCAGAATATTCCGAATGGCGACAACTATGCCCTTGGCTCCTCGAACGCCATGAATAGCTCGGGCGGTGCTCAATGCATATCCCTGTCGCCGCCGATGCACATGCTGAACGGCATACTATCGCCGACCATTGGCAGCATCAATAATCTGCACACAATATCGAAAAATGAGGCCAGCACACGACGCTACGTGCCCAGTTCGTGCACCGACACCGAGATCGCGCCCGATTATGGTATTATAGGTGCCAACAACGGCGGTGTGACGCTGCAATCGCATCACGCCGTGCCGGTTAGTAGCACGAGTAACTTTCGACATCCCGAGTACCTGATGACCACGGCCAATCCAGTTACTCAGTCGGGCTCCAGTAGCCACATATATACGAACACGTCTAGTGCTGGTGCCAACGCGAGCAATCGGATTAGTCTAAGCAATGTATCCCCGCCAAATACTGCAATGCGCAAGGAGCGATTCCTGGGCAGCGCCAGTGGCCCGCAGCAGCATCCGCCCGTTCAACGGGGTCTGCACTCGTATGGCCAGACAAAACACTATTCACCCCTAATGCCAACGTCAACATCCAGCTCCAACGACAGCGTATGTGATTCACTATCTTCCAACAACGGCCTGGGCATCACCATTGTGGCCAATAGTGGCAACAGTGGGAATGTCGCCCAGCACTTGAGCACACGGAACACCAATGACTATGCGCTGATAACGTCGCAGAATTCATCGCTATCGCCGCATCTTGGACCCACCTGCGACGAGGTCGTCACGGCCACAACATTGCCCTCGGTTAGTTTAAGCTGTGGTGGCGGTGGTGGTGGTGGTGTTGGTGGTGGCACCGCCAGCGAAAGCACCGAATATCCGCCTAGTAAAATGCATCGTAATCGTGACATTAACCAAATAAAACGTGATTTGTCAACGGGCACGGCGTGAGTATACAATTTAATATGGGTTCTAATTGCAAGTTAATCCCCTGAAACCTGTTGCTTTCTTCCTACAGTCGTGTGCGCACACTCTATGCTTGCATGGGAGAAAGCGAGGGCGAGCTTTCTTTCGAGCCCAACCAAATAATAACCAATGGTGAGTTTGGAGAGCAGAGAGTTCAAGATTCGTTATTGACTATGATTTCACCGCTTACAGTTCGTTACTCCCACGAACCCGGCTGGCTGCAGGGCACACTAAATGGGAAAACAGGACTCATTCCGGAGAACTATGTGGAACATTTGAAGCCGCACCATTAGAGTTTGGGTGCGATGAGGAGTTCGTGGAGTTCGCAACTATTTCGTGCATTCGTCGGTAGATACAATTAATAAGGAGAGTTAGGAAATCTAAACAATAATCGTTGTGTAAAAACTAATTTTGATTATGTGTACCCATGGGGGATTTACATGAGCTGCATTTTATTTTATGCTGGAAACCAGGAAACCACAATCTTACCTTATAAATATGTTAACCTTTATAATACCATGACCATACAATGTACTTATTTTTAATTATTTAATAAGGAGTATAAACTCAGTGCAACTGCAAAGATTTATTTACTAATTGTTACGCTCTTCATTTGTTGCTTATTTATACATAATTCGCGTAATTTGTGCAAAAATGGATTACAACGTATCTAATATCTACTACATATACAAATGTATAAAAATAAATAGCAGTGCTTCGCTCACTTTTAAAATGTAAACATTAAACTGAAGTCTGCCATATACCATATCAAAAAAAAAAATAATAATAATGATAATAAATATTTTCTTAGCAAGGCAAAGAAAACGTAGAATGTTGAAATGGTTGTTTTACTATTCACTTTTGGGCGGTTTTTTTTTATCACAAGTTGCCTAAAAATGGTCGCAAACGTAAAAAAAAAAACAAATGCGAACCATTTTTTAAGGATTTAGGGAATTTACCTTTTTGCCAAATTTTTGCATTTTTTGTAAAAATTGGCAAAAAATTGTCAAAAAATAAAATTTTCATTTTTGAATACAGTTCATTTAAGAATTAAATTACGAGCTCAACGAGATATGACATTCCATATTTGGGTAATTATTTCGAATGTTTTGATCAAAATACCAAATATTTTGTTCACAAAAAATCTGGGAAAATATTTTTGGCAAAAAAATGAAATTTCAAATTGGCGTTTTTGGCTATAACTTGACTAAAAATGGTCACAGAGCAAAAAGGAGTACCATTTTGTACTCCTTACAACCAATACTAACAACCCCTTTCACTTTTAAACTGATTTTGTAAAATTAATTTTTGGACAAATTTTCGCCTTTTTTGTAAGGGGTACCATCATCAAAATTTTCAAAAAATTGAAACATCCTAGAATTCCAAAACTTGAATGCAATTCGATTGGGATTTAAGAAACAAACTCAACGAGGTATGGCATTCCATATTTGGATCATTATTTCCAATCTTATGACAAAAAAATTGATTATTTTATGAAATCAAGTTAGCCCAAAAATTCGATTTTTTCCGCGGATTTCTTAAATCATAACTTGGCTAAAAATTGTCATATAGATTAATAATAATAGAACAACCGCTTTGTGCACAAAATAAGCATTATTAACTATAATTTATTTTTGAATGAATCACTTTGTAAGGGTTATCATCATCAAAATGTGCAATGTCGATATAAAGAGTTTTAGCAAAAATAACATCAATATGCTAAAACAATTCAAAAAGTTTTCACTTCAACATTTTCTAAAGCAGCCGCCGTTTACTTTGCACAAAGCAATCAAATATATGTGCATAAATAAACATATTTCAAAACGCAAATTTATTCTATTCAAACAAATGTTTGCACTGCGACCCCACAAAAAGCATTCAAAATCGAAAAGAAAGAAGTTAAGTTCGTTTACAAAGCGTATTTGTTGATTTTCTATAAATAGTATAAATACAAATGCAAAATAAATATAAACCAAAGTTAGCTCAAATTGCAATTGGAATTGATTTCCGTTTTTCATAATTTTATTTAAACAAAAGCCAATCATTTGTTCACCGGAATTCATAAATAAATAAGGTAAAAATAAATAAAGAGGATAAATTAAGGTGTTGCAATTGAGATATTCAAATTTGGTCACGTAAAAAAGAATAATCGTGCACATTTTAAATGTTTATATGTGCCCCATTGTACATTTTGATCCATCCCACATTTTCGCATAAATATATTATAAAAAATATTTCCTTTATAGAATTTCTGTGCCCTTCCTCATGCAATTCATTCTCAAAATCACTCTCATCACTCCAGCGGAAGTCCATTTATCAATAAACTATTATCAGCTCTTAGTTCTCTTGGTCCTTCACCGACTTTCGTGTGGATTATATATCTGAAAGCATTTTTAGCATGAACATCTAGTGAATCCAATTTGCTGCTCTCAGCATCTTGCACTTTTGGAATGGGAAGACCTCGCAAGTAGGTGTCACCATCCGCCAGATCATTGGGGAACACCTTCAGGATAGCGCTCAAGAGATGCGGAACGTGCTCCGCCAGGACGTAAAGGCATGCATTTGGACCAGCATCGAAGGTGTACGCGGCATGATAGCTACCCATTCGATCGTTATAATCGTGAACGAAGGACACGATCCTGTGCGACACATCGTTCATGTAGACACACGGCGGATAGGTGTCCAGGGCGACGGCATGGAACTGATTCGAGTCCTTCATCGTTATCTCGGCGAATGCCTGAAAGTCATGGCTAGCGATGGCCTCCCTCAATCGGGTAATCCGGTCGGGAACCACTTGATCCACGCGATGCTTGATCAACTGCGACGTCTTCACCGCCTGTTGCATGCCCCTTGTCGAGGCAGTCTTCTTGCGTGCATCGTTAACGACCAGAATGAGCACATGCATGTTGGGCCAGTGGTCGGAGGGAGCTATTTGCCTCGCCACCGAATCGCTGCCATCATCCAGTGCTCCGCGATGCCACTGCACAAAACCGCCATACAGACTGCGACATGCCGATCCACTTCCTTGCCGCGCCACCGTCGTCAGCTCCTCACTCAGCGGTATGTCGTAGAGTCGGGACAGGGAGTACACCAGGCAGGCGTAGCCAGCTGCACTGGATGCCAGTCCGGCGGCGGTGGGGAAATTGTTAACGGATGCGATGTGCAGCTTCCAGGTTGGCGGAACCTTTTGGGAGCCACTCGCCACAGCCAGTCGATGAACTGCAAATGCATTTTTATAATTAAGATTCTATACGTTTATATATTTAACTATAAACTCACCTTCCTTCAAACAGCGCTGCAGGCGGGAACCCTCTTCGAAGGGCACCTCCTCCCCATTCAGCCACATGCGATTCCTTTCAAAGGATTCCGATGCAGTCACTGTTGTCTTGGCGCAGAGCTTGGGTGGGTGATGGGATCAAGAAAAGTAATTGTTCAAGATTTTCAAATTCTTGATAAATTGTTATTTAAAAAAATAAGTTCAAAATTACAGGATGTCGAACAACACATATTCAAAAACCCATTTTTTAAGTTAGTAATTCCTTTTTAATCTTAAGCAAATTCTGTGTCGACATAAATCGAAAGAGAATCGCTGAAAAGTGAAAATCTGTGAGATCTTCCCAAATTAAATAGAAAGTTTTCGTAATATTTACATTTGTGAGAAAATTAAAACTTCGACTACGCGCACTTTAAACATAAACCATTATTAAAAGGTATCCAGCATCTAAGGTTTTTTTTTTAACCACAATTTGTTGGATTTAAAACGCAAATAAATATTTAAATATCTTTCATATTTACCTCATCGGTGCTCAGAGTCATGCTAATTGAATCATTGACGGGCAGAATGAGCTCTTCGTGCCGCTTTCCCCCTTTAAAGGAATGCATATGCATAAGTTTATGCGCTTGTAAGATATGTATTAATTTACCCACAATATTTGATGAGCGCTATGTTCACGGGCGCCACACAAGTAACCGAAAACATGTTTGAATACGTTTTTAATTCAGAAATTCACTTGTTTTCAGCTGCTTTCCAGCGAAAGCGACAACTGTTGACTGCGGTGTGACCAGCAGTGGACTCTTCAAATATACCATGTGGCTCCAAAGAAAAATGTTGTGGTGGATATTCCCCCATTACCGCCCATATTAAGGTTTGCGTCACGGCTAAACCGCTATTTTCATTTATTTTTAAACCAACGGTTCGTGGTGAGTAAACATTAGTGTTAATAAAAGTAGAAAATACATTAGCGTTATATAGAATATAGTATAGAACTGTGTATGATTTTGTATTTATTATTTGAATTGTATTTTTATTGTGAATACTTGCAGCCGCAACCATTCCGAGTTCATGTGTTTCCAAATTATTTACGTGTTAAGTTTTGTTTTGGTTGTGTGGCTTTGAGAGACGCGGGTTAAGGAGCATGTGGTGCATTAACTTGGTTAACTTGAATGGGTCGGATGAAATGATGGGACTAGCCCTTGAGGCTCGTCATGCCCGCACGCATCACCTCGTCGACGAGAAGCAGGTTGCTGGCAATGATAGAGCAGGAGTTGAGGATCTGCTTCTTAACAATGTAGTTGTCGTAGACGCCCAGATCCACGGGCTTCATGGGCTCGCCGGTGGCCAGATCCAGGCCGACCAGTTCGGGACTCAGGCGATCCTCGACAGTCAGCTTGACGATTGTGTCCTGGGCATCGTAGCCGCTGTTCACGGCCAGCGTCTTGGGAATGACCAGCAGAGCATCGGCAAAGGCCTGCACTGCCAGGCGGGACTTGCCCTTGATGGTATCCTTGAAGGCGACCAGCTCGTTGTAGGCGCGCACCTCGAATGCTCCAGCTCCGGGCACCAGAGCCTTATCGGCAATGGTGTTGTTGATGGCACGTAGACCGTCCCTGATGGCGTCCTTGATCTGGGTGATCGTGTGCTTGTTGGGACCCTTGATCAGGATCGTGACCGACAGCGGGTTCTTGCAGTCCTCCACGAAAGTGTACTTGTTCTCGCCCAGAACATGCTCGTACACCACACCGGCGTATCCCAAGTGCTCCTCCTGCAGATCGTCAAAGGAGTTCATTGCAGTGCCACCGCAGGCCAAAGCCAGACGCTCCATGTTGCGGCGCTTGGCGCGACGCAGGGCCAGAATGCCTTCCTTGGCCAGGGCGTCCAGCGAGATGGGGTCGATGCCCTTCTGGTTGATCAGGACGAAGGTTTTGTCGGTGCCATCGCACACGGAGCGCTTCAATTCGATCACCTTCTTCACACGCTGGTCGATGAATTCGCGCTCGGCGCGCACAAAGGCCTCACGCTCCTCGGCGGTCTTGTAGAAGAAGCCAGAGTTGACCTCGGCCTTCTCGTACTCCAGCGAGACATTGGCCGTAAGGATGTAGGCATTCTCCAAACGCTTCGGCATGTCCGGGTGGCGGGCACCATGGTCCATGACCAGTCCACGCACCAGCTGTGTATCGGTATCGGATTTGTGCTGCATCTCCATCAGCTCCACCATGTGGAGGTCCACGGGCTTGGTCTTATCGGCACTTGCAATGGTCAGCACGGCATTCACGCAGACGTCTGTAAGCAGATCGGCCAGGGCGGGATGCACCTTGGTCTTCAGACTTGTGTTGGCCACCTCCACCAGGTTCTTCTTGTTGATCTCCACGGGCACCTTGACCTTATCGAGCACCTCCAATGCCTTGTCGCGTGCCTTCTCGAATCCATCGGTCATGATGCGAGGATGCAGTCCCTCGGACAGATAGATATCGGCCTGCTTCAGAAGCTCGCCAATAAGCATCACAGTGGTGGTGGTTCCATCGCCGGTGGAATCATCCTGGGCCGTGCTGGCCCTGGCAATCATAGAGGCAGTCGGATGCTGGATCTGCATTTCGTGCAGCAGGACATTGCCATCCTTGGTGATCTTGATGTCGCCGGCGCCAGAAACCAACCTGCGAAGTTTCTAGAATTAGTATGTTTGTTTCACGTTTCACGGCGCGTGAGTCAAGTCACGCCTCTTTCGATGTCACTTTCTGAATCACCCGGTGCTGTATATGCAGTTAAACACACATTTCTCACTAAATTAAAACCTCTGGGGGCATCTTTCATTTAAGATTCTTTTAGTAATTGAATAAAAACACTTGGATTGTAAACTTTTTGCCGCAGACTTGCAACATTCCCTCTCTTTCTTTTGCGATGACGCATACCGCTAGTTCAAGTCTAACCTCAAACTTGCAGTCGCCGCAGCTGTGGCGAAAACGCTTGTTTTTTCGCCTATATACTTGCATTCTTACTTAAATTGCTAATGACACGCAAAGTGAGGAATATTAGAGGCCGGTTTCAGTCACTTACATTTTGACGGTGCCCTTGGGTCCCAAATTGGAGCGCATCACATCCTGCAGTCCCTTGGCGGCACTGATATTGATGGCCAGAGCCTGAGAGGCGCGAGCAAACTCGGCCTTGGGGTTCAGCAAGCTAATCGAAGCCATCGCGTTTCGCAATTAAACAGAGATTTTCTTAACTGGGCGAATTAAATCAATAGGAATCGGCACAAATCCAAGCACGCTGAAAGTTTGCCGAATCGAAGAAATCAGATGACAAGTGTGACCAGATGGAGGGAAACCCAACTAGAGACTTCAAATCAGTACAATCGATAGTATTGATAACGATTTCTTAACATCTTTAACGATAGTTTAAATCACTTCCAATTTGTAGCACTTTTATTTGTTTCTAATTAGATTTTTCGTTTGCACGCAACGTATTCATGTGGTTAACATGTAAAATTACATTTTAAGAATTTGTCATATATTTCCCGCTAGTAATGGCTTCTTTCCCGCTAAATCACAGCAAAATAAGCCGCAACATTTAATCGGCTCACCTGCGACCACCGATGGCGATTAGTAAATGAAATGCAACCGTGCGCCCAAACCCCAACACTAAAAAGTTTTTTTTTTATTGGCCAAATCGGGATAAAATCAAGTCAAAATAAGGCATAATACTAGAGTGCGCCAACCGCAGCGTAGAGTAACGAGAGACTTAATTGAATTCCGATCGTTAACCGGACAGGACGAGGATCCGCAGGCGGCGCGATGAGTGTCCTGGCGTATCCACGTACCAACGACGAGGAGATTTTCCGTCACTGCACCAAGGACTGCGGCATGGTGACGGCCACAGAAGACTTCCAGTACTTCGCCCTGCGTTGCATCTTCTGCAGCGAGAAGTTTCTCTACTTCGACTCCTTCATCGGCCACATGCAGACAGTTCACCTGGGCGACCAGTCCGTGGCGAATACCTCCTCCCGTCTCCCCTTCAATCTCGGCGAGCCCATGTCCCTGTCCGGTCGTAACGGGGATCTGCCCAACTTCCACGAGATCGAAGACTTAACTGACGCGGACACAGCGCTGCTGGAGCCCCAGATGGTCATTAAACAGGAGCTCCAGGATCTGCCCTGCAGCGATGATGATGTAGTCGCCGGCGAGGAAGACGACGATGAGCAACGGCTAAACGATTCCGAGGCCGATGAGGACGAGGCCATACTACCCGAAAGCGATGTACCAGTGGTCAGTTCCAAGACGCGAGCGCGCAAAAAGGTCACAAAGCAGCGCCAGAGGGACATGTCTAGCGAGGTTCTCATCGCCGGCGACGGCGATTCCTCAATGGACGACTACGGTGATCCAGATCACAGCTATATGGACGACAATTCCGGAGAGTACATGGACTTTGCCGGATTCGACGGCGTTAACCACAGTGGCTTCGGACCCGAATCGGACTTTCTCAGCTATGATGAGATGGTGGAGGAGTCCCTGCTGGGAGTAAGTTATATTTTTATGCTATATACATACAGACATATATTTTGGGCCAAATTTTCGCCCATCGATTTAAAAGCTTCATTTATTTCACCCTTAATTTTCACTCATTTCCATATATACCTATTTGTAATGATTTTATCATTTTCCCACCCCTTAGCGCGACCGGGAGGTTACGATGCACATCAAGGACCGCAAGATGATCCAGTTTCTCATCCATTCGTATCAGCGCAACCCCTTTCTGTGGGACCACGGCAATGCACAGTTCCGGGATCGCGTTAAGCGCGCCCGCTTCCTCGACTGGATTGTGCTGGAGTTCAAGAGCCGGTTTAACATCTCGCTGGCCAAGGACGCCATCACCCGCAAGTGGGACAACCTGCGCACGGTATACAAGCGGGAGTGCAATCGCATGGCCCTGGAGAAGACCAACATCAGTACGCTGTGGTACTTCAAGGAGCTGCACTTCCTCAACGAGGTATACAGCTACAACGATAAGATGTCCGATGCTGTTGTCAAGGTTAGTGGTTCTCCCTTGAATTCGATCCTATGCGTCCGCTTTTCTGAAATGGGGGTGGATTGAAACGAAATCTTGTTAGCGGATTAATTAACATAAACAGGTGGGCGACTTGAGTCGAGAAATTATTTATTTATCCACCGACGTGATTAGGTGGTTGGCCACCAAATCCTCCGTTTACTTCAAACATCGTAATTGAAGTCTTCAAAATATAATGGTCGACTTTTCTACGCCACTAATTAATTTTTCAACTGAATTTCTCCTGCATATGCGCAGTAATAGATTCCTCTCCTCCTTCCCACCTCAGAATGCAACTCGTAAATGCCTAATCAAAGTTGTTAGTTTTGTGGGGCTGGCTAAATAAATGGCAATCAATAACTCTCATCCTTTTGACAGGAAACCTCCTATCGCCGCCGCTTCTCGGCCATTTGGAACGATACGTCTACTGCCAAGCTGCTGAGCATGGTGAAGCGGTACCAGTGCTTTTACAACCGCTTCGATCCCGACTACCGCAGCAAGGAGCGACGCGGCGAGGGACTCCATCAGATGGCCATTGAACTGCAGCAGCTGATCGATGTGACCACCATCCAGATATCGAAGCGCATTTCCCAGCTGCGATTCGATTACTCCAAACAGAAGATGGAGCGCCTTAACAGCGAGCGTCTGGGCAAGAAATTCATTGCGAACTATCTGTACTACGATCAGATGCACTTCATGGACGATGACATTCCGCCATTTAAGTGCGCACACTGCCCGGAAATAGTGCAAACACTCAGGGAACTGGACCTCCACATGCTCACCCACCAGCCCAGTTTGGGTGGCGGTTACTATTGCAACATCTGCAGCATACAGTTCCACAATGCCGGGGAGTTCGACAGCCACAAGCAGCTGCATTTGGGCGGCGTAACCGAGATCAAGTTCAACTGCGAATTGTGCACGGCCAGTTTCCGCGAGAAGGCCAACTATGATGAGCACCTGCGGCGCCATAACGAGGAGCTGTTCCTGCCCTCGCTGGCGCTTAATCACAGCATCATGGAGGGCGGCCTGGGAGATGACGAGATCGGAGTCGAGGCCGAGGAGTCCAGAGGCAGCGGCAGTCGCCGAAAAAGGAGGCACGCAGCGAAAGCAACCGATGACATGGTCGACGATGATGATCAAATTGGCGGCGGTGGAGGTGGCGGCAGTGACATTGCCAAGCCGTATGGATGCGATGTGTGCCGCCGCAGTTTCGCCACACCGGGCCACCTGAATGCGCATCGAATTGTCCACCAGGATGAGCGGGAGCGGTGCCATAAATGCGACTATCCGCAGTGCAATAAATCGTTTGTGGCACGCAACAGCCTGTTCGAGCACCTGAAGCAGCACTACAGCAACGAGGAGTTCAAGTGCGACATTTGCGGCAAGACATTCAAGTCGACAAAGAATCTGCAGAACCACAAGCAGATCCACGACAAGATCAAGCGCTACGTCTGCCAGATATGCGGTTCGGCGTTCGCCCAAGCGGCCGGTCTCTATCTGCACAAGCGTCGACACAATCGACCCAATGGTGCCGTCGGCGCTGTTGGGCGTTCGGGTCGTAGCAGTCTGTGAGATAGGGATTGGGAGAGGGACAAGGACAAGGACTGGTCCAAGGCCAAGAGTCGCGGTAGGGGGCGCGGACGTGGCCGTGGGCGTGGTCGCTATGTCAAATAGTTTTAAATTTAACTAAAATTGAAACTGTAACGTCTTTAAATTGCCAACAACTTGGGCAACTTAGTTAGCTTTCATAATCTTAGTTTTAGACTCACTCCGATGTTCAGATATATTTTGCAAATTTAATTCAGTTGAAAACCAATGCCAGGGAACTGAAAAATAACTTTGCATCCATGCAGCTATCATACAAATATCATATTTGTATCTCTAATATTGTCTGAATCGAAACCGCGAACAGGGTCTCATGTATTATTTTGTTTTATATTTATTAACTCTCGAAGCTACACCTAATTTAATTGTACTCTATTCGAATCCACTTACCTGTAGACGTACTTAAACGCAAAAAGTATTTAACAACAACGCCCATGAATGCAACTTTAGTTCTAAGAGTATGATAGAACACTTACACTTCCTTTGAATTCCCAATGATTTTTGAGTGAGTTCAAATTGACAGAGAAGGCGATAGGAAGGGCCAGAAAGATAGGGGTAGAGAGGTACTTATAATTAATAACAAATGCTTAACATTTCAGTGCCAATTTCGAGTTCTTCTCCCCAGACACAAACAGCATTACAATCTGATTATTGATGTAAGAATTGTATACATTCCTTCCCGTCCCGCGATAATCGATGTGAGCGAGTAGATGCATTCCAGAACTAAGTATTTCATAAAGTATTCTATGTACTAACTATATATTTATACGCAAGAACCACAACTGCAGCAGCCAATTGCCATCAAAACTGATAGACCGAACCGAAAGCCCAGCAACATAAGCCGTTGATTAACAGCAATAACTAAGTTACTAAGCACATCTAACAAGCAACTATGTATGTTTAAGCCACACAATGCGAAAATACAACCACAAAACATAATGTGCAGAACGTTGCGTGGCCACTGGAGCATTGCCATCGCGCCTGATGGCCACGAAACGCACTGTCCGCGAACGACTGAATCTGTAATACACTTCGAGGCGAGTTAGGTTCTCGAACAAATATCGCGCCACTTCGTCCTGTAATCGTAACTTTAACCTATCCTACATATATGTAATAATATCTGTAAATATATAACGCGAGCAGGCCGATTATGTAACTATAAACAGCATACGAATCGTAGCTATAGCCATGGCAATATGTATAGCGTACGGAAACGAGTGCCCAGTGTGGGACGAAGCTTCATCCTAAGCCTAAGTTCATTTAGCACAATTTCGCAGAGCATCCGGCTCGGCGGCTAACTCATTAATGCGAAATTAGCCAAAATCCAAAACAACGCCTATGCAAGGACTTGGGATTCGGGATTTAGAGGGCGAGCATTCAAACAAATTGTGAAATAGTTAACAGAGGCGAAATGCGAGGTGACAAAAATACAAAACAATTTAGAGCCAGAGGGAGATTATTAATCACAAGAATCGTAACAAAAGTGCGCTTCCAGGAGAATCAGAAGGAAAAGAAACAAACAAACAAAAAACACCACACACAACCTACAAAACAAGCAAAGAGAAACTCATCCGAAAAAAAGAACGAAATATTTAAACAAACTAGCAGCGTAATGAAGATGTATTTTAAACCGTAAGAATCGTCTTCGAAACATGTAAATTAACTGAGAGAAATGATGGCAGAAGCAAATCACAATTTTATTTATCTTAGTAATATCGAATGAGATTTTAGTACCATACAATATATACACAAGCGTATTCGAAGTATTCTCGAATAAATAGGTTTAAATAATTATTTAAAAAGCAAGCCAAACTAGTTTCATTCGAGGGCGGGCTCTTACTTTTACTTTCGAAAACATACTATATGTATTTTGCAACGATTTTTTTAAGAATTTCCCAGCCCAAAGATAAGAAATGACGTTTTTATCAGTATCCCTCGACACTTGGGTTGTCGCGCGTCTGGGAAGATTCAATGGAGGTGGAACCACCAGACGCCATGCCTTGGAATCATCTTGTTTGTTTACACCATTTAAGTAATATATTTGGAATTCTCTTGACGTCACAAAAAGCGCAGCGTCATGCTGAGTTGGGCATTCGAAATTGTATGCCTATATGACACTGAAACAATCTGCTTGGGTTTTATCAAAATATTAAACAATATCTATATATCTCTTTCAATATTTATTATGGCAAAGCAACAGATTGGGATAGATCTTAAAATTTCAAATTTATTTAATTCACTTAGATGTCAACAGTTGGTAGAACCACTTGGCATTAACTACAGACTCCGTGGGACTTACTATCTTCCATCCACGTGCCATCAGCCATCAGCGACCAAAATCCGTTGTTGTTAGCCCATTTGGGGGCATATCTACCAGGGATTCGGCGCCTTAAGACGCAGAAACGATCACTCGACAGGGGCGTGTTTGTCATACTTATATTTATATATGGGGTATGCATTAGTGTCTAGCCCCAACGCCGTATCTATACCTACCAATCCGGCACATTTCACCATTGCGTCGGCAGGTCGGCAGCGTGCCAATTTTTGTTGTTGCGATAATTAGCACTCCCGGCTGTGTTTTGATCGATCCGATCAATTAGCGAGCGGCCACCGAGCCTCTCGACTTCTACCGGCTTCTAGGGCTCTCCAGATACATAAATGCCTCCACTTTTGACTGGGCGGGATTCAGAGTTTCGGGTAGCGTCTAGTATATATGCGTGTGCGTACACAGAAAAAAAAACCAGGTCAATATAGAATAGGCACGGCGTATATTGACAAAAGTGGCGGGCTTGTAGCCCAAAACTTGATAATTGTACATATACTTTAACATTTATATCAACAATTTAAGAGATTTTGCTTTCTGTGTACCCTGATTAGATAGTCTACAGCGGAATAACAGATTTAGCCATATACAATGTATGTTTTTAGCTTTTGAACTGGTCGTTCCTTTAATCACTTTTTTAGGCATTACTCACGGCCCGAAACAATCAACAATTACAGTACAATTATTATATACAGCCGGCTGAGCTCGGAAACAAAATGTGGGATTCCGGTTTGCAGTTGGGTACTTGGGTGCTTGGTTGCTTGGGTTCAATGTGCCACCCCGTGTCGAGTGTGTCCTCCTCAGACACGATTCGCAGGTTGACGGCACCAGGTTCTCACCTCTACTGATGCCCCTTTGACTAGAGTTCCTAAATCAGCTCGCCGCGCTCGTTCACCTTGATCACCCGGACGCGGGCATGCCGGTCGGCCAGCACCTGGTCGATATTCTTGCTGGTACTGATTCCAGAGCTAATGCTGCTATCGCCATCGCTGCCGGTGAACAGTCCCAGATTGTCCTTGATCAGATGGTCGACGGCACAGCCGTCGCACTGTAGGATCACCACGCCGCTGTAGTAGGCCTCCTCGCTGATGGTCTTCGTGTTGCGGGTGTTGCACAGCTTGCAGCGGTACACCAGCTCCATGCGGCGTTGCATGCGTCCGAAGCGCTTCAGTGTAGTTGGCGACAGAGAGCCATTCGCCTGGTTTCCGGACGTGGTGCGTCCCAGGTCAAACTGTTTGGCCGTGAAATGGCACGCATCGAGTATGGAGCGCGGTATGGAAAGCGGTGCTGGACGCGACGATTTTAGCTGCTGCTCGGCATCGTTGGTCAACGGCACGGCGTCCACCGCCGGCTGCTGCTGGGTGGCGTTAAGGATCGCGTTTTGTCCATTCTGGCGCAAATAGTTGAGAGTTCGCGATGTGAAGATGTTGCGCAATGCGTTCATTTTATGTTGCTATTAAGCGGTGTT
Organism: Drosophila simulans; assembly: GCF_016746395.2. Classification (NCBI taxonomy): domain Eukaryota; kingdom Metazoa; phylum Arthropoda; class Insecta; order Diptera; family Drosophilidae; genus Drosophila; species Drosophila simulans. The sequence goes on along the minus strand of NC_052525.2, from coordinate 15,209,347 downwards.
GCACATCCGCGTTGCTTTCAGCTCTTGTCGCCCGCTGCAGTGCGTCCTGAATTCTGGCGCCGCACGTGCTGAATGTTGGGTAGTTACTGCGTTTTGTTTTGCCCCAAATGGGGAAGAAAATGGTTAAGTGGAGCGATGAAAACAGCTGTTGGCTATCGTTATCGAAGCAGCGCAGGCGGTTGGCTGGAAAACACAGCTTTTTATCGCTTAAATTTAGTTCTCACACTTTGGCTATTTTGTAGCCAGGTTCGGTAATTTGTCTCAATTGGCAGAAGTTTATGTATTGCGAATTGAAGACTCGTAACAGCATTTCGAAAAACAAATTTGTAGTATAAATACCAAGCAATCATGGAAATTTATATCTTAGAAAAAGCTAACGGCTGAAGAACAGAGTTCACCACTGAGCGCCTATCGAACCCGATAATCACAACAAAAGCCAATCGGAGGCCGGCTACTATATTATATAGCTACCAGATACGATTCGTTACCAAGCCGATCTCATCTTCCAGAAATGGGCCAGTAATTGCTGCTGGAGCATAAATCAAAAGCCATGAACTTTGCACGCCTGAGATTGGGGCAGATGGTCCTGGGAGGACTTCGAATTCCGCGCCAGCAGACGCAGACGCAGTGGATGATGGACCGGCGCCGATGGTTGGCCAGTGAAGCCACCTCACCGGCTGCGGCGCCAGCTCAAGCAGCTTCTGTACCTAGAACTCAAACGCAACCGCGGGTAAAACCATTGCCGCTAGCCGAGGAGCGCCTGGAGTCGATACTATCGCCCATTCGCACCAGGATCATTCGAAAGAAGCGCTTGGCCATCGATGAACTGTCCGCTTTAGGGTTTCTCAACACCCGTGGTTATACGACCGCCGAGGAGTACAATCTGGAGGATCTGCAGATAGCCCTTCGCGAGCAGAACCTGTACGAGACGAAGCGTTTCTTCTCCACAGACAATCTGGACGTGGAGCAGAATGTGCTCTTTGTGGCGGCCAAATATCCGACAGGTCAGCAGCCGCGGGAGATATTCTTTTTCCGCGAGGGCTCGGTGGTCTTTTGGAACTGCAGCGACATCGAGACGAACAATGTGCTTAGTTTCCTGCGCGCCTTCGAACGGGAATCGTATGTGAGTGCCCTGGTTCACGGGGAGAGCGAGGTGATGCCCTATACCTACATTCCATCGACGGCGGTGGATGTCGAGGGCGATCTAGTGGCGGAGAGCAGCGACTTCAATGTCACGTCACGGGCATTCTTCCAGAACGGCAAGTTCTTTGTCACCGCCGATACGGATAGTTTTCTGTACAAGTACACCTTCTCCAATGCGATGGCACAGTCAATAAAGCTGGGCATGTGGGAGGCGACACTGGACCGCTACATAGACTCCATAGAGCATCTCACCGAGGATCTAAAGCGTGGTCGCCGATTAAGAATCTCGCGGGCGGCCATGCTGCGAAAAACCGGTGAATTATTTGCCCTGCGTCATGTAATCAACCTATCGTCGGATCTACTGGATGCACCCGATTTCTACTGGGATCGCGAGGAACTGGAGGCACTGTACCTGCAGGTGTGCTCCTACTTCAGCATCTCACGGCGCACCAAGGTGATGAACGAGAAGATCAACCACTGCGTGGAACTGGCCGAGCTGGTGTCCCACAATCTGAACGATGCCCATCATATCCGGCTCGAGTGGATGATCATAATCCTGATCATGGTGGAGGTGGGCTTCGAAGTGCTGCACTTCGTCAGCGATCACAGTGAACCGCATAAACTAGAGGTCCTGCCACTGGCTGCTCCTGCCGCCTCGATTCCCAATTAGCAAGTAGGCTTGGTCGACAGTTTTTTGTACTATATTTGTATTTTCCCGAAATATAGAATTGTTAGCGTTCAAAAGTTCGTTTGATCCGTGCTTTCATTTTATATGTTATCCTTATTTAATTTCTTGTAGACCGTTAAAAAATAACGATTAAAAAAATCTCGCCAGATCCAATTAAAAAAATTGCTAGATTAATCGACAGCACTAAAGCAGACGAAGTGTCATTTGTTGTCCTATTCCGAAAAAAGCTATATTGTATATTGTATATATATTTTTATTGTATGATAGTTGTATTTTGCCGAAATATAGAATTGGTAGCGTTCCAAAAGATCGTTTGATCCGTGCTTTCATTTTATATGGTATCCTTATTTAATTTGTTGTTGGCCGTTAAAAAAAAACAATTTAAAAAATCTCGCCAGATCCAATTAAAAAAATGGCTAGATTAATCGACAGCACTAAAGCAGACGAAGTGTCGTTTGTTGTCCTATTCCGAAAAATGCTATATTGTATTTTGCCGAAATATAGAATTGTTAGCGTTCCAAAAAGTCGTTTCAATATAGTAAAAAACTTTGTTTGATATTTAATATCAAATACCAAATATTACTAAAAAATTTGCTAGAAAAAATTGCTAGATTAATCGACAGCACTAAAGCACCAGAAAGTGTTGTTTGTTGTCCTCTTCCGGAAAATGGTATAGATCCATGTTGAGGGCGAAAAGGATGGCCAACGCTGTGGTGGTGTTGGACAACGGGGCGCACACAGCGAAAGTGGGCCTGGCCAACCAGGATGAGCCCCAGGTGGTGCCGAACTGCATCATGAAAGCAAAGAGCGAGCGGAGACGCGCTTTTGTCGGCAATCAAATAGATGAATGCCGGGACACATCGGCGCTCTATTACATTCTGGCGTTCCAGCGCGGCTACCTGCTCAACTGGCACACTCAGAAAACGGTGTGGGATTACATATTCAGCAAGGACGGCATTGGTTGTTCGCTGGAGAACCGCAATATTGTCATCACCGAGCCGCAGATGAACTTCCAGAGCGTCCAGGAGGCAACGCTAGAGATGCTGTTCGAGGAGTACAAGGTTGATGGGGTATACAAGACCACTGCTGCCGATCTGGCTGCTTTTAACTATGTGGCTGACAGCGAGGAGCGGACTACAATGGAATCGCTTAACTGCATCATCATCGATGTTGGCTACAGTTTCACCCACATTGTTCCCTTTGTGCTGGGACGGCGCGTTCTCGAGGGCATACGACGCATCGACATGGGCGGGAAGGCGCTGACCAACCACCTAAAGGAGCTAATCTCTTATCGCCACCTAAACGTCATGGACGAGAGTCATGTGGTTAACCAGATCAAGGAGGATGTCTGCTTTGTTGCGGAGGACTTCAAGCAGGCGATGCAGGTGCACTATTCGGAGGAGAAGCGACGCGAAATCAGCGTTGATTATGTCCTTCCAGACTTCACCACCGTCAAACGGGGCTATGTTCGTGTTCCCGGAAAGCCACGCGAGGATGAGGAGCAGCAGCAAATGGTGTCACTGTGCAATGAACGCTTCACCGTGCCCGAACTGCTCTTCAATCCCTCGGACATTGGTGTGCAACAGGTGGGCATTCCGGAGGCGGTGGCCGATTGTCTGAAGGCTTGCCCCTGGGAAGCGCACCGCGACCTCCTGCTCAATATCCTTATTGTGGGCGGCAGTGCCCAGTTTCCCGGATTCCTGCCGCGTCTAAAGCACGATTTACGTGCCCTGGTGCCCGACGATCTTGAAGTGTCGCTCATCTGTCCCGAGGATCCGTTGAGGTACGCGTGGTACGGCGGCAAGGAGGTGGCGACCAGCCCCAACTTTGATGAGTTTGTTTACACGCAAGAGGACTACGAGGAGTACGGTTTCCTGGGTATAAATCAGCGATAATATACACGTAGTCGAAGTATTTTTTCAATAATAAACTTGATTCGCAGATGTGTTTTCTAGAACATTCCTTGTCTATATATTGAACTAGGGCTAAAGAGGACAAACTGCCAGCCTGTGGCCAGGAAGCGGGTGCGTCACTTACCTAGCGCTACAACTAAAATTTAACTATAGAACACAACTTAACATTTAGAATTCGTTTGCGAAGTAAAATTTACAAAGGATACGGTGCTTTTGCCAACAACGCAATGAGATACAAGGTCGGGCCGCGTACTGCATTTAACTTGGTTAATTTAGGTCTGTCTGCGAGGCGGGTGCCGGCGGATCTCCTCCGGATCTCCATCGGTTTACATGCTGAACGATTCGCCGCAGCCGCATGTGCCCTTAATGTTCGGATTGTTAAACACGAACTCGCTGGACAGCTTCGATTCCACAAAGTCCATCTCGGTGCCTGGAAGCGAATTATAAAGTGTATTAGCTGGCTTGTCCAATTCTATGTTGCTAAGCTGGTATGAACTTACCCAGCAGCGACAACTGCGCTTTCTTGTCGATGAAAACCTTGACGCCATCCTGGACCACCTCCTCATCCAACTTGTCTGCTGGCAAATATTGAAACAGAAAGCTGAGCATTAGATCTCTACCGAAAAAATTCTGTCCAGAGTGGCTTACCTTTTTGGCTGGCATAGTCCAACGTGTAGGACAGACCATTGCATCCTCGCTGCCGTACGCCCACCTTTAGGCCAACCTGTGGCAGAAACAACATCGAATTTCAGTTATTAACTATGTGGTTTATTTATAGGCAGCCTTGGTTAATTGGACAAAGATAAAGAACTCGAGCTTATTTGTGAAAGGCGATCTTTTGTTAAGGCCATAGAATCCCCACTAAAAGCTAGCCTTGGTTCGATGACAACTTGTCAGCAGTCACTCACCATGTCCGGCTTGTCCTGCAGAAGCGTCTTGATGCGCAGCACCGCCGCGGGTGTCTGGAAAGGATTGGGTGAGATTAGAATCATCAGATCGAAGGGGACTGTTACTTCATCAGCAGCAGCACGCGCCGATTTCACCAGGTTTTAGTTTCCTTACCAGAGTCAGAGCGGCCCGCGTCGGGATTAACTTGCGGCCCTTGACCGCCCGCACTGTCGCCGTTGCCACCACACGTGTCGCCATCGGTTCGCGCGCTTTATATAATTTGTTTTCCTCGAGAATTTCCACAAAAAAATTCGAAAATATGAGTGCTTACTACCTAATGGTCGATAGTACTGTCGATAGTATCACGTGAGATGGCATTAACAGATGTCATCGATTGGCAGTGTCACGGGCTAGCGGAGAAAAGGTTACTACCTATTTGAAAAATAATTTTTTTTAAGTCCCAGAGTCCGGGTAGACTCTTTAATTACTTAATATTTCTCAGTGGAATTTTTGTTTTAAATTTGTTTAAATGTATGTAAATTGCAGCAAATTTTATCAGCACCAGTGACAGCTAATGTAACTGTTTAAAATCGTGACTCGCGACTAATTTTGAAATGAAAGGAAGTGCCATCTCTAAGCTTAAATGAATTTCACACTTTTCGATCAGGTTAAATAATATCAACAAAATCGAGAATATGTCCGCCCTAAAACAATTTTATAAAATCAGCGCAGGTGTGAGAAGAGGCGCACTACTTGCCAGTTCTCGAAAAACACAAATCGATGCCTTAAATAGTCCACAATTGCAGTTGCAAGTGCATCACTTTGCAACCAAAACACAAACAGCTGTTTTTAGCAGCAGCAACAACTACACGTGCATTTGCCGCAGTATACACTGCAGTAAACCAGTGGTATGTTTGGAAATCAGTTTTAAATATAAATAAACTATCCAATTGATATTAAAATAATAATTATTTACATGTGTAATTTAAAATATAATAAAAAATCAAATGCAATAGTTAAAAATATGTATAACAAACAAAAGTTAAGTATAACTATTTTGCTTTGCTCCCAGGATGATGCGGACAAGACGGTGGCCACGAATAGCATTCCCCTGGCGAAACTGGAAGCCAAGATGCAGCTGATCTACACCTGCAAGGTGTGCCAGACGCGGAACATGAAGACAATTTCGAAGCTGGCATACCAACGCGGCGTTGTCATCGTGACCTGCGAGGGCTGCTCCAATCACCACCTTATCGCCGACAATCTGAACTGGTTCACAGATCTGGACGGCAAGCGCAACATCGAGGAGATCCTGGCCGAGAAGGGCGAGAAGGTGGTTCGCCTGACCGATGGCAACTGCGAGTTTTTGCCGAAACATGATTAAAATCGTAGTGTAGTTAAGTGAAAACGAATGCCACTTTATTTAGCAGGTCCAGCAAATGTGTCCAGCAATTGGCGGGTAGTTGGGCACGCAGCTGCTGGGCGAACTGCCGCCGACATATGGATCCGGTGGCCAGCATCAGGTAGGTTATGTATGTGGCCTCGTTCACGGGCAGCTGCGAGACAGCCGTGACTGGCGCATCAGCGGTCAATTGCATCTCGTCCAAGTCTAAGTAGGGCAGGTGGCGATTCCAATGGTCGATTAGGTAGGCAATCAGGCTGCCAGCCAGACGTACATGCTCCATACTGGCCCAGAATCTCATCTCATTGCCGGATTGCGATACGAAAAGAAAGATATTGTGCAGGAAGCCGGTGCAAGCGGTAGATCCGCCCTCCGTCAGGGTGTCGCAGATCATGTGGCGCATTAGGTAGCAATCGGTGTGAATGTGGCTGTCCTTTGGCTCCCTAAAAAGCTGCAGCCACACCTGGTACTCAATCAGCTCCATGGAGCGCTTTATTGCGGTCTGCATGTCCTCAAGGCTGGACAAGCGGCCAATTCGCTTGACTAGCCGTCGCATCTGCTGAAGATCGGGATTAATAAAATCGCTGGAAGAAAGCGCATCGGATTGGCGTATTGCCGACCAGTCCAAATCACCGATCACACTCCATGCCGGCTGAATCTCGGCCAATGTGCGATGCGAAAGGTGAAGAAGTGGGGCATGAGCTTCTCCCTTTCGTGTGTTCACAATGGTGGTGCACAGCTCGCGAATGCACTTTCTTCGATCCTCCAGTGCGGAGCAGCCTGCGAAGAAGCCATGGCAATCGCAGCGCTCGGCCAGCGATTCCCCGAAGCGATCATAGCACTCGAACAGGTACAGGTGAGCCTTTAGCAGGGATTCCACAACGGATTGGCTCAGTTGCAGATGCCGGTGCTCGGAGTGCATCTCCTCGTGGCAATCGTGCAGCCATGTGAGTAGCTTGCGACAGTGCGGCGCCACATCTTCAAGCGCGCTGCTCGTGGATAAGCTCAGTTCTTTTCGGATAAACAAATCCATACGGACTGCAGTTGTCAGCTGTCCGAAAATTCGATGTTACAATCGATAATGTCGATCGGCTTGCTGTCCATGAGATATCGATCTGACGCTGGACCTTGCGATAGAATCGAATTTCAAATGAAATGGCGCACAATTCAAATATGATCGACATTGAGACCTTATATATGTATTTATAACGATAACGTATCGTTATCCTTTTCAGCCGCATTTATCTTTGGTAAGCCTGTGAAGTGAATTCTGAAAATTTATTGTGATAAATGAGCTTATTCTTTATTCCAGATTCTTTAAGTTACATCTGCGGCTCTTTATTTCAAAATTAAACATAAAATTCATTAACATAAGGACTTATCTCTTACATCAAAATACTTTAATCCATTTAAATATGTTTTCTGTTGCTTCCCTTTATCTTCGGTACGTACATTCACTTAAGTAAACAAGTAACCCAAGTGTGTAATCTGTTTATGTGCATTTGCGATCTATATACTACGTTTAATCCTTTTCTATTCGGTTTCGCGTTTGGGTAAATGAAAATGTGTCAAATTGTGTGTTTCCTTATATAAATCCTTTTCTTTTGATAAAAATGTGCAAAACGACAGAGATAGATTCAAAAAAATATAAAAAATAAGATGAGTTGCGCAGAGAATTTTAAATCGAATATACTGTTTCGCGTCTGTATCAGTTTTTCATTTTTTTGTTTTTTTTTTTTTTTTTTGTTAGGTTTCCTTAGATTTCTTCCGTTTTCTTTTGAAAATTTAAGAAAATATATATTGTATATATATAGGCGCGAAAATTAATAATTAATTCAACATTTTTATATATACTATATAACTATATGTACTGTTTATGTATGCAGTTTCTGTTGCCGATATCGCAAATTTGCAGTGGCTGTTCTGTTATTTTCCGGTTAATTCAAATCAATTATGCATTTCTCGTCGTTGCGCCTATGCATTTGATGGCGTTGTAGGAATAGTGTTGCGTCCGTAGTTGGTTGGTTACCGGCGGCCCGGCCGGCTGGTGGTTGGCGCTGCCGCCACAGTTGTCGCATCTTAGGCGAAGCCAAAGCCCTCGGAGCACTCGTGTATGGCCTTCAGCAGGCAGCTCCGCAGCTTGTCGTATGACTTGTACATGGGCAGATCCAGTTGGTTGAAGCTGCAATCGAACGATGGGTAAATTAATACGGTCTGGCATTGCAAACAACTCATGCGACTTGTGGATCACTACTCACCAGGTGTGTGCACAGGGCAAGCGATCAGTGGATCGATCGTCCCGATGGATTTGGAACTTTTGAATCCCGTTCATGCCCTCCAGCGAGCCGAAGCCCTGCAGCGGCACCTTCGATGTGCCAGTGACGAATTGCAGGAACTTGGCGCGGTCCGCTTGGTCAAAGCTACGCAGTGCACGCCAGAACCATTGAATCTATTGAATGTTTAAATAAGACATGGTTTAGAGCGGGATGGAGGATGGATGAAGATTCACAATTATGGTCTCACCTGCGCCGATTTAGAGGTGTACTTGTGGTACTCGGTGTTCGCCTTTAGATCTTCAATGTCAATATCCGGCAGGCCGGATATGAGAAGTTCCAGTTCCTGTTCGTTGAATATCGAAATTAAATGCTTTGGAATTATGTCGTAGAAGCCTTCAAGGAATGCGTCCAATCTGTTGTGGGGAGTATCTCGATTTAGAATCCATAGCATGGAATATATTATGTATACTTACTGCTGTCGAATGGAGCCGCTCATCTTGAGCTGGCACACAAGCTGCACATACTCAAACTTGTTCTCCTCGGTCACGGCGGTGTCGCGTCCGTTTGGCTTGAGATCCCGGATCTGGGTGACACCGAACTCCTGCACCTCGGTGGAAAAGGTCAGCTCGTAGCCCAGGGTGGAGATGTCGTTCTTCATCAGATAGTCGAGGCCCTTGTAGAACTCGTAGTCCTGCGACTCCATGTCCGTGTGCTTCACCTGCTTGCCCAGGATGTGCTTGTAAAATGAGCGAGTGAAGTAGCACTCCAGCAACTTGTTGTCGTGCACAGCCTTGGCTATTGAATAACATCGAAGGGGTTATAGAACGCCTGATATGGAAGGAGTATCTAAGAGACTTACCAATTACGCGGCCGACAAACTTGAAGTAGCTCAGGTGATTGGGGTTAGCATGGCTGGAGGGATTTATCATGTAGGTGACGCGATCGCCCGGCGATACGCAGAACAAGGCATACATCGGATTAAAGATCTCGCGCGATATGATCACATACCACTCGCGCAACAGGCCGCCAGCGTCCTGGCCTTCCTCATCTGTAAGGTAGATCGCAAGTATGAACATCGCTAGTTATTCGTTTATATTGGTAAAAAACTTACCCTCAAATACGATGTAGAAGCGGTTCTTCCACTCCTCCGGACCCAGACGGTACAGGACACGGAACGAGTCCTCAAAAACGGTTACGCGACGAACACTGACCGTGTGCTCCTCACGCCGTATGCCCTCGTCCAGCCGCTCCAGCTCCGTCTGGAAGTACTTGCGCTTGACATCAAAGTCGAGAATGCGTGTGTGGTCCACAAGCACGGCAAACGGCCCGTCGGAGAGATGAGTTGGTGATTGTCGCAGTATCTGGTTAAGCACGGTGCGGTGCTTCTCGGCGAATTGTAGGAATTTTTGCCGGTCCTGTCTGAGCTGCGCCTCGTGCGCGCTCAACGCTGTGCTGGTCGAGGCGTTGGCCAGCGGCGTATTCGTGGATGCATCTTGCATTCGCGGCTCATCTGGTGATTATAAATGTAGCAGATTGATTATATGAAGAATGTTTTGCATATTTCCTAAACTTACCATCGAAACTAGCAGAACTGGTGGTGTTGGCGCTGCTGACATCGTCCATCAAGGGACTGTACGCCTGGGCGGATGATGCGGCTGCTCCCAGTCCTCCGATTCCACCGCCGGCGGCTGCTCGCAGTCCAAAGCTCACAGTTCCAGGCATAAAGCTGCGACCCGGCTTCTTGGACGCACCGCGATGCGAGGCGTGGATGAGGAAGAAGGCCTCCACGGTCGGTTGCAGCACCAGGACGGCGAACTCGTCCTTGGACTCCTCCAATGCCACCAGGCATTCGCTGAGCGTGTTCCACAGCACGTCCAAGCAGAGGATCTGACTCAGAGTAGGCTTGGTCGACTTGCTAGCGCTTGCCACGCCAACTCCCGGGAAAGATCTGGCCTCATCTTCTTCTTCCTCGTCGTCATCGCCATCTTGCGCGGTCTGATTGGTTTCCATTGGCGGTGGTGGAGATATTGTGCTGGCAGACCCAGGAGCCATATCCGAACTGCTGCCGCCGGAAGCACCTCCATCACCCTCAATATCGATGATATCGTCGTCGTTGTCGCCGGCACCACCAGCGATTCCACCGCCAGTGGACACGCCGTTCTGCGCCTCATACATGTCGCGTACCTGCATGAAGATCTTCAGGGTTCGCAGGAAGTACGGCTGGGCGGACGAGTTGGACATGAGTTTCTTCATCGACGGCAGCTGCAACTCGCAGGTGGGCTTGGCATTCTTTGGTGCCGAGATGATCACGTGCTCGGCGGTGAAGCGATCTTGCATTATGCCCTCGTGCACGGCCAAGTTTGGCAAGAGACTGGCTCCGGATACTGTGGGTACGTATGATGGTGTTGCTACAGCTGCCCCGGAAGTGGACGCCGCCTGTGAGGTGGTGCTGGCCACGCCTTGATGAATGTTATACATGCGAATCTCGTTGAGCAGCATCTGTATCGCTTGACGTACTTCCTCGGCCAATCCCAATATCGCAGCGGTCAAGTACTGAATGAAAATGGCAGTAGATGCCTGCGAGCACTGCGTTAGATTCACAATCAGCTTGGCTACGTTGTCCAGGCCCTCGGTGGTGCCGCACTGGTGCGTCAGCACCTCAATGACCAGCTGAAGCTGCGAAAAGTTCTTCGAGTAGATCTTGCGACGCGGTTTCGATGGCGCCACCGGCAGGGCCACACTTAAAGTTGGCATTTGGGTGCGCTTCGCTCCCGCATTGCTATCACCGGAGGCAGGATTACCGCTGGCCGGAGCAGCCTGCTCCTCAATGTTGGCGGCCAGACCGTCACCAATTTCTGTTGCTGTTGCTGTGGGCTGGGTATTCTCGGCAGGTTGTTGTTGTGGTGGTGGTGGTGGTGGTGGTGGTGCCGCTGCCGCTGCAGCTCTCGCCACCTGACTAATGGGTACCAGTGGGGGCATTTGATCGCTTAGCGGCAACAGCTCCTCCTCCTTGGGCAACTCTGTGCTGAGCGAGGCGAGCAGCTTGACCAGCATATCGGTAAGATGGGGCGATCGGCATATAACCTTGTAGGGAAGCATTTCCAGCAACTGGCCGAAGGGTGAATCGCTGAACGAGAGGAAATCCGCTGTATTCGCCTGCCATTCCCACGCCGGCTGTGAGGTGAGCGGAAACTGGGCCACATTGGCCAATCGCACTTGTGTCTGTTGATCGATGTTAAGCACAACATCCCAGAAGTTCTTCGCGTTAGTCTGGTACGGCACAGAGTGCTTATTCTGGCTCCCAGCAGTGGACACTTTGGCCGTGGCAGCTGCCTTTGCTGCCGCCGCCTTTGATGTGGATGGTGCTTCATCCAAGGGCACTGAGGGTTTCGGGGCAGGATGATCGTCGAATATGCTACGTAAACGATTGACCACCTGATAGCGACAGAATCTTGAGCGGAAGTCCAGAGTTCCACCTGGTGGCACGTCATCGTAGCCTGTCAAACCGCCAGACGCTGCAGATCCAGATCCAGATCCTGCGCCTCCACCTGATCCGGCCGTGGGCGATGGCATGCCAAATACCGCACTCAATATACGCCTGGCCTTCACATCGCGATTATAGGGCACAAAGCTGGACGGATAGTGTTTGGCCAGCACGAACAGCAGGTCCAGACAGTTTCGCACTATCATCTGTGCCGCCTGCGGATTGATGCTGATGCTCCGGGCACTGCCCTCGTACATTCGGTTAATCAGGAATATGTTGCTCTTGTAGCCAAAGGCAGCGTCCACACGCAGCTTCAGCCACTCCGGCTTGCCACCCGCTTGGCCCGCACCGAAGTTTCCGTTGTCCTCGTTCGTCTTCTGAATTATGCTGATCAGGGCGTTGATGATCCAGTCGCGGGTGGGTTCGTGGTGGCACAGGTTGCGTATGACGCGATGCAGTCGCATGCTGTTTACCTTCTGATCCTCCACGAACAGGAAGAGCAGGAGTGTGGCCAGCGAGTCCGGATCGAGCAGAATGTTCTCGTCCTCCATCATCAACAGGGCCAGTGGTTTGCCCATGTTCGGGGCATGATGTGCGTGGGCATGTTGATGCACAATCGTTGTATGCTGATGGTGTTGCGGCTGGGCAATGCCACTCGCATCATACCAAATGGAGCTGTGCCAGCGTGTGTCGTCCAGGCTCTGGAGCGTTGTCTGGAACCGGGCTAAAGAAATATATAGAGATCGTTAGGATTTATAAGCTATCAAGTAGGGGTCGTATAACCACACTTACATAAGGCATTGGTGGTCGGATGAGCGTCCATGCGGGCGCCGTTGCGAGATTCCCAGTCGCGACGCAGGAACTGTGCCTCGGCAGCCAGCTCCGGCGGCAAGCTGGCTATCTGTGACTCCTCCATGTCGGTGAGTATCTAAAATTGTAACCGATGTAAAGGTTTAGTTTGCTCGCAAGCTTTATTCATGGATGGAAAATGAAACTCACAGCTTGGCGCAGATTCTCTGGCAGGTTTTGGAAGAAAGCAGCTGTGTCAACGGGATCCTCCGGATTGGCAGTCTGAGCCGCCTGTCGCTGCTGCTCGATGCGCTGCTGCATCAGCACCTCCGACTGTATGTTTAGTGGGAGGGCGGCGAGGAATTCTGGGTTGACCTCGACCAGCGAGTCATGGGCAATTTGGATTGCATTCTGCTGCGCTCGCTGACGGATGCGCTGCATGCGAAGATGCTCTTGGATAACCTCTTCGCGCATCTCGCTGGGCAGAGCGGCCAGGAAGGAGGGATCCACGCCCTCGGGCACCTCGAGATCCCCGAGAGCAGCCCGCACCTCGGGACTCATGTCCGTTATGGTGGCTGTTGTTCCGCTCGCTCCACCAGTAGAGGCGGCCTCCTCTGTTGTTGATGGCGTTTGTGAAGCAACTAAGGCATCTACTGCTGCGCCTGGTTCCAATAGGGTTGGTTCTGCTGAAGGAGCCTGCGGATTTGGAGAAGTAGATTCGCTGCTTTCTGGCGTCGGTTCCGGTTGATTTGTGTCGCTTACAGCATCTGTGTTTTCTGCGGCTACTGCTGGAGCGGATGACTCCTCTCTAGTACCAGCACTGACCACCGTTCCGGGCCACAGTTCGTCCTCGGCGTGGACCAATGGCGTCGTATCACTGGGCGGTGGCGGCGGAGGTGGTGGCAGCAACAACTGATCGTCCTCTGGTTGTGCTTCCTGCTGCGGCAAGTCCAGAATGCCAGGCAGCACATCCACATCAACCTCCAGGGAAGATGGCAAGGCAAAGTTTCTGTCTCTTCGCACCATATCCGGAGCGGTGACATTAATCTGCTCCAGTATCGCATTAGACATTGCCGTCGGGATGGACACAATAGTCGGAGCTGACGTTCTGTTCGCACTGGATCGGGGGTAAATGGAGCCGGCCGGGTGGTCATGACGCTGCAGACAGTTGGGTAGGTCGCGATTAGGCCGGGCGTTAATAAGCGCCGAGCCTGAAGTGCGTCCGCTGGATCCTTGCATCCGGTTGCGTATCTGGCGATGACGGAATTTAAATTAGAATATGTACAAAAATCTTAACTGCACACAAATTACCTGCATGAGGAGCATCTCTCTCTCATCAAGACGCGAGTGGGGTCGCGATGGTCTTCCGCTGGACGGTAGGAGTGGCACCGGTGGATGGCGCTGATGATGATACTGAGGCACCGCCACCTGTGCCGCCGAAGAAGGGGAGTTATGCTGTGGCTGTGATTCAGCTCCATCCGCTGCTGTCCCTGTGGCCCCTTCGCTATCCTGTTCGTTAGTTAAATCAATCTCAGCGTAAATGTTGAAGGGCAGCTGACTGTGCTGACGCAATCCACCACGTTGGCGTGACGATCGGGTTGTCGTTTGCGTCTCCGAGGACGCAATGCTGCTGTCAACGGACGCTGCAAGAATATGGTTACTTAAGTACATTTTTGCTTAAATGATTCGATTAGTACTCACAGAAAAGCCTGGTTGGTCCACCAGTTGTTGTCGTGGCATCGTTGGTGGCACCGTTTCCCGTTGCACTTGTCGCGCTGGTAGCGCTACTAGGACCAAATGTTGACGGAATTAGCACAGGAATCGAACTGCGCCGGGTGCCGCCCGTGGCAGATGCTGCCACTGGTGGCACTACCAAACTGCTGTTTCCTGAGCCCGCAGAGACGGCGTTCGCCAGTAAACCGGACGCAATCGATGATGTCGCTGTGGGCGCTGCTGTGCCCACAGCTGACGTAGTGCTGGAGGATGTTGCAGATGCACTTGAACCCGTCACCGGTGTTGTGGATTGGCGGGCGGCTTCCTCCTGCTTGCGCTGCTGGTGCGCTGTTTTCAGCTCCTTGATGAGATGTGGCAGCAGAAAATGTGCGGCATATAGACAGGCGTCCGTCTGGCTTTCCATATCGAGGAGCGTGGCCTCTTCTAGCCACCAGTGAAGAGCTGCGATGGGTGGGTAAGAATTAAGGTGTTCATTTGATGGCAAAGGTACGCGAATACTCACCATCCTGTGTGAAAGTCTCCATCTGGGTCTCTTCAGTGGGGTTCTGATGCGTGGGCATGCACACGCAGTACTGCTGGTCCAGATATAGCAAACGACGCCGCACTCCGTTCGTGCAGAGCGTTGCATTCGGATGTTGTCCCGTGGTGCCACTGTTTGCACCGTTTGCACCGACCCCGCCTCCGCCGGAGGCTAATCCTCCGCCACCTACGCCAGCCCCCGATGGTTGTTCGTTTAGCAGCTCACTCATAGTCTGGCCGCTGCCAGGTGCACCACCAACGCGCTCTAGTGACATGGAGGGCGTTGGGAAGACGTTCATATCGCCACCGTTGGCGTTGCCACCAAGAGCTGGTCCGCTGCCCATGGAGTTTTCCCCGATCGACATTCGAATGAAGTTAAAGTCCGGTGCCATCCACGAACCAGATGATGGGCGCAGTGCGGCAGAGGCAATTGCTCCAATACTGGCTGTTGTGCCGCCCGTAGAAGTTCTTTGGCCAGCGCCCCCGGACGATCCTGTGGCGCCCGCATTGCTTCCACTTCCCGCATTGCCGCCATTCACATCAATATCAAGTGGTTGGGCAATAGAGCTGTTCATTCGGACACGAAAACCAACCGGTGGTGTTGGCATTAGGCCGCTGCCTAATCGCTCGTACAGATAGGCCTCCGCCTGGGCTGCCGATGGTCCGCTAATTGGATCCACATCCGGATCTTCATCGGGATCAGCATCTACATCGTCATCCTCATCGTCCACTTCGTCATCGGGATTGGTTCGATTGGCGGAACCATCGCCAGATGCATTAACCGCTGCACTGCGTCTGGGACGATTGTTTGAGGAGACCAGGGCGAGGGCGATATCGATTTGGTTCTCGATCTCTGCATCCATGACGCTCTGGGCCTCCTCCCGAACAATATCGTCGTGGTCTTCGTCGTCATCATCGTCGTCGTCCACATCGTCCTCGTCATCATCATCATCGTTATCAACATCTGCATCGTTGGACGCTGTTTCAGATGATTCCGGCTCATAGATGTGATCGAAGACCTCGATAAACTGGCGCGATCGCTCTTCGTCCACATCCGTCTCACTGTGCTCATCCACATCCTCATCGGGAGCGTCATCATCCTCATCTTCGTCCTCCTCATTGCGCTCGTCGTTCTCTGTGGAAGGATCCGAATCAGATTCTGAGGTACTGACATCGCCAAGCAGTGAGGCGTTCAAATCACGAGCACCACCTGGAGCTCCCGTGTCTGAAGAGGTGGACGCACCATCACTTCCACCGCCGCCGCTGATTCCATTGTCGTTGACCACACCTGCGTTGGACCCGCTGCCGCTGCCGCTACCATTGCCACTGCCTACATCAACATCGGGATTGGTGCGCAAGCGAAGATTTCCGATCCCGGAATTGTTACCTGAGTTGGTCGAACTGGCTGTGGTGTTGCTTCCGTTCTGCTGCCCGGATGAGCTTGCTCCAACGGATCCATTGCCGGATCCGGCGCCACCGCCACTCCGCGAAGCCAGACGCAGTCCCTCGCTCTGCAGGAAATCGTCCCACAGTTGATCGAAGTTGACCACTGGACGCACTGGGCCGCCACTGGTCGAGGACTGTCCTGCACCAGATGATGCAGAGCTCACGTTTGCCGGAGGATCGTTGGTATCTCCGCCATTGCTACGCTCCTCGACTACGTCGATAACGGCTGCGGAACTGCTACCCGATACTGATCCAGACACGCCTCCTCCGACACTGCCCGCTCCAGAGCCACCTCCACCCACTCCAGATCCTGGAGCAGCTGCGTCCTCAGAGTCCACGGCCATATCGTCCGAATTGAAGATGAACTCGAAGGCATGTCGCCGATCCGACAGTACATTCCGTATGATATCTCGCAAAACGTGCTCTCCACCCATAGCATTGGAACGCTCCATAGCGGAACCGAAACCAGTGCGTGCCGCCAGACGAGGATATAGTCGCCGGTTAATAATGGTCCCGTACGTGTTGCCAGATCCTGGTCCGTTGCCACTGCTGCCGCCGGCAGTGTTGTTGCCATTGCCAGACGCATTCGGACCGCCAGGGCCGCCACTGCCAAAGAGAATCCTCTTCGAGCCCAGCGTTGTGGTGGACACGCTGAATCTCAGCAGGATCTCCATCGGTCGCAGAATGGCCGCAAGGGTGCTTAGCGTATTGTGATTGGACAGATCTTTGTACTGCGCCACTTTCGTCAGATAGGTCATTACGCCCTGGCGTAGGAGCACCCGGTACATATTGTTGCGATGCATGTGCACCTTGTCGTAAAGCATTGGCGACTCAATGAGATTGGGGAAAAGGCTCATCAAGACCTGCAATCTCGTGTGCTTCTCGGCCGAATCCGGCTGGGCCAGGGCTCTGGCGACCGCAGCGTGCAGCTCCTCGGCGACATGCACCTGGACTCCGGGCTGTTGATAGCAGTCCGATAGGGAGCAGATCAGTACGCGCGTCATTGTGCTGACCTCGGGCACATGATGCCGTTGGGTTATGGGCAGGAAGCGATCAAGGAGCACGCCCAGGAACGTCTGTTGAGGTGCGGAGATCAGGGGACTGTCCGCCGGTGTGTAAACGTGCGACAAGAGGACACGCGGCACCAGCGACTGGTAGGCCCTGGTTGAATCCGCCAGCAGTTTCAGCAAGGTTGCCCTCGAGATGGTCGGCTTGGCATGGGTGTGTCCGCTGGTCGGTATGTGCCAGGTGCAACAGCATGGCTCGAACTTTTCCGTCGCCTGGCCAGCTTGGCCAGCAGCTGCAGCACCTCCGCCGCTGGAAGATTGCTTCTTGCTGGAGACGGGTGCGGGAGTTTCCTGGAAGCGGAAATATAACTAATAAAATTTACATTTAGTGTATGAAAACATTAAAAAACCAAAAGTAGTCAAGTATTTTATGTACATATGCTGCATGGCTAGTAAAGTAAACAAAATGTTGATCCGAAATCCAAGAAAACCAACTCACCTCATCATCGTGGCATCCCTGCGCCGTGCCTGGCGGCTGATCCGGCTGCAGTAGCTCCGCAGCGCCCTGTCCGCGATCGGGAGATCCAGTGCCGCCGTAATGCCAGCACGGCTGCACCAGTCCATGCAACAGTTCCTTGAGCACGGCCACCGATGACTGCACCTGAGGATCGTCCTTCAGCTCATCCTTGGCCGCTGGCGGTGGTGTCGGCGTCTGGTTATGTGGCGTGGCACCGCCAGCTGCCGCCGTCGGTTGCTGGCCAAACTTGGACTTGACCATGACACGGGCATCGTCTGTCAATGTGGTGCTGTTCGTGTTGATTAGATACTCGCCTTTAAGCATTTCCTTGGCGGCGGCCACGAAAATCTGCGGATTGCGCGACACCGCTGACGACACCTGGGTGAGCACGTAGATGAGGTCGCGATGACCCACAGGCACTATACCAGCTGCTCGCATGCCCAGTACGCGCTCCATGGCCTCCTGGAGCACGGGCGGTGCCTCCAGAACGTGACGCAGTATAATGTTCGCATAGGTAGGGAAACCCATGAAACTGCATGCCTGCTGCAGGTGCAGCAGCATTCGTACTCCGCCGCGTCGGATGAACACTTGGGCGTTATCGTAGTTCCGCGTCAATCTCGCACAGAGACGGAGCAGCGAAAGCTTCGTCTCGTTAAGCATCTGATGTGATGGCTGCAGTAGATCCACAATGCTGCCAATGATGCGGCCGCAGTCGAACTTGCTAAGGCCCACCTGCTCCTCGTTGAGTATGATTTTTTGGGTGCGCTTGGGTATGGGTGGCGAACCACCCGACTGAGACTTGTTCTTGGCAGCTGCTGCAGCAGCCGCGCTCTTCTGCCGCGTCTTGCTGCGCGTCGTCATTGTGGCTGGCGGAGATCCGCTATTGGCTGCAGCTGGGCCGTCTTCATTGGTCGCCTCCTCGCTCGGATTTGCAGAATTCTCCGACTGCTGTGGTTGCTGGCCATCGGCAAAGTTGACCAGCTGTCGCAGTGAAATCAACTCATCGCTGTGCACAGTTCCTGATCCGTCGGGTGCAGTGCGCACCACGCGATTAAGTAGATGCTCTACCTTGTGGTGACCTACCGGATTGTTTAGAGAGGTAATGGCCTCGCTAAGTTTCAGGGCCGGGCAGACAGGTCGATGTGTTCCGGATGCTTCGCTCACCTGCGTCATGCAGTTGAGGCTTACGGTGCACCGCTGGCGTCCAATGTTGATGTACAGCCAGCGTTCGCCGGCCGCATAGGCATTGCGGATGAGTTCGTTGTTGGCCTCCGAGTAGGCATTCCACTTGCCTGTGGACGCGTCGTACCAACGCCACACATCGCTGCTTACTGCACGCATGTTGGCCTTGCGCTGCAGGATGTGGCTGATGCTATCGATGGCATCGATTAGGTCCACCAGATTTTGCACCCAACGCGGCACCGTCGCACGCTGCTGGCCGGTATTCGTTTCGGTCGATTGTTCCAACATCCACTGGCTCATGCAGTCCAGCAGCTTGACCAGCGACACCATGGCATCTTGGGCGGTTATCGCCTCCACAAGAGGTCGGTGTAGATCACTGTAGTTCTCCTCAAGCAGCAGAGTAGATGTCTTGAGTCGTACAAACAGCCGGGTGGCTGTCATTCCGGTTAGGCATTCCTCTAGGCGTGAGGCCTTCGATCCGGTTGTCTTGGCTGGTTCGAACAGCTGCAATGTGAAGTCCACCCACTGTATGATGTTGCGCACAAAGTTGGTGACAAAGACCTGCTTGTTGAGGTGATTGTGGCGTCTGTACAGCACGGCAATCAAATCAGCTGCACTGTTGACCGTATCCGGTATTGCCTCCATGAATTCAAAGGCCCTCGAGATGGCTTCGTCGCAGAAGCGATCAAATATTAGCGAAGGCATCAATTTAAGGTGCTTGTAGTCATAGCTGGAATTGGGCGAAGTGGAGGATTTGCTTTGCGTCGACTCCCCATCCGCGGGCACGTCCACGTCAATGTCCATCGTCGAAGCCGATGGCGGTGGCGGCGGCGGTGGAGCTGAGCCACCCGACTGACCGCCAGTCGTCGATAAGGAACTTGCCTCTGGGTTGTTAAGCAGGTAATCGGTTGCCTCTTCCAAAGACGCATTTGTTCTCAGCGCTTCGATTACATGGTAGTGCATGAAGCCCATGTCCGTCAACGTCTTGATGTGATCCGCATTCAGACCATCATCCGTGCTCCGGATGTAAAGGTTCTCGAACTTGATCTCCTTCATTCGCGTGTGATAGCGATCCAACAGCGTCTGGTGTGACTTGATCAGATGCTTTAGGATGAGAATCATGGTCTCAAACATGCTCGGTCCATAGTTGGGAATCGGGCGTCGTGCCCAGATTCTGCGCAGTGCTTGCATGGCTAGCTGGTGGATGTGTATTAGGTAGAAGACCGGCTCAAATGGAACCGAGTCGGGCATGTAATTCAGACGAGGACTCATCGTGTACGGCGAGTCCAACATGGCTCGAGGATTGACCATCTTCTCGAGCAGCTGCAGCCATGCATCGAGAAACTCGCCCGTGCCCTCCGGACAATCACGTTTGTCATCCTCATGGGATTGCATCAAATCCTCCATGGAAGCCCACTGATCGAACTCGAATTTCTGGGATACATTATCCAGCGACAGGGCCCAATAGAACATCTCAAAGAAGGCCTTCAGTCCGTTCTCAGCGCAGAATTGCGATATCATTAGATGGAAGGCGCTGCGCTTGTCGTCGAACAGCATTGGGCCCGTGAATCCCACCGAGCAAATGAGGAAGGTGAGCTTTAGTTTCGGCACAGGCTTGGGTAGAATGCTCTCGTGACTAAATCCGTTCACGAGGATCGAACTGAGGATGCGGGCTATTTCGCGCGCTTCTGGTGTAGGAACTTTGCTGATATTACTGATCAAATCGTTGATGCGGCGCTGCCGTGTTTGCGGTGATCCCACCGATAGTTTCACCAAAGTGCCCAAAAGCTCAGCAAGGGCTCTTCCCAGCCGGGAGCTCGCCGCCAGCAGGGATTTGATGTATCGGAACTGCTCCTCGGGTGTATACTTTGTACGGAATTCCGCAGCGCGTTCCAGTTTCCTCGAGAGCTCCGCCTCGGTTAGGGGATCCGCAGTACCAGCTGCTGCTGACATTTGGGCTGCGATCTCATCCCAGATAAGATCCGGATGCTGGGTGGGTTCATCGGAACATAAATTCAGCAGTATGGTGCTCTCCCACACCAGTGAGATGTACAGCTGCACGAGCTGCTGCAGCAATTGGACGCCGGTCTCGCGATTGACACCCCACCGCTTTAGAAGAATGGTTCGCATGTCGTTGGAGGCATTTCGGCAGAGATGCACTAGCATCACCACGTAGCCGTGCACAAAACTCATGTTGTGCAGGATGGGTGTATATTCGGCGTTGGCAAAACCATCCTCCAGACGCTGGCAGCAGACCAGCTCCGCCAGCAGGACACTGCCGCCGGGAAAAGTGAAGTGTTTGATCAGTGGCTTCAGCTGGGCCACAATGTCCGCCAGCTGCTTGAGTGCAACATCCAGCACCTTGGTTTCTTGCGCCTGGCTGAGTATGGCCTTGCAGACATTGGCCACCGCTTGGGAGGTGGTGGACACGGGCGAATCCACTGGAAGATTGGGCAGCGACAACAGCTGCAGGATGGGCTTCAGCCCCCCATGGAGCACAAACTCGCGACAGTGATCGCCGTTAGGACTGTTGCTGAATATCGCCTCGATAAACTTCATCACATTGAGGATGTAGTCGATGAGAGGGATGGCCTCCCGCTCCGGTGGCGTCACTACTTTAACGGCTTGCGATGCGGCTGCCGGCGTTCCTGTAGCTCCAGCTCCAACTCCAACAACTCCACCCGCCTGTTGTGTCCTGGGTGTGGTTGGTCCTCCACCTTGGCCCGGTGTCGTGGGCTGCTGCTGCTGCTGTGATGCGGAGCTCATTTCGTCATCATCGTCGTCATCATCTCCGCTGCTATCGTTTGTATCCGCTGCACCCTGGAGGACCGATGAAGAACTTCCCGTGCCAGCTACCATGACCATTGGCGATGGTGTTGAGGCCACGTGATGGCCGCCGCCATGGGTCCCGGAACCAGAGCCAGAGCCACTGCTTTCTTTGTTCGCTCGCCAGCAAATGAAGCTGGGATCAGAGCCAAGGCGAACCAGCTCGTTTAAGAGCCTCACAATAGCCTCCGTGGCATCGGCCCGCAAATAGGGATGGTGTTTGATCAGATCATCCATGGCATTGCCCAAGTTGGTTGCTGTATCGCCCAGCGGATCCGAGGAGCGGCGGCGTCTCATGGCCACCAAGTAGTCCGGCGAAAGCAGCACCTTGAGCACCTTGTCGAATGGATCGTAGGAAAGGAACTCGAACAATCCGCGCTCATTTAGACACAAAGCGGAAAATACGTTGGGTAGGGAACCCAGCACCTCTCGGGTTGCTGGCACATCCTTCTGGAGCAGCGCCTTTAGCATGACACTGGTAATGCCCAGATCCTGCAGCGAAGATAGCAGCGATGGTTCGTTAAACACGTACACAGTGACCACATCGGTGGCCAAGAGAAACAGCGACGGTCCGTAGTATTCCGCATTGGCGATGATATGGCGCAGCGATTGGGTCAGACTAGTCTCCATGATGTTGCGCATGTTGCTAAAGTGGGCATGATCTTGGATGCTCTTCTTCAAGAAGTTCAGCATTGACTTAAGTAGCGCCGCTCGCTGAGTGACGCAGGACGGCTTCTTCGGCGCCAGGCTGCTAGGCAGCTGCGAAGAGAGCTCCGCCTTGCGTTCGGCCAGTGGACGGGCGTAGTAGCTATTTGTGGGATACATAATAGCCGGCGGGCGAGCAGCACCCCCATCTCTGTTAATTGATCCCGCACCCATTCCGGATGTACCTGATAATCCGCCGCTAGACGAGCCGCGTGCTCCACCAATGTCCAGGAGTCCCGCTCCTGATCCAGCACCACCCATATGCTCGTGGTAAGCTCTGTATACGATGTTGCTTGTTACGCCATCACTGGAGTTATCGCGACGCGGCGATGCATTTCCACTGGCCACGGATGCGTTCTCTCCGGAACCATCTGAAAGGGGGGAAGGGTAACCAAAAAGGCATTATACACAGTGTTATTGATTAGATTGAATATAAAAAAAAAACGTTAATCTACTGAGAATTTGCTATTAAATTAAATTTGATAAATTTGTATAAATAGATACAGTCTGATGCTTGTTTCTTGAATGTCTCATATATCAGATTACAGAACATGATTTTAATTGTTAGAAACCGCTTTTATCACTACGCACCTTCCACATCCTCGTCAACGTGGTCCAGCGAGGTGTCCAACTTGTGATCGTCGCGGAGTGTCGACTCCTTCAGCGTGATGCCAATGTCAGCCAATGCCTTGCAGCAGCTCTTTATCTCCTTCTCCAGCCGGTCAATGAACACGTTAAGTCCGTTGTTCTGGTGAAAACGTGCTATATCGATGTTGGTGATCAAATCGATCACACGCACTGCCCGCGTCACAAACGTGATGTGCTCGAGATCTACTCCTGGCCAGCTGATTACGCACAGCAGGGATTGCATCATGCCGCTTTTAACCAGAGCAGTGCCTCCCATTTCATAGCTCGCCAGGTGGTACAGCAAAGAGAAAAGCGAGGTGGCCAATATGAGCGGGTAACGTTCGGTTAACCCGTGGGTGGTTAGATTATCAATGCAGTCACGAACCAGCAGCGGCAGCGTCCCGCCCTGCCGCTCGGCTCCTGTGTAGTGAACGATCTTCATCAGACGCGACCCGGCCCTGCTGCACAGAAAACAAAAGAAGAAAAGCAATTATCGGGGAATATAAGACACAGACATCAGAGAGCTGTCATTCGCTTACCTTGGCACATTCGGATTGCGGTCGAAGTGCAGCATCGATGTGAGTGTGCGGAGAACTGCCGCCCTTATCTCTACGAGATGTACGTCCTCTTTGTCAATCAGCTCGCACAGCTCTTCGCCGAAGCCGGCATATAACACCTTGTCCGTGTTGTCCTGCAGGGCATTTGAGTAGATCAGAATGGAGACAGCCTGAAGGCGCGCCTGGACGAACTGCAGTCGCAGTTTGTAGTTGTTGAAGCCTGAGATCAAGCGCACCCGATGGGCAATGCGCATCTATAGAAGACGTTCTTTAGTTTATAATCATTGAAGTGATTAATTTTTTGAAAACCCACCTTGATTGCCTCACTGGGCTTTGAGATCTGTCCGGCAATCGTTTTGATCACCTCGGGAGCTGATGCCGTGTGGCAGAGGTCCATCATGTCCGGGATTTCTAGCTGGGCGGCGTGACCATGCTCGTCCACATAGTCGATACACAGCTGGTAGAGGAATTCCAGCTTTGGCTCGCCAATGCAGCAGTCCTTGAGCGACAGGCCATAATTAGGATCGCCCCAGCGCTAAAAAAGTATACAATTTATCATAAAAACAAGCACCGAAAAGCCACCACAACCAATATGACCCACCTCGGCTATGTTGAAGAGTTTGACGATCAGTAGCTCCTTCTTCTCGAACGGCAGGCGGGGTATAAAGTTGCTGCGCTTTGAGAACATGTAGAGCAGATTGAGGACGGCCAGGACAATGTCCATGTTCTGAGAAGAGAGCAGCACCGTCAGATGTTCGATGGAGTTGTACAGGTGACGCGAGAACGAGTGCTCGATCAGCAGTGTGGTAAAGTTGAGTACGTGCAACAGTAGTGTGACATCCTGAGAAGGATAAATGGAAATATAGATGTATATTCGTATTAACCGTAGGAACTTCAGGGTCTTTTGGCTTTCACATTCTCGGAATAAGAGCAAATTCATTTATTAACAACGTTTTGAAGAACATACAGTTTATTGATAGGTTTTAAAGAAACTGCTTTAGGTCAAATTGGGTCAAAAATAGTTCTTCTCATGCGGACTTTCTGAATTCTGCTATTCTTTTCAACAAGGAAATTTTCTCATAGATTAAAAGATACTGATATCTAATGAATCGAATGAATCCGTGGAAACCTGAAGACTTTTTCAATGGTACACCGTGAAAACTAACCGTTGTCCTTACCGTTTCCTGGAAGTTGGTGTCGCACTGCAGCACGAACTCGTTGCCGTTGACATGGCGCGATGCCTCCTCGAGGATCTTGTCGAAGCGATCGAGGATCTCGATCCAGTGATACAGCTCGCACTTGCCATAGATCCAGACATGGACGGTGTCGAGGAACTCGAGGAGCTCGGCACGAGTTCGCCGCTTGGTCAGCTCATCGATGAGCTCGCGGCATTCGGCCGTTAGCTCAGAGGAGCCCTTCTTCAGCTTCACGGTATCCACCTTCATTGCGGCAGTTGTTTGTGGAGCTTCTGGAGCAGCAGGTGGCCACCACTATGGGCGGTGCTCCTCCTCCTCCTCCTCCTCCTCCTCCTCCGCCTCCTGCTTCCTCCTTTTGCCCCTCTTCCGTTCACTTATCGTTGAGTTAGTCGTTTGTGTAGAATATTTTTTATGGCTTAAAAGGCGTCGATTGCTTACAGCTTGGGTTCAAACGTGTACGTCCGCGTGTTCAATAAACTGCAATGAAGTGAATGATTGACAAATATAACTTGTAACTTGCGGTTGAGTATTACAAAATGGAACAAGAATTCGGGAACACAAAAAACGAACGTAGAAAATACACATGCGTTTGCTACGCTTCGATTGAGAGTTTCAATTCTTATTTTAAGGTTCTCCGCCGCGTTCGTTTCCTCGCGGAAACGCTCAGTCTCTTTTTCGCATTTTCGCAATCTAACTGCACTTGTCAGCTGAGCCAAGCCAATTTGACAGAAACTTTCAACTGGCAACAGCGCAAAGAACGGAAAAAACAAAAGGAAACCCAAACAGAGGGAACACAAAAAACGAACGTAGAAAATACACATGCGTTTGCTACGCTTCTATTGAGAGTTTCAATTCTTATTTTAAGGTTCTCCGCCGCGTTCGTTTCCTCGCGGAAACGCTCAGTCTCTTTTTCGCATTTTCGCAATCTAACTGCACTTGTCAGCTGAGCCAAGCCAATTTGACAGAAACTTTTAACTGGCAACAGCGCAAAGAACGGAAAAAACAAAAGGAAACCCAAACAGAGCGCGCGCGCATTAACAGCTATTTGTTGTTGTGTTTTGGATTATAAAGGAACGAGGTGTACGACTTGGATTTCCGATTCAATTGTCGTTTTGCACTATTTTCTTTCACAAGCACGAACGCACACACAGCCACACACACATGTAAAACGCAACATGTTTGAGCAAAATGTCAAATGAGCGCCAAGCGCAGAAAGGTGCAAGGCGAAAAGAGAGATAAAGGAGCGGAGGAATAGAGCGAAAATGAAGAGAAGTGAAGAGGAGATGCGTAAGTCAAGGTTGACACAACAACAAATCAGTAGACTGCAGCAACTCCGTTTCCTCTCATACACGCACAAGCACGCACTTTATTTCAGGGAAAACGCAAACTGTTTCCACGCCAATTTCCGCTTGATTCACAGTAAACAAGTGAAAATGAGAAATGTACGTATGTATGCCTGTGTCTGGTTCACCGAATTTTCATTATTGCAGCACTGGCAGTCACAGCAACAACAATAACACCACTTTAAACTCTCTCCACTCTCTTTGCTGCATTTCCCCTTGATTTCGGGGCTGTTTCAAGCAAACATACTCACATTTTTTCTTCACACGCGAATATATAGCGTATTTAAAAGTTTAAGAAAACTACCGTGGTGACTGTAATACAGCACAAGAAAAAAAAAATAGACGAAAAAAAAGCAGCGAAAAGAAATTGCCACTGTCAGAACAGAAACAATGCAGTGGGTGAGACTTTGGCTGTGTGCGTGCGTGTGCCTGTTTCCGCGAGTCTTTTCTCGCACCAATGTCTGTGTGCGTATTTATGCGTTCTCGGAAATTCCACTAACGATACTCACAATTATATTTAACTGCACCAAACTGCTGCTTTTCTCACTTCGATATTAAACACTCTTATTTGCTTAACTTAACAAAGTCGGTTTTTGGGAAATGAAATTTACACAGACGAAATGCAAGCATAAATTGTGTGACCAAACACCGCAAACGCTCCAATTGACGGCAACTGTGAATTTCAATAGGCTTTGCCTATCGATGTCTATCGATATGGTTCAGTGTTAATAAATATTTTATTGTGGAAGACCAACATTAAATAACACTTTAATCGAATTTAAACTGTAAGTCGCGGTCTGTTGACTTTTGAATAAATGTTCAATATGTATCGATAGTTATAATGCACAATAGTTTAGGGTTTTTAATATTAGCCTTTTGATTTGAAAATCGAGGAAGTTTAATAATTGTACAACTACGGTTCTTATATGTTTATATGTAGGACTAAATTAGTCTTTTTATTTTGTGTCGATTTTTCAAATGTGCTTATTATTACTTCGAGTTCAGGCGAATTTAACTCCTTTTCATACAAAATTTGAAGCCACATCTGTTTTACTACTTATAAAGTACTTATTTTATCTAGAAATTTTTAATTACTTGTTAGCATTATATAAATAAATAAATGAATTTATTTTCGTAAAGTTTTTTTTACATTTTATACTTAACTGTCAATCCTTAGAACTAGCTACAGACTACATACACTGAATGGCAAACGGGTTGATAAATATCCCCTGGAAATTAGGCCAGGGTGGCATATTTCTGGGGATTTTGCCAAAACTGAGTACAGTGTTTAAATTTGGACTTATGGTTTAATAGGTATGCTGGAGTTGCGTGCTATTGACCTCGGTGCCCTGAAACTGCCCGGTTTCCGCCTCGAACAGCACCTGCTGGATACGCAGCTTAGCCACGGACCGAGAATATGAATCCGGAATGGTTCGCAGCTGGGAGGCGATGCTCTGGCCGAATATAATAAGATCATCATCTCCGGCCGAGTCCAGACTTGTAGTGTACTTTGATTTTCGTTTTACCGGCGGGAGAGGAAGCTGCTGGGAGCTGTTAAGCCTCTGAGGATGGTGTTCCTCCTGTGATTGATCCGCCAGGCAGAGTGAGGAATCATCTTTGCAGATGCTTGCTGTTGGTCTGCTTTGCTCCGAAGGACACTCCTCCGGCTCGCCATTCACCTCTGCATCCTCTTCCTCTAGCGCATCCTCGCTCATAGTAATATCTGCGGCGGCAGTGCAAAGAAGCGTGCTCGTCTGCGATTTGAGCGGCGTTGATTGAGCACTGGGATTGTTTTTTCCCTGCTGGTGGTGGGTCAGAGGTTAACATTGACATAAGAACCATAGTATAGATCGCGAAATCCTACTCTTTTGCAGTGGGAGAGGGAAACGGAGCGTAGGAAGGAGTCGGCCAACTTAAACCAAAACAACTTGGGTTCGTAGCACCGGCCCAGCTCCTTCTCACGCATCCAGATGCGCAGCTCCTTAGAGTACACGGTACGCACGCTCTTGATCTTTAGCTTTATGTCCACCACGGTCAGTTGAGGTATCTTCAGGGACCGGATGATCGCTCCGTAGGCCTCCTCCCGGGACACACGATTCTTGTATGAGTCTAGCAGCGTGTTGTAGAGGCACGGCTGGCGACGGTATGCCTCCAGGAACTCCTTGATTGGGATCTTGGTGTCGCTCAGCTTCGACATGACCAACTTAGAATTGAGGCCTTTTTGGACTAATAGAAAACAAATTAACTTAAATTTTGTTTACACTTGATTAGTGAGGCCAGCCGATGCGCGTATTGGATGTGACCAACTTTCGAAGGCTTTATCAGCTGATATATCGTTTAGTATCCAAAACGAATATTCTAACGTTCACTTCAAGCTATTTCATGTTTATAGATCTTTTGGAAACACTTAAAAGATTAAGTTTTAAATGTATTTAAAGTTTTTAAGAAATTGTTATGTCTTCATTTCTTTGTTTATACTGGAAACAGCATATTAATATTATATTACTCAGAAATATAAAATGTATTCAGCTTTGGTAAAGTTTGTTTGAGCGAATCAAAACTATTGCTTTAATGAAATTATACTTATTTAAGTAATTAAAAATAACATGTTTATTTAGTTTTACAAATAATTTAAGAATTTAATCCTAGCTGATCCCCTGCCCCTGCCAGTGTGCCCCTCGCCTGTGTGCCCCAGTGTGACCCTAACGCATTGGCGACCGAATCCTCTCCCGCTTCACGGGTTCCGTGCCAAACGCCATCGCCACCACGTGGAGCCTTTCTCCCGTTCTGTTCCGTTCAGTCGTCTCTCTCTTTTTCTACCGAAAACGGTAACAGGCAGCAGGCACTTTTCAGCAGCTGCTCCGTGCGTGCGTGTGTGTGTGCGAGATCCGAACCGATCTGTTCCGTTACGTTCCGTTACCGTAGCCGTACCGTTATCCTTCGCGAACTTCAAAGGAGACTCCTTCGCGCTGCTCTCGCCCATCATCCTTGATTGTCAGTCAAGTCCAATCGACGCCAAGGTGAGTAATTGCACACCGTCGTCGTCATCTCGCCGTGGAAAATTCAATAATGTGCGCAGCGCAACACACATGCAATTTTACCATTTCTGCGACTGACTGACTGCGTGTCTATGCCTGTGTTTGTGTCCGTGTGTGCGTGCTGTAACATCGGCCAGGTGTGTGTGTGGGTGCGATGGAGGTGGAGGCGATTGATGGTAACAGCAGATCGTGCAATGCAGTTTTTCCGCGTTTCCTGCAACTTCCCACTGCCATCAATGGGTTCCATTGTGGACAGTGTGTCCCAGTGAATCATGCATCCCATTCAGACATCCCGGCCGTACGAAGAAGAGGAAGAAGTATGCCCTCGGCAACAGAGAATGAGAGGGAGAGCGCGTGTGAGGGAGGCACAGTGGAGCGCAGCCAGCACAGTGGAAATTTTTGAGTTTTTGCTGACGCTGTCTAATTTTAAAATTGAGTTCAGATTTTATTTGTTCTTTGTTGAAACAGTTGGTTACACGTGATCTATGTGTATGCAAGTGTGGGTGGAGAGTAAGGGTGGTAGAGAAAGAGGGAGAGAGCCAATTCCATGTGGCCTTGAACATGATCCTGTTAATTGAACTGTGCTGCCCATGGAAATAATGGCGGGAAAAGACCGGGCACAGTGCTGCCCAGGATCTGCAAAATGTTCATTTAAAATCAAATGTATTTTAAAAAATAAGACCATTTTATAATTTATTAGGATATGTTAACAACAAGTACCACTTTGTTGGATTTATGACTCCAAAACTAGGCAATGTGGACTTCTTTAGGTAGCTCACAAAGGGAAACAAACAAAGAACAATAGAACTTTTGAGTGTGCAAAGCAAATAATTTTCAATCGATATCTTGTACTTGACAATACAATTTTTAAGGGCTAAGTGCGAATGGCAAAACTGCCTTTTTTCCCTCTAGCTAGCGAATCGATATTGCAAGGGTTCGGATTTTCAGCATTATTTATTAAAAAAAAAAATTCTAAAGTTTGTGTAAACACGTTTAAACGATTAGATCGGCAATATTGAATCGTCGATGCCTCTGGGTTCTTTTATTACAATCTTTAATAAGGTAATCAACACGAAAAAAAGAGCGATCGTGTGTCTGGCTTTCGTAGATAAGGCAACCAACTACAACATAACTTGAAACCTATTCCGGTTCTACGACCTTGTGGGAAATGTCTAACCCTTTCCAGGAACTACTACTTGAAAATAAAACATTTTCAAAAAATGTAGAATTACAAAAATCGTTCGATCATAGTGTCATTACTGGCGACGACTCAATAACACACAAAACTAAATCTTACTAAAATCCGACTAAATAAGATCCCGATTTGATCCATTTGCAGCCGGAATAATGTCATCCGCCGCGAAGAAACGTGAGGCGCAGAAGAAGAAGGATGCGCGCAACAAAAAGATCCAACAGATACCCTCCAGCAAGAAGGCCAATGGTGTCCCGGAACGCGAAC
This sequence comes from Drosophila simulans, assembly GCF_016746395.2. Lineage (NCBI taxonomy): Eukaryota > Metazoa > Arthropoda > Insecta > Diptera > Drosophilidae > Drosophila > Drosophila simulans. The sequence continues at coordinate 15,178,608 of NC_052525.2, read as the reverse complement.
TGACCGAGGAGGAGAAGCTGTGCGCCAAGCTGGAGGAGGAGGCCCGAATCAGTGCGGAGGCCCGATCCTGCACCGGATCGCTGGCGGTGCATCCGCGTTCCCGTGACGTCAAGATCGCCAACTTTTCGATCACGTTCTTTGGCTCCGAGCTGCTGCAGGACACAATGCTGGAGTTGAATTGCGGGCGTCGCTACGGTCTGATTGGCCTGAACGGATGCGGCAAGTCTTCGCTGCTGGCCGTGCTTGGCGGCAGGGAAGTGCCCATACCGCCGCACATCGACATCTTCCACTTGACGCGCGAAATCCCGGCCAGCTCAAAGAGTGCGCTGCAGTGCGTCATGGAGGTGGACGAGGAGCGCATTAAGCTGGAGAAGCTGGCCGAGGAGCTGGCCATGAGCGAGGAGGACGATGCTCAGGAGCAGCTGATCGACATCTACGAGCGGCTGGACGATATGTCCGCCGATCTAGCAGAGGTCAAAGCGGCCCGCATCCTTCACGGTCTTGGCTTCGACAAGGCCATGCAACAGAAACAGGCCAAGGACTTCTCAGGTGCGTAGAACTCTCCTTGTGCACGAATTCTTTCGTCAAGTGTAACGAATTTGTTATATTTCCCTGCCCTCCAGGTGGTTGGCGTATGCGTATCGCCTTGGCCCGCGCTCTGTTTGTGAAGCCCCATCTGCTGTTGCTGGACGAGCCGACGAATCACTTGGATCTGGACGCCTGTGTGTGGCTGGAGGAGGAGCTTAAGACATACAAGCGCATCCTGGTGCTCATCTCGCATTCGCAGGATTTCCTCAACGGTGTCTGCACGAACATCATTCACCTGACGAGCAAGCGACTCAAGTACTACACGGGTAACTATGAGGCCTTTGTGCGCACACGTATGGAACTGCTGGAGAACCAGATGAAGCAGTACAACTGGGAACAGGACCAGATTTCGCACATGAAGAACTACATTGCTCGATTCGGTCACGGTTCCGCCAAGTTGGCGCGACAAGCGCAGTCCAAGGAGAAGACGCTGGCCAAGATGGTGGCACAGGGACTCACCGAGAAGGTGTCCGACGACAAGGTTCTCAACTTTTACTTCCCATCGTGCGGCAAGGTGCCGCCACCCGTGATTATGGTGCAGGTTGGTTATTACTTTAAATGATTTGATAATGTTTAATGGTTTCTAACTAATGAAATGCTTGCCGTAGAATGTGAATTTCCGATACAACGATGAGACACCATGGATCTACAAAAATCTGGAGTTCGGTATCGATCTAGACACACGTCTCGCTTTGGTTGGACCCAACGGAGCTGGCAAGTCGACGTTGCTGAAACTGCTTTATGGCGATCTGGTGCCCACCTCCGGCATGATCCGCAAGAACTCCCATCTGCGCATTGCCCGCTACCACCAGCATCTGCACGAGCTGCTCGATTTGGATGCCAGTCCGCTGGAGTACATGATGCGTGCCTTCCCCGACGTCAAGGAGAAGGAGGAGATGCGCAAGATCATTGGTCGCTACGGCCTCACTGGTCGCCAGCAGGTGTGTCCGATCCGCCAGCTCTCCGATGGCCAGCGGTGCCGCGTCGTGTTCGCCTGGCTGGCCTGGCAGGTGCCCCATCTTCTGCTACTTGACGAACCTACCAATCACTTGGACATGGAGACGATCGATGCGCTCGCGGATGCGATCAACGATTTCGATGGCGGCATGGTGCTAGTTAGTCACGATTTCCGTCTGATTAATCAGGTAAGCTACCTTTTCCTTTACGAATAGTTAACACGTTTATAATCGGTGATACTTATGTTTCCAGGTGGCTGAGGAGATTTGGGTATGCGAAAAGGAGACGGTGACCAAGTGGAAGGGCGGCATTTTGGACTACAAGGACCATCTGAAGAACAAGATCACCTCCGAGAACGAGAAGAAGGCCAAGGCGGGAAAGTAGAGATATCCCATATCCAGTGGATAGATAGCTGCCAACGGCCACACACCCGCACACACACAGTCGCGCACCCAAAACACCCAAACACACAACCAAACGCATCCCCCAACCGAAAGGACATTCAGACCACTATCCCTTCTCTTCAATAGGCGGCGGGCGACATCCGGCTATTGGGCTGCCCGTTCGCTGCAATCCATTCTGTGCGAAATTAAGTTTTGAGTTTACTCTACGTTATAGTGAAGTCACAATTCGATCGGCCAACCAGCAAAGCAATCAGCAATAAAACTAGAACGAACCGAACACACCCAATCCAAACCCATCCAATCACAACCATGCGTAACACAACCGTTGACAACTCAACAGGAACACACAAATTTTAGCTGAATTTTTTTCTTTTTACGTGTCGAATTAAAGTTATAAAATTATAAATAAATACAATTACGAAGGCAGAAAGAACTATAACTTATAAATACAACCAACCAACTATATACAAAACTGCTTGTGATCTTGCGCTTATATAATTTCGTTTAATTCTTCGCTAGGTTTCATGTAAACATATATATAAAGAAAAAAGTGTACTTTATTTTTTTGTAATTTATTTAAGCCCTAACTATATATTTACAAATTAAACAATCTAAACTACAACAACAGACGTATGAATGTAATTAGAGTTCTGATTAAGCGAGTAGTCGCAGCAAATCGTTTGAGAAACGATGTTAAACTGCCCTCCCAAATCCGAACCGTGATTCAGTTGCTCGCGGATTCGAATAAGACGATTAAATATTCTTCGATTCGATTTAAAACACAAAGCAAAGTAAATGGAAATGGAAATGGAAATAAGAGTGTGTAACAGGCGTAGGAAGGATTAATGGGTATTACATGAAACGTACATGCATACATATATGAAAATTTACAAATTACATAAACAAACAGATATTATAGGTTATTTAACAAATTGGAATTGTAAACTCCAGCGAAAAACAAAACGTTTTGTAAGCAAACAACACAAAGAAATCACGAAACATACATAAAATGCGCTGTAGAAATCTATGCGATTCGATTCGGAATATCAGTTGTGGCACCCGAAGAAGAGTGTCGCATTAATTAGCTAACTTAATTGAGAAATTGCTAAGAAACAAAAACAAAAAATGAAAACAGAAGTTGCTTGACAAGGTAAATAAACAAATTAAATGACCAAAATACTGCAGTACTGCAAATCCCTTGGCTTCTTTATTAATGGTGGGTGCTTCATAGAACACATCTGTTGGGATCGATTAGAAACAAGTTGGTGGTTTGTTTAGTCATCTTTACATTCCCTCATTTATTGTACAAATCTCAAATCCTTTTACATTTCTTTGCGCTTCGCACCTTCTGTTTATTGCTGCATTCACCTGGTCATTCGTTTGTTAATTTAATTCAATTTTATGCGTGTAGGCACGTTCAAAGGTTAGTTGGTAGACTTGGTTACACTTAAGCGATAGTTACGCCATTCTCGTTCAGTGGTAATGATCCAGTAGTAAATAATGTACAGTACGATCTTAGGTCTAAAATCTAGTAGCTTCGGGCCAGTTCCGCATGCATCACCGCCAGCAGCTGCCTTTCCATGTCGCTCAACGAACCAAATTCGGCTCCAAAGTCGCGCAGCAGGTGCTTTAGATCGCACATTTTACGCTCCACCCAGGCGCACGTAATCTCCGCCAGCGCATACTGCTGCTGTTCGGGCACAAATGCTCCCGGACGCTCCGCGGACCCACCGTCGTCCGCCGAGCAGGGGAGCGACTCGAACTGCGCCAGGTTGTAGTAGTACTCGATCAGCTTGATGTGGGCGGGTGACTGGCGTGCGGGGGGCAGGTTCAAGTGGACTAGGAGCAGCAGACGCAGTACCTCCACGCGCCGCAATAGTTCACCGTACATGCGAGCACCGCGTCGCTCGTAAACATTGTCCACAATGTCGTCGTAATGCTGCAGTGCACTTCGAAAATCGCCGCGCTGGCCACTCGTCTCGGCGCTAATTTCCAGGTCGTGGATCTGATGGGTGGGCGAGGCGAAGCTGCTGGTGCTGTCCAGCTGGCGCTGCAGCTGCTTCAACTCGCGCAGAATGGCCGCCTTGAAGACGCAACCGTCCACCGCTCGATCCGCCGCACGGTGATAGCAGTGCAGCGCGCCCTCGCGAAATCCCGAGTGGCGGGTGCGCAGATGCAGCCGCCCGGACTCGTTGTGCGCCGCCAGGAAGGATCTCGCTGCCCGCAGATAGGCCTCCGATTCGCGCTGCGGTGCGCCGCCGTAGGACTCGCACTTGGCATAGCCAATGTGGCACATGGCCGCGTATTGCTGTATGCCCGACTCCTCGAAGCTGTAGGCCAGTCGCTGGAAGTCCGCCTGCACATCGACCACGCTGGGCGCAAAGCGTCTGGGAATGAGAGAACCAGTGGAGTATTGAGATTGAGATTGTATTCATAGAGTCAAGGGTTTCTAATACGGTTTAAAGACGGAGGAAAAGCGATGAATTGGGCAATGACTTGCTTATAAAAGGCAAAGAATGGAACTGCAGAGTATCTGATTGCCCAAACTTGGGCCGTAGCTACTCACTTGAAGAAGCCGGCCCGCTCGAACTTCTTGATCTTGCTGGAGGCCCTTAGATATTGCTCGATCAGGTTTTTGGGGTACTGATACTGCTCCAGTTGCTGGTGCTCCTGGCCCGGAGTCGTCGATGCCGCGCCGCTGGAGGATCCGCCGCCGACCAGACTGCCGCCGCGGAGTTTATCCATGCTACAGCATGTGGTTCACCGCGCAGGTTCCTTCGGGTCGCGCTACTTGTGCATTATATTTTCGGTTTTATTTTGTTTTTATTATTATATGTGGAAACTTTATCGTGAGCGGTGTGACCATGCCATGTGCCGCTAAGGAATATACTATCTCACAAGCGGTATATAAAGACCCATTTACACTGCTCAACAGCTAATTGCAGTCAAAACTCAATTAATAAGCAACTACACTATTTGCCCGGTTTTTAAAGCTCATGTTAATAAGCTAGAACCCTTTAATTTGTATTTGATCCATTTTAACTGATATATTAATTACTAAATATCTATTGAAAGAGAATACTAGCAACCATAAACATGTGTGTCAGTGGAAACCGTCTGAAATCTTGTTGGCCAGTATAGTTCGGTATTTTTCCGCCAAGCGTTGCTTGTTTTTTTTCAAAGGTCACGCTACGGTCACACCAGATACAGCAAATTCTGTTTCCACTGTTTTTTTCTACAGCACTTTTGGCATTTAATTGGATAAAAACAAGCCGCAAAGCTAGAAGATCGCAAAATACACGGAAACCCAAAAAAAGGCGAACAAAATGGCAATTGCCGAGCACGATAACGTCTTCATCTTTGTGCCAAATCTGATCGGTGAGTGCTGTTTGTAGTTTTTATTCTGCTCTCCAGCTAGGTAAACAAATCGCATGTTCGATTTATGCGGCGCAATAATAGCGATTCTAGTGTTCCCTAATTGGATTAATAGGGGCTGTTTGGCAGCCAGTGCAATGCGGAGCGCAAGTTCAGCGATAAGAGCCCCTTCGTCCACCCAATTGAGTCACCCCCAATGATTCCATACGTATGATGCACGCATATGTGATGATTTATATTGATCTTTTCCAGGCTATGCCCGCATCGTTCTGGCCCTGATCGCCTTCTGGTTCATGTCCACCAACTATGTGATCTCCGGCTGGTGTTATGTAACCTCCGCTCTCCTGGACGCCGTCGATGGACACGCCGCCCGAGCCTTTAACCAAAGTAAGTATTAACCATGCGAGATCGCCCTCGATATCGAAATGCCAGCTCATGCCAGCTATATGTCTGTGTTATTTGATTTGTGCGCGCACTTTGACCGCTAACGCACTGCAAACACCTGTCTCCTCCGCACTGGTTATCTGCCGATATTGTGGAATTGTAGGCACGCCCTGAAGAGTCCGATATGGTCACGGCTGGATAGCCAATCGATGGGTGACGTGGGGCTGAAGAATAGATAGAAAGCATGGCTAATATTGCCTTGGAACTGTGGAATTAAGTTAGCAATATAGGGGGGGAAACATTAGGAAAGAAGCCTTCTAAGAAACAAATTCCAGATACCATGCAATGTTTATGATATAGTAGTGTAGCAAACTGATAATTTTTAGGTTTATAAAGGTATGATATTATACATGGATTTGTTTTATGCTAGCAGGATGAAAGGGCACTCCAACCAAAATATATCATGAAATAGTAATTATTATATGGTACTATGGAATCTTTACTAAATACTCGATTACCTCGCAGGCACTCGCTTTGGCGCCATGCTAGACCAGTTGACCGATCGCTGCGGCACCACCGGCCTACTGGTCACCCTGGCCTACTTCTATCCCCGGTACATGTTCTGGTTCCAGCTGTCCATCGCCATCGACGTGGCCTGTCACTGGCTCTTCATGCAGACGTAAGTGGGGCAGGGGAATGGGCAGGATCCAAGGAATGCAAGCAAACTAATGACTTGTGGCTTTGTTTTTTCGCAGGAGCGTTGTGGTCGGACGAAGCTCGCACAAGGTGAATGAAAACTTCATAATGCGATTGTACTACCAGAAGGACATACTCACATTCATGTGCTGCGTCAACGAGCTGTTTTACGTGTGCTTGTACCTCTTGCATTTCACCTACGGACCGCTGAGTGAGTATACGCACACACACACACACGCGTTGCATTCTAGCTGGCGGAACGTATCTAATCCGTTGATGGACTTCAATTGCAGTATTCGGCGCATCGCTCTTCAAGATACTCGCCTTCCTCACGGGTCCCTTTGCCGTGCTCAAGGCCCTGATCTCGGTGATGCACGCCTACGTGGCGGGCATCGATCTGGCGGCCGTGGATGTGCGCGAGCGGCAGGAGCGGCGCCAGAAGTCGGAGCCGGTGAGCGGCAAGAAAGTGGAGTGAAAATGGGATGCGGTCCGGGATCAATCTTCCAGGGGCAGTTCTATCAACAGAAAGTACTAAACGAGACAACTCTTGATTCCAAGCTTAAAAACAGAACTTTGAAGACGAATTGCGATCAGATGAAATATGGGCATTAGGCAACCAAATAGGCCGTAGTAGGAATTTAATTAATTTTTAATGCGCTTTTGCAATGATTGTTGATTTTATTTGATAAATTTTAGTTAGACGGGTGGTGAAATCACCCGACAATTTGTATTTAATAGATTTTTGAATTGAAATTCAAGCGATTCGTTCCAGTCAGTAGCTGTTGTATATTTATTTTGCCTTTAGTTAGCATAATTTACGATTTCTGTGACGCTTACACGCTATATATATATATATATATAATATAATATATATATAATATTATAATATATATATATATATATATATATATATATATAATATAATATATATATAATATTATAATATATATATATATATATATATATATATATATATATATATATATATGCGTACATGCAGGCCGATATACTATGAATGAGTGTCTATTTCCAGGATTTATCTCATTGTGCACGTTTTGGGTTTGACTAACCACCTTCTCCCAGCAACTCTCTCAATGTAACTAATGTATTTCTAATCGTAAGTTAAAAAATGTAATTGGAGACCTGCATGAAATATATACGACAAATGGATGTTAGATGTATTTGAAACATTAACATATATGTACCATACATGCCAGGCCTGGCAGACTTAGTCAAAATTGAAAAGTGAAAATAAATATATGTGGTTCTATGTGCTAAAATTTAGTTCAAACCTTTTGGCCCATCGATTTTTGAAATTTGCGCCAAACAAAATTTATCGTTAGACATCAAATTTATTGTTGCCGCATCCCTGGCTGGCCGCTCAGCTGCGCCGCCTGTGCAGCCCTGATTTTTACACAACATAAACATTCGATTTTGGAGGAGCTCTTTTTCCGGGAGAATACCAGGTCGTTGGACACGGGAGATGCTCTGATAAGGGGCGCATGTGGAGCAGCCAACGCCGGAATCGCCGACATGAAGGTCCTCTCCCGTCTGGGCCGCCTGATGCGCTATACGGTGGCCTACGCGGCAATCACACACTGCACCTTCGAGTACATTGGCGATTTCGTCCTGGTAAGGCGTCTAGGATGAAGTTCCTGGGCGGGTATACTTGCCCAAAATGTGCCAGCATCACATAGTTCGTGTGAATGCATTAAGGTACTCTGCACTTGTTTTTCCACCTTGTGTACTTCCACTTGAAATCCTTCTTTAGTGGAAAAGTGCGTACACTCACATTAATATAACCATTTCCAGTGCAAAGGACCCTCCATGGAGCCCACCCTGCACTCGGACAACGTTCTTCTCACCGAGCGCTTGTCGAAGCACTGGCGAACCTACCAGCCCGGCGACATAGTCATCGCCATATCGCCCATCAATGCCGATCAGTTCATTTGCAAGCGAATCGTGGCCGTTTCCGGTGATCAGGTGCTAATCCAGAAGCCCATTCCCATTGAGGCGGAGTTTAGCGGTAGTTCGGATAACAAGAAGAAGCCCGTGATGGTCAAGGACTATGTGCCGCGCGGATACGTTTGGATCGAGGGCGACAACAAGGGCAACAGCTCGGATTCCCGCTACTACGGACCCATTCCGGTGGGCCTCATCCGGAGCCGCGTACTCTGCCGCATTTGGCCGATATCCGAGGCCACGGGTCTATAGATGGGATTCGTTGAACAAAGAGTTTAAAATCAACTTGACCCTATTAAATGGCCCATGTTTTGTTTGGAAATTATAGTACATTAAAACACAACTTTTTAGAATCATTTCGTATGCGAGTTTCGTCTCATTTGTGCGACTTCTGGCTTTTGCATATCATTGAAAGTAAGCTAAAACATATGAATCTCAACTTTCTAGATTTTAATGTTCCTGAGATCTCGACGTTCATACGGACAGATGGACAGACGGACATGGTCAGATCGACTATTGATCCTGATCAAGAATATATACACTTTATATGATCGCAAACGCCTCCTTCTGACTGTTACATACTTTTCAACGAATCTAGTATACCCTTACGAGTTACGTGTCACAGAGGAGGGTATATTATTTGATTAACAACAACGTTTTATATGTAAATATATATTAAACTAATCTAGATAAACATGATCTTGGTATCTTTATGTCCTGAGGATCCGTCGCTAACAGAACAAGGTGCTGACATACTCTTCATTTTCTAGGGAAATTCCTTTATTAATAGAAAATTCTATTAATAAATTAATTTCCCTGGAAAATGAAGAGTATATCAGCACCTTGTTCTGTTAGCGACGGATCCTCCCACAATGGCGCTGGGTCGAAGGATCCTGGGCGACTGCGACGCCTCGCAGGATTGCGGTAGACTGCGACACATCGAGCACTGGTCAAATTCGGACAATACAGCTGGGGTTGTTCTCCGGAATAGTGTAAAACTTTCAGAAGTCCTTGAGGTATTGCTCATGGTAGAGAGTGACATCGCTTTTGCTTTAAATAAAAGAATTTCCCCCAATAGGGCAATGTTTATCAACAATTTTTTGCGCACGCAGGACAAAAATGATTTTACCTCTTCGGCGAGAATTCCTTCGTGGGTTTCTTCAATGTTATACTCGTACTATTCCTGTGGATAAGGCCAGTTGGACGGCCACAACTTGCCGAGGTGCTGGATCCTTTCCCCGTTCGAAGGTTACCGCAAGTCTGCGAGGCGTCCCATTCGCAGGACTCCTCGTCTCTATGGTATACGGAGCACCTGCCAACCGTTCGTTCGCCTACCTCCTCGCCCCATCCATCGTCATGCCCTAGATCAGTCAAGTCAAGAAGGTAGAGATTCCATCGCCGAAAGGGGCTTCAAATTGTGATACTGCTGCTTACCTTATAGATTCAGTTTTTATTGTTGGGACTTGGTTTTCCGCTTGATATATACAAAAAAAAAAAGAAAATGTTAGGAGCAAATCCTAAAGGTGTTGTTTCTGGAGCACAACGAGTGTAAATGTCAAAAATAGTATTGAAAAAGGACAATGTTAAAATCATCGCCTACTTAAAAATAGTATTGCATAAGAACCTATCGCCTACTTATTATCCAGCACTCAAACAAGCTATTTTTGAAAATTTCTTTAATGCCTCTTTTAAATTAGGATATAGCTTATTAATAAATCAATATTAACAAGAGAGAATTCTATAGTCGAGCTCCCCGTCTATCAGATCAGATCAGCATACATTTACTTACACTCGAACAAAAGGTATTTATCGTTTTTAATAAACATATTGTTTAAAATATAAAGTTTACATCTTAAATCCTAATTGGCTTACCTTCTAAGGAAATATTTACCATGTCTGGGCGTCATATTTAAAATAATGCCGTCAAACATATTTAAAAGTATTGGTGTTTCTAAAAATTTTATCGAAAGAAAAGGTTTTTTAAAAGGCTGCGTGAGCTTTAATTGATAAATTCATATAATTATATACAAAAAAAAGCATTTATTGACTACATTGTGAACATTTGAATGCGCAGTTGTGCTGCTGCTGGCTTTTGGAAGAAAGGACTTTATAAAAATTGCACTAAGGATTTAGCCAGTGCACCGACAAGTCTCACGAATTCTTTTTATCCTGCTGCTCCCGATCCACGTAATACAAATTGTATTTCTTCTTCAGCACCTGATGCACTTCGTCGCGACAGGTGAGGGTCAGGCCGCGCTTCTGGTAGTCCAAAAAGGTGCAGACAAACTGCCTGTTCGTCTCGTGGACCTGCGGATGCTTCAGATACTCCGCGATGGGCATCCACTGGATGCGCGCTATCTCGCGTTCGCAGCGCGTAAAGTCCAAATTCAGTGGCTTTAGGGCGATGACCACGTACATGTCGGAGCAGCCGAAGGTGCCGCCATGGGCATGCCGCAGACTGACCACTGAGCGGAATTCGGTGCGGATTCCTGTCTCCTCGGCCACCTCGCGTATCGCCGCATCGATGAGATTCTCCCGCGGCTCCACATAGCCGCCGGGCAGCTTCCAGCTGTTCGGTATCATCGCATAACGATCGGACACCACCAGCACCTCGTCCTGTTCGTTGATCACCAGTCCGCCGACGCCCATCAGCGTGTGGGCGTAGGTGGGCAGGTTGCTGGACTCGTGCTCCGGCAGCCAGCGGTACATGACCACCACACCGGTCTTGGCATGATGGAAATCAAAGCCGTTCTCCGCCAGAATGGGCACCCATTCGGCCTGCTCCTTATACACACGAAACCAAATGGCCCGGTTCTTGTTCGTCGTCCAAAAGTCCAGGGATTCTAAAAGGTATTTCGTTATTAAAATAGCACTTGATAACACAGATCTAATTAATAATATAAGTCGCTTATTGTCTATGACTATTTCTAGTCGGACAACTTTTAAATTGATAAAAATGGAAATATTTTTGAAATTTAATTTAGTACCCCAATTTTAGATAGATAACTTATGATAGCACGAAGAAGGTACAATGCTACAAAAATAGGCAAAGATACCGACATATTTTAGGATCTATTTCTATTCTTACTTGTCAGCTTGTCCCGGAAACTGGCTTTGTCCACGTTCTCCTCGCGTCCATCGACTGTGACTCCGGCAAATCGGTCCGTAATGCCGCGGAATACATCCGCCGGCGTTTCCATGGCTTTGGAGCTAAATCGTGGGATACAAATAGTTTTCAATCATGTGTTAAATACATATGTATGTACATCTTTAAATTCTTACGACGAGTATGCTCTTGTGAATTGCCGCTGTGACTGAAGCTTTAGTGGAACTCTGGCGGCAACCGTGGATGTGGGTCGTTTTCTAGCGGTCCGGAGGAGTGTGCTCCATGAATTGAACGCCGGCTGGTTAAGTACGGTTCTGCGAGCCAGAAAACCGGTGGCCAACATTAAATAATCTCACAGTTCGACGAACACAACGTTGTTGATGACGACGGCGGCGATCGACCACGTTGGCGTCACTACTAGTTCGCAACCGGAGATCTGGGTGCTGCCCCCTTGGTGGGCGTGGCGGAGGCGGTGACGGCGACAACGACTTTAGCGTCTCAGTTTATCCACAATGCGAGGTGAAGCCAATCCCTGGGCATGCTGTGTGTGTGTGAGAAACGAGGCAAACAGACAGGTGAAAGAGGTGAAATAGCCGCATGGCTCCAAACAACGATGCAAATCTGCTGCGATGGGCGGAGCAGAGCGAGGCGGAGGAGCAGGTAGCCACTATCTACCGCCGCCGCTAGATAAGCGATATGCCCGCTGTTACGTTTGGATTTCTGTTCTTGGCATTTCGAATTTGGCGCTAACGTCAGTAACAAAAAGTGGTGATAGAGATGCGCAGAACAGCGTGACTTTGACAGAAAAACGGTGACATGAGGATAATGAAACTAAAACATAGATTCACTATATATATATATACATATATATATATATATATATATATAACTGTACTTTCACTATACTCAATACTAATATTGCTGGCAATCACGATAGCAGTCACTGCTTCCTGCTCATCTCTAGCGCAACCTTGAGCGACAACCCAAGGTGCGTGTGGGTGGTGGGTGTCGGTGTTGTGGGGTCGTTTCAATTGTTTCCGCATGGGTTTTGTGTATGTTTATCAGCTGAATAGCTGCTGTTATCAACGCGCCAGAGAATTGATACGCGTTTTACATAACAAACCAAGCCAAACATATTTTTTTCCATATCTGCGCTAGACTAGAACTCGAACTCACTAGGAAAGCCAATGGCTAATGGTGTCACTGAGCCAATCCGTCCAGTTCCAGACGACTAATTACCATGGACCTTGGCATAAACAAGCGAATAGAGCAGCGCGCGATTTCAATTCGCTTCCACTTCCACCAGCACGTTGATTACTAGGGATGGCGCACAGTCAGCTGATCCGACAGTGCTGCCAACCTGGCTAGAAAAGGCTGTTCAGCCTTATATGCAATAGTTAAAAATCAAATGTGAGCAAACCAAAATCTTTTTAAATATATGGCTTCCGGAAAGATTTATTATATCTTGAAAAAGCTAATATGGGTTAAATGGATTACTGGCTAATATATGGAATGTTTCCATCCTTTGGAACATTAGCCATGTTCGCTGTTGTTTAATATTGCGTATTGGCGTCGCCTTTGTTGTCCTCATCCTTGGAGTCGCTCCCGTTGCTAGAAAATCCGCTGCTGTCTAAGGAGCTGCACGTTAAGCTGTCCTCATCGCTTAATTTTTCCCCCTTTTGGGAAGCGTGTAGTCCAAGCCTTCACGTTGAATGCCACTAATGACAATGTTGGATAAGTAGGGGCTACCCAAGGCTTTGCAAGCGGAGGTGCGCTTCAATGGATCGGTATTCAGCATGGGCATTATGAAATCCACGAATTCCGTGGCATTGCGAGTCGTCCATCCTTTGCATCTGATTAGCAAATTGGTCAGTTTAGTGGGCCTCAGGCTTTCTCTGTTCAATAGTTCGCCGTTGGTGCTGAAGAAATTCGGCGAGTGTTTGCCGTTGCGGATGAGATATCTCGGTATGTGACCACAGTACTCGACGATTTTTGCTAGATGGGCCTCATCCTTACTGTCTTTGGCCCGTTTCGACTGGATATCGAATAGATAGGTCTTGGTGGCCAGCTCCCACAGCAGACAGGCCACGCTCCAGATGTCGGCGGTCTCGGAATATCCCGCACCGAGTATCACCTCCAAGGCACGGTACTCCCGTGTCTGGATTTTGTCGTTTAAATTAGGATTGAAATGACACGCATTGCCCAAGTCGGCTATCTTCACCACTACCTCGCATTCGTTGTTGGCCGGGTCGATGGGGTAAATATCGTCCAAATTGAGTCTTCTTTTCGGTCGGCGACCGGTTTCAGTCTTTGGAAGGTAAGAAAGATATGGTTAATTCAATTTAATTTTTAATGATTACGCAAAACATCTAATAAGAAAAACATCTAATACGACCAGTTTTAGAATTAACATTCTGATTAGCAGTTCATAAAGACGCCTAGAGGTAGACTACAAAATATTCAAATGCATTTGGAATTCAATAATCCTTGAACTTAAACTAAGCTCACCAAATTTGAATGGAAATGTGGAATAAATACCGTATAAGCAGACCATAACGAGCTGGCCTTCTTCTTGGTCTGGCCACGTCCACTGGCCTGCATCCGATCGTCCTGTGTGCGAAGCTCCTTCTCATCCACATTCTTGATAATGACCAGCACATGTCGCAAGAAGAGCTCCGGATTCTTTAAACACAGGCTTATCTTGTCGCATCCGTATACCAAGTCCTTCATTTCGGGCAACTTGGCATTGCGCACCGTCTGGCAATCGCTATCGTTCATTAGCTTGAGACCGTCGAACCCAAAGGGAATGCAGGGTAAGTTATCTGAGACGGCCATGGCGGCGGTGATAGGTTCGATGAGGCCACGTTCGGCCAGATGCAGCAGATCCTCGATGCCCTGCCTGCGGAGCAACCGGCGATGATTCCTGAAGAACGATAAAGCCTTCTTGGTCTTTGTCTGCATCCGTCTCTTGGCCGTCTTGGTCATCTTGGAGCTACTGTTCATACGTTTTGAGATTTGTCTGCTATACGAGTAAAGTTAACATACCCAGGTATTTGCTTTCCCTCGTTGGCCTCCAAATATAGTTCAATTGCCTTCCTGGCCTCGGTCCGAAGGATCCCCTCGTTGGACGCCAGCAGCACGTTCTCCGGCTTCAGATCGGTGTGTATGACCCTGCACTCGTCGTGCAGATAGTGTAGGCCCGTGAGCACCTGCTGGGCAATTTGCTTGATATTGCAGATGGGCAAACCCTTGTCAGTGCATCTTTCGATGACCTTTAGCAGATTGTCACCGAGAACCTCTAGGACCAGGCAAATGTGGGTTCCGTTCGGTCCGGTGACTTTAAAGTTATCGTAGAAACCGGCCACGTGGCTTCTGTACTTATGGTTATCGTGTAGCTTTTCAAAAAGCTCTACCTCAAAGGTACAATCTAATTCCGACTTGGCCACCTTGACGGCACAGTAGCGATCCATCTGGGAATCATAGCATAGCCACACGGTGGAGAAGTAACCACAGTCCAGCTTTTTGAAGACATGATAGCGTTTCGCGAGGATATCGCCAATGGCCGGTTGATAGCTGCAGTTCTCCTGCGTATCACTTTCACTCCCAGAAAATTCATACTCCCGATCGTCATTGATGGAGCATCCATTGCTCTGCGGTTTCATTTCGTGCGACATGTTAGATTCGTTTCCATGGCTGAGTTCACCAACGGCGTCGCAAGGGGGATTAAGGCCCGTCAACTTTGGTCTTTTGTCGAACTGCTCCTGGTGGTCGGATGGGGATGGGGATTGCTTTTCTTTTTGCATTTTCGATTTCCAATTGGTCAAGCTCGACAATTGCTTTTGATCCTTGCAACGGGCTGGCACTTTGACCGTATTTGATAGATCAGTCATTCGATCTTTTGCCATTTTACGTTTCAAATTCAAATCTGTATCCATTTCCGCATCCATCGTTGATGCGTTGGCCATTTGAGCCTCGCCACACGATTCCATCGGGCTGGGACTCGTATCCTGGATGACCTTCGGCGAAACCCTGCCGAGTCTTACATTGCGTTTACCCACTTCCGGTGGCCCGAATTTCTTCATGATCGACTCACTTGGATTACTAGACTTGGATTACGAGCTGCCGAAGAATGGTTTAGTTTTTGTCATTTGGGGAAATTTTCAATTCGAAATATGTATGTACGAATGTTATCAACAAAATGAAGTGAAATGTCAAACCTATTTTTTTTTTTTTTTTTTTTTTTTTTGGAACCAAAAATTTTGATTGTGATTGAGGTTGTGTGAGTGCGCGATTGGTGTCGACAAAATGTTCAAATGTTTGAAACTAACTTTCTGATTCTTGGATACCAAGACTTTTGTTTGGAAATTTGACCAAATAAATATGTATAAACGTAGAAAAGGCTAAGTTTCTTGCCTTCTTACTTTGCTAAAATCAAAGGTTTTATTATGTTTCCTTTTCGGAGCTGTTTTCCTGGTGCTGGCCAAACGTTAACTGTTCGATTTACTGATACGAAAGTCTCAAAACACAAAATGTTGTTTTCAAGGCCCACTTGATCAGAGAATTTTCACACGCACAGATAGCCAAGTTTCTTAGCATTTAAATAAATATAATTATATTTATTTAGATTTATATTATGGCTTTTATTTCATAAGTTGAATGCGGAAATATACATAACCGTATAAATCGTTTAAATAGGCCTTTAAATTAAATAGTTGAGATCCCTTTGGAACTTTATGTTTATGTACAACTAAATATCCTTTTTGGCTGCGCGCCCAGTTTGGCCCATTTCTCTCCACTCCTCTCCACTTATTTTATTTTATTTGATTTGATTTTTTTTTTTTTAATTGAAATAGTTGCGCAATTGAGGGCGAGTCCTTTGTGCGAGTCCAGTGATTTGGAAAGGGCTATTTAGAGCAACAAAGCGCCAGCGACCAGGAATCCCGGGGAATCAGGAACCAGTTAGCAGTTTAGAGCGCGATTGAAGGGATTACGAGTAGAAAGGATCGTAGATGTGTGAATCACCAGGGGGGTGGTGGCTTGGGGTGGGGGATGTGTCCTTGTGCCACAAATTCAGGTGCTTCAGTTGGACAACAATGGTACTCGTTCAGTTGCGCCTGTTGTTTGTATTTTGATTGCCGGCTTAGCAATTTTCAATTTCCTTTTTTTTTTTTTTTTTGGGGGGGGAAATTCCCGAAAAAAATATGCGAAGAGTTTCCAAATAGCAGCGTACATAAAAAAGTTACCCCTCTCCAGCGGGTGATATTTGCTCAGTTGTTTAAACAAATTTTCCGCTTAGGGTTGCTAACCAACCTCCTGTTTGCACACAATGGATTTCCATGCCGTGGCTTAAGTGAAAATGCCAGGTCAAATATTTATTAAAAAATCTATGGATGTTTGGGGACACGTACATATATATTTTCCATCGCCGGCTTATCGAAAACTTCAACTTCAATGTCGAAGTTGGTGGTAAATCGGGGTTATTAGGTTCCCAGGCGCGATCTTCGTCAACCCTTTTCTTTGTATTTCCTTCACTATTTTGCGCGCACCCGGAAAATTCTTGTTTGTAATTAGGGAGTTTTCCTTATCATTTATACCCAAATGCCCTCGGCGGCATTCAG
Source organism: Drosophila simulans (assembly GCF_016746395.2). NCBI lineage: Eukaryota > Metazoa > Arthropoda > Insecta > Diptera > Drosophilidae > Drosophila > Drosophila simulans. The sequence continues at coordinate 15,161,518 of NC_052525.2, read as the reverse complement.
CATTGTTTCGCCGCCAATTAAGCGTAATTTCAAGTGTCCCGTTCTCGTATTTGTCCAATAAAATTTCGAAAAACTCCTAGGAAAACTGGTTGGTTTCGCTAACGAACTGTTTATATTCAGACAATGGTTGGGAAATTGAAATAAATTAACGTCGATTTTTCCCCATTTCCAGTCGGTGGGTGGTGTGTGCCTTTGCCAGCTGAAGGCATTCGTTTTTTTTCTTTTTTTCGCAGTGCATAAGCTTTATTTAAATGAGTAAACGGGTAATGAGCAGTATTTTTTGTTGGATTTTTCCCTGGAGGCGTGACAAGCGGAAAATTAACTACTATTAAGCCATTTTCACACCCCCTTTAGACAGCGATACTCTATAATCATATAGCTGGCTTAACTGGTAATTACTTTCGATATATTTATGAAAATAGAAATGGCCAAATTTGTCTAACTAGCTTAAATATAAATACAACATATTTTTTCATGTCTTGCAAGCTTTTGATTCTCTCTTAAAAAAAAAAAAAAAAAAAACCAAAAGGTTCGTAACCCATTTTGCTGCCCATCGAAGTGATCCCAAGTAGCTTGGGAGAAAATCCGCTGCGGGACAGTGGAGATGGCCGCGGGCATGTTTTCTTAATTAATTTTCCGTGTGCGTGTTTTTCCCCGGGCTGCAAAGGGCCATTCCCCGATTGCCGGCAGCTTCCATGCGAGGGGTCGAAGGGTCAGGAGGAAGGGTCAAACGCCGGATGCTGCGCAAGGGTTGAGCGGATGATTGGGCATGCCCTAATCCAATTACCGCGATTGACCGCGATTTGCATTTCAAAAACAAAAAAAAAGGGCAAAACTATGCACTTCAAATGCAACACATGCTACCGAAGTTTTCTAATCTAATCTAATCTAATTAAATTAAAATTTTAAATTTACATTATAAATTAACAACTAATTTGTATATACACAAATGTGCGAGAATCAAGTTCTTTCGATCGATTCAAGGAGCAGGAGCAGGATCTCTTGTTTCTTGCGGGAATTCACAAACAGATGGAGACGCAGACAGCTGTCCTTTGGGTGTTGCCTCCGCCGAAGGATTTTTCACTTTTCCATTGTTGCGTCGCTTCCTTTTTGTCAATGTGCAGTTACGTATGTACGTACATTGCCGACTTGTCCCGGTTTTCCACGTTGTTTTTTTTTATTTATTTTTTTCTTGTTGGTTTTCTTCTTCCCTTCAGTTGCCCGATTTTCTATTCATCGGGCATTTGATTTTGTTTTTCTCTCTTTTCGCCAGAGTGTGGCATGTGCCGCTCCATTGTGTGCCAATTGGCAGAGCAGCTGCTCCTCCGCCTTTGTTTGTCCTTCGAGTCCTTGCCAAATGCGCCAATTACGCTGCTCATTATCTACCGACTTGGCAGAGGAATTGGCTTTGGATGGCGTTTGGGATCAGGGACCACCTCAGCTGCCGGGCTTTATCAGCTATGAGCTTTAGTGCTCCTTCTCCATGGGCAGATCCCTAAGACAGTATCAAAATAGTGGCAATTAGATAATAGCCAGGCATCATTGATCAGAGTTACATACCAGATATTCCATCAGTTTGACACTTTCTATAGAGTTTCCTTTTTAAACCAGTTACATATATGATTTTCATTTACAATCGCTACTATGCAGCCCATCCTGCGCATTGAATCGTTGTGGGAATCTGATGGGCTGGGATCATTCATCACGCCATGCAGCGGATGCAGCAGGATTTGCCGCAGGATATGACGCTGCATAAAGTGTCCAGCGATCGGCGATCGTTACACAAACCGCATCCTGCGCAGTTACTTTTTAAAAGACAACGTCCCATTGTGTGGATGCTACCAAATGTCCTGGAAATCGTAACGAATCCACGCATTCCGGCCAAGTTGTCCTGCAGCAGCTGTCCGGCGGGATCGTGTGATCCTGTCGCCCTGCCATCGCCGGCACCACAAAGTTCGCGCCCATGTCGCGGCCGCTGTAATCCTTTGACTGTGCCACAAAGCCAAAACAAACATCGCGACATCTTGCCATCCGTCGTCCGTCGTCCGTCCGTCCGGTGAACCGATTGACCTCTTCATTACCTCACGGCGACATTCTTGGCGGGTCACCGTGGCAAATGCAAATAAAAGGGGCGGTTCAGCGGGTCGGAAAATTACGCAATGCGACAGAAGGATGGCAGGATTAGCGCACAGTCCTGATTCCTTCATACCCGATACCAACCCAATTCCCACAGCTAAACGGCCAAACTGACCCCTGTGCTCTTGTTTTTATTGCTCCGTGTCGGACAATTGATTATGTGACGTAAATTTGGTGTAAACAGCTTTGGTCAGCTTGGCTACCTGAACGGATGCAGAATCTGGAATGGAATTGAGTTGTCAGTGGACATAAATCAGTGCCACGTCGCCGTGATATATAGCCCATACATAATACATAATACATAATGCTAATCCATAATAATTACATCCATTTGAGTGTTTACAAAGCATCATCTGAAGAACAAAAACTCTTTAACCATTAATGAAATACAATGGGTTTATTGAAAGTGCAATGCTGAATGAGTGCGAAAGGTCCTAGTTGTTTGCAACTCTATATATAGTATCTGAAGTACAGGCAACTCTTTGAATTCCAGAACGTACATTTAGTTTTTAAACTATTTCATACATGTTTTGAATCTCAACACAATTTTGTGTGAACAGTAAAAACTGTTGTAATTACGCTAGTAGATAGCTTCGGCTATGACTTCCTGTCCAGAAAACATTGGGACATGCCACAAATGCATTAGAACTCACTCGATATGCAAACATACATACTTGCATAATTGAAAACTGTCAACGTTTGACAAATTTCCCGTCGTAAAAAAACGGCGGCGTGTAACCCTAAATTAACCCCACCCACCCAACAACCAACAATGTCAAGGGCATTGCACCAAAACGTTGTGGAAATGGTTGTGGAAAAGCGAACGAACAGGAGTCATAAAGTTGCAATCGACAGTCAGGTCCTAGCTACACGCTCCTTGATCCTTGGGCCGTGTTAATGTGTTGGGCGCGTGGGTACCACCGATCCGATCCGACCTGCCGGTGCTGGTGGTGGTGGTTTGCTCCTGGCCAGCGGGGATTGCAATCCGCAGATATGATCTGGCATATCGTGTAGTTTTGACAGTTTATCATTATTATGCCAGCCCTCATCATGGGCGACTGATGTGGTGGTGGTGGTGGTGGGTCAACTGGTCACTGGTGGTCGGTCATTACATTGTGGGCATGTTGCTCCTTGTATTTAATTGATTTTCTGCACTGGCCCAAGTAGTCGAGTGGCGTCATTAGCTTCTCGCGGCTCCAGATCCGGGTTGAGATGAGTTCTGTTGCGATAGTGGCATGATAAATGGAAATACTAGGAAATACAAGTCAGTTACTTACGTTTATGAAGGGTTATGAGAGGAGCTGTTCAAAGGACCAAGATCAAGTAATGATAATGATCCTAAAGCTAACGGAGAGTGGAGAAAGGATGGAGAAAGGAGCGCTCAATGTAAGCTACAATAATGATAATGATCCCAAAGCTAATGGGAATTCCTGGTGTTAGTAAAGATCCATCTTCGTTCATAAAGAGCTGTTTGTTTTTTCAGTTATTAGTGGGTACTAAAGGTCTGGAATACCTGGAATACATGGCTATTCTAGTACACATCTTAAACTTTGACCCCGCTCCCCACTCCATTTGGGCACTTTCTCACGTCATCCTTGTGGAGGTCCTTTGTGTTTCCTTATCGCTGCGCACTGCGAAATAAAAAAAAAATTTCGCACACTCGGCACCGAATTGCTATTTGGCAAACAAGGGCACACACATAAATCTCAATCTGTCTGAAAAATATGTGAAATCGAAAACGAAATCGAATGCATTGTGCCGAAATCAAAATTTAACCGCAAATTAGGCAATAAACAATGGCTGAAGCGGTCATGGGTTAATACGTTTAGCATCAGGATCAGCATCGGCAGACAATCGCCGGGGTCACAGCCATCTCGATTCGATTGGAAAGGGTTAAAAGCGGCGCGGGGTTAAGGGTTGCGATACCCAAACCCTATCGCAATCAGCATTTAAAACGTGCGAAAAAAAATGGATTGTGCTGCTCCAGTTTTGCCTGGCGGTGTGCAAAAGTGCCCCTTTCAATATTCCAAAAAAGAACATCACACATCAGCACTTTCGAGTCTGACGAATGCCGAGATGTGCGCCATTTTCGAAAAAATTCTAAAATATTCGAAAATTCGAAAAAATTCGAAAATTCGTTTTCCCAAATGCCAGCTAACCGATTATTTTATTCAGCAGATACAAAACCGTATTCAAACCGAATGTGTGCTCAAGCTGAACCAGGACCTGATTTCATCGTCGGTGGGACAGGGACAGTAGTAGTCGCTATCATCGGAATCGCTAATGGTGGATTCATAGTCGGGTATATCCGCCATTAGATCGACATACGGAAAGTCATCATAATAGTAAACTTCCTCTAATAATTCCTCATCATTCTCTTCGATCTCTAGCTCTGGTGGATCATAGTTGATGTCATCCGAGACTATGCGAAAGTATACAGTTAGGTTATCATGGTTATCATGGTACTGATCTATGTATTAACATACCTGGATAGCTATACCAGACGTCCGGAATCGGCTCCGATCTCATTCTGAATGTTGGGCTTCGTACAGATAGTTGAAACTTAAGCAGTTCTGCAATGCATACATTTTAAGTATATTAAGACACATTTTTAAGTAACTAAATTAAATATTAGTATACTAATGTTAAGCTAGGTATTACGTGGTATTACTCCACCCAAAAATATCAACAGACAAATTTTAGGTAAACAAACATACATATTAGCAAGCTGATCCACCTTTGCACGCCATATGGAGGATACCCGTTTAGGTCCTCGACGGAGCGGGGTCGGTTGGATGGTAATTTCCCATAATTGGGTCTGGGTCACAATTAGCGACGCCTGGACATGGGTCATCATCATCATGCGAACGCTTGGTGGTGGGCACCTACGAGAGTACGAAGGAAAATGGAAAATCCTGTCCCGTGCGCCGCGGGCTAATCAATTACGCAACCTTTAAGAAAAGCGCGCAAGGCGCCCCCTCCCCCCCTCTCCACCCGGCCATCAGCGCCCGATAACTTCTACATTTTATTCACATTTAATTGCAGCCCAGACATTCATTTTCGTAAACCTGACGGTTTCGCTGTCAAACGGTTGACAAACTTCCCCGGGGATGACATGTGATGTGACGGGACTGGGATTCCGTCGTCGAATCCCCGAATGAATTTCTAGTCCGCGGACCACGGGAACCCGAAATTCCGAGGCCCATGCCGGAATCTACATACATACATGCCTACATACATACATACATACATATATGTACATACATATACGTATCGTAATTTGCATTTTCTAACCCTTTTCTTTGTCTAATGACGTAGAAGGTCGCGGCGTCTTCCCCGCCTTGCGGTTCCCGTGTCATCTCGCTCGCACTTGCAATACGGCTGTAACTGTAACTGTGCAACCCACTTGCACCCATTGCACGCCTAGGATCGTGCCCCCTCACTCGCACCCCTATGCTTTGCCGTGGAAATTCTGATTTTCGCGGCCTTCTTTTTGCCCCGTTTTCGCTGGATTTATTTGGGTAATTTTCTTTTCAATTAAATATGCAAATGCGCAAGCGTTAAACGTTTAGTCTTTAAGGCGTTTGTTGATATCATTTGGATATATCTAGGGTCCCAAAAATACATAACCTACAACAATCTCGCGGAAACGCCGGCAATCTCGCGAAAACGCCGGCAACATCGAAAATGCAAGTTATTTGCGGTAAACTGAAGAAACACGTGCTCATTTTCATGTTTTGGTCACTTACCGTTAGAAAAGGGTTTCCTAAACTCTGTGTTAGACACTTCTTATATTAATGTTAAAAAAAATAACAATAAAAAAAATTAGCTTTGACTAGAAACACAAACAGTTTGCGACTGCTGAGGACAACCGAGTTGAAAATAACACGAAAGTGGGCAGTAGAAAGGGGAGAGGGGGAGAGCACTTGACTGAGATGCCACTTGACCCTAAGGACGAGCACATCAATTATGCAATCGGTTAATCGGTTAACAACACTTTTATCGGGATCTACAAGTTCCGACCCCTAACTACTTATGTTTGTCTTTTAAGGTTTTACTGTAATTATGTAATGTAAAATAAAATTTGTAATTCTAATTGGTAATATGACAACCAAAAACACATTCAATAATAACAAACAACAAAATTTATAAGAATAATCAAAAAAATATTATTATATTAATAATTAATAATATATTAATAATATATTAATAATTAATAAATAATAATAATCTTATAATAAAATTTTAAAAATGCATAAATATATTAATTTGTTTATAAACAATGTAAATCTGTTGAAGATTACAGGGATATACGGCATTGAACACATTTTCCAAAATAAATAATAGTGCAATTTTTTTTTTTGCAATGTGTGCAACGCCATTTTAGCTTACTGTAGAATAACGTTTTAAAACACTACACTGCGTTGCCACCGTGTCGCTTTTAGTTCCTTTTCCGGAAACTTTTGCGGAGTGAAGTCGAGTAACGCAACGTCCAACGGGTGTTTTTAAATAACAAGATGACAAATCCACCGTCTTACCCAATCGTAAATATCAATTAAATTGTTTAAGTGCACGTTAAGAGAATGTGGCCATTAAATTCCAGGTAAATCGGCAAGATCCACCAAATCCGCACGCGCACGTGGATGAAAGTCTCCATGTGCTTGGGCGCGTGCGCAATTACCGCCTTGTGAGCCGCCCCATATACCGCCAACCGAACCTTGTGACTGTGGCAGCGCTTTGCCTGCCATTGTGTTCCGAATCAGGTGAACAGAATACCACCCCTGCTCGTTTCGGTGACACCCAGGGCTATTACCGCAACGGTTGTTGGTACAATGGCCAATTAAATCAGGATCCACCATCGACTAATAACCAGCAATTGTATCTATTGGCCTATCTGCCATCAAACACCAATGTCCAGCCTGTTCAAATGATATGGCACGTGGCTCCAACTCAAGGGTCACCACCAACACCACCACCACCGCAACCGCGCTGTTGGTTGCCACCAACACCTCCACCACCGCCACCACCCCAGTTTGTGCTAAACGGTCTCCCTGTGCCGGTGAATTATATTATGGACGCGCAGCCTCAACGCCCTGTTCTGTATGCACAGAATCCACAGGCACAGGCCATGTACGCAATGCAAACAGCTACCGTGCCACCGATTCCACAAGTGCAGACACTTGCACAGCAAGCCCCTTCATCGAATCGACCGATTCAAACTTCAGCTCCAATGATGGTGAGCCGAGGGGTTCAGGTACCCCCACGTCGTCGGCGACCATCATTTAGACACCCGTCTCAGCAAAATCCAGCTCCACCAACAATAGATCATGCTCCATCGCGGATGTCTTTACCAGGCGCTGGAGGCCGCAACCTTGCATCCCAGAATCCGGGGCAATCCGATCCTGCTCCATCGCAGATGAATTCACCAGGCGCTGGAGGTCACAACCTTGCATCCCAGAATCCGGGGCAATCCGATCCTGCTCCATCGCAGATGCATTCACCAGGCGCTGGAGGCCGCAACCTTGCATCCCAGAATCCGGGGCAATCCGATCCTGCTCCATCGCAGATGCATTCATCCCAGAATCCGGGGCAATCCGATCCTGCTTCATCGCAGATGCATTCACCAGGCGCTGGAGGCCGCAACCTTGCATCCCAGAATCCGGGGCAATCCGATCCTGCTCCATCGCGGATGTCTTTACCAGGCGCTGGAGGCCACAACCTTCCATCCCAGAATCCCTCAACACATGGTCCATCTCCACTTACGCGTGGTAAGTGGCAATCTGATCCTGTTCTATCGCGGATACATTCACCAGGCGCTGGAGGCCGCAACCTTGCATCCCAGAATCCGGGGCAATCCGATCCTGCTCCATCGAGGATGCATTCACCAGGCGCTGGAGGCCGCAACCTTGCATCCCAGAATCCGGGGCAATCCGATCCTGCTCCATCGAGGATGCATTCACCAGGCGCTCGAGGCCGCAACCTTGCATCCCAGAATCCGGGGCAATCCGATCCTGCTCCATCGAGGATGCATTCACCAGGCGCTGGAGGCCGCAACCTTGCATCCCAGAATCCGGGGCAATCCGATCCTGCTCCATCGAGGATGCATTCACCAGGCGCTGGAGGCCGCAACCTTGCATCCCAGAATCCGGGGCAATCCGATCCTGCTCCATCGAGGATGCATTCACCAGGCGCTGGAGGCCGCAACCTTGCATCCCAGAATCCGGGGCAATCCGATCCTGCTCCATCGAAGATGCATTCACCAGGCGCTGGAGGCCGCAACCTTGCATCCCAGAATCCGGGGCAATCCGATCCTGCTCCATCGCAGATGAATTCACCAGGCGCTGGAGGCCGCAACCTTGCATCCCAGAATCCGGGGCAATCCGATCCTGCTCCATCGAGGATGCATTCACCAGGCGCTGGAGGCCGCAACCTTGCATCCCAGAATCCGGGGCAATCCGATCCTGCTCCATCGCAGATGGATTCACCAGGCGCTGGAGGTCAAAACCTTCCATCCCAGAATCCCTCAAAACATCGTCCATCTCCACGTACGCGTGGTAAGCGGCAATCCGATCCTGCTCCATCGAGGATGCATTCACCAGGCGCTGGAGGCCGCAACCTTGCATCCCAGAATCCGGGGCAATCCGATCCTGCTCCATCGCAGATGCATTCATCCCAGAATCCGGGGCAATCCGATCCTGCTCCATCGCAGATGCATTCAGCAGGCGCTGGAGGTCAAAACCTTCCATCCCAGAATCCCTCAAAACATCGTTCATCTCCACGTACGCGTGGTAAGCGGCAATCCGATCCTGCTCCATCGCAGATGAATTCACCAGGCGCTGGAGGCCGCAACCTTGCATCCCAGAATCCGGGGCAATCCGATCCTGCTCCATCGAGGATGCATTCACCAGGCGCTGGAGGCCGCAACCTTGCATCCCAGAATCCGGGGCAATCCGATCCTGCTCCATCGCAGATGCATTCAGCAGGCGCTGGAGGTCAAAACCTTCCATCCCAGAATCCCTCAAAACATCGTTCATCTCCACGTACGCGTGGTAAGCGGCAATCCGATCCTGCTCCATCGCAGATGAATTCACCAGGCGCTGGAGGCCGCAACCTTGCAACCCAGAATCCGGGGCAATCCGATCCTGCTCCATCGAGGATGCATTCACCAGGCGCTGGAGGTCAAAACCTTCCATCCCAGAATCCCTCAAAACATCGTCCATCTCCACCTACGCGTGGTAAGGGGCAATCCGATCCTGCTCCAGTTCGATCCGATCCTGCTCCCAATGTCCAGGAACCACACAGCATTAAGGCCAAGGTGGAGCCCGAGGTGGCAGTAGCCGGATCCGGATTGAACGGTCCAAGTGGAACCATTGACGCCCGACCAATGACTTCTGATCATCCAGCCCAAGCTGTTACAGTTGTCGAGCGTGAGGAATGTTCTTGCGAGTCCGATATATCAATGTACGATCTATTGATCAAGGCGATCCAAAATGTAAGTACCTATATATATATATACCTGTATATCCTAATCATAAATGTATCACATGGTTTTATAGCATATGCCGCAAAGCCATTTAGTTCCAGCCGTAATGGTAGCCCAACGCGACCATGTTGTAGTTAATGATAATGCCAATTGTACACCAATGCCGTTTAATCCACCACCAACTGGAGCTTCCAATGTGGCTGTTGCCCATGAAAATGATTCGAATTCGATTCCAAACTCTGTCTTGGTGCATTGTGCTAATGCTGATGAGGCTGAAAAGCCCCAGATGGAGATGGTTAATAGCTCTGATGTAAGCCAGGTGCAGGTGGTTATGCCAACGAAACAGCCAGAATCCCCGAAACTAAAGCTAAAGAACATGCAGCAGTCAAAGATTCAAAGCGCTGATACAACACCAGAAGCGAAAACTGAGGAGGCACCCACTGTCACTGCCCATCCGGAGCCAATTGACCAGGCACATGCCATCAATTCCTTGCCGGAGCAGGTACCAAAGCCAACGGACACCAGTGCACCCCGTCCACCTGTGAAAGAAGCTATGCTGGATGCAATCTGTGCGAACATGAAAGCATTACGAATCTCGGCGGCGCCCAGAAGCAATGTAAGCTTTAACACATTATGTCTGATCAAGTACCTACGTACATATTTGTTTTTTCAGATCCCAAGGAATCCGAAGGTCAATATGAATCATTGGCCCCCATTGGAGAGCAGCATCCGAAAGAAAAAGGCTGCCAAAAAGGATAATGCTCAACTGAAAAGGAGGTTCCCGAAATCAGCAACAGTAATTTCATTTAACTCGAACGATAGGCCTCCAAAAAGCGATCGGCAATCAGGATTAGTTAATTCATCGAACTCACAGGCTAATAATCATATGACGAGACAGAAATCTGGTGGCCAAAAGACACCAGATCGATCAATGGCCACAGAAAAACGCAATTGTGATCCACCATCGATGGACACAATGAAACGGTCATACGATCAAGTTATGGAACAAAATCCTCAAAGGAACCTGGTTTCACAATTCAAACGTAATATTCCTGGGCTATCGGCGAAAGCTAAGAATGTGGTCAATAATAATGTTTCGAAACCGCCAGTGGTTAAGAAACCCTTAGGTTCCAATAATGTGCAGCCAAGAAAGCCATTGGGTGAATTGAAAACTCTAGGATCGAACATGTTTGACCTTCTGGTAGAGCCGGATATGGAGGATGACAACGACGAGAACACTTTCGAGCAAGATAAGCCGGACGCCGACGATGTTAGTCCACCAAAGCGTTCCAACTCGCAGAAGGAGAAGAGGCGCCTCAAGAAACAGAAGACGGCCCTTGAAAAGCAGATCAAACTCACGAAACTGGCCGAAAAGGAGGCGAAGCGGGTCGAAAAAGCCAAGGAAAAGGCCAAGAACGCGAGTGCGGAAAACGCTTTGGCGGCTATCCAATCCAATGCAACCCAATCAGCTGACGAATCCGTTTCGGGTGGCACACTTGGCAACTTTGCTCAGGAAACCATATGCTTTCATCAACTGCCCGACGTGGTGGGAACTCCTCCGCCATCTCAACCAAGATCTCGTCCGTCGCCAAGTGTTGCCCGTTCGGAAGTGAAGTGCAAACAGCGTACGATGAAGAAGCCCACCAAGCTGAGCACATTCCTAGCGGCTGTAACCAATGCCACATTGAAAAAAAAAACCCAAGCTGGAATTAACAAAGATTTACCAACCCAAACATGTACAGATCCCGGTGCAGTAGCTCCTTTGCGTCCCAACGCATCAGATGCTGAATTAAAGCTGGCAATGCCGGTTTCCAAGCCCGCTGCAGGACTTCCTTTGCGTTCCAACGCATCAGATGGTGAATTAAAGCTGGCAATGCCGGTTTCCAAGCCCGATGCAGTAGCTCCTTTGCGTTCCAACCCATCAAATGCTGTTCCCATAAGGTTGAAATATCCGCTTTCCAGGTCTGCTGCAAGAGTTCCTTTGCGTTCCTACGCAACAGATGCTATATTCAAGCCGACAAATCCGATCTCCGATCCGCTGGCACAACCGTCCCTGCTGTTGCCACATAGGGTGTCAAAAGCGACATCGATGACCAAGGATAATTCCAAAGGAAATCGAGATGTGGTGAGGTCATCCCGATCACCGCCATCATTGCAAATCGATATGACCAAGGGAAATGCTGATAAGCTGGCAACAGCATCTCCATCTTCATCAGGAACAGCACCAGCACACCCTCAAGATAATTCATGGAAATTTAATGTCCTTCCTGGCAAAGTTGTTAGCCTGCCACTTCTCAAGAATGCTGAAGATCCGAATCGTGGGGAAATACAGAAGCCAATTGTAACCAGTGAACCAGGAGAGAATCCACCAGAAGAATCCACCACGAGAATCCACCGAAAACCAAAAGAAGACTGAAGCACAGCCGCACTTCAATCATTTCGAAGATCAAATAATACTTGTGATAGTACTCTAAGTCATCTCTATAATCACCATCACCTTGCCATACAGAATCAATCGTTCATTGACCAGAACAATAACAACATTACACTGCCTTTTGTAAACTTACATATATTTTGATTAAATAAAATTTGTTATATAACTATATCTAAACTCGTTCTGCTAATCCATTTAAATACCCCCTGGTGGTAGTGCACCAAGCTTAGGATTGGAGAACGTGTGAGTTTGCACGACTAGGTGAGATAATGCACACAACTGACAACTGCCCTATGAACTCATCCCGTTTGCTCTAATCTCTTCCAGATCTCGTCCGGTTTCATCCAAGACGAATGCCGATTGCAATGCTTCTTAGGCTGGGAGCTTAGCCGCAGTTTGAACTAATTAAGTGTCGAAAGGATTACCAACGCCTACCCGTCGTGTGTTGTGATTTACGAGTCGAGCTGCCAACTAACTACCTGCACATCGGGGTGCTACCTGTACGGTGATCCTCATTAGCATGAGACGACGGCACCGTAGGAGGTGCCATCTAATGCGACTGAGTCGTGTGCCATTCCATTCACAGAGTTCCATTCATGCACAGCGTATGTAGAATTGATAATCCCATACCATTCTGAATTTTATATTCTTAGTTCTTAGTTTTTGAGTCCAAATCCAAATCCAAATACCCATCCCATTTGGCTTAGCAGTTGCTTTCGTATTGCAAGCGAATCCTGCAATCCATTCGAAATCCTTTCGCCCGTTGCACAATGTCCCTTCGGAATCTGATGCAGCTGCTCCAGTGCTCGAATGGTGAACGGTGGTCGGGGTGTGGGTGACATTTGCATCTGGCCCAAGACGAGGATCCCTAAGACGCTCTAAGCCAAATGGATGGTCGCATTGTGTGTTGTTTACTCGTCTCTTCCCTCCTTTTGTCCATTCAACCAGCTGGTCTCGTCGCCAGTTGAATTGACAATTGAAGAATGCACCCGTTTCGTGTTGGGAAGTTCGTGTAGAAGTTCTTATTCAGTGCCGAAAATCGGAATTTATACACATTATAATAATAATAATCATAGTAAGATATTTAGATACTAATGCTAATGGTGTGCTTTTATGAATCCATTATTAAGATTTTGTTATTCACTTTAAACGATTTGAATCGTTAAGATTCCAGATTAAGATTAAAGTAATCTTTTCATATCCTATTATCTACATAATTCTACATATTTTATTTTATGTTATTTAAAATTATTATGATATATACTTCGATTTGTATATTTTATGTTTACTTTGATTGCTCACACATTTGTGGCCATTAGTTTCCTATTTCATTGGACTTTCTCCACACTGGAATCAACTGGAATCCAATCGACTTTCCCTCGCCGTTGCAGTCGAAATATCTTCATTTGCGATGATGGGCAGACTTGAACTCCGCCTGTCAGCTGCACGTGGCCACGTGGTCACCTCAATTTGGGCCCATCAAACGGGCGACTAACTGCTATAATTGGCCCACTTCGCTTCTTGGCCATCGGAGTGGCTGGCTATCGCAATTGGATCTGGCTTTTGCTTTTGCTTTTCCGCCTGCGTCATGTCACATGTTGTGACTATACATATGTATGTACATATGCGTATGTATGTATGATGGATTCGAGGAAGGACTCACGCGTATCGATGTCCCTGCTGCTTTGATGACTCGATCCCGATCCCGAACCCGATCCCAATGACCCTCGAACAATTTATTGCTCAATTTATATTTGCTTAGACTGCCAATAGTTCAATAATTCATAAAAAAGAAAAAACACATGAAAAACGCAAGAAGCTATCGTGTGTCCTGGGAATTTGCATAAACGTGATTTGCATAAGGCAGCTGCCTCCTGGGAGTAGGCATCACCATCACCATCACCATCACCATCTCCAACTGCAACTCCATCTCGATTCTGCCTCCTTGGCAGGGAAGAAAATCAAAGGGCAAAAGGTGTGAGCTCATGTAATGGCACCGAATTTGACTCTACCTGGACTTTCCTCCATCCGTCAATGGGTCCTTTCATTTCCATTTCCATTTCCATTTCCATAACCATTACCATTACCATTCCGCTCTGTTGTTGTTTGCCATCCGTTGTTTTGATATGTAAGTTGATATATGATATTTGATTTCTTGGATAGACTTCTGGGTGTCGCCGGGGTCTCAACTTCAATTACGGCAAATGGCAATCACGACGTAGCTAGTTAGGCCAGTAGCCATGGACTTCCATCCTATCCGTACTTTCTTGTTTTTTTCAGAAAAACACATTTCAGAAAAACACTCTTTTTGAAGATATAGCAATTGGTAGGGAAACTTGTTTGATTACTAACCTAAGGTATACTAAGGTATACTAAGGTATTTAAAATAAGTATATGGTCTATAAGAAATAGCACATTGAAGCTTATAACACCATAATAATAATAATTATACCATAATAATAAACATGCTTAGCTAGCATGTTGAACTTGATGAGTTCTTAAATATTTACTGATATATACTATATATAATATTTAGTTAAACATTAGCTACAATATGGTTTCATTTCGATGGAATGTGCTATGTTTTATGGTTCTATATTGTTATATATTTTGTTTAACAACTATTCCTTTATTTTAGCACAGCCACAGCTGCCGTCGAGTCTGGAATTCTATGCAAAATAGTCCTGAGCGGCGACTTTTAGTCGCGCCTGTCAAGTCAGTCCATGTGGCCACATGGCCACATGGCCACATGGCCGGGTGCAGTGCATCGCGGATCGCTGTAGCGGAACGCACGCCACTGCCTGCCTACCACATACTACCTGTACAGGACGCACCCCCTAAGCCCGACGCAAGTCGCACAAAGGCCTAAAAAATACGAACAACTAAAAACGAAACAAACAGGCGACCTTTGGTGAAGTGCGTTTGTAAATTTGTTTGCCAAATCAGATGGAAAACAGGATGCAAGGAAGTGCCAAGGAGGAAGGATCCCATCACTTGGCATTTGTCACCCTGCCGAAATGAACCCTTTTGTGCCCGATCGATTTTCCATTTTCCATTTTCGCATTTCCTTTCATTAGTGCAACGCGGAAAATTGCAAATGATTCAATTCTAATCCGATGCCCGCCGCTTTTCGTCTCATTTAAATTTTTGCGCACTTCAAGTGATTGGGTAAATCCCACGAATCGGGTCTGCAAGAAAGGGTTTGTAAGGGATTCAAGGATGATTTTGTCACATCCCGGTGGACTGCTGTCAAGTGAGCCGCACTTAATGAAGTAAGCAAAGGGATCCCGATAGGGAAAGATTGCAACGAAGATCGTCTGAAGTTTCGCACAATTGTTACAATAATATTTTCAATGACATGACAGTCCCATAGATTTGCATTAATGATATTCGCCCCGTTGCGTCCCAAAGATGATGATGATGTGCAACATTTGTTCGTCCTGCCCTCTTTCCTCATGGCAGAAAACAGAAAAGGGTTGCTCCTTGGGTTCCTTTTTTTTTTTATAATTTTAATTTTGTTTTTTAGAAGTGTTGGGTTCGTCGAGGAACTCGGAATATTGGCAATTATGGCAGTCGACCAGCAGGATGGATGATGCATGGCGATATTATGCAGAGCATATGCAAAGCAGGGGGAGTCTAATCCAGATCTAGGAATCTGGCAAGGAGTCCCTAAGATTGATTATATCTACTATACTCATGGAACTGTCCGCAATCCTCTCGGTTTCGGATTGAGTTTAGATCGGCGGCCCAAGAAATTGATTGATTATTTTCGGCGCATTCTGGGATTATATTGAAATCATGCCGCCGCCGCCGATGCATCTTCTTTGGACATTTTCGAATGGAGAAGATGCTAATTTTTGGCGGTTTAAGGTTCCCATCATTATAATAATTATTTAAAATTGTATTATTGTTAATACATTTCTGTAACAGTTCTATAGTGCAAAAGTAGCTTTATTATATAAATAATATGTTAAAATTATTTTAAATAATAATAAGCATTTCTAAAGGTAAGCGAAATACTTATATATTTTTAAAAATATTTTAACCTTTATTCTACAAAAAATGTACATCTATTTTACATTCATAGAGTTGCTTGACATATTGCTGGCCTAGTTTGCACCGTTTCCATGGACTTTCCCATCGATTGGTCTGGATTTTCAGCTGTGACCGCAGGCGCAGGACCTTGGACCCGATCCTTGGGTACTGGCCACCACTCGTGACCTTTACACCTGCCATTGGGCTTGATGATGTGCGGTTTGGCAGCCCAAATAACATGTTATGTGCGGCCTAATTGGACCGAAACAACAAAACAAAAAACACCGATCGAGGATGAGTCGAGAAGTCAGAAGAATTCAAGGACTTGCTGCAGGAAGCGCAGGCAGCGAAGGACATTGCCCTGGCCAACAGGTGAAGTTCGGTGTTTCGAGGGATACGGCTTGTTAGAACCTCGCTAGAAGTCCTTCAACTAAAAAAAAAACACGAAGGCGCTACACACCGAATTCGAATACACTTTGAGGAAATTGCTGCCACTTCATTAATTTCATTGCATATATTTATGTTTTTCATTATTGGTGAGTTTATAAAAATATATATAATATACATATATATAATTTATAATAAATCTTTGCCTTGCAGCTTACATTTCTCGGACTTCTGGGTGAGCTAGTAATCGTCTGAATATATATGTTTATATACGATAGATATTTGTATTCCGCAGGCGCAGCACTCCATTGATGACCAATTTTTGGCAACATTTCTTCCAATTGAAGTGGAGGGGGCAGCCCGCAGGACTCGGCAGCACAACTGTTAGGCGCTGAATGTCCTTCGTGCTTGTGGGTCTCCTGTTTTTGCACATGTTGACACATTCGCGAAGTGACGTTGACTTCCTGACATGCAGGACATGCAGGACATGCAGGAACCAGGGAAAAGGGAAAAGGGAAAACCGCCCTCAGGTTCGCTTGGTCCTGCGGGGTTTCCCGGTCCTTGGCTGGCTGTTTTTGCAACTGTTCAGCCGCCGATCGATCAGATCGCCAGGCGATAATGGAGCAGGCACGTGTGCCGCCTGCCCAGCGGATCGCAAGCGGGCAATGGGATTCGCCAGAGTGGCAACAAAGTGCGGGTCGAAAGGTGCGTTGGCCATTGTCAATCGGTTCGGTAGTCTGTCCATGTCCGATCCCTCACCATGTACCCCCGATGCGAAAACAGCGATACGACTTTTGTCACTATGTCGAAAATTAAGCGGGTGTTTCCATTTTCGCCACTCGAGAAACGTTTAAATCGCAATTAGAGTTTTGGAGTGTGCCCGCTTTTAATGGGCGATTTTTCACAATTTTCTCAATTTTCACAAAATGGGTTTCGAATTGAGTGCAGATCGATGGATTTCATTGTTCTCGCGTCCAAAGTGTGTCCACAACATCGAATTGAGAACCACAATTCAATTCAATTTGGCACTTTTCATATATCAATTAGGTTTCTTGGGATTATATTGAGAAATATAGTTGAAATTACTACAACTACAATAAAACTATATTCTTAAAATAGTTAATAATCGCAATTAAAGCTATAAAACACCAAGGAAACGCACTTAATTATTTATACATTTCCAGATTTTCCCTATCGTTATGGATCTCTGCCCCGACTAACGCTCCACTCATTACTCGTCAACCAAGCGAAACCGGAAGATATGTATGATATGATATGATATGTGGTGGCAAGAATCCCAGCTACGTGGTTGCCCAACTTCCGGATTTCGGAGTGCGTAAGTATCCGTTTCACTTTCAATCAAAACGAAATTAAAGAAATGCATGTTTAATGAGACGTTGCCGTCCGGAGCGGGAAAACTGAGCGCTGACGAATGGAAACATGGAACATTTCGGCAGCGGTCATTAGCCGGACGGACAAGAACCAGATAACAACAACAACAATAATAATAATAATAATAGTAATAATAATAATAATGGGCAGGAGACCAGAGCAGCGCATTGTGGAAAACTGAAGAAAAGCGAGAGTCATAAAAAATAAAGCAGCTACAACGGCGTGAACCTTCTTCTTTGGGAAATTGTTGGGAAAAGTTCAGAGCGCGGACGAGGGTTTGACAAGGAACCTGCCCTGATTTCGGCGGGTTATCCATATGTACATTTGTATGTATATCAGGGATATTCCCTCGGGCGGGCTGCTTGACCGCTCGACCTTAGTTCGGCTATCGGAACTCGAGTTCTGGAGTTCGCCCGGGCATCACATAATAAAGTATTTTACATTGTTTTCCCTGTCACATGGCACAATGTACTCAGCACTGATGGTCAACCCATCATCTGCATAGGAAAGTTTCACGCTCTAGTGAGCATTTGCCATGGGAAGTGGATGTGGATGTGGCTGGATATGGCTATGGATTGCTGCTTCCTTGGCAGACGTGTTAACGCTTTTGGCTTAACCCACTCCTTTCGTCTCAGGGGTTGGACAAAATGTTATGACAGCTCATTTAACGCCGCGTCGCAGGAGCGGATTGCTGGCCCATCGATCGCACGGCCTGGTCTCCTTGGCATCCCCATCTGACCAGTTGGCTGGGCTAATGAGGCTCGCACGGCGGGTTGCGATCCTTGGGTAGCGGGAGCTGTGGGAATGTCATAGGTTCCATCTCTGCTGGAAGTCTGGCTATCCCCCCGTTCGCTAATGAGTTATATCTCGTTTTTGGGTAAGTTTTCTAACAATCTTCCACTTTTAGCTTCCCTCGGCGGGAATTCGCCTACAAGACCATGTAAGGATTATCAACGAAACTAAATCTTCCATAATTTGTTCCTTCATAACCCTTAACTATGATTTTATGATACTTTCACAGAATAGTTTCCGCTGAAACCAATGGTAAATCGCAGAGAAAGTTAGGCAACTTCCTTTTCCAAGGGTCGCTTAGAGCTAATAGCACTCGCAAGGAGTTCCGAGCAAGTGGTACCTGTTCCATTTCCAGGTACTAGACCCTATCGCGTTAGATCGCACATAACTTGGCGGCTGACTACCCATCGAATTCGTGGGCATTTGAAGCGTAAATAATATTTTTTCTTGCGACAATTGTTGTCGCACAACCCCTTCCTTTTTGGGCCCTCATTACCGCCAAGTTCCATGTGGCCGAGGAATCCCCTATAGCTCGCTATCGGAGCATTAAAACGCTCATTAACCAGCTCGCTGTGAGAACGAAGACCACTTGGGCAGACGACGGAAGGGAAGACCAGACCCTCTGCTCTGGAGGAATTGCTTTCCACGCACCGCTGAGCTTCAAGAGGTGTTTAGCATAAACTGCTGGTGGTTCCTTGTGGTTTCAACCGAATTATGACAGTGCCCCCCAGTGAATTTGGTTCTTTTCGTACATTCTGCATTCCAAATGATTTATTCTGGCCAAAAAATAGTAATAAAAAAAAACGTTCTTAGGGCTATGAAAAAAATGTCTTATGCCTATGGTATAGGAATACCCTTGAGGATTAGCTTTCTTCCACCAGGGAGAAGCTGAGGCGTCTCTTCGTTGCGTCTCTGGCCTGCACTTGCAGCCACATGGCATCCAGCTGACAGGCGTCCTCCAGCTCCTCGCCACCCAACTCCAGTCCGCGGCTCAGCTGGCAGTGCTCCTCCTCCAGCTCGCAGTCGCTGGTGGAATTGTGCCCACTGTCCGGACTGATGTGGCGCATCTTCTGGGCGGGAGCTGCTACGGATCCGGACCTGGCCGCAGCGAGCAGCTTCTGCGCCGACTGCCTGACGCTGGAGGAGATCTTGGTGGTGATCTTCCGCTTGCGCCGCACCACCCGCTGCCTGCGCAGCTGCAGGGAGTGCCGCTTGGCATCCTGCGATTCGGATTCGGTGGGCACGGGGGAGCGCACCTCCCGCTCCTCGAAGCCGTCCGCTGGCAGGGAATCCCTCCGCGAGGGCGACTTCCAGTACTCGCACAGATCGCTGGCCGGATCGAAGGCGGGGCGGTAGGTGGGCGATGGCGTCTGGGTGGCGCCGTGCCCGTGTCCATGGCTGCTCCGGAGCACCTGCTGCCTGAGCCTGTGCCGCTGGCGGAGATGCTGCCTGGGCTGGCGGTGCTGATGCTGGTGCTGTCTGGCGTTCGGCAGCACCTTGCGGTTGCTCTCGAGGATGGCATCGATCATGCGCTCCAGGGTCACATCGCCCATCTGGCTGGAACTGAGCGTATTCTGTTCGCCGGTCGGAGGAGCTGGATGCGGATGCGGATGTGGTAGTGGCTTCTGCTCCAGGTAGCGCGGCTTCTCGAAGTAGCTGTCCGGAATGCCCATGCCGCGCAGGGCGATCAGGGAGCCAGGGATGACGGCGGCATTGGGCGAGTACTCCGCCTCGAAGGTGGGCAGTGTGCAGGCGAACTTCAGGGGAGCAGCAGTTGCTCCTCCAGTTGGCCCACTGGCGCCACTTGCTCCTGCCGATGGCGGCGTGGCCAGGATGTTGCTGAGGTCCTTGAGCAGTGGTGTGCGAGTATGGAGGCTGGAGCTGGCCGGCAGCGGCGTGGAGGTCAGCTGGTTCTCCTTGCCTGGCGCCACTCCGATCGACTTCCTTTTGAGTTTGCCACGCAGGGCGTGAAACTCGCTATAGCTGGAGCCGACCGCTTCGCTGCTGGTGGCCATCGCCTCATCCCTGGCCAAGTACGAGGGTCGTGGTTGGTTGACGGCCCACTTGAGCATCTTCTTTGTCTGATTTGGACTTGCCCCTTACTTTTTCGGTTTTGTAGTGGGTGCTGCAAGGAAAGAGCAAAGGAATCGGGTTAGGAAGGGGCGGCATTTCTGGTTCTGGCATTCCAGAACTTGACTTTCTGAAGCAGCAAATAAATAAAGAGGGCAGCGGCAAAGTTGCCGGGCGAGTTTTCGGCAATTTTGGCGCGCTTTTTCCGCGATAAATGTGCATGTAGACAAGCACACATATATATATATATATATATATATCGATTTGGCGAAATCAGCGAAGCGGCAAAAATGAAATCAAAAACGAAATCAACCACTCCGCTCACGGGCAATTAAATGGACGACGGGCAGCCCTTGGCTGGACCTTAATAATTTAATTGACTCTGAACTTGATATGGTCAATTATTTTTATGAAATCTTAATGAACTTTTAGGTTGCATTCAAATTTGGCTCTTGAGTGGATTCCAAAAAAAAAAAATCACAAATTAACCGAAAAATTGAATTTTTGTGCACTTATATTGCATACAGTTATGTTGGGCATTATTTGAAAGAATATTCATAACCATAAGTGAATGAATTCATGAATCTTACAGGCACTTTAGTAATTTACGATTTTATTCTAGGTATATCCATTTATTTTTATGAGCCTTTAGATCTCATACATGACTGCATTTTTAGTTTCAATCATATTTAGACGTTTCGTTCAATCACTTGAATTTACCTTTTTCAGTAGTTTATTGTTTTCGGCACTGATATTTATTTCCAACAGCAAAAAAAATAATTGGTTCGCAGATTTATTTTGAGAATTGATTGATGGGTAGTTGGTATATGTAGGTCGAGCGATTTTTCTTTTCCAAGTGTTGCGTTTCACCCGTCGCGTTTTTCTGGCAGAGATCGACTGCGTGCGTTCCCTTCGCCGGTTGTTGGTTGACTGACTGACTATCGCCTTAACCGGCGGAAGGCAGAAGGCGACGAACGGACATGTTGCGCATGCGCAGACGGAGAGACGGAAGAGAGCGAGAGCGGAGAGATCGCCAGTTGAACGGCAGGCTCGTTTCAATCAGCGGCATTGAAAGCGGGTGGTTGGGAGACCACTTCTCCGGGTAATTAAAGGTATTTCGCATCTGATGTCAGCCCACTTGACTTCAATAACTTATTCAAGATACTTTGCAGCATTGATAATAATATAAACTATTTAAATAAGTTGTTATATTCGTATTATCACTTTTCCCATGATAACAACTATAAATATATGATTGTCCTTACCTTTTACATATCTTTTATCGAAACTAGTATATATTTTATACTCTCACTTCCCAAAACTATCTAATATATTTATATTTATGAGTTAATGCGGCACAAATTGGAAAACCGAAGGCTGCGCTTTGATCTACATTAACGTTATCTTGATGTTCAGTTTTTATAATCGTTTACCGATCGATTTACGATCTGGCAACAGCTGTGCGAATCTTCCACGATCGTGAGATTTTTTAATGGCCACCGAGAATGATCATGATCAGTAGTTGGCCAAGGATTCCTTCTTGCAAGAAGAAAGGGACGGCGGCAGGCAGCGTGTGAGGGGGACGGAGCATAGTTGGCCAGCTGTTCTCATCGCCGCTTGCGCCACAAAACATAATTTTCAATTACCTTTCTCGCAGCGTGTGGCTCCTTTCACCTTGGACTCCTTAAGATACCCTGTGTTTTTTTTTGGGATCCTGGGAGTATACTAGACTTGTGATTGTGTGGGCAATAGGAAGTTAGAAAAAAAATATTGGGTCTTTGTTAAAGGATCTTTAGTTTTTCATTTGATATTGAAAATATGTTCTGTTTTTGTTAAAAAAGTTAATCGGGATAATGATTGCAATTATTTAGTTTAATTGATGAAACTGTTTTGCATCATTTGTCAACTTTTTCCAATAAAAACATATAAGTTTTAAATAAATAGTGCAATTGTTAATAGGTATCTTATAGTCGTCCCAACCCAACACAGCAATTCTTCCCGATTTTTCCTTCCTTCTCTCACGATTTTCGCCAAGAAAAGGACAACACAAACAGGAACTTGGGCATTGTACAAATTTGGCCCATTGTTTATGGGACATCGCTGTCCTGTGGAAATTGTTGTGGAAAATTGTGCAATTGTTTTGCAATTTATTGGTTAAAGGGCTCCCGGTCCGTCCTGCTCCTACCTTCCCTCACTTTCCCTCCTGCTTTCTCTGCTGATCTCAAATTTATGATATTTTCGCAGCCGCCGATTGTCCGTTTGAGAAAAATAGAATTAAATCTCAACCGTACATCTGCCCAATTCTTCAGATTTGGAATCTTTACGATTTACTTTCGCCATATTATTGCTTGCTAAATTTATTTGACAGTTATGTGCAAAAACTAAACACAACTTTTTGTTCGTTGAGGAAGTGCAGGACCTGCTTTAGCATTTCATATGACCACTGCAGTTCCGGACCACCAAGTGCTACAGATAGATTCAATTTATGTGATGTACATAAGTGATGTAAGTTCATCGTGTCCAAACAATGAGATCGTAAATATATCAGTCCCAAAGGGAATTTCCGAGATACAAGACATCTTCATAGGTCAAAAACCATCAAGAGATGACAGTTTTCTTTTAATAGATCCTAACACAGTTTTTTATATCAACCTCTTTTAAGGATAAATCATTGCTGCATATTATATTGGGCATATTTAGGATATATTGCTTGCTAAAATTGGCTAGTTTTAAAATACCTGGACTTTGAACCAATTTGAGTTCTTTACGACTTTTTCCCACAATCGTGTATTCAAATAAATCTCAAACCTTCGTTTTGCCAAATTGACATTCGAGGGGCACTACTTTCCCAGACCAAATTGAACTGGGCCCTAGTTTTCCATTCCTATTCATAGGGAAAACAAATCGTGGATATTACGGACATGGATCAGCAGCTGAGTGACCAACGATAAATCTCGGAAAAAAACGAAGCAAATTGAAATAAATCAATAATATTGGGCGGAGATCAACGAAGATGGCCAGCAGCAGCTGTGTGCCCGAGGATCTGCGATCTTTCCAATAATAATCCGTGCCAGTCCTTCCTGAATCAATGGCAATTTAACGCATTGGTCACTGGGCCAAAAAGGACCAAGGATAATGCCGAAGGGATCGATGAGCGACAGAAGAGAAATCGAAGGAGAGGGTGACAAGGAAGATAAATTAGGGCAGGAGGAGCCCCTTTCCCCTTCATTCCCATCATCCAGTTCCTCGGCCAGCCCAGCCGCTAATAAATTGCCCAACAATTGTGCAATTTTTCATAAGGCTAAGACTTCACGCTCGGATTTGCTACCGTTTTCTAATCGCTTTTACCAATCAATGGTATTTTCTTACACACGTCGAGAAAATCCTAGAACTGGCTTTTTTGAAGAATAATTTCTTAAATAAAAGTACTAGTACTATAGGTATTTTAAAAAGATATAAGATTTTAAAAAGATATATATAATATGTATAATTTGATTAGAAAATGAGATAGTAAATATAGTATTCCAACACTCCAACTAACTACTAGCTAGCTAGCTAGCTAACTGAATTTTCCGCATAATCTAGCACATAACCTTATAAAATATGTGCCCATAAATCTAAGCTAATGTATATCCTTTTCCTCGCTGTGCAGGATCCCATTCCGCTGGCCATCGCTGGAGAAACGTGCGGCGGCAAGGACATCTAGATAAAGTGGAAAGTGGGTAGGGAAAAGGTAATCTCGAATCACAAGCCGCACACTGATAGCGCCAGGACAGAGCGGCCGAGTCTTGAGAAAATCCGAGGAACCACACATAAGGACCCACAATCCACAATCCTTGGGCCGGACAGCTGTTCGCTCGGGGATTAGCACGGCTAGCCGAGCTCCTCTGCTCCCTCACCTTCTGCTTTTGCTTCTGCTTTCTCCCATTACTTTCGCCGGCGGGGCGCGCAAAATTATTAAAACCTGGCCCTGAATTATGGGCCATAATTTAGAATTTGTATTTGCTCAGAGCTTCCCTCTGGCTGCTTCGTCCTTCGTCCTTCCATTTCCACTACTGTTCCTTTTCTTCCGCTTACCCACTCGATAAGCCTGGCGGGCAATGGCAGGGGGTGGGGTTTGGTGTTCACAGGACCCAGATCCTTTGATTGATTTGGGATCGCCGTGAAAAGCTGGCATCCATTGACAGGCAGGCACTTCAAGGACCAGAGGCTCTCGGATCGGCTTATTTGCCCAGGATCATGCGAAATGCCAAGGAAAGGGATCTGCAGATCAATAGGTGATGCGAAACACAGGGAATAATTGGATCTGGCTGGGGAAGACTATATCGCGTATTGTTTAGACTAATTCTATTGTCAGTGCCTTGAATTTCGCAGCCTTCAATCTTAAACATTGAAGTCTAAAATTGAAAGCAAGCTACTTTTAAAGTTCTCATTAAACTAAACATATTTCTAGACTTTCAGAATCCGCAGGATATAATTTTAAAAAGTCACTCCTGACATCTTCCCAAATCAAATCTCAATCAATTTGGGAATATGTATATCAATCGCACAAATGATGGCCCAATGGAAGGTCCCTTGTGGGCCATTAATATAATAATATATGCCGATCGTTAGCCGGGGCATTTGTCAAGCATTATACGATGGAAATCCGAACTTGACAAATGCCAAATGCCAAGTGAAACGCCATGTGAGATGAATTGGAATGCAAAGCATTCGATTTCAATATCAACCCGATCGCTGCCGCTCCGGGGGGCGGGACGAGTTCAAATTGCCGGGGTAGTGGTGGTGCTACTACGTTTTCAAGTTCAGTCCAAGGGAATGTCCTTTCCGAGTCCCGAAATTCCTCAGCAGTCAACAGGGGAGAGAAATCGGGAGAGCGAGCGAACGGCAAAGTCACCTTCAATATTGAAAGGTGCTGTCGAAAAGGTGGTTGTTTCCATTAGTACACTGTCAGAAAAGACTGTAGTTCAATACTTTTAAATGCACTAAAAATATGTAATAATCAACTATGATATATATTTAGGATATATTTCTAATGTTATCCTAAATGTTATCTATATTTGCATAAAAGTAATTTTTAAATAGTTATCAAAATCTTTTTCAAATAGATTCAATATTCAATGTTCAATATTTTTAAATTAACTAAAAATATGTAATAATCAACTATGATATATATTTAGGATATATTATATTTATTTAGGATTTATTATACAAAATTCCTAAATGTTATCTATATATGCATAAAACTAATTTAAATAGTTATCAAAATCTTTCTCAAATAGTTGGGTATCTTCTCTTTCAAAAATCTGTAATAAATTTTGAAATATTTCTATAACTGGCCCCATATTTGTTTTCAGTGTGCCTGCTGAGACCGGGTTTCAAGCTCTGCGAGGTGAGCACGCAACCTTTGCGTGCGAGGGTAGAATCAGTCACTTTTCGTCTGTTGCAGCGACAGGACGTGTATTTCTCTGCGATCGCGAGCAGGAAATAAATTTCAAAATTTACAATTTTGATTTCCCAACACTCGTCTCGTTACGCCTACCTTCCTCTTTTTTTTACCGTGCAAAGAAAAAATACAACAAAATTGTATATTATTTTTAATTGTGAAACGAAGCAATTTCTTGACTTTGGATACCCCGCAAAAAAAAAAAACGAAGAACGCGAAAAATTCAAAAAATTTATATATATACAAATAAAAAGGTAAAGATAAGTGAAGTGCATGAAATGGAAAACGAAAGGCCAGTGTGCATATTTTTCGGCTAAATGTGCATTAAAAATGCATTAAAGCAGAAGTGTCTGGGCAGCGGGCTTTAATTAAAAACACCCCATTAAAATCGCCTGAAAACGTATAAATTGTGCGCGTGCGATTTTGGGTTTGGGCTATGGGCAATGGGCTATGGGTTAATGGGTTTTCGAACTCGGGCCACTTGGCCAAGTGCTCGAGAGTGCTCTTCAGACCAAAACGAGAGCGGCGGCTGCAAAATGCGCAAAAATGCTAGCACGCACGCATCCCGGGAATCGAGTAGCGAAGAGCGAAATCCCTCACTCCTGCGGATCCCCCTCATGGCCAACACTCCTCGAGTGGCCGGAGATCGACACCACTGGAGGATGGGGCAGAGGAATGGGAGTAGGACGAAGCACGAGAGTGTGCCGCCAGCAGCACCACCATTTTGCCCAAGTTCACACGGCAAAAAATATATCACTCGAATCTTCAGTCTCAAAATCATTCAGCTAAACATTTTTAATATTCAAAATAAATATATAATATTAGTAACTTTCTTAGGGAACATAGTTTCTAAATTTCCGTTGAGTTGCAAATTCAAAGAAATGGTATATTGCACAGCTAATTTCTTACTTTACTATGATAAATAGTTTATGGCTTTGCTTAAATGTTTTATTTTTATAGCAAAGAATGTTTAAAACATTATTCATTTCTATTGAAATTTGAATACCTTATTGGTTTTATAATTTATGTAGGTCTAATAAATCGGCTAATAAATCTGGCACCAAATATTAATATATTCTTTATTATAAAAAAGCCCAATAACCCAGATTCTGAACTTATTTGAAGAATAGTTTATCAGTTAAAAAATAATATAAATTAAATGTATAGATATTCAGACTTCTACATATAAGAAATCCATCTATATGGCGCATAAATCCCCAAATTCCGTCCTGATTTTGGGTGATAATTTCTCCCTGTGCCGGCACACCACCCGAGCACACGATTCTGGTTCCCCCGATTCGCGATTCGAGGCAGAACCTCGGGCTAAATCGCAGCTGGAGGGCAGTGCGATGGGCTGGCGAACAGGAGCGAACCGGAGGCCCAGAAAATCGCGAAGCTTTAGCGCGCTTTTCCTTTGTTCCCGGGCTCTTTGTGCCAGCTCAATTGTTCGCAAGGACATGCGGAACCAGAAACTCCTTGCGGAAATCGGGAAGCTGGCGTTCAGCTGTGCGAATCCTTGGCGAAATCCCAAGGAGACCCCTGTGCAAACTCGTTTCGCTACAAGTTAGTCGGGTTTTTGCTCCGTTTTTTTTCTTGCAATTCTCATTTCACATGCCCATTCTGCTCGAGAATCTTTGCAAATAGACAATCGCTAACTAGCCCTATCCTTTTTGCCACTTTTCCAGATATCTTGGCACCGCAGGAGCGACAGACAGCAGCTGCCAGGATGCTCAAGTGGGCTGTCAACCAGCCGCGAAACTCGTATCTGGCCAAGGAGCTGGCCATGGGATCGCAAACAGGATCGGCATCCGGATCAGGATCAGGCTCTCTCGAGCAGAAAGCCGAAGTGGTGGGCTCCAGCTACAGCGAGTTCCACGCCCTGCGTGGCAAACTCAAGAGGAAGTCGATCGGAGTGGCGCCAGGCAAGGAGAACCAGCTGACCTCCACGCCGCTGCCGGCCAGCTCCAGCCTCCATACTCGCACACCACTGCTCAAGGACCTCAGCAACATCCTGGCCACGCCGCCAACGGCAGGAGCAACTGGAGGAGCAACTGCTGCTCCCCTGAAGTTCGCCTGCACACTGCCCACCTTCGAGGCGGAGTACTCGCCCAATGCCGCCGTCATCCCTGGCTCCCTGATCGCCCTGCGCGGCATGGGCATCCCGGACAGCTACTTCGAGAAGCCGCGCTACCTGGAGCAGAAGCCACTACCACATCCGCATCCGCATCCAGCTCCTCCGACCGGCGAACAGAATACGCTCAGTTCCAGCCAGATGGGCGATGTGACCCTGGAGCGCATGATCGATGCCATCCTCGAGAGCAACCGCAAGGTGCTGCCCAACGCCAGACAGCACCAGCATCAGCACCGCCAGCCCAGGCAGCATCTCCGCCAGCGGCACAGGCTCAGGCAGCAGGTGCTCCGGAGCAGCCATGGACACGGGCACGGCGCCACCCAGACGCCATCGCCCACCTACCGCCCCGCCTTCGATCCGGCCAGCGATCTGTGCGAGTACTGGAAGTCGCCCTCGCGGAGGGATTCCCTGCCAGCGGACGGCTTCGAGGAGCGGGAGGTGCGCTCCCCCGTGCCCACCGAATCCGAATCGCAGGATGCCAAGCGGCACTCCCTGCAGCTGCGCAGGCAGCGGGTGGTGCGGCGCAAGCGGAAGATCACCACCAAGATCTCCTCCAGCGTCAGGCAGTCGGCTCAGAAGCTGCTCGCAGCGGCCAGGTCCGGATCCGCAGTGCCCAGCCAGCGGTTCGCCCAGAAGAGGCGCCACATCAGCCCGGACAGTGGGCACAACTCGACCAGCGACTTTGAGGAGGAGCTGGTGGCCATGGGATCCTGCGGCGGGCGGGTAGAGGCGGTCACCAAGCGGCGGCTGAGCTTCTCCTACGCCGAGGATCTGTTCGTGGAGAAGTGACCCCGAATTGGGGACATGTCCATATGTTGATTTTTGACTTCTGTTTGGTTATAACTTAAACCTTTTTTTTTGAGTGGCTAAAAGCGCAGAATTGCCTTGGAATACGTATGTTGAAACAGATCCTATAATTACCTAAGAATCCTTTTTTTTTCTGACAAATAAAAAACCGATTTGAAAAACTAGTTGAATTTCGAATTTATTATTTCTAATATCCTAAAAAAAGGAAAGTTCGATTTGTTACCATTAAATACGAACATTTAATTCTTAAAAGGATGTGAAGGTCCTCGTGTCCTTGTTAGCGTTAGATAAGTACAACCATTAATTAGGGATAAACTGTCTTCTCGGTGGGGATTACTTGGCAATATTTCAGAGGCAATATTCCAGAGGTGAAGGTAAACTGGATTCTCACGTTCCGCCCATGAATTCATCACCGTCGGTCGACCTTTCAGTTCCAACCGGCGAGCTGGCAGGATATGCAGGATAATATGCAGTGAGCTGGGGGTGCGGGAGTCACAGTTGTGGCAGTAAAAATGTTGCGGCATATCCTGCGAGTCCTTTACACGGCACTTATCACGCACCTGTGCACCACCAAATGGCGAACCACCAAACTACAAACGACAAACGACAGGCTACAAAACGGTGGGCATTTGCATAAATTTGCATAGAATCGACCAAATTGTACGGTCTACGGCTTGTATCGAGGGTTTTGAGCCAGGATTCGAGGTCCTTGTTAACTGTACTCCAGATCTACAACGGCGAATCACCGATCCATAACTACACGGAGAAAAAAGAACTTACAAAGTTTGTGTATCTAGCTAAATTACAAAGATTACCCATCATAGATTTCAAACCTTTGTTTTGTTAAAACTTTTCATAGTATAATTTCGTAGCAAATTTACAGTAGTGCGTGCATTTTTCTCTCTGTGCATCTGGGAACTGTGACTCTGCAAATTACCCACCCATAACTAAGTTATGCCAGTTATATGCCAGCCGATCTTGAGGGGGCGGCCATATATATATATATGTATATATATATACGGTTTGATCCTTCATCGCCAGCTGGCAAGGATGTGGAATAAGAACTGAAACAAGCTGTCCTGAAAAGCACAGAGATAAATTATGGTTGGTGTTCCCATGGCACCAATGAAAGTACTGCAAAACAACTAGAGATTTCTAAGTGATTTAAGCTATATATCATTGCAGATAAGATCTGAATAAATCTGCATAACCATGGATTCCTTGAAATGTATTCAACACGTAGAAGGAAGCATTTCCGATATATATATATGTATATTCTTTATAAGGATCACCAGTCTAGTCTGTCCGTATAAACCTCGAGATCTCAAAAACTAAAAAAAAAAGCTAGAAAGGCATACAGATTCTAGAGATGGACGCTGTGCAAGTTTGTTTTTTAATGCAGTTACCCAATATCCTTCCACTAGCTGAGTAACGGGTATCTGATAGTCGAGTTCCTCGCCTGAACTATTTTCTTTATGTTCTTAAGCTGGCTGCTGTTTTTTAACAGTCGTTAGATGTCTAGTAAACGTCTTTAGGTAAATTCCTTTGGACCTTGGCCATAGTTACGTCCTGTTCTATCCTGTTTTTGATTTTGATTTTATCCTTGTTTTTCGCTCCTGTCGCACTTCGAATGCAATGAATTGATCCATTGTTGGACCACTGCCTCCGTTTCTCATTTTCTACGCTCAATTGAGTTCAACCAGCTGCCCGAGAAACTGAATCCCTCACTGAACTCCAGCTCAAGATGCATTGAGGGTGGAGTTGGAGTTGGGGGTGTACCTACTCTGATTCGCTGCTTGCCAAATGTCGCATAAGAACAGGGTCAGGCCAAGGATCGGGATCGTGATCGGAATCGGAATCGGGAGCAGGATCTCGAGAAGGAGCAGGCGCAAAAACACCTTTTCGAAAAGTGCGCCAAAAGGGAATATGCGAGAATGCCGAGCACGAGTCAATGGCAAACAAGAAACGAA
Source organism: Drosophila simulans (assembly GCF_016746395.2). Classification (NCBI taxonomy): domain Eukaryota; kingdom Metazoa; phylum Arthropoda; class Insecta; order Diptera; family Drosophilidae; genus Drosophila; species Drosophila simulans. Next base: position 15,130,435 of record NC_052525.2, on the reverse strand, counting down.
AGGTGGAATGGGCAACAAGGACGAGAACAAGGAGCAGGACCATGAAAAGGACACAAAATCGCATCGTGGCATGCGTCGGCGGACAAGGAGCGGGGGCGGGTGCAGGGGCAGGGGCAGGGGGAATCCTCGGGGACAGCTGTCGTCGCAAACACCAAGGCAAGCGTACACTGAAAGAAATGGGAGTGGGATCATGGGATCATAACTAAATCAAATAACAAACGTATTGCATGACACACGAAAAAATATGATGTAAGAATCGAGAGAATAGATGAATAGAATGTAAGAATTTCCCAAATGCATTAATATTGAATTATTAATAAATTTTATCCCAATTAAAAAGAGGCTTTAAAAGAAAGTGTTAAAAAAAATATATATCTAGTATCTTGTTTAAGTGCTGGATAATAAGTAGGCGATGATTTAACATTGTTCTTACGCAATACTATTTTTAAGTAGGCCATGATTTTAACTTTGTTCCTTTTCAATACTATATTTGACATTTACACTCATTGTTCGCCAGAGACAACACCTTTAGGATTTTCTCCTAACATTTTCTATGAGATAAGCAGCAGTATCGCAATTTGGAGCACCTTTCGTCGATGGAATCGATAACTTCTATACTGGATTGATCTAGGGCAGGACGATGGATGGGCCGAGGAGCTCCACGAAGGCGAAGGCGAATCCTGCGAGTGGGTCGCCTCGCAGATATGGAGCAGGTTGTGGATGGGCGAAGGATCCAGCACCTCGGCAAGTTGTGGCCGTCCAACTGGCCTTATCCACTGGAATAGTACGAGTATTACATTGGAGAAACCTACAAAACATTGCCCTGTTAGAGGGGAAATTCTTTTATTAAAAGCAGTGTATACATAAGTTGATTATTTTTCTTACCGTGCAGTCGTTGCTTCGCGAGGAGTGGGTTGGGGATGTGGGCATGAGTCGCGGTCTTGGGATCTAAGGAGCCCAGGATAAAGGGAAGAAGGAAATTGAGTTGAAGGAGTTGCTCAAGTGCTGCCACATGTTGCCGCTGTAAATTGGTCGACAATTGACGGCCTAATAGGGTTAAGTGCCGGAAATTACGCGAACCGAAAAGCGGCAGAGGCTGCGAATTCGCGCAATCTATTGCCACACTTATAAGGTTTCTGATCCCCAGTACATACATACATATGTACATATGATATCATCGGATATGTTAGGTTTTCATAATGATAAACATAAGCATAAACATCATGTATTTCATACATTTAAGATAAGTAAAGACATTTAAGATAAAGTAAATATAAGAAAAAATATGTATTCTTATAATATATATCTCGCTCGTTCTAAAAATCATAATTTGTGGGAGTAAATATAAAAGTTACTTTAAAGCATTTACATCATATGCTAATATGTTCTTTTAATAAGCTACAAAAAGTTGAACTTATATTTAATAATCAATTCTATGCCATTATTCAAAGTGCAAGGAAACTCAATACTGTGGAAGTAGTTCAATCCTTTGTGATATAATTGCATTCTTCTTGTTAATGGATTAAAAATAGCGCTAATGGAGTGAAATCGCAGCATCTCCTCCATCTCCGAATATTTTCACGGAGTGCTCCGAACTGATAACGATCATTAGCGAAGCTGTGAGATGACAGGACTCAAGATGCCCAGCGAACTCAATCAGTGTCAGGGGGAAAAGGTGTGCTGTATGGGATGTCCTATATCCAGGACATCGGGGTGGGGGAATCGAGCCGAATGAATCGCAACTGTCAATAAATGGAGCAGAGTGGCGGGGAAGAGTCCTGTGAGGGACACGGCTCTAATCCCATATGACGTGAGCAATGTGCCTTGCCTGTGTGGAAGTGGCCCAAGAAACCAGACCAGATCAGATCAGGGGAGGAACGGCGAGGAAATTGCCAACTATTTGTATTTGTCAAAGGCTCTGATTTCACGGCAGCTAGGAAATCCAGACATTTCCAGATTCTCGACGATTAATCAATGTGACGTGAGTGCCTCTGCCTCTCCCTCTCCCTTTCGCCCTATCTCTGTCTCGCTCTTTAAAGGGAGGACATCTTGAAGTTGGTTTGCGCGCCAAACGAATGTCCTGGCTGTGGTTTTCGGTAATCCCCCTGCTTTCACTTCTTTAAGTCATCATCTTGGGGATCCAATCCGAAATAGTCGCACTTTCTTCAGAGGGATGAGGTGAGGCGAGGTCAGGAGTCGGGGCACACCGCAGGATCAAAGAATCCAATCGATTTGCATAGCAGACGGCAGGCAAAGGGTTGCCTCAGATCTCAAGATCTTCAGATGGCGATACCGATTGCCTATGTAAATGTTGTTTGCCCGACAAACTTTAGCTCTCGGCACAATGCCAAATGCAAACTAATAGATACATTTTGATCGCCGTCCATCCGGGGGTAATTAAGCATATTTACGGTCAGCCGAAAGGATCAACGAGGTTGAGGATGCTGTGCAAGGACGAAAAGCGAAGGGGGCTGGACTTTCGGGTAAGCACTTAAGCCAATTTGATGTGAAGAGAACTTATGCGGCTTTGTTTACCCTGCGGTTTAGATCTATGTATGAGTTTTAAATGCTCTATAAGCTACGATGAGCTGCGAAATGAATTCACTTATTTTTTAAACCGGTAGGCAGACTATTGAAATGCATTGCGATATCCATATAGCAGTCTATCTGCAAGATAAGGCAATATATTACATTAAAAGCATACAGGATTTGATATAAAAAATGAAGACTTAACTCGGAAGAGCATTAATGAAGCTGATTTAATTGTTTACAATGCATTTGTATTATCTTTGTAGTATTCAAATTCATTTGAAAACGGACATGCACATAAAAGCCTTTCAATTAACATGATGAGATGAAAAGTACCTCCCATGGATTTTCCTCTTTAATCCTTTGGGAAACCCACCAGTGGCCCAAACGCATCCATTCCATTCAGTATAAACGCCAAAAACGCAGCTCTACAAACAAATGGAATGTGAATATAATTGTTCAAAAATCAGTTTTGTGACAGTGACAATGTAGGGAACTTTTATAAAATGTCCATGGCTGTTTCACCATTGATCGGCAGCTTCTGCTCCGCGATGAGCATCTCGCTCAGCACGCGACGTGTCCACCTGCGGAAACGCTCCTTGCTGTGATCGCTCAACGATCGGAGCATGGGCACCATGCTGAGCATGAAATGGAGGTTCGATTCGTTGGGTATTTTGCACACGGATGATGGCGGTGGCGCTGTATAAATGGGCAGTAGGGCATCCAGATTGGTTTGCCGCAACCATTGATCGCTGCCCCATAGCCTGGTCGCCTCCTCGTCCACATCCAGACCGAATGGCGGCTCGTCCGTGACCAGGAAGAGCCTCTCCTCCGCCTCGAATTCGATGCCACCCTTTTTGAACGCCGAATAACTCTCCACCGATTCCAGATATTTCTGCGGATGCAGAAATTGCTTGCGTTCCTTCACCCGATCAACCCGTGGCATCCGCTTAGGAGTCTTGGGGTTGTGTGGCGGGAAGACGTCGCGCACGAACTCCATATGCTTGGAATGCTGCCAGCGCGAGTCATTGCCTCGATGGATCTTGCCGCGGTAGTTGTTCCGCAGACTCTTCCAGCGCCGCTTGCACTCGCCCACGCAAAGTCCCACTGCAATGGACACATTCAGCCAGTCCAAAGGGATTTGCGGCCGGCGCTCGGAGAATTTGATGCGACTGTCCCAGATCGATGGACGAAGTGAGACCTCGTGGAGAAGGTGTCTTGTCTCCTCATCGTTGGGCGGATAGATGATATTGAAGGAAGCCATCGCACATGCACGTGGTTATGGAGATACGAATAATAATAATTAATTAAAAATCACGAATCTCAACTAATTTTGCACATGCACGTGGTTAAAGAGTTGCGTATAGAGGGATAATTTTAAATCGAGAAACTCAACTAGTTCGATAACAGCTCAATTGACGCTTCTACAGTTTTGGGGCCATTGAACTTTTGCTGGTTGGCATTTATTGCGGTTATCGATAACTAATTTTGCAAAGCTACCTCTAACAATCAGTGGTGCCTATATTTTAATGCAGCTTGTTTGAATTCGCAAAAAACGCAACTAAAAGTTGTATGTTTTACATTTATTTGTTGAAAAGTTAACAGCCCAGGAAGATGGAAACATAAAATGCTTAATGAAAAACAAATTGTGCATTTAATAAAGACCAAACATGAGAAAACCCCCATTAAAGTAATATTCCCCTTAAATGCTTTCTAATCAGTCCTTAATCTCATAAAGAGTCCTTACTCCTCGAAAACCCAAAGGATATCCATTGTCTGCGGCTGCACACAATGTTTGTCCACAAAAGATGGATCGTAAAAATGCGTAAAAAGTTTCGAATTCAATATGTGTGTGCTTAATGAATTGTTTGTACCCCAAATCCGTGTCGTAAAACACCAGAAATTTGTTGGGCCGGGACGGCAGCGAATAAAAGTGCACTAAAAGTGCACTTAAAATCGCCGATCAATTGTTTTGCCTTCGTCTACAGGGATTTATCATTTGGCATTTACGAGCGGGCTGAGAATTTTAATGATCGCGCACTTCATTCGTCGCCTTTGGAGACTTTATCAAATTGCCATTAGAATCGGAATCGGAATCGGAATAGCAATAGCAATAGGAATTCGAGTCCTTCAGGGGCGTGTGGCAGCGGAAGAGAAAGGACTATTGTGATTAGCCCGTGATCGGCGACAGGATCGCATCCTGGCGGAGTCATAAAACTGCACCTTGGCAACGCGGCAGCTGATGATGCGGGCCTCTTTCCCCCGCCTCCGAACATTCTGTGTAATTTCCCATGTCATTGTCATTGTGCAGTCACTGGGACATGTGCGAAATCCCTATCCCAATCCCAAATCCCCATTCCCATTGCCATTCGATTCCGAATTTTATGGCAATATTGGAAATTAGCGTATGCGACGGCGGAATTAGCCGCTGAATTATGCTGGTTGGCGGGTATCTGGGATGCAAATAGAATGTCCTGCCATAATTTAACCTGCCTTGGTGCAAACGATGTGGGTACACTGCCCCAAAAACATGTGCGAAATGTATATGCAAGTACTTTATATAAAAGGTTAAAGCTCGCAAACGAAACTCTTATAGAGTATTCATCAGTGTTAAAACAACATTTCTTAGATATCCATCTGTACCCAAAAAGTTACTGTAAGCAAATAAATGTTTATTATTTCATAAAATGTTAAACGTAGTAACTAATCAACTTATTAGTTTGCTTTTCCAATTATTAGTGTAATTACAATGCGCTACAAATATACTAAGTAGTCTAAATAACAAATGCATTTCTTGTTACTTAGTTTTAAACAATATTTATATATTATACAATTATATTATAAAATATTCAGATACAAAAAAGCTATGTAAATCTATGTATGTTAAAAGTTATATTTCCTGTATAAATATCTAGTTTTTAGACCTATTTTCGAGCAGTGTACACGCCTTCTTGCTGCCAATGATCGAGTGTATTTTTTTTGGCTATCCTGTTATCCTGTGTGAACCCTTGGCCCGTGGCACCTGTCTTCATTAGTTGGCCTTCATTTCCCCGACTCAGTCCACTCGATAAGCAATCAATAGCGTGTGAGGGAGACGCGTAGATCGGGCGAGAAAGAGACGGACGAGGCGTGGCACCTACAGGTGCAAGTGTTTGCTCCAATTTGTAGAACGGTCTGCTCACTCGACGACTCCATTCGGCTTTTGCATATTGATGAGTCCCAATTTATGGCTACCAAACTCACCTGTCGATCGATAAGCGAAGAAAACCAAGTGGCGAGTGGAAAGTTGAAAGGCTTAGGTGGCCACATGCCGGGCAGATCAAATCGGAAATGGAAGAGTGGAAGGGAAAGCGGGCCACAGAAGCGGGGAAAATGCTTTCTCGATAATGAACAGGTAGTCTCCGGCGATTTCCATTAGGTGGCTAAAACGAAAGGACCACATAGGTGGAAAGAATTAACTAGCTCTATGGAATATACTAACTTAAGCAATACAATCAAAAACACAACTACAATGGATCAGTGGACACTTTGGACTCCTAACGAGGTTACATCACTTCCCCATTTGTTATCCTTGAAGGATAAACACCCTCTTGCTCCGAATTCTTCAGCTCTAGCTTCTTGGCTAGTTCTCAGTTCCCGTTTCTCAATTCCCAATTCTCAGTTCCCGTTTCTCAGTTCTCATTTCTCATTTCTCCGCTCTCATTTCTAATTTTGCAGTTCTGGTTCCAAGTCCTTCGCATACCTGACTCGACTTTTAATCCTGGCGCAGGATTCCTTCACTGTCCTGTGTCGAATGCGAACCAGTTTTCCGCTTCGCTGCAACTGACGCATAAATTGCGGCACTTTCCCGACCCATTTGCCGACTAAACAGGACGAAACAGGAAGAAACAGGACGAAACAGGACGAAACAGGACGAAACAGGACGAAACAGGACTGCAGATTATACACCTAACAAAATAAAACAACTATTAATTTGTAATATATACAATATGCTAAGTTGCAGTATGCTATTTTCTATGATAGTTTCAAAATAGATTTTAAATTTAATAGAAAATTAAAAGGATTTTTATTGGTCCTTGAAATATGGTATATATTTAAATAACTAGATCTGTATTTTATTTTTCTATAAGCAAAATTCGTTTCTTTAAAATTCTTTTAATACTTTTTATACAAGTTTAACTCTTTTTCATATGTTTTACAGCACATAAGCAGCCAATTTCTCACTGTGTATGCTTTCCAGTTGGTTTTTCCTTAGGCCAACATTCCAGCTTTCCTATTCAAATTGTTTGAACTGGCAATGCGGCACGGTGATTTTTCATTTCCTCGCCCGTGGAATAGGGTTCGGTTCTTTTTTTTGGGATAGAGATCGTTAAGTTAAAGACCAACTCCATCGATCAGTTGTACGGCATTTTCATGGACGTATGGCACCTGTTTTCCCCGTTGCCCGCGATTTTTCCACAGCAGCAGAAGGAGCAGCAGGTGCCAATCGAATTTTTCCCCCCTCGGATGATGACATTTACATATTGCTATCCTGTCCGTGGCTCCACGTTCCCTACTCCACTAACCATTCCGATCTGTTCCCGATCTTCGCATGACAATGCTAAGTGGAGGTCCTCCTACTCCGCATCCTTCGCTTCCTCCATTTCCTCCTCCTCCTCCTGTCGTCGTCGACCCTCATCAAACGAGTCGATTTTATGTGTTCTTTCCAATTCTTCACGCTGCATTTTCCGCTGCTGCTGCTGCTGCGGCTGCTGTTCTGCTGACCAGCGGGAAAACCCAGGCAAGGGTTGTAAGTGTCCGAGTTTGCCCCCTCCATCCATGCATTTCCATTTCCTCGAGACATTTTCCGTTGGCACGCGCTTTTGGTCAGTTGGTCAGCGATTGTTTTTCCACCCTTTGACAGCGGTGTTGTGACAACGGAAAACGGACAATGGAAAATGGGAAAAGCGAACTGAATGGAAACGAATAAATGCAATATGAGTCATTGGACAATTAAGGCCAAACCGCGATATGACAGCTCGCGAACGCCCAAAAGTATTTCAAAACTTGTTGATTGCGTATTCGAATTTGAAAAAAGGAGACAGTCAGAAAAGCATTGTATAATTCACTATTTTTTGTTTATTTTATATATATTTATTTTATATATTGAAGGATTGATTTGAAAAGAGGAATCTTTCAAGTGCAAATTCGCATTTCTGCTTGCTTCACTTGCCTTGCTGCTTGTACATATATCTCAAACTCAAATTCAATCCGTATCTTCTTTCATGATCTGAGTGAGGAGTATCTAATAATCGTGTCAGTCGACTATAGCGATCATTTCTAATATCCTCTATTATATAACGCGTATACTAGAAAGTTAAAAAATGGGAAATAGATTGATAAATTCCTGTTCAGATTGTGTTTGGTGTTCGGTGTGCTAGTGAGGGGTATCTGTTAGTCGACTGCAGCGGCCTCTCTTGTTTTTGACTTTAAAGCAGCTGCCAAAGACAGCGGTCTAGAGATACTTCCCTCCAAAAAATTCCCGATACCCATTTCCGCTGTACGGGCAATTAGTTAATTAGGCGCAACTTCAAGTGTCCCACTTGGAAATATATCACACGAGAATCGCTTCTTGTTGACATTTCTGCAGCATCATCCAGATAATTTGCATATTTAATTGAAGAATCCCATGTGCCCATAGAAGGAAAACAACGCATTTTTTCTTCATTCGATTTTTAATAAAAAAAACGACGAAAATGTCAAGTAAATTTCTCGAAGGCAAAGGAGGTTAAAATTTGGGAACCAGGAGATGGAGGATCTCCTTTGGATGGTGACGAACGAGTGGAAACCCCGCGGCGACCATCAAGCAAAAGGGTTAAATGCAAATGAACACACGCATCCTTCGAGATTGCCGATTCGCAGCGAGAGTGAGTGGAAAAAACTGGGCGATCCGGGAACAGGACACACGGACCTCGGACTCGATCCAACCCCCGAATCCCGGCCAGTTGTCAACCGCGCTTGACAGATCTCCGTGCCCGAAACTGGATTTTTGCCACGGCGATTGAGATTCCCTTGCCTTCCTCCATTACTTAAACATTACTACATACATGGTGCCTCCACAAGCAATTTATTTTCCTTCAACTTGATTCGGAAATGGGACAGGCAGCAGGATCACCCTTCCCGCAGGAACACGGATATGCATACGTGGCGAAGGTAGTTGAACACGAGGTGGACTTTCTAAGAAAAGGCTGTAGATTGTGTATATGTATAGTATAAACATTTGAAAATGGATTACTTACTATATACATATATCCTGTGCTTTTAGTCAAACATCTCTTGCATTTGTCTTTAAAAACATATTATAGCTTTGATTTTTAAAACATATTATGGGTTTTTAATTTAAAACATATTATATCTTGGAATTAAACAACATTATACAGCTTTAAATTTAAAAACATATAGCTCTAAAATGAAAAACATATTATAGCCTTAAAGTTAAGACTTATGTAGCTACTAATTTAACCGCCAAAATTTGAATTTTCTGTAAAGTTAAAAGCTATTATTTTCAGTGCATCTCCAGGGGTTCCCACTTTCGCCAAGCTCTGTAATTTTTTAATCAAAACAAAAACAGCAACACGCAAAGGGGGGCCGCCCAACTGAAATCCATGGACGATCCTGCCACGGATGCCATTCCGCATCCGCATCCGAATCCGAGTTTTCGATGCAACGCCCATCGCGGCGCCGTGTCGATAATTTAGAAATTAAATGTAGTTCGCCCGACTGTGAGAAGGGGAAAGAAATGCCGCAAACACACAAATCAAATCTAATCAAGCAAAGAAAGCGCACTTTCCCAAGGACGCAGGACGCAGGACGAAGGTCGCAGGACCAAGGCAAGGGGTAGCCACCCCTCCGCCGAAAGGATCACCCCTCACAAGGAAGCAAAATAACAAAAAAAAAAAGTAAAATAGAGAAAACGAAAACACCAAGGCATTGGTCTAGTTTTTTGTTCTTTCCTTGTCGCAACTGCAATTACATTTAATTTTTGGGATTTCAATTTCGTTCTCGTTTTTGGTTTGGACCCAGGACTCACGCCACATCCACGGACGGGGTGTCCTTTTGCCATGGGTGTCAGGATCTGTCCGTCCACCTATTATTATTATTGTTGTTGTTCTCTGTTTTCTTCGTATTTTCTTTTTTTGCCGTGGCCCTCGACTGACGGGCCTCGTAATTATTTAGTTTAGGTTTTTTCATTTCGTCCTTGCTGCCTGGATTTCGTATCCTTGATTGCAACGGCAAATCGGATCAGTGGCTCGGAAACTTTCAATTTCATGCTTAGTTTTTCACCGAAATCAAGGAACAATGCCAACAGGATATAAATTTACACGAACGTCGGATTGGCAAAATGCCAGGATCGCAGCTTGAGAACATTTTACTCACTAAATTAAGTTAAGTATTTCGTATTTTTCTTCATTCTTTTCCTTGCTTTGGTTTCAACGCTAGAGATGTCAGAAAATTCAACACGTTAATTGGTCAAAAAGTCCTTAAATTTAATTTATATAGAAAGCGTATAAAATGTACAATATTGCGCAAAATTAAGTGAGAATGGAAATCTTACCCTTTTAGAACTTTATTTTATTTTCCCATACTTTTAATCATTCGTTTAGTATTAAGTTTCAACAATATACATATGAGAACACATGATTGGCACTTGGAACCCACGTCACTCTTCTTCCTCAGCAGCATAATGAGGCAATTTAAATGCTAATACTTTGCCCGACAAAATATCAAATTATAATCCTTCGACGCGCCAGGGGGTTGGGATTTATAATTTTGGAATATGAATACGAATGGTGAATTAGTTTGGCATTATTCGAAATTGGCTTTTTCAGCTATTCTCATTTAAATCGCAGTCGCCTAATAAGATTGCAATCGAATGAGTGCACATCATAAAATTAAATATCACTTTAAATTTAATCTTTTAATATGAACTACATAGCATTTTGATTAAAATTTTTCTATAAAGGATATATGTACATACATTCTGGAGCAGCATCACTAGCCATGTCCGTCTGTCCGACTGTCCGTTCATCTGTCCGTTCGTCTGTCCGTATGAACTTTAAGATCTCATAACTACAAATGCTAGAAAGTTGAGATTAGCCATTGTATTATATTTTTCCTCAAGTTTCTATCGAAATTATAGAAAAAAGTTGAAATTTCTCATTCAACCTTCCACTAGCTGAGTAAGGGGTATGTGATAGTCGCCTTCTCTGCTTTTTAAATATGCATATTTCGTGTTGTAAAATGTATATCTGCGATTTTTGTGGAGTCCGTTAAAGTCGGTCCTTGTAAAGTTTGTTTTGGTGGTTAGCTGGTTGGCTGGCCGGAAATGGAGGACACGCCTAAACAAACACAGGAGCCGCAGCCACCACTGCCGGAATATTGGATGAAGCTTGTGATGAGGGCACAATGAGATCTCGATCGCTAAGCTGCTGGACCTGCTGGCCGCAGGATGACCGCGCAGCAGCGTGTGCCGGGGTCAAAGGTCGCATCCGCGTCGTTGCAGCTGACTTTCCCGACTGCCGAACAATGGAAAAGTCCTGACCGCTCTTTGTTTTCCCATTTTTTTAATAAATTAAACAAATAGCGGAAAATGCGTGCGCGCGCGCTTTTCATATTTTGTGTTTGCTTTTCGATAATTTCAACTGTGCGCACGCTCACCGAAAAGGCAAAAAAAAAAAATTAAATAAATAAAATGGAAATGACAAACGATGTCGCTAAGCCGCGACAATATGAGGCTATTAGGGTAATAATTTGTGGGATTAGAGCGGAAAACTCAGCCACCCCAATTGGAGGTCCTTTGGCCATGTACGCATATTACGATTGCATGTTTTGACTCGAAAAAACGCATTTTATTAGCAAAAAAATCGAAGAATCAAAGCTCTCTTGTTGCGCAGAATTATAATTTGAGATTTTATTAACAAAATATATTAACAAAAGTGTAAAATAAATGTAGAGATTCTAGGGATTTCAAACAAAAAGTTACTAAGTTACTATACTATTGTTATTGAAAAAAAGCTATTGTATAAAGAATTGACCAACGTATTTCTTGTATGTGCCGCCTAGTTTTGCATTTCCGTTGGCTCAGCGGGTCTTTGGTCCTTGGTCCTTATCGTCCTGTCGGCCCCTTGGTGCGAACTACTTGCCTTTGCGGTTTTGGGAAATTATTTCGAATTATGACATATTAAGATTTATGCATCGGGGAGAGTGTAAATCGCCGCGGCGAGGGGATAAAGCGTTTGCCAAAATGTGCGAGCGCAGAGGAGGCGACCGCAGGATGCTGCTCCTTGGTCCTTCGTCCTGCGTCCTACATCCTTGCATTTTCATGGCTGGATCGCCCGAAAGCCTGATCGGGTTTCAAGCGATCGCACAATGGGCGCTCCGTGACTTACAGCTGTTGCTGCGAGAAGGAGGGAATCCTCCACATCCACATTCACATCCATATCGTCGTCTTCGTCCTCTAACTCGAGTCGTGTATCATCCTGGGCCGCGGGCAAGGCGACGAGCACGCTATTATTATTTCATATTTTGATTTATTGTTTGGCTTATTGTTTTGCCACACATTCAGCGCGATGGCGCCGCAATTTTTGGCAAATGCCAAATACCTTATGCCCTATGCCTTATACCTTCACCACCGCCTTATCCTTTTGTTTACGCGTCCTGCGGTCTTGGTCTCCTTTTTTTCGCCAGCGATTTATGTTAATTTTTTGCGCAACTGAAATTTCATGTCGTCTTTTGTTTGCCTAGAGTTTCGCACAAAAGAGGTCAATAATTCAAAATTCCATCAGGCTGATAGCTATGATTTATGGTATTTTTTAGGGCTACGTAGTGGGTTAATTGATTAACCCTATGTACGTACATCGTGTACATTTTAACACATTTTTTTGTATAATTATTATTACAATAGTTCTTAAAAAATCACTTTTTTCTTGAATTAAACGATAAAATATTCAGATTTTGAGTTGAAATGCAAACGCTTAATCGATTTGCTGAATAGCGACACCTATGGCTGTAAAACTGCACCAACCTCGGTGGTTCGACAAACTGACGATAGGTGTCGCTCTGCCCGTGTGTGAAGGTACTTGTAAGATGTATAGCAAAATTTTACATACAATTTACTTTTGACAACTGTGTAAAAAGATTTGTAGTTAATTCTGGCGTAAATAATTTATTCAATATTTTCTCTTAGTTCAAAAATAATGAATATACCCTATACTCATAGAGTAAAATGGAATTCCAGCTTTGTTGAAATGTACAAATGTAGAAAGTAGCGTTTTCGACGCTATAATTGTTCATTTTATTATTGTTTCCCCATTTCTATCGATTTGCCACTAGCTGAATAAGGGGTATCTAATGGTCGGGCAACGTGACTTTAGCCTTTTCTCTTATTATTTAAATTAAATTTCACGTCAAATGGCTATGCCCTCATATTTCCTGTTGCTAAGAGGCATTAAAAATAATGTTTGATAAACTTTAAACAAACTGCAAAGGCGTCAATTTCCAGCGAAATTCTAATATTATTTGACTTAATTCATTCGGAATAAACTATAACCATTTCCGATTGTAGTAGCGATAATTGACGAGCATTAATTTTATTTGGACTACTCATTTGTTGAGTGTTTCAATATTGATGGATTTTATGAGCGGCTAGATGAGCTCTGGATGCTGAGTGGGATGTTGATCGATGTTGGTCGAATAAATATACAGAAACTAGCGCCGACACTGAGAAAAAAAAGTGGGGCATTAAAAATACCTACGACTACTTAACTTAATAAATCTTAAATTATTTCTTACTTTCATATTGTAACAAGTTGATTTATTTTATGGAATTCCAGGATACGATTGTACTTAAAACAATTTTAATAAAATATGCTAAATTTTTATTACTAGCGGTCAGTGTGGCAATTTTCTAGATCGAACCGATTGTTTAGGAAATTCACACACATTGCTCACCCGCGGGGATCTCGTTCTCATCCAGCTGGATGACATCATTTTCAGTTCATTGTGAATGAAATCCATCGCATGAATGACCTAATAAATACAACAATGAGTGCCATGAATCAACGGCGGTGAATTTTCCACACAATGGGAAAATTTGCCGTCCAATCAATTGCCATCCCATTTCCCAAATGCCATCCAGAGCGTTGCATTTCACCAGAAACAGACGCGGTGTCGCCAGCACCACCCACAGCACCACCCATCGCACCACTGATCCCCACTCTCAATTAACAATCGCTTGGCATCGAGTGACGTTGGCCAGTTCGAGTCCATGTTAATTAATCAATGGAAAATGCCGTTTCACTCTTAATCACTCTTAAATGGTCGCACATAAGCCAACCACTTACAACCACTGACCCACCCAGCCACTGGGCAACCACCTCGCCGTACCTCATTTCACCCACTTGGATAAGGTGGATCACTTGGATTACGCATTCCATGAATTAGCGATTTCGTTGAAAGTCGCTTCATTTAATTCAGTTTTACTTAACCTGTGTACGATGACTGATATCCACGAGTCACTAACGTTCTAAGGGGCAAGTATCTTGTATCTGGCGGATAATCGGACGTGTATCTGAATCTGGAGCTTGCAGTGCGAAAAGCAATCCATAAATCCATAGATTTATGCACCAGGCTGATGCTGCGGCTAAGGAGTCGGATTGGAGTCCCTTGTAAGATGCCATCCAATCAATATCACCTGCTGTAGCTGCACCTGCTGCTCTGCTTCATGCTCCTGACCTCTGGCCAAAGGAATCTCCAGGTGTCCAACTTTGGAGGAGTGAGCTTCGAGAGCAGCAAGAGCCAGTAGACCAGCGAGTTGATGCGGGAGCAACTGAAGCAGCTTCTGGGCGACCAGCTGGCCATTCCCATTTCCATCACCTAATTACGATTGCACTCTCTAGTTTGCTCCTTGCCATCCACCTTTTTTCTTTGCTAATTAGCCAATGTTTATTTGTTAATTGGCGGCAGCGCCTACGCATTCGATAATTTTTGGTGAGAAATGGCAATTTGAGGCAGATTACTCATACGCCGCGTGGTCCACTTGCTCTTACAAACGTGTAAAAGCGCCGCCGCCGCCAGCGAAACGAGTTTCCCCCCGTCCCGCGATGGCCAACACTTTTTTTATGCTTTTTTGATGATGTGTGATATATGGACACGCAATGAAATGGCAACAATTATTATGCAAATGCGACGTTTTGTTTTATGAGCCATAAAAAACAGAGGCGCAGGCCAGCCAAACACTGTGTGTGCGTGCGTGTGTGCTTGTGTGCGTTTCCCGAATAGAAATGGCAGGCAAATTAATTGAAGCTAATTACGAGCAGAAGGAGAAGGAGGAGGAGGAGGAGGAGTAGGAGGAGGAGCAGCTTGAGGATTGGGAGGCCAAGATTACGCCAGCATGGACCACACGTGCTGGCGATGCTGGCGATTTTGCACCCGGAAGATGATGCCGCAGATTTCCAGGCACTCGTCAGCTTTTCAGCCGCGCAGCGTTGATTAAAGCAAGTTGCAACAATAAATGCAGTTTCATTGGAGTTAATCAGCCAAGGCAGTCGCTGAACTCGCCTACGGGCAAATCAAGTACAGGCGTACTTCCGTAAAGCGAACCAGAGCAATTAAGAAGCGAATGGAATAGCTGATATTTAAACAGGATTTATGTTTCACTTTTGAATGGATGGTGTTATGTAGACTAGTTAAAAATTGATTGTAAACAATAGTCTTAAGTTGGTTAGAGAGTTGGAAAAAAGAAGCCCTGCTGTAGTGAACAAATTAGCAAATTGAGCAAGGGAGATAGCTTGTTGGCGGGAGCGAGATGCAGCGTCTGGTGGCAGGGTCAACTTGTGGCATGTGTCTTCTGTTCGCCGTTTTGCTGGGCATTTGATTGGAATTTATGGCTCGCCGGTTGCATATTTATGCTCTTGTCAAGCGGCAGCACCACCCACCCTGCACCACCACCCTGCACCTCCACCCTGCACCACATTGCAGCAGCAAGTGAACTGCATTAAGATGAGACGGACCGATAATGACATTTGTGCCGCATCTTCGCCAGCCACTTGAGCTGCATTTGCAGCTTTTCAGCTTTTTTCGCTGGCATTTGAATCGCAATTGAAATTGAAATGACTTTGTTGCAATGTCGTTGTTCTGCCATCGCGGCCAATAAATAAAGTCACATCTTGCATCGAAGAATCCAGAGGAGGAGTAGGAGGAGGAGGAGGAGGCCCAGATACAACTAGATACCCAAAGACAGTCGATAAGTAGGCGACTGGAATCGATTGATCTTTGCGATCGGCGAGCCAACCAACTAAACAAGATACTCCCAATATTTTCGTGTTGCAGACCCAATAAACAACTGCCGGTCCATTTCCCAGTCCCAATTTGATTACTCAACTATTTGCAGCGCCTGAATGAAAATTCCATTGAGCGCAGTGCCAATAATAAATTCTATAAATATGCAAATATGCAGTGGGCCAAACGATGCCAATGGCCTTAAGTGCTGCGAGTCCAACACCACCCAACCACCCACCACTTTTCCGCTTTTCCAGTGGCTTTTCCACCCTTTGCGATCGCTGATTGGCAGCGTACGTGCGCTTTTCCCATTGTGCCAATTGAAAAATTGAAAAGTTGAACAAAAAAAAAAAAGCAAAAAACAGAAATAGGCGTTTGAAAAGTGGCAAAAGAACTGCCGGCAGCTGCAACATTTGGCCAAGTGCCGATTGGCAATAATTTATGCACCACTGCAAATATGCGCGCACGGCGACGATCAATCCAACCCAATCGAATCGAATCGCATCGAATTGAATAGAATGGAATGAAATGATATTGAATTGAATTGAATCCAATGCGATCCAAGGAGCCATCATCGCACCGCTGCCAAACTATCGATCACCACCGGTTTGCTGGCCAACCCGAAGAAGTGTCAAATAAATAACGCGAACAGGCCATAAAAATGGATGACACCGGGAGCAGCCAAATCGAGCGGAGGTGCAAATGTGGCCACTTTAATGAAAACAATAAATCTTCATCACTTTCAACTGAATCGAAACGAAACGAATCGAATCGAAATGCAAAGCAATCGAATGAAAATGCCAGTGCAAAGTCCAGTGGCGTGGTCATCAAAAAAAAAGAGGGGCTTATCCTTTCGCAAGTAGTGATTAAAATAAAAATAAAAGGAATTTAACAAAAGGAAATTATTCCAAACAAACATGTTATACATCTTAGGTGGCAAGTAGCAACGGGGTATGTGTTAGCCTATCAAAGAGGTATTTCTGAGTGGATTCTATTCAAAATGCTTTTCGATAGTTTTTTTGCATAGTTGTAGACACTTTTCTAAGGGTTTTTTTTAGTGAAGAAAACCCGCCAATTAAAAACCCCCTTTTTGGGGTCGCACTACGCACCTGATCGCCGTGATAATTTATTGGAAGCGAAGTGCACTTGTTAACTTACACAAACCGAAGCTCGTCAATTGATGGAGCTCTCGCCACCCGATGCTTCCTGTCCCGCCCTTCCCGTGGGCGAAAAAATTGAAACGGAAGCGCAAATTTTGATTAATTGAAATGGAAATCCAACGAACAAAATGCCAAAAACAAAGGCGTAACTAGGCGGCCACAAGTGGACAGCCGCCGGGGGGGTGGGGGGTTTGGCGCTGGCGTAATTGGCCAACGGTGGGTGTGTCCATGTCCACGAAACCACCGATACGCTAGCACCACTGGCGTCATCGCCACTGACGCATAAAAAAATAATCGTGGATCGGAGGAGGAGGAGGAGGAGCAGGGCTGACGGTTGATGGCTCTTCTGTTCGATTTTCATGGTTGTCAGCCAAACGATTATGCAATTTATTTTCATAAGTGACCAGCCAGCCATCGCCACCCACCACCCACAGCCACCCAGTCAAGGTCGCTGCCGAATGCAAATTTATCGTTACCCATTCGAACATTAATCGCCACGATCGTTTGTCAATCAAGGAAAATGACGAAGCCCCCGTAATTCTTAGCCCCATCCCACATTTATTCGATCCCCAATCGATGCCACTTGAGTTATGCAGCGATCGTTCCCGTTGTATTTTGTTCCTTTCTTCGATGAGATCACTGGCTGAAAGACTTCCGGCAAGGTAGATGGATGGGATGGGGCAAATTCCTATGCACTGCGATCTATTGCTTCCCGATTGGATCTTGGATCTGCAGATCGTTTATTTTATCTAGTACGGCTCTATAAATTAGAAGTCCCAAAATGCCATTGTCGCCGCATTTGAACTAAACAATTTCCTATTACCACAGCTTAGCTTAATATTATCTTAAAGAACCTTATACACTTGTTTATAAATATATGTTACCCATTCAGTTGATTCCATTCCATCCATGAATGCTTTTCATTACTATTACCTAAAATTGTATTTATCTCATTTCGCTTACCACAGCAGCTCGCTTTCTTCAACATTATCCCAGTAAGAGGTATCTGATAGTGGTGTCACTCGACTATAGCATTCCCCCTTGTTTTATCTACATATAGTATACGCTATTAGTGCCATCAGTAGTTAAAAGTATATAGTATTATTAAGTATGTCACTCTATTATAATCGCATATCGACTTTTATTATCAGAGTAATGGGTATCTGATTGTCCAAGCACTCTTGTTTTTTATAGTTTTAAGTTATATAGTATTTTTAAGTTGGTCAATCGATTAAAATTACCTCTCCAGTTGCACAGATCAACAGGGTAGTCCACATTCCAGAAATCAAAAGGAATTCCACGTATTCGCTGGGCGTTTCGGGGGCGGCCTGGGGACATGGGCGTCGTGGGAGGGGGTGGGCGTGGCCACACGTGATTTACATGTTTCAAGCGGCTAATTTGTTGATGCAAATGCGGGTGTGGCCTGTTCTCGGATCGGAGTCCCCAGCACGCGCCCACAAATAAATAAATGGCTGGAGATGGAAATGGAAACCGGTGACGGGGGATAGGGAATGGGGACTACGAGGTAGGGGGGAGATGGGGATGGGGATTGGGGGGCTGGGGTCTTGGACCGAGATCGCAGCCAATGGCGACAATTGGCATTCACCGTCGCAATTAATCATCATCACCGTCCGATTGACAATCGGGCCACAAATAAATCAAAATCAAAGCCATAAGAAAGCGAATGCAGCGTCGGCACACAACTGCACTGAAAGAAAAAATGTATGGAGCTTATGGTCAAGCAATCTGCAAGAAGCGCATTTAAGCTAAAGATGTCATAGATCAAGTATGATATTCATTGTTTATATATAAGTTATGAACCCTTTTCTTGCGCTCTTCGTCACACCCCCTCCCACCGGCCTGTCTCACACGCGCTTCCTCCGCTTACGCCACTTTACGGTCACTCAACCCCCACTTCACAACGCTGACTTCGTTCCCCGCCCTTACCCATCAATACAACAATGTACCCAACGACCCGCCGGCTGCGATGTGCCGCGTCTGCAGGCGACACTTAGTTGCAGCCTAACTGCTGCGCCCGCAAATAACATTGGGAACGCGATCACGCTGCCGACGAACTGCTGCGTCTGCAACTTACGCCTGTTGCTATGGTACAGCGGAGCCGCCGGACGTTGGATAAGCGACCGCCGACTTAGCACGGGTCATATTTCGGCGACTTGGCCGACTGCTATGCGGGGTCGCCCCTCACCCTGCCCCAGCAGCGAACGCTGTCGGCGATTCTGGAACCGTAGCTCTGATGGGAACCAGGCCCGGTCCCAGTCTTCAGTCTTCGATGGACACACAACTGAGGCGCTAGCTGATAACTAATCCAAATTAATCTTAAAGAATTTATAATAAAATCAATTACAAGCTGAACTCTGTCGACTAATACTCTGGAGAAACACAGCATGCTAGCTGTTACATCAAGGTGAGGTATTCGGCAACGAGAGCCGCAAGTATGACCTGCGTTAACTGGCGCCCGAACAGGGACCGGCAATGTCCGGCCGATAAAAATGACAAGAATAAAAAATTGTGGAAATTTGTGCGCAAAAAATGTGGTGTGCATAAGTCAGATCAAGATCTGAAATTTATAAAGAAAAAGAAGTGTTGCGTGAGCTGTGAATAAAATGATAAAATAGCAATTACCCGCTGCCGGGGGGAATTACGCCCATCCCGGGGCGCAACAAATATTGCATAATTCAATAAAAGGTGTAAAAATTCTAAAATAAAAATGTAAACCTATGTTGCGCCAAGACATAATCAAAAATAATAAAGCAACGACCCGCCACCGGAGGACGCCACGTCGTCCATGCCGAGCGCAAAAGTTGTACGATGCCTATAACGTAACTAAAACACAATCAACCCACTGCGGCGGTACGGCTTGTGGAAAAAATTTTTTTCTCCTCAATTACCAATTCGCGAGTGCAAAAGATTGTGTGGGATAAACCAGTAATTAACCGTTGCGGCAGTTTACCTGCTGCAAACAAAGTAATACGAGCGCCCAGCGTGATAAGGTGGTGTGTGGCAGCTTGTTGGATACGTTAAGTGGTGTGGAATGCACCCAAAAAAAACCGCCCAACAAGTTGTGTGGCGGCCGTACCTTAGTAGGCAAACAGCCAAAAGGGATACTACGGAACCACCGTGCCCAGTGCCGAAGTAAGTTAGAGGTCATCAATAAAAGCCAGCACGCACGCAAGGAAAAAATATTATAAAAATGCGTAGCGCATACGCGACATGGAATATCAAAGTACACTACAAAAATTGTATAAACACATGCACAACACCACAATTCAAAAAAAAAAAAAAAAAAAAAAAAAATAAATATAATACAATTTCCTCAATTTCCCGAGATAGAATGAATAAGAATACAAATTCTTTTGTACAACACACTAAGTCACCTTTCTTTTTTTACTTTTATAGAATATTCATACTGTAAGGGTACAACCTGTAACGACGATAACCAATAAAGAGCATACAAGGGTGAGTGAAATATTTCATTAAATTTTATTGCCACATTTGTTAGATTCAGTAAAATAAAAAAATACAAAGAGAAACAGATATTCTTTTTTATCGGGTTAAAACCGTCGTCTCACATTTCCGTAAATTAGTAACGAATTCTATTACCCTAAATACTTCCTGCATCTTCCCAACGCAAACTAGAAATCGAAATGGAGGAGACCCTGCGTGCTCTTAGCGAGTCCCTCAATGCCTTGACCAACGTGGTGACAGGCATTAAGGAAGATATTAGGAAGAATAACGATAGGTTGGCTATTTTAGAACAGGAGCGCGAGAACGCTAACTTTACGATCGATCAACCGCAACCCCTGGTGCGCGCACGCACCGAATACGAGCTAAAAGAGATATCGGTCCTCCCTGACTGCGTCAAAGAACTGCAAGCGTTCGAAGGACGGCAGGAGGCTTACCTGTCTTGGATAAATAGGGCACAATCAATATTGACCGATTATGACTTGATTAAAACCAGACCCCTGTATAGGGCAATTGTCTTGCATATTAGACAGAAAATAAGGGGGCACGCCGACATGGCCTTGGCGGCCTATGGCGTCCAAGACGACGATTGGGACGACATAAAACGAGTCTTGGCGCTGCATTATGCAGACAAACGAGACTTACGTACGCTTGAGCATGAGCTCGGCGTTATGTCTCAAGGTTCTAGACCACTAGATAGATTCTATATGGACGTTAATGGCCATCTCTCGTTGATCTTAAATAATTTGAAGGCCAGAAACCACCCTCGTGAAGTGGTCAACGCTTTGATAGAAACCTACAGAGACAAGGCTTTGGATGTTTTTATCCGAGGAGTGGGGGGAGATTGTTCCAAACACTTACTTGTCCGCAGCCCCAAGAATCTACCAGAGGCGTACTCTTTTTGTATGGGATTGCAGAATGTAATGTCGAGGAATTCCGCTGCTCAGAATTATCAACCGTCAGGTGCCCCAAGATTCGCAGGCCCATTTCAACATCAGGCCAGGCCACCGTTCCGAACCCCTTTTTCTCCTGGTTCAGGCAGATTTTCGCAAAACTCCTACAGAACTCAGGGTCCTAGACAGGCCATTAAAATGGAATCCAATCGGTCGGGTCAATCTTACCAATCAGGATACAGTGGTCGCCAAGAAGAAGGCTCCGGTATCAAAAGAATGTCCGAAGGCAGCAACCCATTCCGAAAGGCACAAAGATTGTACCACATGGAATTGGCACCACACTCGCTAGCCCCGGCGGCTAGTGAGGATAACCAAGGCCGTTCACACGAGGGATATTATGATGACGAGTCTCAAGTTGTCGAGGGAACCAACAATTATCCTCCGCAGGAAAATGCGGAAAGAGGCACAGATGCTCCACATAACCTTGAGACTGAGGGAGGGGCAAATTTTATGACCAACGCCTCTCCAGTGTACCGTACTTAGAGTATGCGACGGAGAGGGGAGAAAGGCTAAAGTTTTTGATCGACACGGGGGCGAACAAAAACTTTATCAGCCGAAAAATTGCAGCCGGTTGTACCACAGTCCGTAAGCCCTTCTCCGTACTGTCCGCTGCAGGTAACATCATGATAACGCACCGCCTAGTTGGTAAATTCTTCAAACCACTAGGGAACGACTCGGACATTACCTTTTTCGTACTACCAAATTTACATTCTTTTGATGGTATCATTGGCGATGATACTCTCAAAGACTTAAAAGCCATAGTGGATAGGAAAAACAATTGTTTGATAATAACCCCAGGAATTAAAATCCCTCTTTTGGCGAGAGCTTCACTAAACGTTAACCCGTTACTCGCCGCCGAACACCCAGACGGTACACAAGAAATTTTGAATTCCCTTCTCGGAGAGTTTCCCCGCATTTTCGAGCCCACCTTACCTGGAATGTCCGTGGAGACGGCCGTCAAGGCTGAAATCCGGACCAACACACAAGACCCGATCTATGCTAAAAGTTATCCGTACCCAGTCAATATGCGCGGAGAAGTCGAACGTCAAATCGATGAACTGCTGCAGGACGGTATAATTCGACCCTCTAATAGCCCTTACAATTCCCCTATCTGGATAGTCCCAAAGAAACCTAAACCAAACGGGGAAAAACAATATCGCATGGTAGTCGATTTCAAGCGGTTAAATACCGTCACCATACCCGATACTTACCCCATCCCAGATATAAATGCTACACTAGCCAGCCTTGGCAATGCCAAATACTTTACCACCCTAGATTTGACTTCTGGATTCCATCAAATCCATATGAAGGAAAGCGACATTCCAAAGACAGCTTTCTCTACTTTAAATGGAAAGTACGAGTTCCTCCGTCTACCATTCGGTTTGAAGAATGCACCTGCAATCTTCCAAAGAATGATCGATGATGTTTTGCGCGAGCATATTGGCAAGGTTTGCTACGTTTATATTGACGATATCATCGTCTTCAGTGGAGATTATGACACACACTGGAAAAATCTCCGATTGGTATTAGCGAGTTTATCAAAAGCAAACCTCCAAGTGAACCTTGAGAAGTCGCATTTTTTAGATACACAGGTAGAATTTTTAGGATATATCGTCACGGCCGATGGCATTAAAGCAGATCCGAAAAAGGTCAGGGCGATTAGCGAAATGCCTCCTCCGACCTCTGTTAAGGAGTTAAAAAGATTTCTAGGCATGACCTCATACTACAGGAAGTTCATTCAGGACTATGCAAAGGTAGTGTAAAATCCCAAATAAGAAGACTTTACTCGTTGAGTTTTTGTAAGAAACTGTTTTTATTTGGAAATATCTTCGGTTTAAATAGGTGACATGAGAATCGCATCTTAAAGTAAATGGCCTACGCAGAGGCCTAAGTAAATAGTCCCCGCCTTATCGAGGTCCCACGCTCGGGCACATCTGCCTATCTTGAGCGGCGAGGACCTTATCTGTGGTCTCCCACTAAGGGACTATTTTAGGAGGCGGGGAACGATCTCAAGTGACTGACTCATGTGGTGTGCACATGTTTTTGAGCAATGCACCCATGTCGCCTTAGATAACAAAATCCTAAATATAATTTATCGCTCTCGATTCATTTACATAAGATATGAACGGAGCCCAAAATTGTAAGTCTTTAAATATATTCGTGTTCATGTGTGAACATTCTGCCAAAGGGCCAGCAAAGCTGAGATGTACATTAGTATATTAGTTGCATTTATAACAGTAGTGGACTGTATTTATTTGATATATGTTCATTTATTTTGCAACTAAGATTTCAATGGGCCTAGTTTTTCTGGCTTTTAATTTTATTGGATTACAATTATGGTTTATATTATTTTTAATTCAACAATTTGTACTCAATTAACTTATTTTAAACATTTTGCTTTTTCTATGTAGAAGTACATTTTCTATTAAACAACGATATAGTGGACTGTATATTTTTATTTGTTATATTATTTTATTGTTTATTTACTATTGATATTTATAGTACTGGCAACGGACCTGCAAAGGTTATTGCTTGCATTCTTTGTTGCACAGCACATTTCCGTATGAAATATATTATTAATACTATCATTAGTATTAAAGCAATAATTAATCCAGCATGTCCGGAAATATGATGGAAATGTAAATCTTTCAATTTTTGATGGTTCTCTTTCATAAATTTAATTTCATTATTCAATCGTTCAAATTCCTCAGTATGATTTAATATTGATAGTTTCAGCGGATCCCAAATAATCTTCGGCACTTCACTAACTTCTCCTATATAAGGTGTTGATAATAATTCTTCACTTTCGGACTGAATGTTATGGTGGGCAACTAGAATTTTATCGTCGGTTCTTGCCGTACAATATGGCGCAATGCTTAAAACTCCTTGCTGAGGCAAATCAAACAATTCAATCTGAGAGCCAGTACATTGCAGACGGACTTTTGAATTCGCAGGAACCTTAAACAACCAACTACTTTTCTTTTCTAACTCTACCCAGTTAAAATATGGATCCATTTTATAATAGATAACCAAATTCCAAGAAGTACTCACAATCTCAACATCTCCTAGCGGGTCTAGATATATTGCTGAGGTTTTATTTATTTTGTCTATAGAATATCTTGGTGCTATATCTTTAGGTAATGCGCTAGAAACTTGACAACTTAACACAAACAACAACATTGCCATAATGATTCCGATCTTGGACATTCCCGATGTCGCTCTAGTTCGTCTTTTTGGCTCTTGGTCAGCCTCATTTTTGTCAACAGACTTTATTCCTTCCAAGGGACAAATTTTAGTAATGGGTCTAGTGATATATCCTTCCTGCATCTTTACTTTAGCCACTCGGACCTTATCATCATTCCCCTTATGCACCTTTTCCACCTTTCCTAAAGGCCATCTTGCAGGATGACAATTCTCATCCTTTAATAAAACTATTTGCCCTTCTTCTATATTAGGAATTTCCTTTTTCCATTTATTCCTTTGCTGGAGCGTATGCAAATATTCACTTTTCCACTTAACCCAGAAATCTTTCTTCATTTTTTGGATAAGTCTCCACCTATCCAAATTTCCGATTTTTTCATCTTCCATTGGTTCGACTATTTCTAAAGGTGGTCTTCCAATTAAAAAATGACCTGGTGTTAAAACTTCTTGTTGGTCCTTCTCACTAACTATAGTGTATAATGGCCTTGAATTTAAGCATGCTTCTATTTGACATAAAAGAGTTGACATTTCTTCGTAAGTCAAAATAGTGTCGCCGATTATACGCTTTAAATGGTATTTCATTGACTTAACTCCAGCTTCCCAAATACCTCCGAAGTGAGGTCCTGCCGGGGGAATAAAATGCCAATCAATCCTGTCCTTTTCAAGCTGCGCTGCAATCGTTATATTTTCTTGTATTGCATTAAATAACTCTTGATCTAATTTTCTTGCAGCTCCTACAAAATTTGTTCCGTTGTCTGAATAGATATTGGAACATTTTCCCCGTCTAGCAATAAATCTTCTGAGTGCTGCTAAAAATGCGTCTGAAGTTAGATCGCTTACCATTTCTAAGTGTATGGCTTTGGTGGCCATGCAAACGAATACAGCAACGTATCCTTTAAATGTTTTTTGGCCACGATTTTTTGAACATTTAACATAATAAGGACCTGCGTAATCTATTCCAGTATTAAGAAACGGGAATGTCATCGTCACTCTATATTTTGGCAAGTTACCCATTATTTGCTGAGCTGTATTTTGTTTATACCTTGCACACGTTACACATTCTCTTAAATACTTTTTCAACGAATTTTTCAACCCGAAAATCCAATACTTTCTTTGGATATAGTTTCGCATTAGGTTTATCCCTCCATGCAATGTTTCCTTATGAGCATTTTTTATTAATAAGCTTGTTAGGTGGCATTTTTCTAAAATGATTGGATGTTTAACATTAAATTCTGCATTGGAATTTTGCAATCTTCCTCCAACTCTTAGAACCCCATCCTTGTCCAAAAATGGATTCAATGACAATATTTTATTATTTGTCTTGATTTCCTTTTTGATTTTAAGGCACTTTATCTCTTGCCTAAACTGGTATTCTTGTTGTTTCTTAATAACAACTGTTTCCGCTATTCTTATCTCCTTTACTGAAATAATTGATGAATAGGCTTTATTTCTTGTTTTCATCTGCACGAATCTATTTATGTATGCTATTATACGTATAAGTTTTTCTATACTGGAATACCTTTCTATTAATTCGTAAATAGGATCATCTATTTTGTCATTTAATACCGTATTTATTAAGACAGGTTCTTCTACAGACTGCTGCCGAGGCCAAAGTTCTTTTGGGTCTGCTAGCCATTTCGGACCTTTCCACCAAAAATCACAGTTGATCAACTGGTTAGAATCCACTCCCCTGGATGCTAAATCTGCTGGATTATCCTCTGACTTAACATGATTCCATTCAGTATTTTTTAATTTCCGAATGTCATCCGTTCTTCTTTTTATAAATTTGATCTTACTTTGACCACTGTTAATCCATGCTAAGGTAATCGTGGAATCACTCCAAGCATAGATCTCCATTATATTGTCAATTGATCCTTTTAGTCTTTGGATTAATTCACTAAGCAGGTGAGCTGCACACAGCTCGAGTTTGGGAATTGTCTTCCTATTTTTTATAGGGTTGACTCTACTTTTGCTAGCTATTATATTAACATGAGGTCCTACTTTAGCATAGACTACTGCAGCATATGCTTTTTCGGAGGCGTCCGCAAATCCGTGAATCTGAATGACTGAAGAACTGTTTGAATTAATCCACCTTGGGATTCGAATATTCTCTAACAATAATAAATTTTCTTTATATTTTTCCCAATAATTTTTATCTTCTATGGATAATTCCTGATCCCATTCACTTTTATTTATCCAAAGTTTTTGAATAAAAAGTTTTCCTGAAACCGTGACTGGTGCCAACCATCCTAACGGATCAAATATTTTTGCTAGCGTTGATAACACAACGCGCTTATTTATATTTTTTGATTCATCATTACAATTTACGCTGAACTTAAATAAATCATTTTGAGGTTCCCATTTTAGTCCTAAAGTTTTAACACATTCATTTTCGATAATATTGAGAACCTTATTGTCCCCTGTGTCCTCCACAGTGGTTAATATTTTGGAATTGTTGGAAATCCATTTCCTTAAGTTGAATCCAACTTTCTGCAATTCATGGAGAATTAATGTTATTAATTTATTAGCTTCTTCTACCGAATCAGCTCCAGTCATTAGGTCATCCATATAGAAATCATTCCTAATTATTGCACTAATAACTTGGTTTTTACATTTATCTGCAATATCTACCAGAACCCTGGTAGCCAAATATGGTGCAGATGCAGTTCCGTAAGTGACTGTGGTTAATTTATATGTTTTAATTTTTTCTTTTGGAGAATTTCTCCATAAAATATATTGATATTTTTGATCATTATTATCTATTTTAATTTGTCGGTACATCTTTTCAATGTCTGCCGAAACAACAAATTCCCATTTTCTCCATTTAATAATAATGTCAAAAATATCTTTTTGAACTCGTGGCCCAACCCACATTATGTCGTTCAAACTTTTGTTATTCGTAGTTTTTGCTGAAGCATCAAAAACTACTCTCAATTTGGTCGTAAGGCTTGAATCTCTAATCACTGCCTGGTGCGGTAAAAAATATTTGCCTTCATCACTCACTTCAATCATGTGTCCTAAATCCATGTATTCATTCATGAATTTAGTGTAGTCAACCTTAAGTTTTTCATTTCTTTTTAGTTTTTTCTCCAGATTCATGTAACGAGCTATCGCTTGTTTCTTTGAATCTCCTAAGGTGACATCCTCCTTGAATGGAATTGACACAATGTATCGCCCATCTGAATCTTTTTTTGTCGTTTTGATAAATTTATTTTCACAGATTTCAGACTCGATATCATCTTTTTCTTCTTCTTCCACTTCCCAGTAGCGATCTAACTCTTTTATTTCTATTGTTGTGGCTACAATGGTTTCTTTTCCTTTGGATTTTTTACATCCAGAAACTATCCACCCGAAATCAGTTTTTTGCCCAAGGAGACCGTCTATTTTTATAACTCCATTTTGCAGAATGTGAGTATATACGTCTGCTCCAATGATTAGATCAATGCGACCCGGTTTATTAAAATCGGGGTCGGCTAATTTAAAGTTCTTCCATTTTTTCTGATCAACATTAATCGTGTTGACTGGAAGTGCCTTCATAAGTTTTGGGAGAATAATTGCTTCAATTTCTAAATTTTTCGGAGAATTTCTTATCGAAATAACCGCTTTGTGCTTGGAGATGCACGTTCCTGTGGAAGATACTCCACTTATTTCAGTATGAGACCGAAATTTTTTCAATTTTAGAATCTGTGCAGACTCTTCTGAAATAATTGTGCTTTGAGAGCCACTATCAATCAATGCTCTTAATTGTTCAAAGCCTCCATACCTCGACTTTACTTGAATCAAGGCCGTGGCCAACAAGGCTTGACCTGTTGTTCTACACGTATTCACTTTTTCTGGATTATGACCTGCAAAGTGAAGTAACGTGTGGTGAGGTTTACGACAAGTCGAACAAAGCTGCTCGCTTATACATTTTTTACCAAACGGGTGCCTCAGACATCTTAGGCAAATCCCATTTTTTCTTACCCAGTCAGACCGTTCTGCTGGATTCATTATTTTAAATTTATGGCATTGAATTAAATAATGCCCTGGTAGTTTGCAATATGCACAATTGTCACTATAATTTTTATTCTTGTTATTATTAATCATTTTCTTTACAGGTTTTACTTCCTGTGAGAATGATGATATAGAATTGAGCCTTTGCTCTAAAAAGTCCATGACATCAGAAAGTGCCTGTATTTCTTTTGTCTTTTTAACATGGCTTTCATATAAATTGAGTGATTCTTTATTGAATTTCCGAAGAATTATGTGAGCGAAAATTGCATCCACATCTTCTGGTAATTGTGCCTTTAATTTTATAATATAAATTGACTCGTTAATCGTGTCAATAAATGTCTTTATTTGCTTATTGGATTCTAAATTTAAATTTGGCATATCCATAAGCCTATTCATATGATCTGAGAATATGTTTCTTTTATTCTCATATCGCTTGGTCAAAAACTCCCAAGTGGCTTCATAATTTTCTCCAGAGCCGAGCAGTAAATGAGTAACCACATTTCTGGCTTCTCCTTTTAATGCTGACTTTAGATAATTAAATTTGAGAGAAGGACTGAGATCCTCTCTCACATGTATGAGCTCTGTAAAGAGTTCATTAAAAAGATCCCATTCTTTGGAATCACCAAAGAAAGTGGGAATCTGTATTTTAGGCAGGGTTGGTAACTCCTCCGCCTTAACAACCGTCGACATTTCAGCTTTATTTATTGTGCCACTGAGTCGACTATTAATGGCTGTAAGAATATTTTGTTTGTCAAATTCAAGTTCGCTAATTTCTTCTTCGAATAGCGAGCTCTCAAAATGACTATTCACCTGTTCAATCAGGTTATCTATTTTATGCCATAAAAATTCAATTTTATTTTTCCTTATTTTAAGGAAATCTGGACTACTGTCTATTAGTTTAGACGTATCTTCTAGATATACTCGAAATTGGCCAACATTATTTCGAAATGCCTGCTCTACTTTTAAAGCGTTGTTTTGTGCTATACCCTCTTTTTCAGGGTGACCACACATTTCAAGGTTTAATGTAGGGGGAGGGTTTGATTTAGGGACAGTGTTTGATTTAGGGAAAGTGTTTTCTACCGACTCGCCCTTAATTTTTTCATTTTTATTTTTAATTTTTTCTAACACCATCATTATTAAATCATACTGCTTCGCGTTAAAATATTCATGATCGACAACGCCGATCTTTAACAAATTGCTATGATTAGCAATGAAACATTTTTGAAGCTCATTTAATTTTAGAATTTCTACATCTGTTAATGTTGGTTTTACTTCCAACTTTCTAATTTCCAAAATAATTTCGGACTGCTTCTTAAGGAATTGAATAGTCTTTTCTGACATCATTTTGAAAATTTTTTGTAATTTCTTAATATATATAGTACGTGTATATGTATTTTATATGTATTTATATATATATGTGTGTTTGGATAAACAGAAAATTCTTGTTTTGACTTAGCTGATGTCGTTGTTGTTGCTGCTGCTGTTGCTGCTGTTGTTGCTGCTGTTGCTACTGCTGTTGCTGCTTCTGCTGCTGCTGTTGTTGCTGCTTCTGCTGCTGGTAGAGGCTCCTTTGAATTTGACTTCCTTCTCTTCTTCAAGGCTCCGTCGATGTTTAAAGATGATTTTTTTTTTTTTATTTGGCACGTTTTATTATTTTTGTAGTCCAGTCAGATTTTTTGTTTTTTAGCCATTTATTTCGGCATTTATGCTCTTTTGGCATATACACTGCACTCTATTTATGAGCTGATTTAATGCTATTAGAGCATTTATAAGGCACTGTTTTCAGGCACTTTTTATTTAATTTATGCTCTTATGGCATATACACTGCACTCTATTTATGAGCTGATTTAATGCTATTAGAGCATTTATAAGGCACTTTTGTTATGCACTTTTTAATTTCACAATTGCTGATGTATGGCCTCAAGCACGCCTTACCACAATTTATAATGGTACACAAAGCAACCTTTAGCTATAGACTATAAGGTGCTTGTTTTAAAACATAAAAGATTCTTTTGTATCTTTTTGCTTTTTATATTTATACTCTGTTCCTTACCTTTGGTAGGGGGAAACAAGAGTCACTTATTTTTGCTACCTTTAGCTGTAAGATGCTTAAAGGAGCTGGCCTTTCTCTGAGTTCCTTACCTTTGGTAGGGGGAAACTGCAGAGTCGATTAAAGGCTCGATTGACCAAATGTAAAATCCCAAATAAGAAGACTTTACTCGTTGAGTTTTTGTAAGAAACTGTTTTTATTTGGAAATATCTTCGGTTTAAATAGGTGACATGAGAATCGCATCTTAAAGTAAATGGCCTACGCAGAGGCCTAAGTAAATAGTCCCCGCCTTATCGAGGTCCCACGCTCGGGCACATCTGCCTATCTTGAGCGGCGAGGACCTTATCTGTGGTCTCCCACTAAGGGACTATTTTAGGAGGCGGGGAACGATCTCAAGTGACTGACTCATGTGGTGTGCACATGTTTTTGAGCAATGCACCCATGTCGCCTTAGATAACAAAATCCTAAATATAATTTATCGCTCTCGATTCATTTACATAAGATATGAACGGAGCCCAAAATTGTAAGTCTTTAAATATATTCGTGTTCATGTGTGAACAGGTAGCAAAGCCTCTTACGAACTTGACGCGTGGATTGTACGCTAACATAAAATCTTCGCAATCAAGCAAGGTGCCAATTACATTAGACGAGGCGGCTCTACAGTCTTTTAATGATTTAAAGTCAATTCTCTCTTCTTCTGAAATATTGGCGTTCCCATGTTTTACTAAACCATTTCATCTAACCACGGACGCTTCCAACTGGGCCGCCGGAAATCTGTCAGACCCTGATAGTTTACCCTTGACGAGCGGTCGAAAAAAACGTCTGCTGGTTTCCGATTCGTTACTGAGTGAACGGAAGTGTTATAGCGGTCCACTGCTATGTGTACCAGCTCAACGGGTTTGAAGGTAGGGAGCTCATCTTTAAGACAACGATAAATTTCTAGAAACGTAGAGTGGAATCTCTCGACTTGACCATTTACTTCACTCTTCTGGGTTGGAGCATAATACAGATTGATGTCCAGAGACCGAAGATAGTTGAGCACTGTGGGGCATAATAGCCCTCGCTCGTTGTCCGAGACCAAGACCTTAGGGGCGGTGAAGTAATGTAGGGCTTCCACCAGAGTTTCTCGCAAATGCACGGATGCTTTTGACTGCAGGTGGAAGAGTTTGGCAAACTTGCTAAATTTGTCAATACAACTTAGGTATAACCTTTTTTCGAGCGCGAAAATGTCGATGTGAAGTATTTCACATGGGTAGTTAGGAATTGGCGTGGGTTGTAGGTTTGGTTTATTAGGGTGTCTCTCATACTTGTAGAGTTTGCAACACTGACATGAGGAAGTTTGCAGACGGATCGTACTGGACATCCGCGGG
This sequence comes from Drosophila simulans, assembly GCF_016746395.2. Classification (NCBI taxonomy): domain Eukaryota; kingdom Metazoa; phylum Arthropoda; class Insecta; order Diptera; family Drosophilidae; genus Drosophila; species Drosophila simulans. The sequence continues at coordinate 15,098,379 of NC_052525.2, read as the reverse complement.
AAATAACATTTTTCTAAAAGTTGGAGGCGAATCTCCGTAGGGCCCCTATGTGCTCTACGGTGTTCTTTTTCAATTATTTCACAAATTTCCTCTGCGCCAGACACGTCCGCCACTAGGCGCTGCGTTATCCGAATTTTGTATAAAAGAAAATTCGCTAAGCAGATGGACTGAAAACGTTGCAAATATGCTTCCGGGATTTTGACGCCGTTAATTATTACAGGCCGTAGATACGATTGTAACGAGTTGGTTAAATCGGCAAGTGATCCGTCTTTGAGAGGAATCAAATGGCGAGTATAGCCTGGGAACGGGTGCTCGCATAAGTATTCTGACCTGGTCGTGTCAAAAATGAGTTGGTTCCTGAAAACGTTGATTGGAGATTCAACGTGGGGAATCAATCGTGAACTGTCATGTGAAGCGCTATGGGCAGTAGCCAAAGACTGCATATCACCTTCTGGATTAGCATCTAAATCGGTACTCAACTGGTTAAGCTGAGGCGGAATGCGTGAAAGCGCGTCAGCCACCACATTAGATTTCCCAGGTTTGTAGATGAGTTCGCAGTTATATTCCTCTATACGAGCCTTCCAGCGTTTTAGCTTCGCATTGAAGTTTCTGTTGCCCAGGGCAAACGTTAGAGGTTGATGGTCAGTATATACTTTAATAATACCAGCACCATATAAGTAAGCCCGAAGGTTGTCCAATGACCAAATTATCGCGAGCATTTCTTTTTCAATGGTAGCGTAGTTTTCCTCTGTTTTATTTAATGAACGGGAAATGTACGCTATCGGCCTATCTCTACCCTGGTCGTCCTGCGAGAGGACAGCTCCGATGGCCCAGTTGGGCATCGGTTGGGCGGACAGATTTCCGGCGGCAGACTTTAGAGGACATCAGGGGCTTAATTGAGGATAAGCAAGTTAGAAGTAATATGGCTCGGAATAAAAATAGGGACGAGCCAAGGTCTTATAGCCCGGGAGATGAAGTTTTTGTTGCAAATAAGCAAATAAAAACAAAAGAAAAAGCGAGGTTCAGATCCGAAAAGGTACAGGAAGACAACAGGGTAACAATTAAAACCAGATCAGGAAAAACTTTCCACAAATCTGATCTAAGAAATTGAGACGTGGTTTTCACATATAAAAAAGAAACGCGAAAGGAATAACAAAATTAATAAAAGTAGGTTGTGGCAGCTAATGAAATATTCCACCCATTCATACGCTAATTTAACACACATTGACGACATTAAGATTTTATAAAACTATATAAAAAATATAAATAAGAAATGAATTAAAAAATACCGAAAATATAAAAAAAAAGTACAAAATATGAGGAAAAAAATATATAAAAAAAAATAGAAACATAAATACACAAAATGTACCGTACCCCCACACACTATGTATTCTTAGAACAACTTAAACGACCAGATATTTACAAATTGTCTTTTTGTAAGCTCGATTTCTGCATGTGTAGTAAATCCTGCCCACGTTTACAAGTACGAGGGGCCGGTGATCCCCTTGCAGCACGGCGAAGTATGGAGAATCAACGGTGTTTTCAAACTGGCACACCTCGTCGATCTTGCAAGGATGACCAGACTGGCTGAGGAAATCGGACAGGAAACGGTTGCCTTGGCGGATAAGAGAGCCGAAGCTCTTGTCAACTACTACCTCAACACAGCTATGGAGGGAATCAACAGGCTTACCGGCCGAGCGCGGCGCAAATCTCGCTCACTGGACTGGCTGGGGGCGGCTTGGAAATGGATAGCTGGATCTCCAGATGCTGCTGACTGGAACGCCGTCTTAGCCGCGCAAGCGACGGCTTCGAAGAACAGCGACCAACAATTGAGGATAAACGCGCGCTTGTTCGATGCAACACACGAATCCGTCGAGCAGCTAAACAACGTCATTGCAAAGGTTTCCGAAGTCGTCAGAGCTTGCCAGTTGGCTAAAACCGGCATAGTCGACTCAAATTTGCTGGACCATGGCGAAATTGAGACCATACTGAGGGAAGTGGACAACCTGCCATATAGGAATGTGATCGAAGCCATCGAGTTCTCTCGGCCAACCATTGTGACCAATGGAACCTTGTTGCTATACATACTAGCGTTCCCTAAGGTTGCGGTTGAGAATTACCGCCTTATGCACCTGTACGCGACAATAGGCGAAGGGAAACAGATTATACTGGAACATCATAAGCTAGCCACAAGCTCGAGCGAAACCTATGCGGTCCTAGGAGATTGCCTTTCTATCGGCAATACCACTGTTTGCCGGGAAGAGGAACTGCAAAAACTGGAGGAGGCTAGCTGTATCCCTCGGCTACTGAAGGGCGGCCAGGCTAAATGCTCATATCAAAGAAGTAACCAACGAGTGGTTAAGCAAGTCGACGATGGAATGCTCCTCCTGACCAACTTCAACGGAACTCTGAGAACGGCCGCAAAAAACTACGACTTGATCGGCTCCTTTATCATCCAATTTGACAATGAGACGATAACGGTCAACGGCCAAAACTATTCCAGTTACTCGGTCAGTCATCTAATGGCGATGCCGGCCGTATTGAGCCACATAACGGCCAGCAACTTTCAACTTTCCCTGGAATACGTCCACGACGTGAGCATGAAGAATTTGGAGAAGATGTCCAACGTGGCGAGTGAGCTACTAGCCTCTTTTCTCACCGAGGCGGCACTCGCTATCTGCATACTCCTAGGCTTTTATTTCCTATGGAAGAAGCTAATGTCCACCAAAGGCATGCCCGATGTCCGCGGGATTGCCGCAAACTTGGAAGCATTGGGCCAATCCGAGCTGGGCAAGGCTCATTAATCTGCGGGACGCAGATCTTGAGGGGGGAGGAGTTATGAACCCTTTTCTTGCGCTCTTCGTCACACCCCCTCCCACCGGCCTGTCTCACACGCGCTTCCTCCGCTTACGCCACTTTACGGTCACTCAACCCCCACTTCACAACGCTGACTTCGTTCCCCGCCCTTACCCATCAATACAACAATGTACCCAACGACCCGCCGGCTGCGATGTGCCGCGTCTGCAGGCGACACTTAGTTGCAGCCTAACTGCTGCGCCCGCAAATAACATTGGGAACGCGATCACGCTGCCGACGAACTGCTGCGTCTGCAACTTACGCCTGTTGCTATGGTACAGCGGAGCCGCCGGACGTTGGATAAGCGACCGCCGACTTAGCACGGGTCATATTTCGGCGACTTGGCCGACTGCTATGCGGGGTCGCCCCTCACCCTGCCCCAGCAGCGAACGCTGTCGGCGATTCTGGAACCGTAGCTCTGATGGGAACCAGGCCCGGTCCCAGTCTTCAGTCTTCGATGGACACACAACTGAGGCGCTAGCTGATAACTAATCCAAATTAATCTTAAAGAATTTATAATAAAATCAATTACAAGCTGAACTCTGTCGACTAATACTCTGGAGAAACACAGCATGCTAGCTGTTACATCAAGGTGAGGTATTCGGCAACGAGAGCCGCAAGTATGACCTGCGTTAACTTATATATAATTCAAAATCGCTTTCTTATGTATTTTTTGCCAGCATTTTCCCAGAATTTCGTCGAGTGTAGTTCCCAATCATTGCCACAATTCATCAAGTATGCAAACACACGCGGCCGAATCAATCAATGGCGAGGAGTAGGAGTGCATGGAGAAGGAGGAGGATGAGGAGGAGTTGGTTGAGAGGTCATCGTTGCGATTCTGCGATTCAGCAGTTCCACAGAAGGTGTCGTAATCCTGGACGCAAGGGTGCACGGCCCAACTGGCAGGGGCAAGTGCGTCCTGTGCCACCAGATGACGCACGATGCGGCCGGAAAAACCCAAACCCAAAATCGAAAACCGAAAACCTGGTCAGAGTTTCCGAAAACCGAATAGCCAATATCGAATGCGGCACAATAACCCGATTGTCTGCGAATACCCACGATGATCTAGAATCGCACGGAGCACTCTCACGCATCCGTGGCCATATGGGTGCGGCCGGATCGGAAATTCCCAGGACAGGTAGAATTCATTGGATGGGATGTGGATTGGAATTGGGATTGGGATTGGGACTAGCACCAGGTCGCAACGCCCGCCAAGAAGCCAATTTAAATAAGCAGCATAAACAAAAGCGACAGCGTTTTATGATCCCCGCTCCTTATCCTTGCACAAGGATATCGCCATGGCCGCGCAGGTAGGAACAGCAGACATGGCGGCAATGATGCGCCAACCGCACTGCTTCGTCCTGGTCCTGGTCGGATGGGCTTTTCCCACGCAACCGCGACCTTATCTGCGCCCCTTTTATGAGGCTGCATCTGTTTTCGCACCTCGCTGCCGTTGGCATTATAGCCACATGTGTATGGTGGGAATTTCCGCTCGACCAGCCTACCTGTTCCGCTGAAACCCGTCGATCTCCCGATCCTGAGCTTCCACACACAGGTCAGTGGGCATCAATTGGCCGCCATAAACGTATAACAATCAATAGTGAATCCTTTATGGTCAACTGATGTCGTAGATACTTCAATACTTCGGTTAAATGATGGCTCAAATGAATAAAATGAGTTGCTAAAATCAAAAGTAGGTGAAAACTGGAAATCTTTTATGATTAGATGTTCTATATTATATATTATATATATTCTATATTAGATATTCTGGCATTTAAATTAAATAGTAATTCAATATACAAATAAGTTACTGAGTGAGTAACTTGTAGTTTTATAAAGGCATTTCTATTGAACCTCTAATAAATAACAATTCAAATATGTAATAATCGTAATTTCATTGGATGTGGTACTAAACTATATAGCTTTACCTGTATCTGATCGTTTGCTTTGACTGATCCCCCAGATCTGCGACATAATGCCAAACACAAGCAACTTGTTCGCCGGATCTTCGCAATCCCAGCCGGTTAACTACCCGATTTAATCGAGCACCGGCAAAACTCTTTGAACTGATTTGCTATATTTCCATGTCCATTTCCCATTTCCATAACCATGTCCGTGTCCATGTCCAAGTCGTTGTCCATTTCGATGTCAGTCATTCATTTTTGTGCTCGACTGCTAATGCCTTAAAGCCAAAATCCATTTGGTCGTTTGGCCATATAATCCAACATTATACATCAAATATGGCACTTGAAAGCACCGCGCGTCTGCATGCCAATTTCAAGGCATTTCATACCATCATATCCCACCGGAATTTTCCGATTTTCCCCCATTTTCCACCAGCACCATCCCACCTTGCTGCGATCGCACTTGTCGCTGGCGCCGGCGCCTTCAGGGTCGTCAATTTTTTGAGCGACATTTCGAACCGGTGGCTAAAATCACAAAAGCCAAAAAGCCAAATGAAAAAAAAAAGCAACTAAGCAACAAATGAAATTCGAAAACAAATAAGCGATTTTGTTTGTGGGGAAAATGATGATGATGATCGGCGCCAGACGGACATAAAAACGCCAAAACGAAACGGAAAGGAAGCCTGGGAAAGGCGCATTTCCACTTTGTTTATTCGGCGCCCTGAGCTCTTTTTTTTAATGGTTTTTTGGCCAAATGGCCAATTAATGCGATTTACTTGATACGCTTTTGCATTTTGTTCGCTGCGTTTACGACGGCGGATATTAATTAATTTGCCCGTCTCCGGGGAGCAATTCCCATTGTGCCCGTCAAGAGTCCACCTAGCATCCCAGTTCGCAGTCCAAACCTGAATCCCAATCCCCATAACCGAGTCAATGTCGTTAATGTGGCCATAAAGCAAATGCTTTAACTTCTATAATTTGTCTGCACTTGGCAACGACCCACGCATACTAAAACATACCATGCTATATACACCAACCCATCAGATCTCATCCAATTCAACTCAATCCCATCCGATCCCACCCACTCCTAGATCATCGCAGCGAATGATTCATTAAAGTGTAAAGTGCTAACTAATAGTCGAAAAATTCATTAAATTAACTCGCGCTATGCTCGTTTTTTATACATGCATACATGCGTATATTGTTGAATGTTTATAAAACAAAGATTTGCTTTCTTTCCGACTTTCGTGGCTGTTTTATCTGTTTTCGCAGGCGAACAAAGGAGCATCGATCGCTATGCACTTGATGGACTCGTTGATACCCTCTGGATTGAATATGGTTTTTATGTCATGCAATATATTTCCATAATATGTATATATGTTTTTGTGAAAGTATTATTTACATTGAGGCAGGCAACAGGAAATCAGTGGGGTATTGGTATGTATGAGTTACTGTGCGTTGGTGTGTGTGTGGCATCCAGCCATGTGAGGTGACTCCATCCAGGAATGTCTAGCTCTTCCAGCGATTGCCGCAATCATCGCACATGACGAAGGTGATGATCGGTTCGTCGCCATCCCGGATGTGCAATTGGGTGCAGTTGCGCTTTTGGCAGCGCTCACACTTGAACTGATTCGTCTTGGTGCCCTCCACGTTGCCCAACTGAGCCGCATTGATCGAGTCCTGGACGTACTGCTGGCGCATCTGCTTCAGATCATCGCTGGCCATCTCCTCGGGCGTCATGCGGGACAGCTCCTGGGGTGTTATTAGGCCAACAAGGAACTTCTCGCGCAGGCCAGGATTCTTCGGATCGCGCAAGTTGGCCAAACGCGAACGAATCCGATTCTTGTATTTGACCTGGCAGCTGGACAGCTCCCCGTAGATGGCATCCTCCAGTTGGGCGGCTTTGTCATGTGGATCGCCACATCCCGGCGGCATAGGGCCCGATTTCAAGGCGGCAGCCAACATTTCGCGGCACTTCATGCGAACTTCGAAGGACATGGCAGCAAAATCGAAAGAAAGTCAAGTGAATTTATTCAACGAAAACAGAAAGCACAATTGTTAGATTGTGATTGTTAGATTGTGATTCTTAGATTGTGATTGTTAGATTGTTGAGAGGAGAATGAGAGATGTCTAAGCTGACAGGAATGGCAAGGATAACGAAGTTTTTACTCGACATATCAGCTCTGAATAAGGATTTATTATGCAATATTTCTACTTAATCATTTCATAGCATTTACTATTAATTGAAATAGATAAATCTACCTATGTATAAATGTTAGATTTGGGAATCCCCGTCGTAATATATCACTATTCCATAACGCCCGAAATGTGCTAAAATTGAACACTGAAAGGAAAACCAAACACAAATGGAAATCGAAATCGAAATGGAAATGATATTTCCCATTTAGTCTATATGTTTGTGTTTGTCGTTCCGCTTTCTTTGTGCGCCGCTGGCTTTTGATTTCGCTAATCGTCTACAACAAACAGCGCGGAGATGATCTAATTATTGACGCACGAATCCCGCAGAAGCGCCAAAAACAAAAGGAAAATGAGTAATAAAAAAAGGAAAATGGGAAATGGAAAATGGTAAATTGAAAATTGAAATATTGAGAAGCCAAACAACAGCCGCAAAAGCGAGCGAATTTGAAAACAAAATCGAATTCATTATCCAAGTCATTAGCTCTTTAGCGAGTCGTTCTTTTTATTGTTGCCGGATATAAATCTGCTAATGTACTTAACCACACAAACACCCGCACCAACCACCCACCCACACCCCCACTCGCCCACTCGTCCCACTTGGCTTCGCTTTCGTCCCACTGTGCGTGCGCGTTTTTCTAGCGTTTTAAAACGCCTCCGCCGACCTTCAACTGTTAAACTTGACGACCTCAGCGAAACATAAACAGCCGCCACCGATTCGAAGCTACCCAAATACAAAGATACAAATGTATCTATCAATGGTCTGGGGAATTGGTTCACGGCCGTTAACTGACCTTGGCGGCCTTTTGTCTTTCGTCTTTCGGCCAACAAGGCATTTGACTTGGTAAACAAGCCCCAGAACAATGGGAAAACCTCCAACCTTTGTGGCCAAAAGAAATCAATTTTTCCTGATTGAAGAAAATGAAAAGAAAGTGTGGCATATATGAGGGGCAAACAAAGAAAATCAATGAAAATATCTCAAATAAGTTCCTGTTTCAAACTACTGTTTACAAAACTAGAGCTATTGCCATTCTTAGTAAATATTAAATAAAATCAAATTGAAGAAAAAATCTTTAAAAATAATAACTAACTAAACAATGTAGTTTAAGTATAATATATTACAAAATATTTGAATGATTACATGAAGATTGATGAAGATTTACCAATGACCAGAGCTGCAACTCCTGCAGAATAATCAATTATGTGTGAATAAAAACTTAAAAACTTAAAATTTCCCACTTAAATAGTTGAATCGCAGTATGCAGCAATTTTCCACTAATTTAGCTCGATCAATTTGCATTTTCCAACTTTTCTAAAGTCCAATTGTTGGCTTGGCTGGCTGACTGGATGGATGAATCGATGGCTGGATGGATGGACGTTTCCCATCGCCGGTGTGCAGTTACATTCGCTGCCTATTTGTCTCCCGTCGCAGCCAGCCCACTGCCACGCCCACCCGCCCGCTACGCCCCCGGCGTGGCCTTCTTTCACCTTGGCTACGTGATGCCATGGCGTGATCGTGTAACAATGCGAGTGATTAGTACGCGCCGGCGTTCAAAATGCGCAATCCGCCGATGGCAGCGAACTTGCCTTGTTTTTTTTTTTTTTTTACCCCTTTAACTTTTTTTTCAACGTCATCGTTTTTTTGTTGTTGTTGTTGTTGGAGTGTAGATGCAGTTTTTGGATGCCGCTTGGCCACAAGCGATTCATAAACGGGCTATATGCGATTTCCGGGTCATTATGGCAGTCGATTGGCATGCAAAAAGTGAAAAAAATGAAACAACAAAGCACAATATTCTATTAGATGATTTATTGTATTAATATTACTGCTTAATAATTTTATACAGCTTACGAAATATATTTCCACTTTTATGTTAAATATTTAATACTAGTACAAGTAGTCTGTTTAAGTTATATGAGAATAATGTTTAGTTTCATAAACATAATGCCTCGACTCCACTGGGTATTCGGAAGTTGTCACGCCCCTTTTTTTCCAAATCCCTCGCTGTTTTGTTTTGTTGTGTTTCGCAGCTTTTGCAGTGGCCTTTGTTACCGCTGACTGTCTGTCTGTCTGTGTGTTTGCAGCTCCTCTGGCCGCCGATCGACAGCCGCATCCACAGCCACATCCACTGGATGGCCGACTGGTCGACTGGATGCATTGCAGCATGCGCGCATGCGCCGTGCACTCCACTATGCGACTGGCGGTCGAGTGAAATGATTTAGTGTGATTTATCTGCGAATTCCTTCTTTCAATCTCTTCTCACGCCACAGATCGCTACGGAAAAGGGCCTCTGGCCCCAGGATTTGTGGATCGGAGCAGTGGAAGGCGGAGGCCAGGCTGGCACAATGCAACAGGGAACATGGAGCATGGAGCATGGAGCATGGATTATGGAGATGGCCATAGTCGGGTTAAGCCCTGCTAAATGGAAGGAACGGGCCACGCCCACACCGCGAAAGGAAGGTGTTATAAAAGCGATAATAAAAAATTATAAGCTATGCCCCATAAATTGGCATTTAATAGTTGAAATTTACACTGAATTGACAGTGGCTCGCAAAAGTCGGCGGCGGCGTGAGTGGGCATACTAAATTATCACAAGCTGTTCGTTCAGGTAGGTCCTCGTGTATAGCCCAGATCCACATCCATACATATGCACATCCACCCGCCGCTGAAATGCTGGCGAGGATCAGACGATCCCCATTTTGGTGGAGCCGCTGCCGAGGGCAATCGTCCGCGATTTATGATGCATCATTATAACAATTTTTATTATGGTTATATTTTGATACGCACGCCAGCGAAATCATGACCATTTATGAAAAAATACGCCAAGTACAGTGCGGGCAATTTTATAAGCTCATTTTCCAACTTCCTGCGCCTTTTCTCAGTTGCAAAGATTTCAACACTTGCCTTTTATGGCCGCCATTTATTGATTGATTTGCTGCAATAAAAGAATCTATAAATAATTTGAATTGGATATAGTAATGAGAACCTTCCCACACTTAATGGCTGCATTTATCTAATCTAATATTTAAAAATAAAATACACACCCTCAATGCAATGACATAATTTCATTATTGAGTAACGATTGTTTTATCGTCGGCGACAAGCTAAAATAAATAACGTACGCAACTGATTAATGAATTAATTAAATCATTACCATAAATCAAATCAATGCCCAGTTTTGTTTTGTTAAACGCTTTGTGGGCTGTTGATTGTTATTGTTTGTTGAAACTAACGCCAAATACGACCTTGAGTTTAATAAAAAAGACGCTGGTATAATTAACCATGTCCAAGCTTACACGCATTTCAACCAAAAATAACTTTCAAAGATTGTAGAATTAAAAAAGTAAAATACCCAGATCATTTCATGCGAAATTCCGCACTTAAAGCCCTACAGTTTCGTCACGCACCTTCCGTTTCGCTGTGGTATCGTCTTCGTTTTTGGGGGGAGATCTTATCAGACTTTTGGCCATTTTATCTGGCACACTCATACCATCCGATCATCGTAATCATCCTCATTACAGCTGATAGTGGCCAGAACAACTTTATCTGATTCGTGTTGCAATTCGCTGACCTCGTCTCGTCTCGCTGCTCCGCTCCACTTTGTCCCGAGATATATAAAAATATGTACCTTAATATATATAAATACATATATAAATACATATATATAGCTAGCTATAGTTACTTCTTTGGGCTGCAATGTGAAATTTCGGAGAAATATTTATCTGCTTTTATGACTGACCATCAAAGTCTTAACACATTTTCGAGTCTGTTTGTTCTTGATTCGTGTGTCTTATTTGCCTTCTTTTTCCTTTTATTATTTCTTATGTACATAATTTATTTATTTGTGTTTTTTTTTTTTTTTTGGTTTGTTATAGCTGCGTTTTTGTTGGAGTTTCGAGTGTCAATTAGCGCGGCATTCGCTAATAGAGTACTTAGGGCCGATTACCGGGGTGAATCGAATCGGTTAAGGCCCAGTTAATCGCAGTGACATGATCGGCGGTTCCTTTCCCTCCTCCCCCTCTGGCAGCATGCCCCCTCCGAATCACCCTTCTGTGCTGTGGCAGACAAGCAGGCACAGAAGCAATGGGGCACTCACACAAAGTGGAAGTGGAGTGCATGTTGTTCGATGTATTAAAATTCCAACAATTAGGGAACATTTCACATGCCTTTCTAATAGCCAACAACGTGCTTGGCAACCCAGAGGGATCCGTGCATCCATGGATCGCTGGCTTGGTGACTTGCTAGATCGCTGCTGGATGGATAGATGGCTGGATGGCTAGATGGCTAGATGGGTGGATGGGTGGTGTGGTGTGGCATGGAGTGCCATGGTGTTTTGTGCACTCAGATGCAACAAGTTGATAGCCGGAGCTAGTCAAACCGCTTTGCTGCTCACTCACTATGCAATTTCACAGCGGCGAAACATGGGCGGTGGTGGAAAAGCGGAGGAAAAGTGGTGGAAAAAGGAGCAACTGCGGCAACAAAGGAACAGCAAACTGGAAGCAGAACATCAGCATGTTGGCATGTCAATAATCTTGTACCAGTCGTGTTGGAGGAGTCCCACGTGCACTGGGAGAAAAGGCTTACTAGGAATATGATTGCTGATATGCTTTTTAGTTTCTGCAGTTTAATCATACACAATTTATCCTATCCTTATCCAAGAAATACTATTAGTTATGTATAAAAATTCCAAGTTTACATGTATTTTTCCAAGTGTAAATGGAGTTGGGGAAAGCAAGAGCAAAAGCAAAAGCAAAAGTGGCAACAAAAGCAAGACAAGTTGCAAGTCAGCCAGGCCGACGACTCACATCGATCGATGAGACTGCATCCAGATCCCTGTCGCAAAGTCCCCGACCGAGATATCGATCTCGTTCTCAGTTCCAATTCCAATTTCAATTCCTATTCCGAATCCGAATCATTCGCCATTGGACGTGACTTGCCACTTCCGTTTCCAGTTTGCCACGCACTGCATTCAATCGAATCGAATTGAGTTCAATTCGATTGAAAACGAAATCCGATTTGTGCCATTCGGTGCGTCGTCGATCCATCAATTATATTCGCACTTTCCCACCAAGATCTGGGAACTGCGGTTCCCTTTCCTCCCGCATCCCAGAACTCACATCCCAGTTCCCACATCTCGAGATTCTCCTTGTTGTGTCACGCTTTGGCCAGAGGAAACACCCTGCAGCGCGATCGCAACCAGGTACGCCCACCCATCGAAACGCAGATACGTGACCGGTACAGTGAGCACGCACCGAGTGACAACGGATGAGCTGGCGATCAATAGAGTCTTCTGCGGAGAAACACAGCCTGCTAAACAGGGTGTCTATTTGGAGTAAATCGTCATCTAACCAAATATTTAACTACAACTAGCATATATCTCATATAACTAACTCAAAAGTAATCTAAGCAAATATCTATAAACTTATTAAACATTTAAATGTTTTTGTACATTTTATTTGCTATTAAATTTTGTAAGAAATTACTCATGGCATTATATGTGGCATATAACATTATAATATATATAAATATCTGTAAATTATCTTTAAATATAAAATCTTATGTGAGTTCGGATGCTATTCTTTTATATTTTTAAGAACAACATGAATTGAAATGCAATTGATTTGCTGGCATTGAATCGCAGACCTTGTCGTGCTGTTATCACCACGATCCCTGGGATTCCGTGTCCCCATGCCTCCATGTTTTCCATTCCGTTTCCATGCTGCCGACGAGACATTTTGGGACGTGGCCAAGCGAAATGACGCGAAGGTGGCCAAAAACCAAAGCCACATTTAACAGCCAAATAGCAAAAATCAAAAGCAATAGCAAAGCCTCAGCACCGTGCCAAGCATCAGCCATCAGCCATCAACCACCAACCACCAAGCAGCGAGCAGCAACCACTGAGCATTCAGCACCACCACGTATATAGCGCATATAGCACATATGTGGCATATAGTATAGTATATGCTGTATGGCATATAGCAACCACCGACATCGACATCGACCCTCGCACGTTCCACGCTCCATTGACAGAAAACAAATTTGCATTTGCCAGCCAGTCATTCCGCAAAAAACAAAAGAACAGGGCACTCTGAAAAGAATCGAATTTGAAATGGGGAAGCACCGGGTTTATGACAATCTGCAGTAACTTTAGCTCAATTGAAACTACAATTAGTAGTTCTCAAAATAAGTGTTTTTATTAGTAATTTATTATATAAAAATATTATTAGTAATATTACAAAACTCTATGCTTTGCCAAAGAATGAAATATCTTAATCTGTTTTCACAACTTATTTCTTGCCTATTTCAGTGAAAAACTACAGGGTAGAATTCCAGTCCAGAGGGAATATTGCGAAAGCATTTCCCTGACTAATCATGGCCGAAGAATCCCATTAGCAAAGGTCCAAAATAATTCGCAAATTATTTGAGTTAAGCTGAAGATTATGTGCTAGAAATTAATAACGCGCTGAGTCAAGCATGAGAATGGCGACATAAATCTTGTGATGATTTTAAAAAGATTTGCATATAATTTCCTCGCTAGCCTGTTGCTCATATAAACATAACCATGTTCATGTTTTTTATTTTTTATTTATTTTTTTTAAATATTGCAATATGTTCTTTGATATTTAATTAGGAGCAGACAAGAATTCAGCACAGTTTAGAAACTATTTTCGTATTTTTTTTTTTGTCTTGCCTAATCATGTGTCAGATTTGGTTAAAAGTTTTTCGGGAAACTACGTAAATCGAATATTTGGCAAAAGCACAGAACTTGTTCCAACCAGAAATCATCTAACCGATGGGGATTTTTGGTAATCCTGAAATAGGGGCTTTCCTTACGGCGGCTTAAGCTAACCTACTGTCCACATTGCGTATACGCCATGTCGCACTCGAATGTTGCGCATACGCCGCGTATGCCCGATTAGCGAACTAGTATTTAAAATACATAAATAATTGGCCAACAATTTGCGCTGTCTGCGCACACTGATTTCACTGATTAGGCCATCCTCCTCCGCCTCCGCCTCCTCCTCAATCTCAACCTCCTCCACCTCGTCCCGTCCCCGTTTTTCTAGTTTTCTAGTTTTGGTTTTTGGTTCTGGTTCGGCATTGTTTTGTTTTTTTGCTTAATTTTTGAATTTTTTTTGTATTTGTTTTTAGCCCTGTTATCTCGACGATGTATCTGCGCTGGCCGGTGGTCGATGCTCGATGTTGTTCGATGTTCGGTTGTTTCTGGCTGAGATGCTCACTGTGCCGTCTGGCCATTGTGGCATTGTCTTAATTATCTGCGGATTTCGTACTCAGGCCGTGACTATCTATTGCCGCCGCCGTGGCTTGACTCATCGCCATCATCACCACCTCGATTCGCATCTAGCATCTAGTATCCTCCTCATCTTCGTCTGCATCCTCGTCCACATACACAACCACATCCACATCGTCGTCATGCCCATTCCTCGTTCGCATTCCCATTCCCAGTCTCATCATCATCGTCACACGGCAAGAATTTAGATGGTTTTGGAAAATGTGTTAATGGGCTTAAATGTAATTAGATGTTAAAACAGGAGAAATATAATACGGTAAATATATAAGATAATTTATAAACATTTTAAACAGCATTTCAATTAACTACAAATTGAAATTAATATTCATCTTTGTTTGCAATTATGAGTTAGGATAACGTTTCGTTTATAAATGTTTTATCATTCATATCATGTGCTGTAACCAGAATTAGCCATTGTTTGTTATTAACTACTATTGTTTTTTATTTTTTGAGCTGATTTTGAAGAAATGTTTGTCGTGCAGTGAAAAGAGCAGCGGCTACACAATCAACGTCACCGTCTTGCTTCTATTTTTCTCTGGCAAGATCACGCGCCTCTATGCGATCGCTGATAAAATTATATTTTTTTTTAGCCCGTCTGTGTTTTTTGTTCTTATTATATTCTTCACTTTTTTGCGGATTTATTGTGTTTATTTTGTTGTTGTTTTTTTTTTATATTATTTTGGACAGCATAGCCGCCGTACTGTGGCCATAAACATTTGCATTCGCTTGGATTGCATTTATTTATTGAATTTGCATCATGTGCTAGGTTCGATTTATAGGTAGCTATATATAGTAGGTAGTAATATATATAGATATATATATAAATATATATATCTGTATATAAGGATAAGCCCCCGCACGTGCCCCTGACTTTATGATCGCGTGCTGTTTGTTAGCCCGTCGCTCTTTGTTTGTTTCCTTCTCCGCCGGCTTGTTTGCTTACCTTGCCTTTGCTTTACCTTACCTTACCTTGTTTGCACCCCTTTTGTATTGCCCCCCTTTTGTATTGCCCCCCCTTTTGTATTTCCCCCGCCCCCTTCTATTGTGCCCCCCCCCCCCCCCCCCTTGGACCAACGCCCATGCCAAAAGGCACTAATTGCCGCCGCATTTGCAGCTGATTTGGCGCTAAGCGAATGCGAGCTGCCAGGCAAATATTTATGGGGTCATTCCCGTCTCGTGTCAGCCGCTGGCCAAAAAGCCAAAACAGCCAAACAGCTTCAATATCAGCTAGCTACTATGGCCCTGAAGATTCCAACCAAGTTGCTAATATAGTAAATAACAAATTTGATAACAGTGGGGAGCAACCTGGTTTATCTACTAATTCTTAATCAAGCTAAGTTGCAAATGTTTATTGCAAAAATTATATTACAACAATAAATGCCAACTTATGATAGTTGCGATAATTGAAAAAGGCTCCAAATCAATTTAATATGCCATTTGCTACTTATATGTGCACATCTTATGCTTATTATGTATGCTATGTATATATTATATGCCTGAAAATATTTGCATATGTAATTATTAAACATATATTTCTGAGCAGAATTATATCTGCAATGTCAAAAATATAATAATAATATTTAAGAAGAGTGTTTCAGAGTGTTTAGCTTCAAGTGCTATTTTGAATATTTTCAGCACAATCAATCAGTAGCTTATGACATATTTAATACACATATTTATACCACTTTCATATTTATGAATATATATTATTTATATTTATATATTTATTTCTATTCAATGCACTTTTGTGCCAGCGGAGCATTGCCCAATTTCCATCGAAATCGCAGCGATTTTCGCGCTTCTCGCCAATTTCCATCACGTCGCAGAATCGATAAGTCGGAAATTCAGAAACTCAGAAAAAACAGAAATTCAAAAAGTCGGGACTGTGACTTCGACGTTCGATCGTGACAGAATATGAATTGAAAGGGAAACCAGATTGCTGGCACTTGGACTATGGGTATGGAGATAGATGGCAGAGGTACTGGGCCTGTCCATAAGGTTGGATCCCATTGCGATGGTGTGTGTGTGTGTGTGTGTATTCATAGTTACACACATTCCCGAGCCGGTGAAAATGTTCTACACAACTTTGCTATGCGAGTGACTATTTTTAGACGTCCAGCACGAGCACTTGGCTGGCAAAAATGCAGTAACAAAAATAAATAACTTGGCCAACAGTTAGTTAGTTGTTGTGTGGCATTTGTTGTTTGCCTCGCCCCGCCGCACATTTTTTTTGATGGATCATCGCCGTCGTGACGTCAGCAAATGTTGTTTGTTCGCTGCAACGAAGGCGCAAAAATATTCGGCATATTTGTGTTGATCCCTAGGCGTCTCGAGTTTCAAAACCCTGAGAGCCCGAACGTCATGAAACGTAATGGATACAGCTCCTTCCGCCTGGCCACATCCACGGCACTGTGGGCTGTCCTAGGTTAGTTTTCACTGTACTCGAGTCGAGTGGGCGAGGCCAAACGCCTCACTAGCCGCCAACCAAAAGCTTCTGGCTTCCACGGGAAGACAGCGAAAGCCTCTGAAATGCCAAGCTGCACTGGAAAAAAAAAACAACTAAGTTAAGTAGTTGGTAACTTTTGTAAATATGTACATGCATTGGAAAGTAAGGAAAGTAAAATAAATTCTTAATATAACTAAATATGCTTACTTATGTAATAAAACCATTTAAGCTTAAAAGTGTTAAATCTTATGTTTGAAAAGAAGTTCTTAATTATTAGAAAACTCAAAAGTATTCATTCATATTCATTGCATTTTTATCCTGAAAAGTGGGAACGGAATTGCAAACTAAATGAATAGAATGAGATAATATGATAAATCACCGTTAGTTTCTAATAAAGCTACTAAGAAAGCGTTCTATAGATATCTCCAGGAACCAAATGTGTTCGAAACTCGTAATATCTTAGATCCTAACGTAATGCTCTTGGAAATGGCTTTCTGTGGCTACACATACACACACACATGGCTACACAGCGCAGATTTGTCGCCGCCGCGGAGAGGAGAGAAGAGGAGAGGAGAATCCACTTGGAGCCCGTCTATGTCTATTTTGCGAAGGGGAGATGGTGAGGTGAGCGATGCGGCGAGAGTGGGTGGCGACACTGGGAGCGGAGAGTGATGACACGAAAGAGAGAGAGAGAGAGCGAGAGATCGAGTGAGAGAGCGAACCGCTAGGTCTAGATCTAGGTCTATATGATTATATGCTGAAAACTTCAGTTTGTCAAAGATCGCGACGACCGAACGAACGACGCTAGAGAAACGCGCACCGAAATCGATGACCAATCCAAACGATAACGATTGCCAGGCCGCAGGAGTCATTTCGAAAATTGCGCGCGCGTTTTTGGCGACGTATTGCATATAAATCATATGTATATGTCCGCATATATGTATAAACGAAACGAACTTTTGGAACTCTTACCCATAATCTCGATATTCTATTTCATTGTTTCTTTTTTTTCCTGTGAAACGTATGTATGTGCGCGCGTCTGTGGAATGGTGCAATTACAGTCGTAGTTATTGGTTTTTAATGAACCTCTTAAATTGCCATTGAAGAACGTGAAAAGTGCCCGAAAGCGAAACGGAAATTATGCTTTACACTCATGATTATTAGTTGTGGAAATTGCAGCTTAAATCGCCATTAATCGACACACACATATGGGCGTGGGTGAATCGTTAAATAGTACTCATAGTGATTGCACTGCTACACTGCGTTTCGGCATGTTAAGGCTATAAGCTATAACCATTTAACAGAATTCTGCTATTGGAACATAAATAACTAAATAACACATAGCGACTTGGCAACGAAGTGCTAGCTCTTGAACAGATGAAGGTAATGATAAGATTGTCTTATGCGATACAATTCTGAAACGCACTGTACCTGCAGTACCTGAAAGCTCTTTCCCCTCTGGATTATAAGTCCGTCACTTTCGGTTTTAATGATCGCATTGAAATGGAATGTCATCGACCAATTTCAATTCCAATTCCAATTCCATTCCGATTCCGATTCCGATCCCGACCCAATATCGTCGAGATCGGGGCGACACACGCCCCAAAAACGAGACAATTACCCAGGAATGGGGCATGATTTCTTTTATTATTACTGTGTTTAGATCGAATCTGACGCCAAAAGGGCGACCAAAAAAAAAAAAACAAAACAAAAAACAAGACAAGAAAAAACGTAATCACAAAGAATGGGTAAAATCAATCGAACATCGATTCGATGCGGACCAGTTGCAGAACGGTAAAGGGGCAGATCGTTGGATAGCTGGGATAGATAGACAGATATATAGATATATAGATAGATAGATAGATAGATAGATCGATCGATCGATCGGGCGGTCGGGCGAATGATGAAATTTCCAGAGCGTTTCAATAGCAACCGGCAACGGAAAGAAAAAGCAACGGCGACCGACAACGAACCATTTACAATTCCAATCGAATGGCAATTGTTGTCGACTTGCAGCATGATTCAAATCGAGGGCGTGGCAGAGGAAATGGGGCGGGGGGTAAATACCTAGATTGCCGCGATACTCGATGACGCAGCCCAGGTACTCTCGATCGCTTGAAAGTCGCCAGATACTCGTAGTATCTAGCGACAGTGATGAAGAGTTTAACTGCGCTCGGGAAATCCATTATTATCATGCCACTGATATGATAACCAAGCATTGAAATGGCTAAACAACAATCTGTTAGTTAGATTGTGTGGTTTTATTTCTACCATTAAGCTAAGACTAAAACTTCCATCACTTAGTTCAAACTTCAGCTTGTCACAAGTCCCATTCCGACCATCAACTGATCAAACAATCGATCGACGGATCGTTTGAGATTGTTTGATCGTTCGATGATCGCGATAAGAGGAAGAAGAAGCAGCGGAAGACGAGCAAAACTTAACGATGTTGGCCAGTTGGCTAACTGCGGTTTTACTGCCACTTTACTTGCTGTTTTGTCTGGCAAACAAAACATTCGCACACACATGACACACACACGGCACACATGACGTATACGCGATATTTTTGGCCTGCTCTCGCACAGAAACAGCAAAACGTAGGGGTGCGAGCGGGACGGGTGGACTGGCGAAGGGAGACAGAGCTACACGAATCTCTGTTGCTAGGGTGGCACTTTGTATGTGGGGGGTTAGTCAGCTTATAAATAATGGAATTTCATCTAGGTGCCTTCTGAGGGCCGCAAACTATGGTGAACTTTCGTACGATGGAACCTCAGGAAAATTACTCAATCGAATCGCACAGCATTTCCCGGAAATCTCCCATTTCATTTGATGCCTTTTACGGGTCTGATCTCTTTAGATTTTTAACTAAGCACTTTGAACTTAGTACTTGGTCTCTTTTCCATCGGTTCGCTCTTAATTCGTCCACTGTTTCTAACTGGTCCACATAGATGTCTCAAATGATTGGACCTTCTGGCTTCGATGACCATCAAATCAATTGCATGTGACTGCAGTGAAATAGTACTCAACCACACACGCATAAGTGCATATTTATGTAGTACACTTGAACAAATTTTGTTGAACAAATAATTAAAAACGAAAAAATACTTTCGGCTGTACGATTTTGTGGAAAATACAAATGTTTGCAGATTGAAATACTTCAGTATATGATTTTGCCATATGTTTATTACCTTGACAAATATAATATAATATAATTTCCTTTAAATAAATTAAATTTCTCATAAATTTTTACAAGCTTTTGGCTGTTTAAACTATTGACACATCAATATTGATTCATCAACATCTCCGTACTGTTTGTTGAAGTCAAGTAAGTGCATTTTCTCTCAGTGTGCGCATACTTTCTGGGCTGTTATGCAGTCAAAAGCCGTCACTTTGCCGCTTCTGTTTCATTTGATGTCTTTCTGTGTGCGTTTGCCGTTCGCCATTTGCCATTTGCCATTTAAATGAATGCAGGCAATTTTGCGCTGGTGGCGATGTTGTTGCTGCTGTTGTGATTCGCTTTTGATTGGCATCCAATTTATGATTGACAGTTACATTAGAAACGTCTCGGAACAGCAAACAATCGGAATCGGGGGCCTACCGCAAGATCTCGCCAAGATCTCGCATCTCGAAAAAGCATCGCCAGCCGAAGCATCGAAGAGCAGAGACCTTATGGTCGGATATCGACTTAGCTCACGCTTGTCAATCAAGCTATTAAATAATTTACAAACAAACACACACGCACACACACACATAGATGAGCACACTGAGAATCGAATTTATGAACTAACGTCTTGATTTACGTAGTCTTCGCTGGCTGAATGCGGTTTGAAGCTTTGACACCTTGACGGGCATTGTCAAAGAGTTTCACACTCAGCGGCACTCGCACACACCGGCTACTGTTCTATCGGATTACGCGGCGTATGCGCAATGCGGCCCGCGCGAGAAGCGATCGAGTATCGAACTGCCAGCTAAGGCGGCAAGTGGAAAATGCAGTTTATCAGTTAAGTCACTAAGTCAGTTAGTCTAGTCAGTTAGCCAGTTTGTCAGTTGGTCAGTTAGTCGCTAAGTCGGCTAGTCAGCTAGTGTGTCTGTCAGTTAGTCAGTTAGTCAGTTAGTCACTTAGTCAGTAAGTCAGTTAGTCACTTAGTCAGTAAGCCAGTTTGTCAGTTAGTCAGTTGGTCAGTTAGTCGCTAAGTCGGCTAGTCAGTCTGTCAGTTAGTCAGTTAGTCAGCCCCCACAGAACAAAGTTGTCTGCCCGATATAGGCCACAATGTGGGGCTGTAAACAAAACTTGAACACTCGACGGAGCACTGACATAACCGCTCTGCAATCGACTGATAAGAAACTGCTATAAAATGTATATAGATACATATTTATATATATATATATATGTATGTATATATGGGCTTGCAATTGCCTGGTAGGTGGGTGCCGTAATATTAATTGCCAATGAACCGCGAATGGAAATGGGAAATGAATCTGGCCATGGAAATATTATTTTGATAAACTAGTAAGCAGTAATTAGTTGTAAATAATATTTATTTACCAATAGTAGTAAGTAAAGTAGTGAACCAATTGGAAGTTAATACTTACTTTCAATATAATTTTGCTGTTTTTATGTGCTTTATAATTCGATTTCCTAGTTCATCGTGACCTTCGGGCTCTCGCTTTTCTTTTGGGCCGTTCAAAGTACAACTTGGCCGGAAAACAAAAAGAACACACACTTTTCCCCAAAGGAAAATGCCCACCGAGCATTTCCACTGGCATACAAAGTGTATTTGCCATCGCTGAGTGCGCACAGATTGTTCAGATATACTGGGCGACTATATGGCAATATGGCTATATCTTTGCATGGACATACATAGATATAGCTATGCTGTGTGTGTCATGTTGCTGCTATGCTGGCGACGTTGACGCCGACGCTGGCGTCGACGTCGGCAGAGCTAGCTAAAACTACATAAATCAAAGGAAAAGCATTTTTCTGTTTTCTGATCGTCTAGCTGAAATTTGCTTTTGTTTTTTTTTTTTCGGTTCATTTATATTTCTCGCAGTCGTTTTTCTCTTTGCTTTTCTTGGCGATTGTTGATTGCTATCGTTGTTGCTATTGCAATGGCATTTTGTACGCATGTTTCAGACATTTAACATTTCGTTTTTTTTTTTTTTTTGTTTCTATATAGACAAGAGACAGATATCGTTCATATACATACATATAGAGGCAGGTTTTTTTTTTATTTGTTTGCGGCGGGGCCGTGAGGCCAAAACATTTATAGGAATATTTCAAATTGCAGACGACGACGCCTCAAATGAGGCTGACAAAAGGAAAAGCGACAAAAAAGCCAAACATAAATAAAGCTGAAGGGAAATATAAAATTGGAGGTAGAGCAGGCGAGATACCCTGTAATTTGGTGGCCATAATATCAGGGAAAATGCCCATTAAAATGGTGCTCAAGTGCAGCAAAGAAATTCATTAATTTATTAATTAATTTATGAAAATTATTGAAAAATGCATTATTTTCAGTCGAGTGCGTCGTTTTGAAGAAAAAGTCCTGCGGCATTACTCGCTTTTCTTTGATGTTCGCCAACGTGAAAACACATCACTATCAAAAATAAATATTCCTATACAATTAAATGGCAAAGCTACCTGAACTTTTTCCATATATTTAAATGTATTAAAAGTCGTGAAGATTATGCCATTACGATCTGGTTAAATATAGCAAGGCAGCCAATTTAGATGGTTTTTATCTTATTTTTATTATTTTTTTTTCTAATTGGAGATCAGCCGAGAGATTTAGGAAACCCTGGACCAGTGATGAGTATATCAAATATGAAATTAATGAAATTTGCGGCTAAAAGCCAAAGCGTGTTGTTTGCTTTTCCTTTGTTGATGCCGTCTATTTTGGTGCATATTATTTCATACGCCTTACATTCTTGGTGGCTTCGATTTGGTTGCTTTTAATAAACCGAAAAAAACTATTTTAATATGTTTTATTTATACTTAAAATGTGACACAAATGATTGTTAACGATATTGCGAGATGTTATGTGTGGCGGCATGATAATAAAAACGCAACTGAAGACCAAAATAAAGTAGAGAAACAAATCAAAATGAAATGGAAAGGAACCAGAAACCGAAAGCAAACCAATTAATTAGCGAAATCCCCTTGCAAAACCGCAGAAATTTTGTCACATACCATATAATACGTATATATATATGTATGTTTTGGATCGGCAGCTCCAATTCGAATATTTCAGCTTGTCATATTCGCGCGCATTATTTATTAGCAATACTTAATATATAGTTGACGATGGCTCATTTTTTTCGCCTCTTCTGCTTTTTAATTGCTCTCACACGTGCCGCCTGCTTTTTGTGTGAAGAACACTTATACCCATGATGATATCTGGTCTGGGCGATGATGATATGTGGAATGTTTCGGCCATAAAGGGACGCGCTGCGCCGTTTTAGCCAACTGATGAAGAAGTGCCTCCTTTCCTGGCGAAGATTCGCAGAATGGCAGGCAAATTCCTTTTCGTTTAATCAATCTTTTTGTTGCAGGCCGGTTTTGTTTCGTTGCGTTTAGTTAACTTTAGTTTTGGTTTTCACGATTCTGGGATTGTCGACTCTCCTGCGAATTTATCGCACTTGACACTTTTTCGTGGAATTTCACTATCTTTTTTTTTTTATTCAGGTACTAAAGTGTACCTTTGTTTGGATGGAAAACGGAGCAACTTTATGGGAATATTGGATTATTGCATTATGCATTGTAATTATTTGGTTTTTTCATTCAAACAAGCAAGCTGGAAAAACTATGTTTAGAATATATGTTGTGAAATTTAATCCATTTTTTTTGCAAGTGAAAATTTTATAGGATATACTTTTATTTTCAAATATTTTAAAAACTCTACTTTTTTGTTTACATGTTCAGATTGACAGCATTGCACGCTGAGCGGAGTTAGAAAAATACAAAAGTATTTGCAGACTTCGAAAATATTTCGAAAATACTTTCTAAGAAGGATTCAGACGCGAGGAGTTTCCATTTCGTGTTTCGGATTTGAAAAAATGGTTGAATGGTGCCCTTTTTGATTGGCCAAAAAGGCCGGTTGCGAAAGAGAGGGAAGAGCGCGAGAGGCAGAGGGAGATAGCTAGAGAGGCATTGCAAAAAAAAAAACTAAAGTAGCGAACCTAATGTAACTAAATAGTTACTTTCAATATAATTTATGTTTTTTTGTATGGGCTTGATAAACCTAATGTAAACATATTCTATAATTTTTATTCTTCTTCTCATTGATTACGTCTTGTTAAATTTTGAATAATAATATATAATATGAATATTAAATGGACATGCATAATTATTATTCATGTAATAATGTGATTTTAATTTTACACGATGTAATAAAATGTAAAAAATTGCAATCACGGCTTAGTGTACATGTTTACATGTATTATTATTATTATTATTATTTAAAGCAGCTGTTGAAATCATTAAAGAAAATTATTTAAGAGAAGAATCATAAAATCTAAATTGTTAAAATATTAAACAGTCTTATTTTTGCCTGCAACATGTTGCTGCCGATCGTTAGATGTTGCTGCTGCATGTTGACGCTGCATGTTGCCGCTGCATGTTGCCGTTGCATGTTGCCGCCGCTTGGCAACTTTATAAACACGGAGCGGATTCAGTCGTTCAGGTTCAGTCGCTCTTGAATTGCGTGGGATTGCACATCGGTTGTTCGGCTTTTTGGGTTCGGCATTTAGAGAGATACGATACGATACGATCCGATACGATCCGATCCGATCCGATACAAAATCAAATTCAAACCGCACACTCCCGATCCGGTCGCCATATACACGGCGGCTCGCACCGCCAGCTATCTAGTAGATAAAAAGTCGCCGAGAACGCAGAACGCATATAGCGAAACGCCAAAAAAGTCGCGTTGTCGTAATCCCTCATCCGAGATCGACTCTATTTTCCAGAGCAAGCAACGCACTAGTGCTAAACCATAACTGTATATCCTAACTAAGGAAAACTAAGTCTCGAAACTGAAAACGAAAAGCGCAAATTTATGCAGCCGCCAAATAAAAACAGTAACCAAAACACAAAATACAAAACAAAAACAGCGAATCAAATAGTATAAAAAAAAGGAAAATAAATGAGGAATACAAACAGGCAAATAGAATAAATCCAATAAATCGGCGCGCGAAACTCGCGTGTGTTATCTAATCTGCAAGAGAAGTACAAGAATCGGGTATAGAATCGGTTCTATACTATATCTATACACCTGATATATCTATATCCATTGTGTGTGCGCCAGTGTGTGCGTGGCGACCTTTGTTTTTATATATTTTTTGTTGTTGTTCATACTGTGAAACGTGCTTTTTACAAGCCGGTCGTTCAAAATACATACTACAAATCCAATCAAATCAAATCAAATCAAATCCAATCAAATCAAATCATATACACATACATATCAGTAATAACAAAAAAACACATAAACATGGCCAACAAGCTGAGGAAATCGAACGCCATCGAATGGGCCACGGCCACCGGCACAGTGCCGCTCCTGGAAAGGAGCTGCTGCCACAGCGCGGACGCGCCACTGGAGCCCCAAGCGAACAGAACCAGCCACAGAGAACAAGCCCCCATCCTGCGCCACCTGAGCCAACTGAGCCACCTGCTCATCATCGCCGGACTGCTGATCGTCTGCTTGGCGGGCGTGACGGAGGGCCGCCGGCATGCGCCGCTCATGTTCGAGGAGTCCGACACGGGCAGGCGGTCCAACCGACCAGCGGGTAAGTCACCTCCAACTATTCCCAACTACCATATCTCTATCGTATCATATGTCACCAGCACCCATTAGCCGGTGGGCAAACAGAAACAGCGCCGGGTCGCTCAAATAGTTTGGGATTCTGTTTATCAAAGGCGGGGCAATCACTAGTTATAATATTCCAAATCAGCAGCAGAGTTTTTAATAAGTTATAAAAGCATATTTTGAGTTAGGAACACTAATTTATTTATCAGTGCTTAATCTACTTTCAATCGCACAACCTTAAAACTAGTTAAAATCTTTAGTTAACTTAGTGATAGCCTGTTGCTTTCGACATTTCTACCTCCGCTGCGATTGCATAAGTTGCCAATGCCATTGCGCATACGCCGTGTCGTCTATATGGCTATATGGCTATATGGCCGTGTATGGTGCGGGGAAATCCCCGTGATCGCAGGTAGAATTCCAGCCGGTGCCGAGGCGGGACCTGCTCGCACCTCTAATCCCGCCAGGGTTTTCGGGACATGGGATATTCCCGACGGCACAGCATAGCCCACACTCCCTTTTCTTTTTTATTGTTGTGCCCAGTTTTAATCCGGAAAGCGGGAATTCCCTTCCGCTCGCTGCCTGCACTGCGCTGCGCAGACGCGTCGGCGTCCGTAAGCCGCTTACCAAAAAGATATGGGTATAACCAAATGGATGCCTATATAGACCATTGGACCACTTATGGACCAGGGACCATAAAGCGGCACCCAATTGCAATTTGTTGCAACTCACACGCTTGATTAGCTGCATTTCCTGTTTGGCCCCCAATACTCCCTACACACACATACCAATATGTTATATATGCATATATAATATGCATGTGTATATTGCATACTATTATGTTCCCAAGTTGCAGTTTTTTTTTTTCCTTTTTTTCCACTATTTCTTTCTTGGTTCGCTGCCGTTGTTGCATTTTCAATTAAAAACAGATTGCGGTTTACGCTGCAGCGACTTTGAAACGTTACTCGGCTTACACACAAAATGCAGCGCGAGTAGTAATGATGATTAACAGGTTGTGTTAGGGCTTAGTTGATTCGCCGTAGATCCCGGGATTTGTGCCGGAACCGGAACGAATATCGAATATGCAACAGGCATACTGCAAATCTTAAAGTTAATCGGGCAGATCTATAGCTAGACAATCACAACCCACTAAGATAACTTGCAAACTAAGCCAGCTAGATGGAAACACTCTTTTGCCAGCCTCATCTTCCAATCTCCGCTGTCGTTCATCAAAGTTTCGCCCAAATCGTTGGTCGTTTTCATAATGCAGAAACGGCGAAATGAGTTGAGCACGGTAATTGGTACGGGCCACGATCGTGGGCAATCGTAGATGGCACACTTTGACGCCCACGCGCAACTTGGCTTGCATCCTACCCAATTCGGCACCCACTTCCCGCGATCTCTGTTTATACAAAGTCTTAGCATAATTTAGTCGTTATATGGCCGCGAGCCCCCAGACCCCAACCACCAGCAGACACACTTATCCGCCGTCGTAGTCGCAGTCGTAGTCGTCTCTCGTTTTTATTTTTAAAGAATGAATGAATGAAAAGCCAACGCACGGGGCAGAGTAGCAACAACTACGCCAAAACAGTTCTTTTTTTGGGCGTTCGCTGTTTTTCTCCCATTCCCCTCCACCACCACTAGCTTTTTTTTTCGTATTATTATTATTTTTTTTTTGCTTTTGGATTCGGAACCCAACTGGTGGCTAATCAAACGTCAAAGACCACGCAGACAGAGCCAGCTAACTACCAGCCAATTCGTTTTGTTCATTTCGCATTTAATTTAACTGATTAACAAGCTGACCGACCCCTTCGCCATCCACCATCCACCGTGCTCCATCCACCGTGCTCCATCCATATCCAACCATACATATACCATTCCCATCAGCTACCCACGGTGCCGCCATTCGTCAGCATAATTCATTTATTCAACTGTCTGCCGCCCAGTTAGGTGTTAAAAAGTTGTTAACTTATTTTTAATGAATGCGTGTAAAAACACAACACTCACACAGCCAGGCAAAAAGCGAAAAAAAACGGAAAAAAACGAAAAAAGCGACCGACAAAAAATCCGAAAAAAGGCAACGAAAAAAAAAAAGATCAAGATGTGGTGGATGTGCCTACAACAAGCCGCCGGCAACGGCAAAAAAATCGTTCCGTTCATTTCGTTTCGTTTCGTTTTGGGATCTCGGCAAACATATCATGATCAGCGGCGGAAAACGAAACGAAACGCGAAGAAGATGGAAGAAGCGGGAGCTGCATGCCCAAAACCGAAGCTTCAGATACACTAACGCTCAGATACATTTCAGAATTCAGTAGGCACAAAACTTCAAAAGCAATACCATTTTCAGTTAGATACTTCGGTACTTAGATACTTCGATATTTCGATTAATTAACAATCGATTATTAATTATAGAGCTTGCTGATTATATTTTGAGAAATCTATAGCCACTTTCATTGGACTTTAAGCCAGGGTAGCCAAATGGTGGGGTCGGCACGAAACACGTTAAGAAAGAGCGATCCAGGGGCGTGTTCCAAGGGGGAGTCAAAGCCAAAGCCATAGCCAAAACCAAAGACTGTCTGACGTTTGTTTGGGGCCGTCTGCGACAGCCACCCGAAATGAGCCACCGTCGTCGTTGTCAGTCGCATGTCAGCTGGCCAAAGAGGGGGACTTGGGACTTGGCCCGGTCCGGAGGTGCCTCCAATGGCTGCGATGGCATCAATCCCTCTTATGCCCGATCCCCCGGATCCCCCAATACCAAGCCGCCACGAGGAGGCAACGGTGCCAGGCGAAATGCAACCAATTTGTTGCATTTGCCACACAGACGCGTCGCCGCAGCGTGTGGGCAGAGGAAGCACTTAATGCCCACAAGGTGTCAAATTGCAGAAAACTCCGCTTCGCCCACCCCGAAAAAAGCCAACTCATAGGAAAAACAAAAAGCAACCAACCAACCAAGAAAACAGAAAAAAAGGCAAATCAGCCTATGTGTCTGGCGTAAATTAATTTGGCCAAGAGCGTAGGCAAAATAGATACGATACGATCTCATTGAATCGAATCCGTAGGCTCCACGCCGTTTCCGTTCCAATGAATGAAGTTGCAATTTGATTGAGCCAGCAAAAAGAAAAAAAAAAGCAACGAAGATATAGAAATAAATGACAGGAAACCTAAAAAAGAGATAGGCATTGCCTTAGCCGAGAAAGAGACGGACGTATGGTGAAAAGTTGACAGCTAATAACAGATTTGCGCTGGGCTCCTTCTTTTTTTATGGGCGCCATCCATCTGCATCTCTCGGTGGCAGTGGCATTTGCCATGCCTTTCATTAGCACATGCCGCATTCTTGCCATGCATTAATTATCAAGGCGCAATCAGCGCCACATGCCCCCTCCATCGCCTAAAACCCCCCCTAAAAAGCCCCATCTCAAAGGAACCACCTTATCTCGGGCCTTTCTCTAAATGAGAGATGCATTCGCACGCATCATCTAAATTGCGGATCGCTGATAGGCGGACTCTGAGAAGCGCACTGAAGGTTCTATCAGTGGCCGAGCATCAATTTGCCATTTTTCTGTGTGTATTTTATGATGGGGAATTGTGGGGGGATTGGGGAATTAAATTCAATGGTTCAACAAGAATGGCGAATCAACTGGTTGATTTATTGAAAAAACCTCCACAAATAAGCAACAGCATTGTTGATTAAAAACAAGAAATCAACAACACTCGAAAATATCGCTTTGAATTCATCAACAACATTGTTGACTGTTTCAACAACTCAACAACACTCAACATTATACATGGGCTACCCAAAAACAGGCCTAAAATGCATTTAATTGAAACACAAAAAGCACTGCAACTCATATATATAGTCAAAATATCTCATAGATGTGCATCGCAACCCCTTTGATGAGCATTTCAATGGCCAAGGCAAAAAAATATAATGAGTAGGCTGCATATTATTCGAATCGAAATTTTTTGGCCAACACTAAATATTTCGTATGAAAATTGCTGGCAATTTTTGCCGCCAAACCGAACCATTGGCAATTGGGCATGCAATTGCATAGCTCGACAATTAAATCTACCCTTTAATAGTCGCACATGGGGCAAATCTTTTGGTTAGCATCTAGTTCTCATTTGATTTTATGTCTTTTTTTTGCCTTTTTTCGATCTTTGCGCTGAAAACGCCCACCAAAACAAGAAGAAAACCCAAAAATCGCCCGCAAATCGCGTGTCGCGTGACGCGTTTTTGCCGGTTGTTGTTGTTGTTGTTCTTGTTGCTTGCTGCCCATTCATTGCAACCCCAAAAAAAGTACGAAATACAGAAATAAAAATAAAGTAAATTTAAAATACAAATAAAATAAAAAAGAATACATCCTCAGCATATTTGTGCAACTTATCAGCGCATTTAAAATTAGCTAGCAACAAGAACAACAATAACGAACACCGCCAACCTATTCGGTTGTTGTTGTACTTGTTGGTGTAGTTGTTGTAGTTGTTGGTGTAGCTGTTGTTGGTTTAGACATCTGTGCGGGGCAAGTCGCAGTCGCGTGATTTGGTTTGTAAATGGGAAGGAAGGCGAACACGAATACGAATGGCAGTGGGGTATACTTGCGTACATACGTATGTGCAATATACGTATACGTTATATGTCCATGGTGGCGGGGTGCGGCGAGGGGTTTGTATGAAAAATGCAAAAACTAAAACCAAAAATAAAAATAGTCATTGAAAATGTTTACGGCCAGGACGGGTCCTCATTGTTGTTGTTGTTGCTTGCCGCCAGTTCCAAAATAGCAAAAAGTTGAGAAAAGAACAAAAAAAGAAGGCAGAAAAGCAAACAAACTCGCACGCAACAAAAGCGAAAAAATAGGAAGATACAAATGTACATACGTATGTACATAAGCTGCAACACAGATACTATGTATGCATGTATGTCGTACATAAACGATCCATAGATCGTTTCGTATTCACCGACGGCAACCGAGTTGCAGTCATATCCCATAGACTTTAAGATCCAGCGATTTATGGCCCAGTCCGAAATTGAGTTTATCGGGGATTATACCAATTTAATTGCCAAGACAGCTTGGCTCACCCATGCTGTTAACTCTGAATTATTGAATGGCTGCGACTTCTTTCGCTTATCCAACGAAATGCCCTTCCTTTACATAAGCCAAAATGCAGCGTAGGGAAAAATGCTTTCTTTCTTTCGCTTTTTTGTGTTAGCAATTCTTGGCTGCAAACCCAGAAGAAACGCAAGTGAAAAGAAAGGCAAGCAAATGAAAAGAAAAGAAAAGAAAAGAAAAGAAAAGAGAGAGGAGAAACCGCAGCAAGCACAAGAACTGAACGAGCCCCCCTTTTTTTTTGATCTTATGGCTTTTTGGGGCGTTTCGCAGCGGCTTTTTCACTTTTGAACTTTGTTTTTTCTCCTTCCCTTGGAGCAATCGGTGGTGTGGGGGGAGGGGTGTGTGGAGGTGGGTGGTTGTCACACCTGGGTGGTTGGGTGGTAGGGGGGGTGTTGTGTGATGGTCATGTTTGCTCATCGGTTTGGTTTTGTTATTGTTTGCTTTGTTGCCACCGCCATACGATGTTTGTTTGCCCTCTCTCTTTCTCTCTCTCTCGGCGGCTGTCATAAATTATCAGCGACCACAAGCAATGACGCCCCCACCCCCCTGCCCCGCCCACTCGGACTACACTTGGGAAAAATGAGCTGCAGTTTGACATATATGTGTGCCCATTAAAAAATAGCTAAGACTACAAACTTTATTCTAGCTTCCAAATATTAAAGTGTCTATAAACATAAGCAAATCTGATAAGCCCACCCTCGTTTCTCTCAGTGCATCGTCTGCGAGCGACGCACTTAATCAACCATTAGAAATCTTCATTAGAACTGGCGTGTCCCCAAAAAAAAGAAAAAAAAAAATTCAAAAAAAGAGAGTACAGCAAAGGCATTTTGACTCTGTTTGCTTAGCACTTAAATAATTTAATTGCTTATAAAACAAACAAGTCGCGCTGGCGAACCATTTGAACAAATATTTCATTTAGTTTTATCGCCCCGTTTTTGTTGTTCGCCGCCTCTAACTCATTCCAATCATGCCGACCGACCGGCTGATTGATTGATTGATTGACCAATGGACTGATTGACAGTTCAACACTCGTAGCTGTCAAATTTGAAGAGCTCGAAAGAAGCAATCATCAGTTTTCCAAAAACCGCATCCTTTTCCCTGCCAAAAGAAAAAGAGAAAATTATATCAACATTTACTTAATGTGCTGGCCGCTTTTCATTGAATTTTATGATGGCCAGCGTTGAGCTTTAACATTT
This sequence comes from Drosophila simulans, assembly GCF_016746395.2. NCBI lineage: Eukaryota > Metazoa > Arthropoda > Insecta > Diptera > Drosophilidae > Drosophila > Drosophila simulans. The sequence goes on along the minus strand of NC_052525.2, from coordinate 15,066,562 downwards.
GCGCTAATTATTTTGCCACAATTAATTAAGGCGCAAAATAAAAATAACATTAAACAAGAGCAGAAAATAGCGCGGGGAGGGGGGGTGTGTAGCAGATAAATAAATAAATATACATATGTGTAGCAACAAACATACATATATGCGTGCTATAGATAAATGAAAACAGATTCGGCCTGGTCTATATATCGCGCCAAAAGCTATATGCACCGATCTGTGCTGATCTTTTAACTCAATTAAAAGCGCGTACGAGCGCCAAAATTTTCAAAGGCACTTCGCTCTGTCCCTGTATATACCCAGCTATATGTACATAAGGCATACATATGTATATATATATATATATATATATAAATATTCAGATGTGTGTGTGTCTACAAAAAATAGCCGACAATTCGACGCCGCTGGTTCTGCGTCATGTGAGTCAGCGGCGTCGACTGCAACGCATTTGGCAACAGGCGAAAATCTTCTGGTCCATTTTCCTTTTGGCCACCAAAAAGGCGACTGCACAGCTGCCCCCTCACAGCCACGCCCCCTTGCATTGTTAGGCCTTTTTCGTTGGTCCTGTTTTCTTTCGACTGTAATTAGCACATTGCAGAACCATTAGTTTGTTGTCTTAATGCCGCAAGATGCAATGGCGCACCACACAAATTGGTCAAAAAAGGAAGCTACAATTATAGTATATATTTAATTAATTAATTAAGATAATTAGGGTTGCAACAGCATATTAGTTAGCAACTGCCATATTTTCCACTCTTCATTTCTTACCAATTTGAATTTTAACAAATTTATTGTCGCCTGGCAACTGCAAGTGCTGCCAGCGAGAATGTCTTTAGTATTTTTAACATTTGTTTGCTAATGACTCGTATGCCACAAATGTTTGCCCAGACACTTTCGAGTTGCGTTGCCTTTTTGCCGTTCGTGCAGCATAATTTGTTGCACATCTCGCTGTGAGTGCATTGCACTGCGAGAAAATGGGCAATAATCGCGTGGACAGACGTGGCGAGGAGCGCGTACAAGTATGAAAATTTATTTCTAGACATTTCGTCTTAAATCAAACTTAAAAATAAAGCTTGTGGAATGCTCGTGCTGCTGTTTGTTGTTTCGCCCACGCTGCAATTTCACAAACATTTTTGCACAGAATATTTACACGGATATATGGTGTATATATGGCACGAAAATTTCGATGTTATTCCCAATCAGCTTGTCAATCAAATGGAAACGATCGGAAATTAATTCGTCCATAGCCGAAAATCGAATTCGTTTGGCTGTTAAGTGCATGGGCAAACAAACAAGTAGCGCAATTTTGCACAAAAACAGAAATTGGGCAATATTTTTATATTTTTTTTTTATATTTTTTTTATATTTTTTTTTAATATTTTTTTCTATATATATTTTTTTTTGTTATTATTTCGCGGTCATACATCAAATGTCTAGACAAATTGTGGCAACACACACACACACACACAATGGCCATATTGGCAAATGGCAAAAACAACAGCTGAGCCGAAAAAAAAACAGGAAGTGGAGTGTCAGTCAGTAGAGCGAGATAGCGCCAAAGATGGGCCCACAAAAAATTGGGCCAACTTTTCCACTTTTTACCAATTACGCTGTTTGATCCGCAAACAGTCGTAATCACAATTTTCTTAGGCCCAATTGTCATTTGGGCCCTATTTGTTTGGCCCTCTTTTTTTGTTAGCAACTTATCATATCGCGGGTAGCTCAAGTTCGAATTTGTTTGCTCACAATTAAATGAAATTTCGATTTAATTAATTTGATTGTTATGCGAGACACTTTCTGTGAAATGTGCGACAGGGCGAGATCAAGACTTGCAGTTCGATTAATGGATTTGCCTCGGGATTATCGCCTTCTATATGCTATACTTAAACCTATACTATAATTATAAATCTATTGCGCTCGTTGCTTATTTTCATTGTTTCGCCGATGCGTTCTTGTTGTATTTAAATTGTTTCGCACGCAAATAAAACTGGCGCCAATGACAAGGGGCAGCAACAACAACAACAAAATTGATAAACGTCGCGCGTCGTTAGCGCCACTTATCACGTATACGCCATGGCGCCCTCGCCAGATTCGGTGGTTTTTCGCCGCTTTTCGGTTTCGCTGCTTCTTCGCTTAGCTACTCTCAGTGGTTCAGGTGTTTCAGGTGGCTCAGGTGGTTCTACTGGTGCAGCAAAAACAAAATTTAAAGATACCCCAGCTATCACGTGTATTTGGCTAATTAGTTTATTGTCGCTCCCCCATTTTTTTCGCTGTCTATTTAGTTTTTACTACTCTTTTGGCGAGCAAATGCGAAAAAGCCAAAGGAGCTGGCCGATTATCGGGGCAGCAGCATATGGCAGAGATATGGAATCGTGTGTGAATGATGTGTGCGATAACCGCGGGGGAGCCGCAGGTGTCAAGCGGCGGTGAATGAATACACACAGAGAAATAAGCAACTTAAATTTATAATTTATATAGATATACTTAAAAAATATTCCATTTCGTATGCTACGCACTTGCACAACCTAAAAAAAAACTATTAACTTGCAAAGTTCGTAAAAATACATTTTAATATGCTAGCGTTTTCGGCGCGTTTTCAGCGCGACTTTGGCGCGTTTCTGTCGCGACCTTTTGTTTTAATTTAATTAATTTTCCACACACACCAAAAACTCATTGCCATGCGACTACGAAAGTTACCGATTTTGGTTCGTTTGTGGCGTTTTTTATTTTTTATCGGCGGCTTTTTCCTTTTGTTTCGTTTACATTTTTTATGAGTGGCGCCAAAAGTTTTAGCATAATTTTGCCGCGACACCGGCGAAGGTACATATATTAATAATATAACGCGTCGCGTTTTCGATTTGCATACGATTTGTGGCATTTTGTGCAAAGTTTTGCCGCTCGCACGCAGCCAATTAACAAAAAGAAAAAAAACAAAAAAAATAAAAATAAAAAACGTAATCCCAAAAATGTTTGCTAATGAAATTGAGACTATCAAAGTGGATGGATGCTGATGAAGCTCCTCGTGGTCGTATTTTTCACTATTTTTTCGATCTAATCCCACAATTTGACACTTGTTGGCGCCCCAGAGAGAGAGACGCCGCTTCTTCTTAATCCACTTAGCTACACTGCAATTAATTCGATGTTAGTTTTATAATTAAACTGGCTAAAATGATATTTTACCTAAAGAAAGCATAGTTTATAAAACTAGTTATCTCTTAGTACTTTTGCTCTCCTAAACCGCTTTTTTCCCATAGTAAACAGCCTGAAATATTTCTCAGTGTATTGGCTTGCATTTGTAATTGAAAACGCTGCCGGAAGCGACTCAACGCCTCTCAGCGAATGTGGCGCCAGTTTTTTTTTTTCATTTACTTATTTTTTTTTTCAATTCGCCGCTTTTCGCTGAAAACGTTCTGCAATTCTGATTGCATCGGTCTGCCCACCCGAATTGGATCTTTGTATCTTTGTATCTTAGTATCTGAGTATCTGGGTAACGCAAGGAAGCGGCATGGAAAACCTGAACCTGAACCGAAAACCAAATGTGTACGAGGATGGGCTTCCAGCTGCGAGGAGCTCGATTGAAGTTAATTAGTTGCTGATCGATTGGCAATCCCCCCATTGGAATTCATCCTCTTTGTGGGCGTCTGTCATTAGAATTTTATAATTATTAGAACCGCTTTGCATCATCGCCGGCTGATGATAAATAGGCATCGGCTGTTCATATATGTAGACTCGCTTACAAATCTATATAGAGTCAATTGCAATTGCAATTGCAATTGCACTGGCGCCAGCAACCTGAAAAAATAGTAAACATATAGATACGTACAATCCCATAGATCTTAAATGGCAATTGAGGAAACCGAACGGAATGAGATATTTATTTTTTGCTTATTTTTTTCAGTCACCGAATGCCAGTTTGGCAAAGTTTTGCGCGAATTGGGATCCACCTGGTATGCGGATTTGGGTCCACCCTTCGGAGTTATGTACTGCATCAAGTGTGAATGTGTGGCGGTAAGTGAAGACTTCATTAAATATTAGCATATATTCTTAATATTAAGTAGTGCTTAAAAACAGTTTGGAAAATGAAAATTAAAATGCCGTGTGATCTCGCTGAGAAAATTGACTAATGATCGTCGACATTCGCTACAAGCTGCGGAAAATCGCTGGGAAAAGTGGCACTAAAAATGCGAAATGAAAATGATTGTGTTGCTCGCCTAATTTATGGCATTTCCACGCATGATTAATATCGATTTTAGAGCTCTTTACGCGATCTGTTACGAATCGCAGGCAAATATTCAACGGATTCGACGGACCTTTGCCAAATTGAAAAACAAATTCAGCATTTTCGTGGATGTTCGATTGAATTACGCAAAAATGCCGAACAAAATGTTGCACTACCAAGAAAAAAAAGGGGGAACGAGGGCAATACTGGGCAATTTTCCCAAGCGACACATAAAAATGTCACACTCGTGTCCTCGCCGAGTAAAAAACATGAGGTCCCATATAGATATAAATATATAGATACAGATACATTTACAGATACAGATACAAATACAGATACAGATGCGTATTCGTGGTCGGGAGACGAAAATTAATTGACGCCACCGGGCGGGCGTGACTTGTTGTTGCTAGTCTGCGATGGACCAGACGGGCCAGATATATATATATACTACTATATATATATATATTATATATGCAGATATGTACTATATGGATAAATGGTCTGCTCGCAAGCTGCGATTTCTCCAGTGCGCATATACTGGCAAATCGAAATGTGTTTCGTCTTTGGTTAACTTTTTAATGTGCATTGCATAAAAGTCAGCTTTGAAATTAATTAATTATAATTTATGTTGGCTGCAAGCGTCGCAAATGAGCACATCATAAAATTATTTAAAACATGTTGCTGCTGTTGAACTTTAAGCACGGCGGCTACATCATCATCATCAGCAGAAGCAGCAGCAGCAGCACTGGCGACTAATAAAAATTAATAATAAAAACAAAACACAAAAAACACTGAAAACTGAAAAGCGATGGGGGAACATCAAAAAGACAAACAGCAGCAGCCAGCAAAGAGCGCTGGCGAATTCATAAAAATATAATTATAAAAAAGGCTATATCTACAATATTTTCGATTTTGGTCGAGATCTTAGCTTGATTCGGCTGCGATTTAGACCAGATTCGCATAAATCAGTGTGGCAGCTGACAGGCCTGGGAATCTGCACCACTAATGCCAATTAGTTGTTATATTTTTTTATTATCGCTCCCATCTCATTATGTTTTTTATTTATTTTTTAATTTCAGATACCCAAGAAGCGGCGCATCGTTGCACGCGTCCAGTGTCGCAATATCAAAAACGAGTGTCCGCCGGCCAAATGCGATGATCCCATCTCGCTGCCCGGAAAATGCTGCAAGACCTGTCCCGGCGATCGGAACGGTAAGTCTATAACATATCCATTCCATATCGATACCAACAAATGCAACCAACAATACAGTACATATATATCCCTACAAGATCTGATAGATATATAGCCATTTCGCAGCTAATGTTTCAATATTTTGACAGCGACAACGAACGTTCTGTTTGATAACATAAATCGGGATTAGCTCACATCTGAGCAGATAGATCGGCCATATAGATCGCCGCTATATCTGTTTGCCCCATGAATAATTATGCGTAGCGTCCACGGCAGCTGCCACACCAAACAAGATGTTGTGATGCCCCCAAACACCTCGCTATATAGCCGCCATATATACTCGCATATATTCTCATATATATATATATAGATATATAGACTGAAACGCGTAAATTGTTTATGAAAAATTACTTGGCCCGAAATGAAGGTCAGCGCTACGCAATTTATATTTCGTTTTTATGTCTGTCGCCGCCGATGATTCCCATTGCTATTCCTATTCCGAATCCAAATCGGATTCCTATTCCTTGGTCCACTACTTCGGATAATGGCCGCATTCTTGTCCTTTTTATTTATTTAATTTTTTTTTATTTCGTTGACTTTTGCATTTATTTATTTGCGTGCCATGCTTTTTTCGTGTAGTTCGCTCGCTTTGTTTTTTTTTTTTAATTTTATTTTCAATCTATTTTATATCGCCCGAACGGCGCCTGAAGTTGTTGCTATTGCCGTTCTTGTTTCTGGGTTTATAATATTATCGTGGCGGATCCGCCGGGCGGTACAATGTATTTCAAGTATTTATTCGAGCACTTTGAAGGGGTCCCATTGGGGGCGCACGTGCCGCATTCGCAACGCCTTAATAGACCAATTACCGGGATAAGTTATAAAGTCGAAAACTTAAAGAACCGAAAGACTCACAACCTGAACAACAATCGCTTTCTTTCGCCATTTTCTTCGGCACGATTGTTAGCCGTGTGCTCTGCATAATTTATGTTCGCAGTGATTTGGCCAATTTAACGCCTGAATTGAAAATCAAAATGGTTTAGTTTTTTTTTTTTGTTATTATTTCGAGGCAATGTGACGAACTCTGTGGCTATTTTCTCGGTGACATTTTTCACATAATCAGGCGAGTGCTGTCTGAATTCCAGTTGCTGCTGCTGCTGCATGCTGCATGCTGCATGTTGCATGTTGCTGCTGCCTTGTTGCCAGTTGCTAGTTGCCGGCTGCCAGTTGCTGGTTGCCAGTTGCTGGTTTACTGGAAGTTGCTGTGTGGCATGGGGCAAACTGGTTGCCACCGAACGGGAATGGGGTTAAGAGACGGGGCCGGGGCGGTGGGCGGGCGGAATGCGGCACGGCGGTGCGGTTGTGGGGTTAAGGCGGTCGCTGCATCACATCATTAGTTTCCGTTTTGCGGCAATTTTTCATTTGGCTTATGCAAAGAGCCGTTGACCCGCGGACCTTCCAACCCGAAAACAATTTCACTTTTCCAACGCTGCTCATGGCTTTTCTTTTCTCGTTTTTCCTTTACTTTACTTGGCAATTTGTTGGTTATTTTTTGCTTTATTTTTTTTTTTTGCTTTGCACCGCTTCCAAAAAGAAAACTCCCAACGCAACTCGTTTGCCATAAATAGTTAGAAGGCACGGGCGCGGCTTTTCCAGCGAGACTCTTTGGCTCTCACGCAGTCACCGGCTGACTAGTCAGCCATCTAGCCAGCCATCTATCCAGCAGCATCTAGCATCTAGCCACTAGCTAGCCAGCTAGCCATCTAGCCATCTAGTATGGCCTGGGCTATTGTACAAATATTTTGCGGCAACAACAGCAGCAACAATGCGAGTACAGCAGCCTGGCTCGCAACGATCGCTTCCAAAGTTATTTTTTGCCTAACTTGGTTTTTTGCCCCATACTCCGCATATTATAGATGCACTCAAAAAAAAAAATTGGTCATAGAAATTTTGAGTAAGTCCAAGCAACTATTTTGGCCACTTAAAAATCACGCTCAGTCTGCAAACCGAGCTGATTTGCGTTTAGAAAACATTAGAAATCCCTTTTTGGTTTCATGAAACAGAAATTGAAAACTAAAACCTTACATTCAAATGAGCGTTTGTGAGCGCGAAGCTTCACTGTAGCTGCTGCTCGTCCTGGGCAAGTTGTCAGGCCCGAAGAGCCGATGCCTGGAGCTTGAAGCTCATGACATGGCCATATAATCAACATCAACAATTGCCTACCTTCGTTAAATGTCCATTTTTGGGCTCGAATCTTTTGGCTCTACTCCTTGCGCCCCGCCAACTCCGCCAGCTCCCCCGGCTCCTCCATCTCCTCCTGCTCCTCGGAATCCCCCAAGATGCCGCGATCTGACCGCGAAGAGCAAGCGGCATTAATTTATGCCTGGCATTTTTTGTTCGTTCATTTTTATAATGACATAACTCGGGCATTTTAACGCTTATTAAATTATCTCATTTGCCGCCACAAACGGCGGGCGGTCCCCGATTGAGAGAAATGTGGAAAGAGATGGCCGATCGGGGCCATATCCCCAGGTAGACAATAAAAGTTAATGCTTTTCGATTCCATCGACTCGCATCGAATCGAATCGATCCCATTAGGCGGAGTCGCCAGAGTTGACAATTCAACTTGATGACATCTTTTGTGGTCGTGGTCGGTCCATCCCTTTTCCCTCGCCCATGTCCACACAGATGGCAAGATTCAAAGATCCGAAGATCGGAATCCAGATCGAAGATCGGCGATCGGCGATCCCAACTCCCAGCCCAGCAACAGCAGCAACTTTGTTGTGCCACAAAAGGATCGGCGGGCCAAATTCATTTTTATGGCCGGGCGTGAGGTGCGCCATCGAAACAATAAAATCCTCAACTTTATCTTTATCTGTATCTGTACCGTATCTGTATCTGTATCTTTATCGGCTCTGCATCGGCAGCGGCGAACGGAACTGTCTATTATATTCCCACTCTCCGGCCTTTGAATTTTCGTTGCCCGAGCGAAGATTGTGGATCGCGATAAGGCCGAGAAATAGAGCTAACAAGGCGTCGTCGGTTTGGGTTCCGAAAACCTATCTGAATCGAATGATCTAAACCGGAGATTATAATGGGATTTTATACTTCTCGAGCGGCGGACGAGGGGCGAAAGAGTTGGGTATCGTTTATAATGAACTTGATGATTTCCTAATGGTTTCGCCCCACAAAACTGACCAGAACCTGTGGTCTTCGTTGCCCATCTCTTACCATTTTTACTATTTAATTCGTGCAATAACTGTTTAGCATAATTCCTGGCACATCCACACCCACTCCACTGGTCCATTTTATGAGTGCTCATGGTGTTGATCCCGCACCTGGTAATATGACATGAAATCCGAGACTGATTTATCAAATCATTCTCACGTGCTCGGGATTTCCGTGGAAACCGTATATCTCCAAATGCCGCACATTTGGGAAACACTTTCAAACGATTCTATTTTCTGTTTCTGTTATATATTTTTTGGTTTTTTTTCTCGGTTTTTGGTTTTTTGTTTACCCCATTCCAATTCTTCAGTTTTGTTAATGAGCTGCCGCCGAGATTCTTTTGGGGCCGGCCCCACATACCAAAGCGTTGAGTCAATGCCGAGGTGTCGTTTGTCTTTCGGTCGCGGCTTTGTCGGCTCATGCCCCCCTTCATCTGTCCCGCTGTCCGTTTGTCCGCCAGTTCGTTTGTCCGCTCAAGGGGTAACCCCATCCATTGCGCACTGCTCGACGTGTCGTCGTCTTTGTGCGCACCAAAACTCATTTATCTTGGCTTACAGCAAAGACCTACGAAATGGAAAAAAAGAACGAAAATTTCATTCATCTGCAAGCGCGATTCAAGGGCAGAGATGCCTGCGACGCCGTGGAGAAGACACCACCAATAAGCCCCAAGAATGTAGAGCCACAAATTGAAAAGCAAAGGCGAGAAGTTGGGGGCAGGGAAAAAAGCCCAGTCTAAAGCCAAAACTGGCTGGCTGGCTGGCTGGATGGCTAGCTGGCTGGCGAAGTGGCTCGTATTAAGATCAGGCGATAAGATCGGACGGCAGAAGCCGCCGAGGAGGAGAAGCAGCAGCAGCAGCAGACGACAAGGGGCAAGACTAAGAGGATGTGGAAGAGGAAGAGGAGGAAGAGACCCTGGTGCGGCGGGGCTCTCAATAAAATGCTATACAAGGTGTCAGATTTGTCGCCCTTCATTATGCGATGCCGGGCCGAAGTTCTCTTTCAGTTCATTCCCTTTTTCCTTGATTTTTTTTTCGTATATATCTTTTTCTTTATTTCTCCTTATTTTTTATTTTATTTTTTTTTTTTGCGGCTTAAAGGCCGGGGATTTGAGTTGAAGAAGAAGGAGCAGCATAAAATAATCGAAATGCCAATGCGGCATCATCGACAGCGCGAAGAATCAGAGGTCCAGTCTTCAGCTTCGGAGCCGCAGTCTGCCTCCCCAGCTTCTCCATCTTTAATCAGCTTTTGTCGCTGAACTGCCACTTCTAACGAACTGACTGAGATTCTTCGATTCGGATTCGGATTCGGATTTCGATTCCGATTCCAAATCCGATGCTGATTTTGATTCGATGATGGTGATTTATGCGCAGACTCTGCCGGCGGTGTCAATCAGCGGGACAGCGGAAATGTGTCCACCCACTTTCACGCCAAATGAGCGTGTCATGTGGATTCCGGGAATCCAGATACCCAGAGTCGCACATCCTCAAATACAAAGCACTTCCCTAGTTAGATGTAGGTTAGACTTCCCGTTCGAGAAACTCTACCTTCTACCTGCCCTCAATTTATGCACGATTAATGAATGCCACCTGGGTGGAAGCGAGAGGTGGAAATGGAAGGTCTTAGTTCGGAGGTGGGATCTCTACCTGGTTGCATTGCCATTCATGATGATCCCCTGGCATTCGTCCATCCGTCCATTCAGCCATTCACCATTCACCCATTCAACTGGAATTTTGGTTGAATGCCGGAATTGTGTCCACAAATTGTGGATGGATGGATGGTTGGCTGGCTGGCTGGAAGGATGGATGGTGAATGGCTGGCGGTTCGGTTGCTTTGAAGCATTTGTTGCTATCTAAATTCCATTTAAGGTCGTACCTTATCGCCCAGCATCATCTCATTCTCTATTTGTATTCCCTCCATCTTTCAGATACGGATGTAGCCTTGGATGTGCCCGTGCCCAATGAAGAGGAAGAGCGCAACATGAAACGTAAGTACAAAAGTCCCGGACACCCACCCAGATCCCAATAGAATCCGCCAAATCCTGCGGCAAATTGTAATCCCATTCTCCATACTCCCACATTTAATAAGCAGGAAAACCATTTATCTAACACCTGGATTATCTCCACTTTCCATTCGATCCCTATTTGTAGATTACGCTGCGTTGCTAACGGGCCGCACCTCCTATTTCCTCAAGGGTGAGGAAATGAAGTCCATGTACACCACCTACAATCCGCAGAATGTGGTGGCCACCGCCCGTTTCCTGTTCCACAAGAAGAACCTCTACTACTCCTTCTACACCTCATCGCGAATCGGTCGTCCGCGTGCAATTCAATTCGTTGATGATGCGGGTGTAATCCTGGAGGAGCATCAACTGGAGACCACCTTGGCGGGCACTCTCAGTGTCTATCAGAATGCCACGGGCAAGATCTGCGGTGTCTGGCGACGAGTTCCACGTGATTACAAGCGCATCCTGCGCGACGATCGTCTCCATGTGGTCCTCCTCTGGGGCAACAAACAGCAGGCCGAGTTGGCTCTGGCCGGAAAGGTGGCCAAATACACGGCCCTGCAGACGGAGTTGTTCAGTTCGCTGCTGGAGGCACCACTTCCCGATGGCAAAACAGATCCCCAGCTGGCCGGAGCCGGTGGCACAGCGATCGTGTCCACCAGCAGCGGTGCCGCCTCATCGATGCATCTCACCCTGGTCTTCAATGGCGTCTTTGGTGCCGAGGAGTACGCCGATGCCGCGCTGAGTGTGAAAATTGAGCTGGCGGAACGGAAGGAGGTGATCTTCGATGAGATTCCACGTGTGCGCAAGCCATCTGCTGAGATCAATGTCCTGGAGCTGTCGTCGCCCATTTCCATACAGAATCTTCGACTGATGTCGCGTGGCAAACTCCTGCTGACCGTGGAGTCCAAGAAGTACCCACATCTGCGCATCCAGGGACACATCGTGACCCGAGCCAGCTGCGAGATCTTCCAGACCCTGCTGGCGCCGCACAGTGCCGAATCCTCGACCAAGAGCAGCGGTTTGGCGTGGGTCTACTTGAACACCGATGGATCCCTGGCCTACAACATCGAAACGGAGCACGTGAACACCCGGGACAGGCCGAACATCAGTCTGATTGAGGAGCAGGGCAAGCGCAAGGCCAAGCTGGAGGATCTGACGCCGAGCTTCAACTTCAACCAGGCCATCGGTAGTGTGGAGAAGTTGGGTCCCAAGGTCCTCGAGTCGCTGTATGCCGGCGAACTGGGCGTGAATGTGGCCACCGAGCATGAGACGAGCCTGATCCGTGGCCGCCTGGTTCCACGACCAGTGGCCGATGCTCGGGACTCGGCGGAGCCCATTCTGCTGAAGCGACAGGAGCACTCGGATGCACAGAATCCACATGCCGTCGGCATGGCCTGGATGTCCATTGACAACGAGTGCAATCTGCACTACGAGGTGACGCTCAACGGTGTGCCCGCCCAGGATCTGCAGCTGTATCTGGAGGAGAAGCCCATCGAGGCGATTGGAGCGCCGGTGACGAGGAAACTGCTCGAGGAATTCAACGGCTCCTATCTGGAAGGCTTCTTCCTCAGCATGCCATCCGCCGAACTGATCAAGCTGGAGATGAGCGTCTGCTATCTGGAGGTCCACTCCAAGCACTCCAAACAGCTCCTGCTGCGCGGCAAACTGAAGAGCACCAAGGTGCCGGGTCACTGCTTCCCCGTCTACACGGACAACAATGTTCCCGTGCCTGGTGACCACAACGATAACCATTTGGTGAACGGAGAGACCAAGTGCTTCCACTCCGGACGCTTCTACAATGAATCGGAGCAGTGGCGCAGCGCCCAGGATTCCTGTCAGATGTGCGCCTGTTTGCGTGGCCAATCCAGTTGCGAGGTGATCAAGTGTCCGGCTCTCAAGTGCAAGTCCACGGAGCAGCTGCTCCAGCGTGAGGGTGAATGCTGTCCCAGCTGTGTGCCCAAGAAGGAGGCTGCCGACTATTCAGCGCAATCCTCGCCAGCCACCAACGCCACCGATTTGCTGCAACAGCGACGCGGCTGCCGCCTGGGCGAGCAGTTCCATCCCGCCGGTGCCAGTTGGCATCCATTCCTGCCGCCCAACGGCTTCGATACCTGCACCACCTGCAGCTGCGATCCCCTGACCCTCGAGATCCGCTGTCCCCGGCTCGTCTGCCCGCCGTTGCAGTGCAGCGAGAAGTTGGCCTATCGCCCAGACAAGAAGGCATGCTGCAAGATCTGTCCGGAGGGCAAGCAGAGCAGTTCCAATGGACACAAGACGGCGCCGAACAACCCCAATGTGCTGCAGGATCAGGCCATGCAGCGATCGCCGAGCCACAGTGCCGAGGAGGTCCTGGCCAACGGCGGCTGCAAGGTGGTCAACAAGGTGTACGAGAACGGCCAGGAGTGGCATCCCATCCTCATGTCCCACGGCGAGCAGAAGTGCATCAAGTGCCGCTGCAAGGTGAGTTTCAACAATCTTAATTACCTTCTAATTCATTGATTTGGCTCAAGTGCAATGCACTAGCATCATCCTCTTTTTTTAAATTTGTTAACTAATTGATTTACTCCTTTCGTTTTAATTGCAGGACTCCAAGGTGAACTGCGATCGCAAGCGCTGCTCCCGCTCCACGTGCCAGCAGCAGACCCGCGTGACCAGCAAGCGGCGTCTGTTCGAGAAACCGGACGCAGCTGCTCCGGCCATCGACGAGTGCTGCTCCACCCAGTGCCGGAGATCGAGGCGCCACCACAAGAGGCAGCCGCACCACCAGCAGCGATCCTCCAGCTGAGCGGCTCCACGTGGCGGATGGGATCCCAATCCAGTATCAGATCCTTGGTGGCAGGGGAGCGAACCAACCACTCACTCACTCACCACCACTCAGTGCACTCGGTGTGCACCACCCAACCACACACAACACTCACACCCACATCTACACACACACACAACACTCACACCCACATCTACACACACACACACACACACAGCCACAAAAGCGAGCACATACACAGAATTGTGCAAGGAGTTGCATAGATCGTTGTTGCCATCATGTGGCTGCAATGAGAACTTGTATTATATATATGAAAACGGAGGAGAAAACGCAGGAGAGAAATCTCACAAAAAATATATATCTTATGGAGGAAAACGGAGTAATAGAGAGAGGAAGGGAGAGAGCTAATGATATCCTTGGAAAAGGACATTAAAACCAGTGCAGTTTGCTTTAAATTCTCCAGCGCAGAATTTTCTATTGAAAGCATTTTCTGAATTTCTTTTCGCAACCCGCCACCCATGTAACCCAATCCCCTCCCCTCCCCATCCCACAAACACCCAAAAAAACAAAAAAAAACATTAAAATACAATTTTAATTTATTACAAAACATAAAACAAAAAAATACCATGAGAAACCACAACCAAAAACAAAAAGAATTCGAAATTGAAACTGTACTGAGTTTTGAAAACACACACACACACACATATTTGACTTATTGAAATACTTAAACCTTTTCAATTCATTTAAATTGAATTTTAAATTGAAATTGAAAGCGAATCGATGGCGCAGCAGTTGTCGTGGGAATATTAACTTAAATCTAATTATTCTGATTATACATATATACAATATTTTTTATATATACATATATATATATACATATATATCTATATAATTTATGAGAAACAAAAAAACAGTGGGAAACGCATTATGTGGTTAAGTCGACATTTGTATCGATGGATATATTTTAGCAACCCGAAAGTTTCAACTGATTGACTGAATGGCAAAAATAAAATTAGCTTTAAATATGTTTTTCGCAAGCAAGAAAATGAAGGAAATTGAAAACGCAGCTTTTCAATGTGAAATTATTTTGTACTAATTGTTACTCACACCAACACAGACACACACACACACACATTTAGAATCGACATGCACACACATACACATTGAAATGTTTGTATTTCTTTTTAGGAGTATACTTTAAATTAAAATACATTTTTTGGAAAATTTTCATTAATTATGTACAAAATTTGTTAAAAAAACGAAAACTATTTCAAAAAATGCCATGTACACATATTTATACACAAACGCACACATACACACACATGAAAAGAAAAAGAACAAAACGAAAAAGAAACAAAAAGAGGAGAAAATCAACCGCATACACAGACAGAAATTGTATTAATTTTTTATTCTATTAAATTATTCTTATTATTATTTTATGTTTATTATTATTGTAATGATTTTTTTTTTGTAGCTTGTATAAAAATATATATATATACATACTCTATATTTAATAACTGATTGATTAATTTTAAATAATTAATCAATGGCGAGCAAACATATTTAATTCAATGGAGAGCTAAACAAACTTATACTAATAACTTAAATTTAGTGTTTACGAATTAAACAAAAATTGAGAATCAAAAAACCAACAACAAAACACACACACGGAGAATAAACAAAAACTACAAAATCATAAAGCCTTTATTTTTTTATTAATTACGACGATCGCGATGAGTTGATGAATTTATTCGATTTTTGTTAAATGCGCAAAAGCTATAACAACGAAACAAATCAAACCCGAACTATGAAAAAAAAATGGAACAAAAATGCAAATGCATAGGAGTAAATTGAAATATAGACAAAATATATTCGAAATATACTCAGATATATATATACATATTTATATATATATACACAATAACAATCAAATTCTGCTCGTTTTACTGATCTGTGGGCCAACGTTCTTCTCTCATCGACCATTTTTATTAGCCAACTCAATTTTCGAAATGGCATTTCGCCGCAGACAGTCAGACAATTAAGCCCATAAATTAAATTATGGAGCAATTATATCTCGCTTTTTATAACCGACACACCAAATTATCCAAATGACTCTAATGGCCCAAAAAGCTGATTGTCAAATGCCTTATTTCGCAGATCTTTCAGATATTTTTTTGGGGTTCTTTACACTTCCGGCCAAACTTTTGATTAGATTGTATGTTTTGCATAGAGAAATATATCAAACTGTTGTTTATAAATCTAAAAATGTTATAGTGAGTGCTCAAAAGCAGCCAAGTTGGATTCAAGATCCTTGTTCTTGGGATTTGCAATCCTTACCTTTAATCTACAACTATTCTGCTATAATAACTATATACATAGACCTACTGAGTACCTATGCGCTATCAAAATGCTTTCGAAATTTGAAATCCCGCCAGATTAGCGAAGTGAAATCAGTTAGCCTGATCGAATACCAAGTTGTTGGCACTGCCGCTGATGTTGTTGCCGTTGAATGAAATCGAATAATTAAATATTGGCATAGTCACACCTTGTTGACAATTATTGACAGGCTGATTGGCAAACAAATGAATATACTTTACCCATTGCCGTTTTTGAACTGTCGAGGGGCGCGGCCAGTGGCACGACAATTGGCCCTGTGACTCTGGCTTTGTGGCACTGAAAGAAATGTTTCAGTTTGATCTTATCAACACTGAAATGTGGACTCATTGAAATGTAAAAGTTTGTCCTTCTGCGCATTTTCACTGCAGTTATAAATAAATATAGTATAAGATAATAGAAAGTATCTTCATAACTCAATTTATTCGAGTGCCAAAAATGCCCTTGCAATACTCTTTTTTCTCGCCGTGTAGCGTGTGTGGGTGGGTGGTGGTGGGAGGTGATAGGTGGTGGCTGTGGGTGTGGCGGCTACCGAAAGACGCCCAGCTCGACGGAGATCCGAATCCGCAGCATCCGTCATCGTCATGGGACGCAGATTAGATCCAAGCATTGAGCTCTGCCATTGCCATTGGCGTTGGCGTTGGCGTTCCACGATTCGTGTTGACACTATCTCTCGAAAATCGATCGCTGGAACATCTGGGAGCTGGCATTTGGATTTGCATTTGTGGCGCTATCAGCCGATTGAGTTGGCCGGGCCAAACCCTTCGGATCCGGCGATTGGACCCCAGCCACACCATACGTATCCATAATAGCCATAAAATCCAACGCAGAGATGGTATCTGCCACTCGCTTATTTATGTGTCACACCGAACACGCTCACGACATTTAAGCAGCACTCAGTGGCGTACTACTCGTATTCATACTCAAACTCATACTCGCACTCGCACTCATACCCGCACTCACAGCCACACTCATAATCATCAATTATCCGACGCTGTCTGATTTTTTCATTCGCAGTCGCGCGGGTAATTGCCGCAAATATGCAAAGCATGTGTAAAACTTTATTGATATACAATGTGAATAAACGTTTGCCTAACTTTGTTTTGATTGCAGCTGTCACTGCACCGCACTCACTGAAATCAATTCACCTCTCGATTGCTCGGCCACGACTTTGCGATACACTTTTATTGGCGATCGCTGGCGATTTCACGCTCAAATAGATCATGAAACGGATGCACTGAAAGAACAGAAATCAAATCAGGAATATCTTCTATAGAGTACATATTCTACATATTCTACATATTTGATAGAATATGTAAGCATTTTCTTGGATGTTCATTAACATATTCATTGAAGAAAGCGATGCTAGTTGAGGGCACATATACTTCTCTTATCTTATCTTATTTATCACATATAGTTCCTAGAACTTTTTCTCAGTGCACCACCCGATTGGCCCATTCACGAAACAGTTTATCGAATCCAACTCTCGGACAACACAAGATCACGCGAGGCTGGTAGGTCTTTTTCGATACGGTTGAGCTGAATGTCGAGCCTGGGCTAAAGCTAAATCGCAAGTGTACGTATCTGTCAGATACGAGCGCACTTGTTCGGCGGACAGATAGAGGAAACGATATAGAGAAATCGCCGCTAAGACAGGCGATGACTTCATCTATCAGCACTGCAATTGCTCCCCAAGCCGATCCATATATCAGGCAATGCGAGATCATTAAAACGGAATTAACTGAAATGGAAATGGCAACAAATCGAACGCCATTATAATCGGTATATCAAATGGATGCAACTTATGGAGTTGCATTTGAAGAAACATGCCAACTGGTTTCCGCTAACTCGCTTATCAATAATCAATATCAGTCCGCATTTCTGCCGCCTCTCCTTTTGCGAATTCCGCCCACTCGAATTTATTGGTGTCACTCCCGCAATCAGTGAACTTGCAGCGCGAATGTATCTCGTATCCCGCGGATCGCCTGGCAGCCTGATTGTTAACTGATTGCATACAAATGTGCACCAAGGAGGTCAAATCATGTTGACACTCGTGTCGCCGACTAATTGCAGCAACAAGCTCAGCAGACCAGATCAGCTCGGGTTATTTGGGTTATTCCGGGTAGGGTATTGATCAGCATTAGTTAACTCAGTGGAGAAATGATTAAACATAAGCTGCAGGCGTTATTTTGGCCAAGTAAAAGAAATGAGCAAACTCAAAACAAAATGTGGGCAGGACAAGTTGGGCAGTGGAAACACATCTGATATCACCACAAATTGGATCTCTCAAATGAACAGATTCGCATCGGAAATAAACAGAATAGCGATATGTATGGCTGAAGAATTGTGGAACCGATTCGATTAGCATGCCGGAGATTTCTGCGTAAAATTAACACGAAACCCGAAATTCTCCAAATGCCACGCTCCAATTCGAATCATCCGTCGAATGTTTGAAATGTTGATTGTTTCCCTGGCCACGCGATCTGACATAATAATAATAATGAACATAAAGCCTGAGGAAATTTCAATTTCAATTTCGATTTTATACATATTTTGCTTATTGTTTTGTTTCGATTTTATGAATTAAAAACCAATTTGGACGTGGGGACCTGGACATGGCCAAAAAAGGGGCCAAAACAAATCATGGCGTCGACAAATTTGGAACTAATTATAAATGCAGGCGGCTCGGCCAAAAGTGGAGCGCTCCGTTCCAGTTTCAGTTTTCGGATTTCAGTGTTTAGTGTTCGTTTCCAACTCTGAAATTGAAAAGAAATGCACTGAGAAAAGTGAAGTGAACTTCAGTTAGCTATGTACATACGTGCAAACTAAGTTTTCCAATTGGCGACAAAAAGCATTGCATACTTAATGGGATAGTATGGTTTTGCAGGCGTAAAAGAATATTGAAATGCAAAGCACCATTTTTTTTCTCAGTGTAGCGGCTAAGCAATGGCAGTGGGCGGACAGTTAAAAGCGGAATGAAATGAACCATACTGAAGCGAACCGGCATGGAGTAGTCATGAATGAATACCCCGGATTGGATGCCCAGATGGACGTGGATGTGGATGCGGGAATGGTTTGGAAATGGATGGAAACGGGTGGGCGGCTTCGCTCGGGGCGTTGGCGGTTCGCCGGCAAAGTGTGAAACTAATTTGTCAGCATGACAATAACAGCCAAAAGCCATAAACATCATAATAATATTCAATAAACATCAGCGAAATGCGCCAATTAACCGCCACCGATTTGGCTGCGGAACAAGCGAACTTAATGCCATCGAAAATACGGAAAGCGAATAGACACGCCGCCGAATGGAAATTGTGCAAGTATTTCACATTAATTGAATTATAAACGCTGCCGGCTAATAAAATCGATGATGTAAATTGCACTCGCTGGCATTTAACACCTTCGCCGCTGGAATTTCATCTATTTGGATGCACTCCCGCTGTTCGGATCACCGCGGGGCATATGCACTTCCATTCCATGCCAGGAATTCTGTTTCCCAATCTCGATCAGTTGGACGATATATGCAACTTCCATGATGAATGATGATCTCCGTTTGGTTTTGGCTAACAAAAGGAAAGTGCACGCATTTGGCATTACCTTAGGTATGCAATCCATTAACAATTGCCATCATAATATATATACAAATTATTGTAATAGTTACAGTTTTGAAACAGCAAGCTCAAGTCAGATTAGTCAGTTGAGAAAGTATCTTGAATGCTTAAGTAATTGTATCTTATGGATACTGCGTGGAGTGTGCTCACAACTTCGGCTTGAGTTTGGCGTACGATTTTGATACTTGATTTATTTATGATACCAGCAGCTAGTACCGTACCGTCCCCACCCTCGCACCATCAACCCCCCTCCTCTCCCCCCCCCCCCCCCCCGCAAAAAGGGGAACATGTTTCAGTGCCAATTGCATGCAAATCGCATGCGATTGCAGCCGCTTTGAGCTACAGCCAAAGCCATAGACAAAGCCTCCGATCGGGTATTGGGTCCGATCTGGTCGGACTGGATAGCTATATGTCTCTGCTTCTGTGCCGATCTCCCCCCTCCACCTCCTAACCCTTTTGGAGCCCCTCGTTGAGTGGGGAAGTTGCGAGCCGCCGATTGCCGCGGGGCTGTGTAATTGTAACGCAACAATCAAAATCAATTGCTATGTAAATAAAATTGCAAATTAAATTACAAATTGATTACCTCACTGAGTCATTAATTAAAGAAAATGCTCTACGTTGAATGGAACCAAGATATTTAAGCCAGACCTGCCATTATGCTCGCTGTGGACCAGCGGCTCCAAATTGGAAACATTCTTCATCAGGCTATCTGGGTTTTTGGTTAATAACGTAAATTGGTGGCTTGAAATCTAAAAAGACTCCAGCATTTAGGAATTTTCATTAGAAGTTCGCTATAAAAACTTAGAGATTAATTTTTGCCAAAATTTTCGCATTTCGCATTTTTTGTAAGGGGTAACATCATCCAAATTTGCAAAAAATGGCAAAAAAAATTGAATATAAATTTTTGAACACAGTTCGATCAGAAATTTAATTACGAGCTCAACAAGGCATAACATTCAATATTTGGATTATTATTTCAAAAGTTATGATCAAAAACTTGTGTTTTTTTTTTTGCAGAAAATCAAGGGAATAATTTTTGGAAAAATGCAATTTTTACGATTTGTTTTTTCTGTATAACTTGGCTAAAAATGGCCAGGCAGTTAAAAGAATTACCTTATTTTACTCCTAATTACCAATACTAACTATAAATATTACTTTTTGACGGACTTAGGAAAACTTAATTATTGTCAAAATTTTCGCATTTTTTGTAAGGGGTAACATCATCGAAATTTGCAAAAAATGGCGAAAAAATTGAATTTTAATTTTTGAATACAGTTCGTTTAGGAATTAAATTACGAGCTCAACAAGGCATAACACTCAATATTTGGATCATTATTTCAAAAGTTATGATCAAAAACTTGTGTTTTTTTTTCAGAAAATCAAGGGAATAATTTTTGGAAAAATGCAATTTTTACGATTTGTTTTTTCTGTATAACTTGGCTAAAAATGGCCAGGCAGTTAAAAGAATTACCTTATTTTACTCCTAATTACCAATACTAACTATAAATATTACTTTTTGACGGACTTAGGAAAACTTAATTATTGTCAAAATTTTCGCATTTTTTGTAAGGGGTAACATCATCGAAATTTGCAAAAAATGGCGAAAAAATTGAATTTTAATTTTTGAATACAGTTCGTTTAGGAATTAAATTACGAGCTCAACAAGGCATAACATTCAATATTTGGATTATTATTTCAAAAGTTATGATCAAAAACTTGTGTTTTTTTTTTTGCAGAAAATCAAGGGAATAATTTTTGGAAAAATGCAATTTTTACGATTTGTTTTTTCTGTATAACTTGGCTAAAAATGGCCAGGCAGTTAAAAGAATTACCTTATTTTACTCCTAATTACCAATACTATCTATAAATATTACTTTTTAACGGACTTAGGAAAACTTAATTTTTGTCAAAATTTTCGCATTTTTTGTAAGGGGTAACATCATCCAAATTTGCAAAAAATGGCGAAAAATATTTATTTTCATTTTTGAACACAGTTCGATTAAAAATTTAATTACAAACTCAACGAGGCATTACATTAGATATTTGGATCAATATTTCAAAAGTTATGATAAAAAAACTGATTGTTTTTTTGCAGAAAATCAAGGCAATAATTTTTGAAAAAAATTCAATTTTTACGATTGGGTTTTTTTTGTATAACTTGGCTTAAAATGGTCGGGCAGTTAAAAGAATTACCTTATTTTACTCCTAATTACCAATACTAACTATAAATATTACTTTTTGACGGACTTAGGAAAACTTAATTATTGTCAAAATTTTCGCATTTTTTATAAGGGGTAACATCATCCAAATTTGCAAAAAATGGCGAAAAATATTTATTTTCATTTTTGAACACAGTTCGATTAGAAATTTAATTACGAGCTCAACAAGGCATAACATTCAATATTTGGATCATTATTTCAAAAGTTATGATCAAAAACTTGTTTTTTTTTTTTGCAGAAAATCAAGGGAATAGTTTTTGGAAAAAAATCAATTTTTACGATTGGTGTTTCAATTTTCCAAAAATGTGGGCCTTTTTCAAGAACTCCTTTAACTCAATTTACTTCTTCGATTTATCCTGCGCTCCTTAGATCACAAGACTCCAACTCGTTCCACACCCCCACCCCACCAGAGACTGCACTGTATGGAAAATAATCAACTTCTGTATACACTATATAAATACCTTTCAACGAGTCTAGTATACCCTTTTATTCTACGAGTAATGGGTATGAATAGTGCCACTGTAAAGGGGCAGCCCGATCGAAGGTAAAAACAATATATATCCATTTAACAAATGTTCCAATTAGCATTGTGGGCGGCTAGGGGGCGTGGCTCAAAGGTGAGTGGCTCGGTGGTTCGGTGGGTGGTTTTTGGGTGGGTCACTTGGTCGCAAGTCGAGAAAACAAATGTCGTGCTGGGCAAAACAACGCAAAACAGAAAGGAAATCGGCAACTTCGCGAAGAACTTAACCCTCTGTTTAATATTAACAATAAATCATACTATTTGTAACTACAATTTTATTGTTTACTTGTTAACTTTCATTGAGATTAGGAGGACCATGTAATGCTGTTATAAGTCACAGCATTACACGGTATTTATGGATCGAAGCCAGAAATTCGGAGCGTGATCGCCGACTTTCCGTGGCGACTTCATTGTCGTTGGCACGACATTTGCTTAAATTATGGCCAGCACAGCGCCGGTGACCAAACGAGGACAGTTTGTATATATCAAATATATATATGTATATATATATACATATATATCTGTAACTGGGCCGACTTCCACTGCGACTTGGACAATGAGTGCTCCACTGGTGGGTCCGGATTGAAGCGGCTTCGATTGTTTTTTGGCCGTGCCCAGGCGTTCTGTCAATCAACCGATTGCGGGGGCGGTATGAATATAATATATTGGGGGCGTGGCCGACCCCAAAAAGCCACCGCTACTATCTGTTGTTGCTGTTGTTGTCTTTCATTAGTCGTGATTAGTTTTGAAAAGGAGCACAAACTGCACAAGAATTGGCAATTTGAGCCCGCTGTTTGTTTTTTCGCCATTGGGCGTATAAGACATGCTCACTAACATATCTATTATAATTAAATATTAATATAAATATAAATAAAATTAATATTATTAATAATATTTCCTTCCATGGGAAAATATACGTTTAAAACATTTAAAAATCCCGTAGCAAGTGCTGTATGGAATCATTCCATTTAAGAGTATAGCTTTATATGCACTTTATTCCACACCCAATTTAATGGGTATCCCAACGGTCGAGCATTCAACTCCCTGCTCCAATCTTGCGCTTTTTTTGTTTTCTTAATTCGAAGTCGCGCCACGCGCCACAAACAACAACAAAACAAACACGCCACTTGGACTTGACAAATTGCGAGCAACGTTTACAATTGAAACAATTTAATCAAACAACAAGCAAAAGTGGCAACTTGGTGGGGCACAACTGCTGGGGTTGGGTGGTTTGGGGGGCAGGGGACGATGGACGATGGACAACACACGGTGGCAAATCAACAACAGAAGCCGCCGCCGCTGAGTTGCACATTTCATGGCCCCACTGTAAAAATAAATAAATAAACATATAAATAAATAATTGAACTGATATCCGAATCATTAAAAAATCTTAAGATAAATCATAGAAAATGCTTTTACTGCTAAAATAAAATGTAATAGCCTTTCTTCAATATGGGAAACCCTAGCTGACAATTTAAAAACAAAATAAAATTATTGAAAATTATATACAGTAAAATACTTAAGCGCTTAATTAGAACTAAAGGAATTCCAATGATATAATCCATTAAATGGCTGCAAAGAAATGGGGAATTACCTACTTAACTAATTCAAAAATAGTCCAGTCAATGAAATTCATCGCAATTCATCGTTAATATCCACCAGAACGCCAGGTAGAAAGAGAGGGCACGAGGGCCGGCGAAAGAGATGGGGCGAAAAGTTGAGAAGGTGAGTGATTAATGGGCATTTAATAGCCGGTTCGCTGATCGGCAAAACGCGAAGAAGTCGTCGCGATAAATTCGATAAAAACAAAACTGTAGGCCGCTAAATGTTGCCATTTATTAAAGATAAAATATATATAGAGATATAGATATATATATAAATGTAGCACTGGTACAAGCCAAACGACAGCGGAATAGATGGATAGATAAATAAATAAATAATAAATAAAGTAAACAAACAACATCGCACCGATCGCGTTGCATTTGCATATCAACTTTTCGCATTAAATTCAATTGAAAGCTTTTCTCACTTTAGCATCATTTTGAAATTCAATGAGCCGCCCTCGCCCCCGCATTTTCGTATTTCAGACTTGAAGTATTGCTAATGTATTTATTGCCATCGGATGCGAGCACAAAATTTATGATGGCATTAAGCAAATGTTGAATGCAGCAAAAACAAATAGAGAAAAAACAAAGAAAACAGCAAAATTGAGCACCTAGAAATGCAAAAATTTATAGTGTTACTTGTAATTTACACGAGGCACAACACAACATAACATATCCACATATTAACCCCATGAATACTCGCCTGCCATTAGCATGGTTAATTTTATTCGCCGCTGTCAGTTTAGCTGGAACGCATTTGTTTCGCAATTCCCATTTTTTATATCCAGCATTAGCCAGTGATTGCTCAGCGATTTCAATCATGATTGATCGCTTTTTCGGGAGGGGGCTTTTCCAGGTGAGAAACTCGAAGGGTGGAACCTTCAACGGGTTACGTGATATCCTTCCATCTGATGACCAAGCGAATTAATTTCTCAAGGAGGTTTCAAGTTTAAGACACTGTTAAATTCATTACTACTTATTAACAATTTTGTACTGCCTTGAAAATTCAATGTCATTTTTATTATAAAAATATATGTAGGATTAGTGCAAAATCTAAAGAATTATTAATCTCGTATGCATAAGTATAAAAAATGTAGATACACTAGCTTAAATGTAGATAAAAAATAACTATACATTACAGTCTTATTTACATGCAAATGTATATTTTCTTGTTATATTTGACGTGGCACAAATGCGCCAGCAGGCGGATATTTATAAAACTACAATTTCCGTTTCTCATCAGTTAAACAGATGGCGCATTTACAAAGTGGCGCCATCGAATGTCTAAAATGAATACTACGATTTGCAGATCAATTTGAAAAATTTGTATCTTACTATACAACATACTAAAATAAGCTTAGAGAAAATATCTAGCTTACTTATTAAAACTATCAAACAAACAAAAAAATAAACATTATTTCAACCTCGCAATTCTTGTACCTATTTAATGCTCATTTTTTGGCAAAAGATTCAGTGGAATTGAATTCTGCGAACTATAAAACGGAGTAACGAAGCGAGTGATTTCGGGCCACATGTTGCCATGAGCCAGAAAAAAAAAGAATTACCAAGCAGGCAAATAGCAGGCGGTGCGATGAGCAGGCCACTCAACATTCTGCTATCAGATACAGATACAGATACACCCGTCTCGCCGAAAAGCAAAGATACGCACTGAGAGAAACCGCCGGTGGCACAACCAAAAACAAACCAGAAAGCTGTTCTCTCGCTAAATTTACTACGTTCTTTTCTGAATATTCCGCTTTTTTAAATTTGTCACTTAGTTTATTTTTTGTAAAAAACATATTTACATATTTATATGATATGATATCATATGATCTTATTCTCATTTTCAAATTTGCATCATAAATCGAAAGTAAAACGAATTCTACCAATTTCTTACCCATAAGAATTCTTTATATTTTTTCATATGTTATCCTAGTAAGTCTAGCCAATTATTTAAAGTATAACCGCTTGCGAAAAATATCTATAAATATTTGCTAGGATACTAAGTATCTATGATTTTAACTACGTAACTATTTTATAACTATACTTCAAGAAAGGTGGATACAATAGAGTGGATATAGCAGTAATGGTTCAACAGCGATCACCGACGCATCTCTGACGCAGCTCAGAAAGAGAGAGAGAGAGAGAGAGGGAGAGAACAGAAAAGTATCTGAGAGATACTTTCGCAAAGGTGGCCGCGTTCGGTCGACCGATCCGATTCCGATTCCGACGCAGTTCGTCGACGGCGGTGCGACTACTTCTCGGATGGATTGGTTAGTTCTTGCAAGGCGCTCAACGTTTTTCGGCGCTTCTATCGGTGGTCGCTGTTAAGATATTTATTGGCAGACATCAAAAAAACCGAAAACGCAACAGTTTGTTAAATAATTTAATTCGTCGCTGCGAAGGAAAAAAGTGAAATTGCACATTACGAAGTTGGCTTAATTATTTTCTGTGCGTGTTGGCTGGTGTGTGTGTGTTACTTTTTTTTCGTGAAACGACCTTTGCGAACTTATCGTCGTAACCAGTGAAAAAAAAAAAGCAAATAGGCAGTGACAACAACAACGAGGGCTAATAATAATTAAAACAGCGTGTTGTGTTGTTGTCTGCTCGCCGAATTGTCGCTGTGTGCGTGCCCGAGTATCTGTGTGTGAGCCACTGAGTGTGTGCGTGTGTGTGTGTGTGTCTGTATGGGAGTATTATCTCTCAACAATTGCGTACCCCTAGTCAAGATCCTCCGCTTCGCAATTGGGATACTCCCACTCCACTTACGTACATGCATATGTATCTACTCGTCATACTCCCCGATCATCCGATAGATGCGAATTGTCAGCAAGAACCCAGTTAAACCGGCAAAAAAGGCGGCAAGAGTGCTGACCCAGCATTCGACGGCAACCTGATCGGATCACTTGGAACAGGTGAGTTGCTGCTCGTTCAATTAAGGCCGATAGCTGAGGCATGTCCATACGAACACCCAACGTGCTTAGCAAATCAATCCAAGATGGTTTAGTTTGTATCTTAGGTATAAGTATCTTTATATAATCTTGCACAGTTACTATTACATCTTACATGAAACCCTAATATATAATAAAAAATAGTATGTGATTTTCTTGTGAATCCAAAAAAAAAATGTTAGCCAAATTACTTGGAATATATATACCACAACTTTTATCTTTGGTCTGGAAAAATTATTGAATCACCGCTGCCTGCAAAAAACTCATGACGATCTCTGCTTAATCCGATTAAAAAATATGTATAAAAAATGTGCCCTATCAAAATCGTATATATGCCCATTAGGACTACCAATGTTCACCATGTGGGCCTTTAAAAAATATTTCTTTCTTGCTAGTCAAAAAAAAAGTACATATATTAAAAATAGAACAGAAGTACAATCAAATCCGAGAAATCTCGCCGCTGTCCCCTGGCGAAAATGGAAATGGGCAACAACCCAGACTTGTTTAAAATCTCGGCAATTTGCTGTCAAGGTCCGAGAATCCGAAACGAGACTCAAACCGAACACTTGGGCATTAAAAAGTTCATTAAACGAATTCTGCGAGCACGCCTGGATTCTCATACCCTTCCACCGGCGCAGCTGATTACTCTCAGGCAGATAAGAAATAATATTCAAACAAAAAATATATGTACCTAGCTATATATACAATAAGTCAAAGCACTCGTTTTAAAGCAGTGCCCTTATCTATGGTGCGGCCATAGAAAATAAAAGTTAAGTTAAGATCGCAGAGGCCGAAAGTTGCATAAGCAGCTAACTAAAGGTACGCCCAGGTCTCACCTGTACAGGTGACTCAGTGGATGGCGAGAAGGTCAGCAGAACGCTTGTGCGTCCAAGCTACACTGCAAGAAATGTGTTAAGAATCCTTGTATGCTCCACATTAAATCATTAAACAAAAACACACATGTCTTTACAAGATCTTAAACAATTCTAAGATATTTTCTACTTTCATAAAATGAGTTATTAACGATGAGATGCGAAGACTATCTACGATTTTTTGCTGTTCAACTAAAAGCCATTATAAGCAGAGGCAGTGCCTCCTGTTTATTTCCAATGTGTGTGCTCCAATTTTCGTTTTCGCCGGCCTTTGATTTGTTAACCAAATAGTTTCCCAAGCTGTTTGTTTATTTAATTAGCATTCGGCTGCTCACATATTTACTGTATCCAAGACGATGTGGCCGACGCACTGGAGGCGACTTTTCGAAGCTACCGAAGCAAGGTTCCCGGACAGGCGGTTCTACAATTGTGCCAAGTGCCATTTGCCCAGCTCGCCCACGCAGTCATCTCAATTTATAAATAGATCTAGATTCTACACGGCACATCTCGCAACTTGCATCTCAATCTCGGCTCAAGTGTCCGCGTCTCGCGAAGATCGACGCCGGGGGCAACGAAGTGGGGCACACCGGACACCGGTGGTGCATCCGAGGCTAATGGAAAACAATTCCAGGGAAATGCCGCACGAACTCAAATGTTTGCGGAGCCACTCCAACGTCAAATTTCCATTTTCAATTTCCATTTCACTCACGCAGCGAGTGTAAATGAATTCGACTTTTAGCTATTTACACTAAATCGGATTCCTGAGAAAATAGCTGATTGTATTGATATGTATTGTTTAAACAAAATGAGAGAAACTATGAAATTTTAGGGCTTACCTGTTCGGCAGATTGATTTTCAAACTTATTCAATAACTTCTATTCGAGAGAATACACAATGAGAAACGTATTGTTTTCTATACAAATAATTATTTATAAATAAATTAAGAAAATTGTAAACTTGTATTTTAACTACATATTTCCTTAATACAAATTCCTGTTCAAATTTTGTTTACTATTATATAATATTTTTCCCAGCGCAGGCATACATAACGTATGCGTAATATTTCCGGCTGCTGGCACGAGCCATTAATTTATAGATCGCTCCCCTTTTCTCGTTTCCGCGCACAGGAATCCCCATGAGCAGCGCCCACTGAACACCAATGCCATTGCACTTGGAATTGGATTCGGATTAGCGGGGCTATACATATACTCTATACAGGATGCTGCAGCACAAGATGACGAAGCGGAAGACGCTGATCATCGGCTTCTTTGGCATCGCCCTGGGCCTCTGCATCGGCACCATGCTGAAGAACTACCTGGCCCTGGAGATCGTGAAGCGGTGCAGCCTGCGCCCGACGAATCTCAAGACGCCGGCGGATATCATTGGACTGCGGGAGGAGGACACCATACAGAACTCGCAGCGGAATCTGGTCTTTGTGGGCGTGATGACGGCAAAGAGCTTCCTGGAGGGCAGAGCACGGGCGGTGTACGATACGTGGGGCAAGGAGGTGCCCGGCCGGATGGCCTTCTTCAGCTCGGAGGGCAGCTACTCGGATGACCTGCCCGTGGTGGGGCTGAAGAACGTGGACGATCGCTATCCGCCGCAGAAGAAGTCCTTCATGATGCTGTACTACATGTACGAGCACTACATCGACCGCTTCGAGTGGTTCATCCGGGCGGACGACGATGTCTACATGGAGCCGGACAAGCTGGAGCGCTTCCTGCGCTCCATCGACAGCTCCAAGCCGCAGTTCATCGGCCAGGCGGGCAAGGGCAACAGCGAGGAGTTCGGCCTGCTCTCCCTCGAGTTCGACGAGAACTTCTGCATGGGCGGACCGGGTGTGATCCTCAGCAGCGAAACTCTGCGCCGCGTGGCGCCACACATACCCAGCTGCCTGAAGAACCTCTACAGCACCCACGAGGACGTCGAGGTGGGGCGGTGTGTCCAGAAGTTCGCCGGCATACCGTGCACTTGGAACTACGAGGTGGGCAATCCCAATAGTTGGACTCAAAGAACAACCAATTAGATCCATTGTTAGAATTCTTTGAACTCTAAAATACTCGCCTTTAAATGAAACGCTTCTTTTTCCCAAAAATCCAGATGCAGTACATCTTGCGGCACAACTCCAGTGGCCGAAATGCGTACACGGGCAAACTGAAGCGTAAGGAGATCCACAACGCCATCACCCTGCATCCTATCAAACAGGCGCCGCTCATGTACCGCCTGCACTCCTATGTCCAGGTGGGTCATCACTATAAACGCAAACATATAAGAGGATACTACTGAATACATATAACAGGGTTTGAAAGCGGAGGAGATGCGCCAGGAGTCGCTGCTGCTGCATCGGGATATCAAGCGGATGGCCAAATACCTGGAGGTGCCGGACGAGAGCACCTACATGATGCCCAGTGTGTCACCCGAAAGCGATTCCACCAAGAGGCACTTCCAGGATCACAACATATTAGGTGGGTGGCACAACTTAAAGATACATTTATAGAAAGATACATAAAGTAGATAGAAAGATACTAAATTAGAATATTTACGAAGATAAGCAGATACAAGGTAAGAGGCACTTCCAGGATCACAATATATTGGGTGGGTTGTACAAATTAAAGATACTTAGCTAGATGCATAGCCAAGGAGATACATATATGGAAAGATACATAAAGTAGATAGAAAGATACTAAGTCAGAAAGTTACAAAGATACATAGATACAGAGTAAGGCATGCAAGAAAATTTATTTAGAACAGAAAACAAAAATTTATCCAGTCAAATCCGCATCCGTGTCCTGGTTGCAGAGAGTGACGCTATTGCCCAGACAAGCGGCATAGCCCATGAGATGGGGCAGCAGATTCTGCTCCATGACGCCACCGAACAGATGGGATTGCGGGCCCATTGCAAATACGACCACATCCTCGCCAGAATGCACGCCCTTCCTTCCATGAATATAGCTGGGCGTGTAGGATGCTGGTCAGGGATTAAAAACGGGTTATTTGGAGCAACTACAACCGGAACCATCGAGTTTACTCACTGGGACTCAGGGTCTTGCTGGGACTCTCCCGCCGTCCATCCTTGTCCAGGCTCTGCCACTTGCCGATGGCATAGTTGAGGGTGCTGTATGGCACCCCGTTCACATCCCGCTGCTGTGCACCCATGCCCAGGATGGGTGTGCCCCGCTTCGCGTATCCCGACATGCTGAGCGTGTGCGAATGATCGGCGGTGACCACCACCAGAGTATCGCGCGGATCGGTCATCTGGATCACCGTCTCCACAGCCGCATCGAACTCGAGCATCTCATCGAGGGCGTAGCCCACCCGGGTTTCATGGTGTCCATGATCAATCCGTCCGCCCTCAATGAACACGAAGTAACCATTCCCATCCTCCTGGGACTTTCTCTCCAGTTTTTCAATGGCCGCCGCTGCCATGTCGCAGAGACGCGGCAGCTCCTTGCTGGCGGCCAGGTGATAGGACATGTGGCTGTCGCTGAAGAGACCCAGCAGTGTACCGGTAGCATCGCTGCAGTTCCTCAGCTCTTTCAGGGATCGCGCGAAGCAGCCATTGGGATTCGATTCACGCCACTGAGCCAGCAGATCCTTGCCATCCCGTCGCTCATCGGCAAATTTGCCCAGACCACCACCCAGGATGACATTAAGATTCCTTCCCGGCTCCTCCTCCACCAGCTGTCGCGCAATCTCCAGCTCCTCGCCGCGCCTGCTCACATGGGCGTAGGCACCCGCCGGACTGGCGTCCGTCAAACGGGTGGTGGTCACCACTCCCGTGGCCTTGCCCGCTCGCTGTGCCCACTGGAGTACGGAGTCCACGCGCTCACCACTGCCACTCTGACCCACTGTGCCGCTGTGCGTCTTCACACCGCCGAAATAGGCGGTGGCCGTGCAGGCGGAGTCCGGTGTCTGCTCGTCGATGCAGTACGTCTTGCTCAGTCCGGTAAAGGGGAATCGTTCCACGGCCAACTGCGCCTCCTCACCGCGTCCTCCACGCCGTTGCCCCTTCAGAATGCGGGCGGCCGTTAAGGTGGTGATGGACAGTCCATCGCCCAGGAGCATCACCACATTCTTGGCCTGTCGGACGTCGGCGATGGAGTCCTTGGTTCTGGCCAGACGTTCGCGCAACTGAGTCTGCGCCTGGCCTAACCAATGCGACGATAGCAGCTCCTCCGCCCGCTGCACTTGCTCCACCATGGGAACAGATAGCGCAAGGATGCGGTGGAGCAGGAACAGGATCGGCAATTGCCTCAATTGGAGCAACATCTTGACTCCGGATTTTCGGGATTTTTGGCCGGGGAAAACCGAATCCGATCTGACTGTCGCCGCCGCCAGACGTTCGTTTTAAAGGCCAACTCCGTTGGGGAGTATGGAGTATCAAGCCAATCCACCGGAAAATTAACAAGCACCACCTGGTGGGGCGTGTTTCCATTAGAGCACATTTGCGTTGGCCCAGTTCCAAGTGAATGATATGCATAACACGTAGATTGCCTTCATAAGTCAGAGACTCCGTCCACTAATCCATTCTCTTCACTTTCATCCACAGGAATCAGTCCGGAACTGAATAAGTTCGTGCCAGCAAGCACCGACGACCTCCTGGACTGGTCCTTCATTGCCCGCAGCCTGTACTCGGCCAGTTCCGCCAATCCCAAGCAGAAGATCGACTCGGCGATGCGCGAGGGACTGGAGGATGCCATCACCGAGGTGATGGAGAACATCAACAACTATTCCAGGCAGCGGGGTCGCGTCATCGAGTTCCGGGAACTGCTCTACGGATACCATCGACTGGACGCCCTCCACGGCCAGGACATGATCCTCGATCTGCTGCTCATCTACAAGAAGTACCGGGGCAAGAAGATGACAGTCCCGGTGCGAAGGCATCTCTATGTTCAGCGCGCCTTTACGGGCATCTTTGTCAAGGAGGTGGACGAGGACTTCTACAATGTCACCCTGCAGCAAAGTGAGTATTATATTCTATTTCAAATATGTATACCCATACATGGTTATTGTAACTGCCCTTTCTCGACGACAGGTCTCCTGGGCAGCCTGTTCCAGAACGGAATGGCCCGCTTGAGCAGCCACTTCACGATGCCCAGTGGACTGCTGTCACCGACGCAGGACAAGATCGTGTTCGTCCTGCCCATCGCCGGTCGTCTGGGTACATTCGAGCGCTTCCTGCGCACCTACGAGCGCGTCTGCGTGCGTGGCGAACAGCACTGCGACCTCCTGGTGGTGATCTTTGGGTCGCCGGACGAGCTGGGCGATCACCTGCAGCTGCTCCATGATCTGCACGCCCGGCATGTCTACCAGCAGGTGAACTGGATCCAAAGAAGCAGCGCCTTCTCCCGTGGCGTTGCCCTGGACGTGGCCGCCAGATCCTCGTACATTCGTCAGGAGGACATCATTCTGTTTATCGACGTGGATATGGTCTTCGAGGTGGAGACGCTGCAGCGCGTGAGGATGCACACGCAGCGGGGCAAACAGGTTTACCTGCCCATCGTCTTCAGTCAGTATGATCCGCAGAGGAGGAGCGGTGATGCTGGGGGATCCGAGGACGAGGGAGAAACGCCCAGGATCGACGACGAACGTGGCTACTTCCGACAATTTGGGTTCGGCATCTGTGCCATCTACAAGTCGGACATACTCGATGAGGATATCAACGGATTCGACAAGGACATCACCGGCTGGGGCCTGGAGGACGTCAAGTTCCTGGAGAAGATCGTGCGTGTGGGCACCAGGCAACGGGGCTTCCTGACCAACACCGCGGAACTGGCCATGGACTACAACGAGGCCGCTGAGCAGTGGCGCAGATTGAGTGTCTTCCGTGCACCGGATCCCACGCTGGTGCACATCTACCATGACATCAGCTGCGACGTGCAGCTGGATGCGCCGCAGTACAACATGTGCCTGGGCACCAAGGCCAACTCCCTGGGCAGCACGCGGCTAATGGAGCAGCTCTTCCACAGCAGTCCCGAAAATGTCCAGTTTGCCGCCGATTTCAATCGGCAAAAGCAACAGCAGCAGCAGCAGCAGGCCAGATGATGATCCAGAACCAGTCCCATCCAGATCTAGTGATCCCCGCCAGCGCTCCTGCCACATAGTATTATGCTAAATGTTTCCTACATGCCAAAATAATTGGTAAGTCCCTGATGCTAAGTCCATGTACATGTAAGTCCAATAATGATGAAATGGGTGAAACAACTGTAAATTGATAGGATAGGTTAATACTATATATACATATGTGGACATTTTCATGACCTGGTACATACCATTTAGTTTTAAAATGAAACGAAAATAGATTTTGTATGCTAAAAACAAATGAAATGTGGATAAGAGTAAAACGGAACATTTATGGCGATTACATTTAGTTACCAAAAATCATTATTATGTATCACTAACATTATTGTTTTCTAACCAAAGTCGCTGAAACCATTTAAAATTGTTCCAATGTAAATTCGAATTGTATAGATAATTATTAGGAAATAAAAAGTATTTTAATGGTTGTTAGTCCCTTCGAAATGATCAATTTTTTTATATACATACATTCAAACATTTTAGAAATACGTTTCGGTTGGGTTTTCAACTCTAGATAGCTAGGACATTCATACATTAAGATATGATGAGATGATTCCTGTTCTTAAAATGTAGCATTATTAAGTGTTTAAACAAAATCGCATTTCAATGATAATCGTAGTGCCGATACTTCTTTCAATAATAAACGATTCGATTGTACAAAATGAGCTTTTGTATTCATACAAAAACCAAGTCTTTTTTATTCAACGTTTCAGCGTTTTCTATACAAGTAAATACTGCAATATTTTGATTATTATTTTATAAAATGAGAGGTGTAACTATGTTATATGAGAATTGTATGGTCATTTTAAAGATCACATGTCATTATTATATTATTACCGCCCACTGTTAAGACAGCTTTCGGTTTTGGTACGGTTTCGCATCAGCCTCTTGTTTTTGTGTTTTTGCGTATAAAAGATATGCTCAACATATCTTTATACGTAGTCCACCGGTTCTATGCCCAGGACAGCCAGAGCCGTATTCATGACCTGTCTCACCGCCTTGATCAGGTAGATCCTGGCGTACAGGATCGGCATAAGTTCTTCGCGCTTCTGAAGAAGGACCTTCTTATGATAATAAAAGCGACTGAAGGCGGCAGCCAAGTTCTCAACGAAGTGCACAAGCAGATGGACACCGCAATTACCCTGGTCCAATTGTTCCATTGTGCACTCCATTAGCTCCGGAAAGGTAAGGAGGTAGCCATAAACCAACTCCCAGTCAACCTGCGCATAAAGGACATAGAAAATCATAAAATAACAACAGACAGCAAACAAAAATCACATACACCATCCTCTAGAACGCTAAAATCGATCTCATCCAGCAGTGGCAGTTTCTCATAGGCACCAGTGCTAACCTCATGATGAAATTTGCGCAGCAGCGCCTCCATACGTGCCGAATTGTACAAGATGTACGAAGCACCCTTGCAAATTCCCATTCCATGGCGCACCACACGCACGGCGCTGGAGTGGCGCACCACAAAGAGATCCACAATCACGGCAGCGGCTCCAAGACGCTTCGTCAACGTCTCAAGGCCGCTCATTCCTACCGGACACATTCCGGACCGTTGCGTGGCCATCAGCTCCATATGCCTGCGGCGCAGCCTACATTGAAGGAGCAGAATACGTGCACGAAAAAGAAAGAGATGCAAACATATGAGTTTTTAGGTTAACTTGGAAAAAGAGCTTGTCGAAACATGTACTGATATGTATGTATGATAGTACATACATATGTACAGCTGCGGTTAAAATAATAGCACTACTGCAGGTGGAAAGTTGATTTCCTAAAAAAAGGTATTGAATGTTTATTTTTTTTAAAGTCTGATTGCATGAATAATAAGTACCATATGTTGTCTCTCTAAGCAAGAAATTTTGACTCTCTCAATGTAACGGTTCTTTTTGTTTTTGGGCACTTTCTGCAAAAGGGCGCTAAATGAGGCGGTAACAAAAATAGCACTGACCACGTTTTTGCTGAATAAAATTAATAGGAGTGATTGCTTTGGGTTTTTTTTCGACATATTTTGAAAAAAGGAGTTGCATTAAAGGTTTTAATTGAATTTTTTTCAAAAGAAGACCAAAAATTCTCTAGTTATGGGTCGGGGAAAGCATTTTACCGTCGAAATAAGGAATTTGATTAAAAACATGATCTGTGAAGGTAAAACCTACGCTAAAATGAGACGGTTTTTTTTGTTTTTCAAACAATATGATCCGCAACGCACTGCTGTTTGTCGAAAATAACGAAAAACGTGGAAGAAAGCCCTCTATGTCCAATGTGGAGATCAAGCGCTTGGTTCGGCAAAGCAAGAAGGAGCCTTTTAAGCCGGTGACGGAACTGAAGAAGGAGCTTCAGATAGCTGCAAACGTGGAAAAAGTTCGCAAACACTTAAGACAAAACAACCATAATGTGTGCAGTCCCAGAAAAGTCCCGCTTTTGACTGTGAAGCATGTGGCAAAGCGAATCGAATATGCCAAGATACGCAAGGACTGGCCTGTGGAGAAGTGGCGCCACATTTTGTGGTCAGATGAGAGCAAAATTGGGTTTTTTGGTTGGAAAGGCTCTCGGTCTTATGTTCGGCGTCCACCACGAACTGAAAATAATCCTCGCTTCACCTTTAAGACGGTAAAGCACGGGGGATCCAACATCATGGTATGGACGTGCTTTTCATACTATGGAGTAGATCCGATTCATATGATTCAAGGCATCATGGATCAGCACATTTACACAGATATCCCGGAAAATGTGATGGCGCCATATGCCGAGGATGAAATGCCGTTCTTTTGGACATTTCAACAGGATAACGACCCAAAACACACGAGGAAGAAGGCTCGAAAGTGGTTTGAGCAGAAATCGATCCGAGTAATGATCAGTCACCCGACTTGAATCCAATCGAAAAACTTTGTGCGGACGTGAAAAAAAGGTTTCTGAAGCCAAGCCCAACCATAACGAGAAACTTTGGATTCATGGGGGATCGAGGATCAAGGATTCATGGAGCAAAATTCCTCAAAAACGGTACCAGGACTTGGTGGACTCCATGCCAAGAGGATGCGCAGCTGTCATTGCCTACAATGGTCACGCAACCAAATATTAAGATTCTTTAAACATAGTTCTTAAGATATAATCCATTTGTTGAACTCTTATTTTATTTTTTTAGTTAGTTTTAGCAAAATACGAGAAACAGTGCTATTTTTGTTACCGCCTAAATTTGGGGGATTTTCTTTGTTTTACCAATTATTTTTAAAATATCCATTAGATCTGTTACCAATTTTATTATTTCAATTGAAAATCATTGTAGTATTTAAGATTAGTGGAAAAAATTTTGAAAAAATGTCAGAAAATAGAGAAACGATGGGGCAAACACGAAATGTGCTTTTGGTGCTATTATTGTTACCGCAACTGTATGTACTTACTCTAAGTACTCGTTAGCAGTCATAAAGCTGGCGCCCATATTCATGGGCTCCAAAACAGGACCGCTTGTGAGGCACACATGTCCCACGGGCTGCTCGCGCTGGCAGCATTTCTCCAGTTCGACAGTCACACAGATGGTGTCCTCTTGGCGGTCATTCGGCTCCACAAGGCGCCAAGACGAGTAGTCAACCAGGCGCAGCAGTATCTTGTATAGTTGCTGCACGCGATAATGGCGCAAGTCCTGCTCGCCATCGACGGCTCCGGCATCGGCTTGCAACTGCAAGCACATGGTGCGCGAATGGTTGTTTTTTGCCGACCGGCCGTAATCGCCGCGCAGCGTGATCACAGATTTTAGCACGTGTGCAATAATTGGATGGCGCTGGAAACGGAGAGAGTATCGTTCCTTGTTCAGCACAGTGACTTCGACGAGCGGAAAACGCCACATGCGAGACTGCTCGATCAACTCCTGGCGCTCCACCTCGCTGGGGAGCAATTCGTCGCCATCGATGCGCAGCTTCAGACCCTGCATCTTTAAATATTTTTGCCAGTAACGCGGAATAGCCGCCATAGTCAAGTCACCCTGCTCGGTCAATTTATCGTTGTTGTAACGGATCAACTTGCCGAAATTCTTCAAAGGCAACGGAGCCGCAGCGTCGCCGCCAGACTCATCCGTCTTCTCCGGCTGGGTCAAAAACTCGATTAGCTTCTGGCCAAACTGCACCATTGGATAACCATTCATTTTTCACTGAATAAAATCAACTTCTTCTGCCTGCCGTCAAACGCAAATCTTCTGAATGCCGACACGCGCAAATCTTCTCTTCGCCGATAAATGGTTTACAGATAAGCGCGAAATATAACAATTTAAATTCCGTTGAAAATAGTCCGACTTATAGAAATATAAACGAGCACTTGTAAAGTATGAAAACTAGAGATGATATGCCAGTAATGTAATAAAAGGTATTTCGAAGTTGTCCTCCTTAAATGCTTAATTTGTTGAAAAACAACAGTCACGCCAGACGCACTTTTCGTAAAGAAAAGTCAACGATAACTGAATCGCTAGAGCTGAGTAATCAAATCTACAAAATAATCGATACAAAATAATCGTTCCCAAAAAAATCAATCAATAATAGTTGAATTACTTTTTACCACTTTCAAATATACCCCTAAGCAGAAAGGGCCTGTACATTTTTAATTTAAAGAAATAGACAAACAGGAAATAACCCATCCTAAAAAATATACGATAACAAAAAAAACGATAATAGCGCGAGTCTCGTGATTGCCACACTGAGTGTCAGGTACCGAAAAATACGCAAGTGCCATCCCTATTTCAAAAGAAGTGTTTTCTTGTTGCCTGCGGGTGTTGCGAATTTTGGGAGCAGCTTGAGCAAGAGCCATAGCGCAGGTTCAGTCCGAGATCGGAGCAATGTCCAACAACCTGCAGCCGCGTGTGGTGGACCTGGGCGTGGCGTGCCTGGTCTGCCTGGCGGAGGAGCCCGAGGCCAGCTCGATCTATGGCCACGACCCGGAGTCTCCTCATATGCTCATCCTGGACAAGATTCGCTGCTGCACCAGCCTGCAGCTGGACAGCAGCCCGTCGCAGCTGCAGCGCTTGCCGGACAAGATCTGCAAGCAGTGCCATCTGGAGTTGTCCGTCTCTTATCGTTTTCACGAGAAATGCACCGCTGTCCAGAAGCTATTTCGCTCCGCCAGCCGCGCTACCTCGACCTCCGCCGGCTCCGGCACCGCAGCTGCTGCTGCTCCTGCTACTGCTGCTGCTCCTCCTGTTCCTCCGCTGGTCGATAAGCAGCAGGAGCAGCTTAAGCATGATCTGGAACAGGCTCACGTTCGGCTGCCTGCAACACTGAAAATAAGGAGGCTCAACGTGGATCCCTGCTCTTCCAGTTCAGTAAGCGGTACAATAACTACCAGCACGGAGCCCTCCGAGGATGTCAAGGAGGAGAAGGCCGATTCACTTTCCCTCATGCAAGAGGGAGCCATGGCCTTATCCCTGAATGACTTGCAAGCGCCGGATCCTATTACTCAGCAGGCAGAAGAAAAGGACCCTGAAAGACAGCAGGATGAGGATGAGGGGCAGGCCAAGATGCTGGGACTGGATCCCTGGGATGACGAAAACACGCCGGAGCATCTATACGAGATCGAGACTCCGCTCATCGATGAGTCTGTGGTGGCCAGCCCGCCGTTGCCGTTGCCGCCGACTCCGCCCGCCAACCATCAGAAAAAGCGCACCTACCGTCGCGCTTCGCCCAATGTGAAGCAGGAAAAACTGCCGGTGACGGGGAACGTGGACGATGATTTCAAGGTCGGTTCCACGACCAAACGCCGCAACTCCGAACGCTCGCCAAAGATCTGCGAGGTGTGCGGTAATACATACAAGTACCAGCACGCGCTAAATGCCCACATGCGGCGTCACAACAACGAGCGGCCATATTCCTGCGAGGTGTGCCAGAAGGCGTTCATCTCGAACGTTGAGCTGCGACGCCACATGCGCGTCCATACCGGCCAGAAGCCCTACAGCTGTCGCCACTGCGAGCGTCGTTTCTCGGACTTCGGCAGCAGCAAGAAGCATGAGAGGATCCACACCGGCGAGCGGCCGTATGTGTGCGAGGTGTGCAACAAGGGATTCGCCTATGCTCACGTTCTGTCCGCCCATCGGCGGACGCACACCGGCAAGAAGCAGTTCCAGTGCACGCAGTGCGACAAGGGTTTCACCAAGAAGACCTATCTGTCGGCTCATATGGAACAGCACCGTGGCTCGGGCAGCGGCGAGGCATCGGTCGCATCGTCATCCGCGGATGCATCCAGTCGCAACAGGAGTGCCTCCACACGGAAGGAGCCAGCGCGCAAGGAGGCGGCGCGCAAGCAACAGCAAATCCCCGAGTCCTTCTCGCTGGACTCCGTAGAGCTGGAGCAGACGAAGGTTCTCGAGGAGTGCATTGTGGCGAATGACTTCATGTTCAACGAGGAGGACAACGCGGAGCAGGAGGCCAATCACCGCGAGGGGCTGCAGCATGACGATTCCTACCCGTATGTCGGTGGCTATCAGAGCGTTGACTCTGTCAAGGAACTGGTCGGCGATCTGCTGGACACCGAGGAGTTCTGTGACGAATCCAAGTACATGATAGAATAGTATTACTACCGGGACAACTAACCGCACCACTAAGGGGCTGTCTCCACACAAGGATGGCACCAAACTTCCCCACCCCGTACCATTTAGACAACCAGGCTAAGAAGCGTAGCTCTAAGAAATCGGTGTAAATAAAATGGAGATACTCGGATAGAAAGCTTACGAAATATTGGATATTTTTTATGGAAAGTGGCTGTAAATAGAAGTTAAATAGTAATGAAAATGAAATATAACTTAAGAGGAATATTATTTGGGGAGCAATTGCGAAAAACCTTCAAAACCCAGAATAAGCAGTTAACAATGTGCATTTATAATCTAGCTAATTTAAAGAATAAATGAAAAGGTAATAAATGTTTATAATTTTAGTAAGTTTAGTAAGTTATGCTCATATTACTTTAAACAAACTGAGGACTTTGATTCTTTAGAAGAAATGATGAGGAAATAACTGTTTATTATTTTAGTAAGTTATGCTGTTATGATAATAATACTTTAAACAAACTGAGGACTTTGATTCTTTGGAAGAAATGATGAGGCAATAAATGCTTATTATTTTAGTAACTTAAGCTGTTATGTTCGTATTATTTTAAACAAACTGAGGACTTTGATTCTTTAAAAGAAATGAAGAAGTAATAAATGTTTATTAGTTTAGTAACCTATGCTGTTATATTACTTTAAACAAATTGGGGACTTTGATTCTTTAGAAGAAATGATACGGTAATAAATGTTTATTAGTTTAGTAACTAATGCTGTTATATTACTTTAAACAAATTGAGGACTTTCAAGCCATGTTTAAATAAAAATTGGTATACGTGAACTGCGAGTAGCGAAATTCGAGAGCCAGACGTATGTATCTGAAACTAAAGTCAGCATTTCGCAAAACAAATAAACTTTATTTGAAGGCTACCATTGAGAAATCCAGACTTCTCAACTCTTCAGCTTATTTTGCGGCACGTACTTAAGTTTAACTTTCATCAACCCCACCAATCAAAAAAAACAATAAGAAAACGAAATTGTTTCTAAGCAAACTGTGTAAACAAAAGCACGGAGAGATGCTGTTTAGGGCGAATAAATGCCACGAGCTCGAATTTTTGGCCATCCAGAACAACTGTTCAAACCGGGCACAGTGAACAATCAGTAAGAGAGACGTTTGAATTTTATCTAGTTTATTACAGTAATCGGGTTAGTCAAGTTAGTTAGGAAACACGCAAATGCGGCGTGCTTTTTTTTGTGACCAGCCAGGTAGGGGTATAATTGTTCTAGGGTTGTTCGTTCACGC
Organism: Drosophila simulans; assembly: GCF_016746395.2. Classification (NCBI taxonomy): domain Eukaryota; kingdom Metazoa; phylum Arthropoda; class Insecta; order Diptera; family Drosophilidae; genus Drosophila; species Drosophila simulans. Next base: position 15,025,094 of record NC_052525.2, on the reverse strand, counting down.
CAGCCAGTGGGCACTGTGCCGACGCGAACCGAACTTGGCCACGTTCTTGAACCGGTTTTGGCGGATCGCTCCGGCGGGGTCAACGTTTCGCCCTTTGGCGGACGACACCGGGACATTAACATAATTCATATTGATATAGTTGGTGTACAAAAAATTTCTATATATATATGTATAAATGTATCAAAATTTAGACGGTATGGGGATGCCGAGGGCGAGGAATTTGGGATCGGTTTTACAACACGCACACAACAGACTTTTAGATGGAACAATAAAACTTGAACATCGCAGAGCAGCGGCTAATCCTCGAAGGTGATGCGTCCGGGTCCGTGGTTCTTCATGTATCGCCTGTACGCCTTGTATCGTGGATTCTCCGCCAGCTTTTTCTTCATCTCCTCGTCCTGTTCTGCCTTCCAGGCGACGAAGTTCTCGCGCTTCCACAGTTTCAGATGCAGGTACTCCTCGATCAGCTTGTCCTCCTGCGCCTCGAACTGATGCTGGCCCATGCCCAGGTGCCGACGGATGAGGTAGAGCTTCTGCTCGCGGCCATACGGCTGCTTCATCACCGTGTAGCGCCAGAGCCACTGCGCGTGCCACACGATGAACGAGAGTATCGTGTAGGGGCAGATGATCAGCTGCACCCACAGCACATCCCAGAGCGTCGGCTTCGCATAGCCGCCCTTAACGTCCATCTTCTCCTCGATCACCCGCCGGATGATCCGTTCCAGCTCATCGCGCTGATCGTTCTTGGACATACGATTCTTGCCCTTCTTCTGGATCTTTTCCTGGATCTCGTCGCGAGCTATTTCCAGGGCCTGGTTCCTATACTTGGGCACCGTGGCAAAGTACTTGATGGCCGAATCGTAGCGCTGCCAACCGGAATAGTACTGGATGACGGACACAATGGTTAGGACGACCACGATCACCACGCGCACATCCACCTTCGGCGCCACGCGTCGCCGGTAGTAGCGATAGTAATGCGCATAGTATGCATCCGGGTTGTCCAGCATGTAATCGTAGTCCGTGCGCGACTCCTCATCTCGCAGGATCTCGTAGGCGGTGGCCACCAGCTTGAACTGCGTCTCCGCCGCCGCCTTGGCCTCGGCACCGCGATGCAGATCCGGATGATAGCGCCTCGCAAGCTGGCGGTATGCCTTGCCGATCTCCGACTTGGATGACTCTCTGGTGACGCCCAGCACGTCGTAACAGTTTTCCTTGCCACAGTACAGGCCCTCCAGCAGGCCTAGGGCCATTGTGGGCAGCAGGGCCAAGAGCACCAGCCGTAGTCCGTGCGTCCGCATCTTGGATAGCGCTTTCACCCTGGGGACACGTGTAGCTGCAGCTGAGGCAAGAGGTGGTGCACAGCTGGCACTCGTTGGCTGGGATCGGATCGGAGCGGTTTGCTTGTGGCTTGGCTTGGTCCGCAGCAACTGGTGGCGGTGGCGGTCGCGTTGGCGCTGCTCGTCCGTCTGCTCGGCGTTTGTCCCACTGAAAAGTTGGCCGCCGCTCGTTAACCAGGTTGACTTTGGCCGATAACCGCGATAGCTCGCGGGTGGGTATGACCGTATGTTGGGGATTTGGTCACTCTAAGTTAACTCAGCAGTTATCCTATTTTACATTTTATTTTAGCGTCGCTAATTTGACGCATATCTATTTTACTTAAATTTCAGGGTTAAAATCCATGCTTATATATCACGATTATTAACAGTTCGCAAAATAACGATTACACCCTCGATACGCTGCCTATCGAACTTATCGGTCCAAGCTGAACCGAAGCGTCTGTCTTGACCATATGGATCGGATCCAAATATCCTAGAAGCGTCTGCATAACATTTGGGCTCTAAAATGGACTTTAATTACCATGTGGATTCGGCACTAACCACTTTATTGGAAAACCATAAGTTCTTCAAGGAAATGGCAGCAGGTGAGCAATGTGACACACCGAGACATCTTTTAATCACACCCACCCACAGTCGTTTCTGATTTCAACGATGGCGGGGATATCCAGAAGTTGCTGGACCAGAACGTGGAGTTTGCCGAGGATCTAATCCGAATGAAGAGCAAGCACCAATTGCTCAACAAGGCTCTAAAGCACGCCAAAAACTCTAGCAACACCGTCGAGAAGTTCGAGGAAGTCTGGAAGGAGCGCTCTGCAGCGGTGGAGCAAAAGCGCATCGATGTCAAGAACTCAGCCGAGTTCAAGAACTTCATGAAAGCGCTGGAATCGGCAGCTCCCCAGGAGGGTGCGGAAATCAATGGGCAAGCGAATGGCCCCGCCCATGATGAGGACCTTATCATGGAAGCCACCGGCGCCGAGGTCTTCTCGCTCTACGATCCCTGGTCCAAGGCCCTGATAAAGAACCCCGTGCGTAACAAAACTTGCGGCCACGTCTACGACCGCGACTCGGTGATGCTGATCATTAAGGACAACATTGGCATTCGATGCCCGGTGCTCGGCTGTGCCAACAGGTCCTACATCCAGCCAGTGAACCTGGTCAAGGACCACGACCTACAGCAGAAGTTGCAACAGCGCATGTCCGACGCGATCGAGGATGAATCTTCCAAGGAGAACGAGGAACAGGCAGATCATTAATTATGCGCAACTTCATTCTTGTCGACTAATAAGCGCCTTTAAACTTTAAGATTTAAATAAGCAAATAATAAGCGCCTTTAAACTTTAAGATTTAAATAAGATAAGTTAAGAATTAACTTCATAAATAAAAAAACACTCATTTGGATTGATTGAAAAGAATTTTCGAATCTTATGATATATTTTTATACCCGTTACTCGTAGAGTAAAAGGCTATACTAGATTCGGTGAAAAGTATATAACAGGCAGAAGGAAGCGCCATTAAACAAATTTTCAAAAATATATACATATATCAAGTATCTTTTTTAAATGCTGGATTATAAGTAGGCGTTGATTTCAACATTGTTCTTATGCAATAATATTTTTAAGTAGGCGATGATTTTAACTTTGTTCTTTTTCAATACTATTTTTGACATTTACACTCATTGTGCTCCAGAAACAACACCTATAGGATTTGCTCCTAAGTTTTTCTTTTTTTTTTTGTATATATCATGCGGAAAACCAAGTCCCAACAATAAAAACTGAATCAATGAGGTAGGCAGCAGTATCGCAATTTGAAGCACCTTTCGACGATGGAAAATATACCTGATCTAGGGCATGACGATGGATGGGGCGAGGATCCGTCGCTAACAGGACAAGGTTCTGATAAACTCTTCGTTTTCCATGGAAATTCCTTTATTAATAGAATTTTCTTCTACAGTATATACAGACGTTGTTACGACGCGGTCTTGGGATCTAGGAAGACCAGGATAAATGGCATAATGCTGCGGATTCTGAGCTTTGTCAATCATATTCATTCTTATAACAAATGAATGATAACCAATAATTCTGATTTAATTTTTTTCGTTTTCAGATTAGTTTATTATAGATTAGTTTATTTATGTGTAAAACGTTGTCGATATTCACTTAAAAAACTAATTGGTAGGCAAACGATTCCAGCTTGTAAATCTAGTTTCATTAACTTTTTTGACTTTTGCGATGAGTCGAATGCTTGTGGCTGATTTTTTGATGTCAGTGAGGAAATATCGTGTTTTCTATAAATTTTTAAATACTACTCTCGAATGAAGACTTGGTGGTATAAATTATTTGGAGCTTCTTCCTTGCTTTTATTATATAGTTCTACGGTGACCATAACTCCGTTCATGTCCACAAATCGTGTGTGGGTTCCAGCTGCGATAAATCGCTTGGCAGCGGGCATATCCAGTCTTGGCGCCGCCAGAGCTTCGTTTATTTCCTTATCGCGGGCAAGTAGGTCCCTTGTACGACGCAAATCGTGCATCACAACATGCTGAAATGGAATCATCGAATGGTAATTGGCGCCATGTGTGTATTGTGTGTTTATTGCACTCACATTTGAGACATCTTCACCCAGCAGTTTCAGGTATATGAAAAACAGTGTGCTGTTCAAGTATACCAGATAAGTATCCAATTTAATTTGTTCATTTGTGTTCAATCTGCGTTCTGCCTGTAGAGCCAGTGCCTTCTCCGTATCGGCTTCCAGGAGTTCGATGCTGCTGTAGAAGGTTTCCAGGATGCGTTGCATGCTTTCGTCCTCCTGCAGTCTTGTGTCCAGGTAAGCGTTGCAGGGCAGTCCATTGTCGACAGCTTGATTTTCTTCAGCCATGTTCTTAAAATGGAATTAAATTCATGCGCGCATATTTACATATGGTTTATGCTTACAGTGCGACCGTTGTCTGAACATAAAAAGAACAGATTCTATTAGAAGCATTCAAAAAGCGCCGCTTCCACTTCAACATTCTACATATGTACATATATGAACAAGAGATAGTGCTATAGTCGAGTTCCCCGACTGTCAGATACCCGTTACTCAGCTTATGTGAATGCGAACGCGAAATTTTATCATTTTTCTTTATTAAACAATCAATTTTTCAATAGCGATATGTCTGTTATTCGATAGTGGGTTATGCGATATGTCTGTTGTGCATGTTTGTTCATCTCTAACATAAATGTTTTGGTAAACAAAAAGAACCAAATTAGACATGAGCTACATACAATTTGAAAGCGGCAGGGAGAAGGACAAGGCGCGCCAGGAGCTCCGTGAGGCCCGGGAGGTGATGCTGCAGCAGGCCAAGGAGCGGGCGGAGCTGCGTGGGCAGCGGGAGAGGCAGAAGGAGCTGCGCGGCGAAGCCGACTGGATGCTGCCCGCGGTGGCCAAGAAACTGGAGAAGCCCGCCAAAAAGTCAAAGAAGAAGGTTTCCAAGCACAAGTCCAGGTCCAAGTCCAAGTCATCGAAGAAGAGCAGGAAGCATCGCAGCAGCAGCAGTAGCAGCGAAAGTTCCACTTCATCTTCCTCCTCGTCCAGTGAGGATGAAAAGGAGCGCAAGCGACGCAAGAAGAAGTCCAAGAAGAGCCGTAAGGAAAGTGCCAGCGAGGACGAGTGGGTGGAGGCTCCTCCGCCTCCCGCGGCGGACAATGTCACTAAGAAGGAGCCCCCTCAGCGGGACGACTGGATGACCAGCGAGGCTCTCCTTCTGAAAACGTTCTCCAGAGAACGCAAGGAGCCAGCGAAGCCCAACGAGAAGGCCCAACAAATTGATGCCTACGATCCGGCCAAGAGTGGCCGGGAGCTCAATCCTTACTGGAAGAGCAATGGCACGGGTCTGCCTGGTTTCCAGAAACCACAGGACGATGATGAACGGCAGGACAAGCCGCATCCCAGCAGCTCCGCACAGGGATCCTCGCGCGGTTGGCGAAAACCAGGCGCAAAGGCTCCCACTCTTCCCAGAAGAAGCAGATCCCGCTCCAAAAGTGCCACATCTCCATCATCTGATGAGGAGGTGGAGGAGCAGGAGGCGGTGCAGCAGACCAAGTCCACACCCTCCTGCCTCACAGACGAACAGATCAATGAGCTGGCCGGCAAGGCCATCAAGGCAGAGCTCAAAGGAAAGAAAGAACTGGCGGCGGAACTCAATAAGCAATTGGAGGCGGCACGTAAGGAGCGAGCAGAATTCATTGCCTCCGGCCAGTCACTGCAGAAGGCAAATACTAGGCCAGCCAAGTCCAAGGCCTCGGCAGAGCATGTGCTGCTCACCAAGGTGGACCAGAGCGGCAACGTGCGTCCGCTGGTGCAGTCCGGCGATCCGAACGAACCGTACGGTGGCAGGAGGGGACAAAAACGCGGCAGCAAGAAAGTGGACACCCACGTGGATGGCCAGCGTGTAAGATACTTTGCCGATGATGACCGCTACGATATTAAGCAAATGGTAAGCTCAACTTTCAAAAGCAAATACTAAATAGTAACATATTTTAACCTCCAGTTCGAGCGGGAGAAGCACGCCACAGCCGCAGAAGCCAACCTGCAGTATGCCGACATTGTGTCCAAGCACAAGAATCCCAACGACGACCTGGAAGACATATTCGCTGACAAGGTGCGCAAGCAGATCTCAGCCGGCGATGCTGAAAGGCGGGAGATGCAGAGCGCCATTAGGGAGCACGAGAAACTGGCGGCCACGCTGGACAACTGCGAGCGGTGCTTTGACTCCGCCAAGTTGGACAAACAGCTGCTCGTTTCCCTGGGCGATAAGATCTACCTCAGTTTGCCGTGGTACATGGGCCTCCAGAGCGGTCACTGCATTCTGACGACCCTGCAGCATGCACCCTGCTGTACGCAACTAGACGAAGATGCCTGGGAGGAGATGAGCAACTTCCGTAAGGCACTCACCCGCATGTTCGCTGCCCGGCGCCAGGATGTCATCTTCTACGAGATTGCCAACAAGCTGCACCGTCGGCCGCATCTCAGCGTGCACTGCATCCCCATTCCCGCCAGCCAAGGAGAGATGGCGCCCTTCTACTTCAAGAAGGCCATCGAGGAGTCGGAGCAGGAGTGGTGCATAAACAAGCAGCTGGTCTCGCTGCGTCAGAAGTCCCTGCGGGCGGCCATTCCCAAGGGCCTGCCCTACGTGTGGGTTCATTTCGGCATGGACTCGGGCTTCGCGCACGTCATCGAGGACGAGGATCGATTTCCGGCCAACTTTGCCCAGGTTCGTTGGCATTGCTCGCTCTTATTTGACTCAAATGTATGCTGATTGCACTTGATACTTTCAGGAAATCCTCGGGGGAATGCTGGAGCTCAATCCGAATGCTTGGCGAAAGCCACGAAAGGAGGCAAACCCCATCGGAAAGGTCAAATCCTTCGCTGAAAACTGGAAGAAATTTGATTGTACACAGAACTAGATAGATGCATTGTACATATCCTAAGATCATTTAAAGTCAGAAAAATGTAATATATATTTTTATACATTATAAAAACCGTTTCAATTGCATTTAATTTATCGAGGGTGAATCTTACTCGGAGGACGAGGAACAGGCAGATCATTAATTATGCGCAACTTCATTCTTGTCGACTAATAAGCAAATAATAAGCGCCTTTAAACTTTAAGATTTAAATAAGACGTCAAGTCTTGTTAAGAATTAACTTTATAATTTAAAAAAAAAACACTCATTTGGATTGATTGAAAAGAATTTTCGAATTTTATTATATATTTTCATACCCGTTACTCGTAGAGTAAAAGGCTATACTAGATTCGGTGAAAAGTATATAACAGGCAGAAGGAAGCGCCATTAAAAAAATTTTCGAAAATATATACATATATCAAGTATCTTTTTTAAATGCTGTATTATAAGTAGGCGTTGATTTCAACATTGTTCTTATGCAATAATATTTTTAAGTAGGCGATGATTTTAACTTTGTTCTTTTTCAATACTATTTTTGACATTTACACTCATTGTGCTCCAGAAACAACACCTTTAGGATTTGCTCCTAACTTTTTCTTTTTTTTTTGTATATATCATGCGGAAAACCAAGTCCCAACAATAAAAACTGAATCAATGAGGTAGGCAGCAGTATCGCAATTTGAAGCACCTTTCGACGATGGAAAATATACCTGATCTAGGGCATGACTATGGATGGGGCGAGGATCCGTCGCTAACAGGACAAGGTGCTGATAAACTCCTCGTTTTCCATGGAAATTCCTTTATTAATAGAATTTTCTTCTACAGTACATACAGACGTTGTTACGACGCGGTCTTGGGATCTAGGAAGACCAGGATAAATGGCATAATGCTGCGGATTCTGAGCTTTGTCATTATTATAACAAATTAATAAAAACCAATAATTCAGATTTAATTTTTTTCGTTTTCAGATTAGTTTATTATATGTAGAACGTTGTTGGTACATTATTTATACATTATAAAAACCGTTTCAATTGCATTTATTGTATAAAAATAAATCAATTTCAAATTTTGAATCGTCGATAACACTAATCGATTAGTATTTCTCCCTATCAGTATTGCGCAACACTGGTAAACAGCTGATTGAAATATATAAATATTTAGCAATTTGTTTTTGTGCCTGCTAACGAATTTCGCTTCCATTTATTGCAATAAAAAAATATATAATACAAATAGAGGCATAGTGGTCCAGTAACGGATTGCACATATCATGCTGCAACGCAGAGAAAAGAGAGCTCCCCCTTCCAATTTGAAGAGCGTTGTTTCCAACGGGGAAGTTGCCTAGAAAAGTTCATCAACAATCCATCAAAATTTCATCACTCTGATGGAGAAACATGTTCAGTTCTGAGTGAAAACTGCAACGACGCTGCAACTGGATGTAATCACGACCAGCAGAAGTAGGTGAAGCTATCCGAGGAGTGACAGCACCCAATGCTCCAGTAGCATTCAAACCGAAGAATTCCCCGATTGTGACCACTGCCATGTCCGTGTCCCAGGAGAATTACACCCGGCGGGAGCTGTGATGGAGCGCTAGGTTCTGGCCAGGATGTGGCCAGCCGCCCTAACACGCCTGCTGAGACGCCGGATTGTGTACATCGTGCTGGTGGTACTGCTGCTCATCTACGGATTCGGACACATTTTCGATCGGGTGAGTGCAGGTGCTCCAGCTGGCAGTTCCTAGCTCCTGGATCTGATTCTAATGAGAAGCATTAACTGGACCTTCACTACATGATGTAACCCGTTGGCTAATTAAATTACTTTTGTATGCGCAGGACTCATTTTCCGGCCTGCACTATGACGAGTATATGGTGCAGCGCACCCGACCGCTCCTGTGGACGCAGCAGCTCCTGGCGCCGGAGGAGCAGCTCAATCGCACGCGCGGCGATCCGGAGGCACACTGCCGCAACTCTGTCCAGGGCCGCCAATGGCTGGCGGACGAGCGAGGATTCGTGTGCCGACGCGAGGAGGTGCTAACCAACGGCTGCTGCAACCTGGAGCTGCCCGGCATTGGATACTACAGCTGCCGCACGTGCAATACCAGCACCCACTGTTGCGGTGTTTACGAGTATTGTGTCTCCTGCTGCCTGCACCCCGGACAACAGCCGCTGCTGGAGCGCGTCCTGCAGGCGCCCAACACGCCCAAGTACATCTTCGCCAGCGTGACGGACCACTTCGAGCTGTGCCTGGTCAAGTGCCGCACGAACTCGCACTCCGTGGAGCACGAGAACAAGTACCGCGATCCAGCGGCCAAGCATTGCTATGGTCTAACCGAGGCGCACGAATCCCAGCGTGATGTGGCGCCCCAGGGAGCCAGTCGCAGCTGACCACTGCGTCCACCTTCCACTGTCCACCGTCCAGTGCGATGACTCTGCCTTGTGTACAACGTTTTCGGCCGGCACACATAGACGTTCAACGGATGAGCTTTACCTCGAACTGGAAATGAGAAAGTTTTAAGTCATCAGCTGGTTCGTTGGCAATATTTCTACTAAGTCAGGGATCGCTTTAGGCTAGAAGTAATACGTTTTCTCTCTTATTAACTGCTTAATTATCGTAAAAAGTTCATTAATAACAACTATAGAAGATAATCGAACACACTTTTTTAAACTAAATCGAATTTAGTTTGTATCTTTAGCCAACTTAGATAGCTCTCTTTTATGTTTAATGGCTTTAATTTCATTTTATAACGCAATATAAGCTATAGAAATGTGCAATTTTCGTATTTTAGCGTAAGTATAATACAATTGATTATCAATGTTTAATTGTGTAAATAAATAAGCAAGGAATAGAGTGGTCAACTTTAATTTATTTATATATTCTCTTGATCAAATGAACTATTTAAAAAAAAAATGCGTGTGCTTCTTATTGAAACAAGTTAAATTTATTTATGGATTAACTTTCTGAAGTTTAGAAGATTCTTTAATACCGGAATATTTCATAAATCCTTGGATAGGTACTCCGAATTTAGTTACGTGGAAACTGTGAACGGCTCCTGGTGCACCACCTGACCCTCTATGCCGTAAAAGATGGTGTCATCCTGGACATATCCCCACGCCATGCGACGCGACGTGAAACTGATGCCCAGGTCACCGGAGTGGCCAACCACGATGGCGCCACCAGTGCCACCCAGCCGTTTGGTCATCTCGCGGCACTCCTTGTCGGCGGCGGCCTGGGCGGACAGTCCCTGGTACTCCATGGCGGCCAAAATGCGCTGGGCCAGATTGTAACGCATGAGGGTCTCGCCGTGTCCGGTGGTGGAGACGCCTCCACGGCAGTTATCCGCATAGGTGCCGCTGCCCAGAATGGGTGTGTCCCCAATGCGACCCGGCCACTTGCCGGTGATGCCGCCGGTGGAGGTGCCTACCACAATTTGGCCCGATGCGTCCATGGCCACTGCACCGACTGTTTCGCCACTGGGATCCGTTTTCGGCACCGGCTTGTCCTCGGCCAGTTCCGTGCGGGCAAAGAAGGGATCCTTGCCCTGGGCCATCTGATCCTGGAATTCCTTCAGCGTGAAGCGAGCGCCCTCGGTGACCAGTGCTCCCGGCTGCAGTCGCTCGCTGCCCGTGGCCAGTGCCAGCTCCTGGGCCGCTGCGCCGCCAAGGAAGGTGTGCCGCTGCTTCTCCATCAGGCGACGCGCCACTGTAATCGGGTGCATCACATCCTGCAGCAGGGTTATGCAGCCGGCTCGCAAATCGCGACCCTCCATCAAACTGGCCTCCATTTCCACCTGGCCACTGGTGTTCAGGCAGGAGCCGTAGCCGGCGTTGAAGTTCTCGTCCAGCTCCATGTTGCGCACCGCCGCCTCCACGGCGTCCAGGGCGCTGCCTCCGCCGCTGCCATTGTCCGGACTCAGTAGCCCCCAGGCGGAGCGCAGGGCCTGCTTAATGCCCGCGAACTTGCCCGCTATCCTGGAGTCCGATATATCACCGGCTCCACCGTGGATGAGCAGAACTGGGCGTGGCATTTCGAAGATATTCGCCGTCAGCTACGGAGATTTTATGGAGATGTGGCAGGCAGCTCGAGCAGCTGATGTCTGGTGCTCCGATTGCTGGGGAATTGTTTTATACTCTCTTTGTCTTTATGGCTCTGGCTCCTTTGTTGGCAAAGACAATGCCCTGCTCAAGCAGTCCATTAGCAACTGAAGTGATTTTAAATACACCTTTGATTTATTTTCCAATGGCAAGGTAAATGATATTAAAATCTGTATTAGATTTGTATGAAAGTGCTTTAAATATTATATTTTATTGATTGATTATATTTTATTTTAATGGTTAGGGTATATAAATGTTCAGTTCTTTATTTGAAAAATATGACAATTATGGAAATAGATTTCGTTTTCGGTGGTTTTGTGGTCTTTCTTATCTGAAATATGCATTTCAATATGGTTTGGTATTTTTATTATATATAGTTTATTTATCAGGAAATTTTACAAACCAAGAAACCATAAATAAATGTATAAATTATTAATATGGTATTGTATTTTTCACACTTGTATCAACAGTGTGCAACTCAAAAGACGTAAGGGTATTCGCGCTTCGACTTTAATCATTTATGAGGCTCTCTGCCCTTTGGTTTTTGTTTTTTTTCTCTCACATGCACTGTGTGATAAGGCGACTAATCAGGTTGTTCGTGCCGTTTAAATATTATATATATTATAATGGGCGTGTGAACCAGCAGATAGATAAGGTTCTGTATGGGTAGAGGTGCAGATACATATGTATCTTGTTGTGGCATCCGACTCTTACGAATCTCTTTGCAAAACAGGCTTAACTTGTTGCCAATTTTTATGGAAAGGCTCGAGGAATGGAAAAACAAATATTACTCTGCACAAATACGCACTCTTCAGCTGTTTTAATCAATCGTTTTTGATCGAAATTCTCATGGAGCTTACAATCAATCAATTATCCGAATACAGTAATTCCCCAACAGATGTGTTGGTTCTTTCTAAAAATACCACTATTTTCCACACCATTCAATGGTGAATGGTTAATTTCGTGGCCATTGGCCATGTCATATTCATCACCATCGCCATCCATTCCCATTCCCAGTGACATGTTAAAGTTCAATGGTCTTTGCCCGCCGCACGCGTCACTTCACCAGCGCACCACAGTCAAGCACGCACATGGAGTGCACCACCCTGAGGGGCATGACACCACCCAACCACCATACCACCCATCATCCATCCAACCACCATACCACCCACCATTCACCCTGCACCACCAAGCCACTATGGAAAATTTGACCACTTTTTTTGGCCAAATGTATTTCTAGTTTTTATTTCTGCAGAACTACTAAACATTGGTCATAATGAATGCATTTAATATTTAATATTATCTTAATCGACCGACTTTTTTTGGCCAAAAAAAGATCTAAATTTCCCATAGTGCAACCAACCAACCACCCCTGGCCGCAATGATGATGAAGCAATTAAAGCAAAACGTTTAATCAAAACACTCGACGGCAGTTGTGGCGGCGCCATCTACATTCCACCACTGGTGGTGACGCTGGTGGCGCCCTCTGTTTGTGGTGTCACAAGCAACAAAAGATCAATTTACTAGATGTTTTCTAACTTCTAAATTAGATATTGTGCGTGTTTTGATTGCTTGCTTTAAATTAATAAAATGTTATATTACTAATATATTACTATATGCTTAAATTAATATCATATTATATACATATTTCTCATATTTTATAGAAGAGGAGTGCTGGTGTGGATTTAAAAGCACTGCTCGATTGTTTGAGCCACTTGAATCTTGGTGGTGGTGGGTGGGGTTCCCGTGAACTGGTTTATATGGCCGGGGATTCCCGCGCCAGTACATCGGAATATTCGGTGCACACTCGAGTGCATAATAACATTTTATGGCATCGAACCGTGAGCATGGCTTTGCTTGAACTCTGACCCCCTCTACTCGTTATAATTTCTCCCATTTCTCTGGGGGGCCTGAATGAAGCAATTTTGGCCATCCTCTCCAGCCATTTACCCTGCTGCCATTTGTTTTTTTTTTTCTTTGCCGCTGCCAATTTTCCAGCGAAAAGCCCCCGCCCCAATCGTTTGGGGATCAAACGTAAATTTCACTTTGTGCAGCGGCGAGGAGCTCGCAAAAAAGGCCAAAGAAAGAGCTGTAGGAACAATAGACGCGCTGAAATGGGCGTTGGACTTTGGAAAGGATGGTGGGGTTGGTTGGGTTGTTTGGAATTTATAAATCAAAATGTCAGAAATTGTTAACGATTCGAGCAGCGATGGGTTGTATGTCAGTCGTCGTCCTCACATGACCCCCATCATCGCAATCATAGTCATTATCAACGCCATTATTGCCCCCAATGAACTCTGCTCGTCCAGAAGGCTGCGCTTAAATTGGCCAAAGGATAAGGGAAAGGATCCGGGTTAATAGTTGACGTACCTTCTGGCCTTAGCGATCTAATTGGGTGTGAAATGCTCATAACAGAAAGGTTGCATATATGGATATGAATGGGAATGTGGATAGTAATGCGGATGGGGATGCACAGGTGTGCGGGCTTATGGAGTGCCACTTGGCTCATTACCGGATTAAGCTTAAATGTCGAGCAGATACTTCAATCCTCTTCAATGAATTTTTACAACTGCATGCGGAGATTTCATTTAATATTCGAAAATTCAAATTAATACAAGTGTGGCGAATGCCACAATTAAATTGGCTTTTCGCTGAAGCAAACCCCTCGAATTAACGCATTTTATTGTTCACAACAAAATATGCCGCGCCACAGTATTACATATATATTTAAAATAAGGTTTATCTCAAATGCGAGCAATTTGGTTTTAACTATAATTTACGCTAATATGTTTTTAATTACGTGCAACAAAATCCGATTTGTTAATGCAAAATTGGTACATTTTCGACATAATTTCTATCTGCAAATATATTGGGTCACTTCAATCAGTAAATATAATTAATTATTTAGTTTAAATTCTAAAAATAAAAATTAATTTGGTATAATATATTTTAGGAACAGGATAACTACATATTTCCTGCTCAAGTCGCAGCTGAAAAGTATGCTACAATAATAATTGCGTTGGCATTGAAGCATGAGCCGGATGTGATGACATTGTCTGATTGGAGAATCCACAGCCAAAGGACGACCATCCCGTAGATAGCCAAAGTAACGTCAGGGATCAAGGTCGCAACACCTGAGTTCCAACTGTCGATTCCCTGAGGGCAAGGAAATCGGAAATCGCAACCGGAGTGACATTGACAATGGCGACAAAGACGCCAGAGAGCCTCTTTTGTTGCGGCTTACGGCTGCCATGCAATGGGCTCCATTTCAACCCACTTTTGACCCACCCACCCACCAACAACCACCTTCCGAGTCAGCACCACCATCCATCCAGTGGGAAAGCGGATAATTTGCTGTCTCTGGCATTTCCCGAGGAACCAAGCTGCTGAAAACACCTTCTCGGCTCAAGTCATTTTCCAATTAAGACCGTTTTTCAAACGAACTGGTTTTTTATAGACTGTTCAAAATTTGACTAAAATCTAAAAAAGATATATAATACATCTATAGCTCTATAAATTTAATAAAAATGTATAATAAATGGCGAATAGAATTGATAAAGCCAAGGAATAACAATTGGCTATGCAAAAAGGTTTAAAAACTAACCTTATTCGCTTAAATTGGGTCGCTGTTTTATTTAGAATTTAAGATATTAAGATACCAGTATTCACATGTTTAATTGAACACTTGCCACTTATTTCTCGCAGTGCCGCACCGAGTAACTTCCCCAATTAAACCCTTGATTGTGTGGCGAATTTTCGCTCGGTTTTGATTCCTAATGGATTCAGAACGAATGGATTGTAATCCACGTTGCCGTATCGGTTACACTTGGACACTTGGCAAGGTCGTTGTCCTGCGTCCTTTGAACATCCTGGCTGGCAAATTAAATTGTCAGCTCCCTTTTGGCCATCTATTTCGCATTGTTTTTCCCGTCCGAACGACACCCCCTCCGCCCACCGAAGATTTCAACTTGACTTTGATTTCACGTCTTTCGGTCTTTTCCGTTCGAGGCGGCCACTTGAAAATTAATTTAGAACAAACCGCAGGCGATCGACAGCTCAGCACAGTGGATATTATCTGTTTATCCAGTGCCAGATAATTGAATTTATCGACGTCTCATTCCCAAGTTTGTTTGGGCCAAATTGCGTGTTATAACTTAATTTCCTTGCGCCATTGGCAACTCGCAACTTGCCCATTCAGCGACTGCAGCAATTTGAATATATCTATATAGTACTATATACATTCTATTTGGCCCACTTTTATCGATTGTTGGGAATTGACCTCATCTATGCGTTTATTGTTGGCCTGGACTTGGCTGATAACAATTAAAGCTGGCCTACACTTGAAAAACAAAGAGCTAGCTATCTTTGATATGTAATAAATAATATTGCTTAAAAGTAGATAAAGTATCTTTCAATTGTGATATTTTAATTTATGCACACTTTTCATGAATATATCTATTACAAATATATGGAGTGCAGTGTAATTGGAACATAATGGGAAATGATAAAGTTTTCCCTCGCCTTGGAAACTTTTGTGCTGGAATCTGCTGCCAATAGATAGCTTCCTTAATTCTATTCAATCTACCACGACTAACTAATTCGATTTCAATATACTTTGGGCTGATTTTGGCTTGAGTATTTGGTTAATAAAGTGCGTTGCTGTGTCCTTGATGTATTTAAACCTTTAACAATGTGAACAAAAGTTTACGTACATATAAAAATTTCAATAGAGTGAATATTCAATAGCGTTGCAAGGGGTAAATAAACAATTTTCCCAACATTCAGTGCCACAGAAAGTTTTTCTTCGACTCGAGTTTTGTGTGCTGTTTCCATTTCCCCGGGGAAATCCCTTGTAAATTGCAGGGGGTAACAAATAACTTTTGCAATTGCGATTAATATACGTGTTACTTTGCCCGCTGGATGTCCTTTTTTATCCTTTTTTCTCCTTTTTTTTTTTGGTTTTTCCCCTTGTTATTGCAGTTTGCCCTGTTTTGCCTTCTGTTTTGGGCTTCATTATGGCAATGAAGAAATATGAAGCAGCAAATGACAAGCAACAGGGGGGGGTGGGGGTGTGTGTATCCTGCTGGGTGGGTGGTTGTGGGTGGTGCGGTGGGTGGCAATGAACTCTCTCTGCGGCTGTTTACATGGTTTTACCGCCAGCAAAGACAGAGGCAACTGGGGAACAAAGTTGATGAAACTCCCCAAAAAGGGGCGGTGGTATGTGGCGCTAAGGGGGCGGGGCAGTGATATAGTATTTTGCGACGCAGAATGGCCAGACTCCAGGCTCCATATAAGTGTATATGTACCTACGTGTCCAGTTGCTGTGTCCACTGCAACTCATGCGGTTCATGCAACACAGTATTCAAAGTTACAACACTTTTCGCATTTCAAAAATCAATGCCACACATTTTCAATTCAATTGCGCTTGCAAGTATATTTTGATTACAATGCCATTTTAGATAAGATATTTTAGTTATTTCCGCCGCATAAACGCAGCATTTTTGCGAAAACTTTCGCACAGGACCAACCGCCGACGAAAAGTAAAAACCAACAGGAGCAACATTGGACAAAGGACATCAAACACTTGGCTTTTTATGTGCTATGTGTTGCCTTGGTGGAAATTTGATTGCCCACGTCCTCGGGTCACTCCCCTTTTTGTACCGCAGCCCGTCCATTCCCTTTCCCAAATCCTCCGCATCCCTGATCCTTCAGCGCCTGTCGCTCAATTGTCCTGTCTGCAAAGGCAGAAAAAAGTATTGAAATGATTAAGTTTTATAAGCCAAAGTATTACAAAATATCTAAATACATATATAAAAATATATATATATATATATTGGTTTTGGAATATCCTTGCAAATTCCTTTGTGAATTCACACAGCTTTTCTTTCGGTGCACATATTTATTAGCTCTTACTCCCGAAATTTGTTGCGGCTTTCTATGTGTGTGTGTTTGTGTTTGCCTGTGTGTGCCCACACACACACACACATCAGCCCCGCCCACTGCGCCCACTTCGTTCACATTTCACTCGATTGTCAGTTTCAGTTTTTGGCTCTTGAGACGAGAGTTTGTGTTTCATTATCGCGGCTGTCCGCTTCACTCCCCTTTCCCCTTCCCCTTTCATGTGACAGTACCCAGCAAGGGGTATCAAATTCAATTGCAGGTATGTTGGCACTTAGGAACTTTGGGACTCTTAAGCTAAACGGAAAGTTGGAAAGTTAAATGATGTGTTTCAAACTATATACATATGTATATAGAAAATAAAGCTATATAAAATATTAAGCGAATTCTTTAGAATTTGCACAGTCGTGGCTATCTATATCTATATATCTATGTATCTTTATATCTATGTATCTATATATCTATGTATCTATATATCTATGTATCTATATAGCTTATGTGGAATGTTAGTTACTTTCGCTTGGCTGCGAATCGATTTGCATGCTGCTCTGCTTTAAGAAAGTCACATCGAGTCGCATCCGTCATTTGGCTGAGTGATGGGAATTGGGATTGGCCATATCCTTCTATCAGTTTATCCTTCTATATGTGCTATATAGTGCGCCGATCCAGCAGTGCGGCTGCCATAACGCTTGCGACGACGCTCGTGTCTGGCCGCCCCGCGGCGTTGACCTTGAACTTGCAGCATGCGGCAGCTACAGAATTATAACAAACCCCCTATCGAAACCCCCCATCAGAATTTCCCCAACCCACGGGCAGAAAGTTTCGCTTTCTCCTGCCCCCCGTTTGTTACACTCTTTTTATTCAGTTTGATACGCTTTTCGTTTCGTTTTGTTTCGCTTCGGTTTTTGGTTCGGTGTTTGTGTTGTTTTTTATGTGCGTGCACTGCGTTCCGATTGGATTTCAGAATTAATTTGCTACCCAGCCCCATCTTAATCCCCACCGCCCACCTGCAATCCCCGCATCCCCTCCAAATTTAACCACTTTCACCGCGTAGCAGGAAGTTGGAAAATTTACGGAAAATCTCGGTTTGGGCATCGCGATGAATATTACGGTCGACTATTAAGGGGATTTACACAGCACATGCATTCTTGTAATTATTAATATTTTAATTGGAAGAACGGCGTGAGAGCTCCCTTAATTGTTATCAATTTATACGTTTCAGTTTTTTGAAAAAACAATTACCGCTTGACAGCTTTAAGTGACGGAATTTATAGAGGGCATTAGCAAAGCTATGGCAAAATCGATTCCACTTTCAAATGCGATTCGAGACTTAGTGTTTATATTCCACAAGACATAGTGGCTTTAATTTGCTAAACTCTTGACTAAACCTTGATCCGCTTTTACCTAAATTTACATGCGAACAATCAAATGCTCAATCACTCAACAATACAGCAATTGGAAAAATCGTGTTGCAGCTGGGAAGGGTGAAGGGTGGAAGGGGGAGGTGTAATGGGAAAAGAAAAAAGGACGAAGGACGAAGGAGCCGGCCAAATTGGCGAGGGACAATACGGGCAGCTGTCCATAATAAATGTTGAGCCCACGTTTGTGGCCACGCACGCATTACGCCGCTTTCAATGTCCTTCGGCCATCAGCCCGCCTCCCCCTCTCCGCCCACTCCTCTCACCCCTCCTCCCTAACCCACCAACCACCCATCAGCCGCATCAAACTGTACTTTCACCTGGTCAGGTGGGTGTTCGGACCTACTCCATCGCATTGTCATTGGGCGAGCTCAAATTGCGCCGGTCTGCGACTTGGAATCCATTCACATCTACGCACTCCTTTGCGTCCATTTTCAGTTTATATAGTTGCACTGCGAGAAATTATCTTAGACATTAGCTTGACCTAATTTGCACAGAGAGAAAATATATTAAAGAACTTAATAGAGTTAAATTTTACCTAATAACAATTATAATTTGCATTTGAAATATTTTAATTTGTATGTGAAATATGTATCTATTATTGTCGCCCAGTGTATGTATCTATGTATCTAAGTATCTACTATTTTCGCCCAGTGTATCTATGTATTTTTGTGTACCGCTTGTGGGTTAATTTTTCATGCTAATGAAGGGGGCATGTTAATTGTTTGTGTTGCATTCGCCGCCTGGCAGGTGGCCAAACAAGCCCCAAAAAAAAAAAAAAAAAAAATAGGGACTACCGTTCAAAGGAACCGGATACCAAGGATAATTGCCAGGCCATCAGGTGGGCTCACATTTTTTGGGTTGCGCCAAACAAATCATTGGCATTAATTTCGAAGCAGGAAATTAAGAAGCGTTTTCTGGACTACGCACACAGAAGAACCGGGGGTCAGGGGTCAGTAGATGGGGCAGTTCATGGCAGGACAGCCTTGACCCTAATGCCTTCGCCTTCGCCTTTGGCTTTGCCACTGCTCTTGGCTTTTGGCCATCCGAGTAGCAGAACTTTAAGTGATTTCGCTGGTGACCTTCGCAAGGCGAAAACAATAAAATCATTGCAAACTTATTCAGAAATTATATATAACTTATATATAACAGTGGCGCGCAACGGATCCCCTTTTTTTGATTGATAACTACAACGATTTGGTTTGAATGGGCGCATTCAAGGCATCCGGCTAAGTATTTCGATTAAATCTACAGATATATATCCATATATCCTGTGCCTCTGCATACCCGTTTACACATGCGGTTGTAATAAAATTCTTGCGGCAAGGATTCAAGGATTCATTTCGAGATTTTCGAACTTTCATGTAAAATATGAACACTGTCGAGTGGAATGCGAAAACTTTAGCGATTGCCAGCGAAATCAATATTCAGCTATTTAAAGTGTAATATTTAAGATATTAAGTGGGATATCTGAAAATTGCTAGCATAATTCAGTTTATTTTTATTATATTTTTTTTAACAGAATTTCACAAGAGATAAACAACTTAAAACCACAACTTCGATGGGAAACACTTAACGTTTGCATTCGCAAAAACAATTTACACTGAACAAACGACTTGGAAGTCAAGTAATATTCAATAGCCAGTCGCCAAGTGCCAAATATGTGACAGGGTATCAATATTCGGATCATAATATATGTTTATGTACGCATAAATGGCGCCGTCTCGTGGGAAATGTTTCGACAATCTGTTGAATATTCGCTTTAATGTCTTTGTCTATTGATTTAATGGCCCCACGGGACTTGGCCACCGAAATGCGGTCACATTTCTCTGGCACACAGAGAAAAAGCCGGAGAAACGGAGAGGGACGGCACGATGGGGCGGTGAGCGAGACGGAATGTATCGCATATTTGCATACTAAGCTGCGTGTGTGCGAATGAAAATGGAATTTAACTCATTTTGATCAAAACGATACCAGCCACGCCCACTGCGCCACGCCCACGCGATATCGCTTTTGCCTGCGAGCTGTCAATGTGGGCGTATGCGAAAGGGGCGTGGCCCGTAATTACTGCGATTGGGGGGCGCTGGAGCGGTTGAGCTGCTGAATTTTCAAAATTTATAGCATACTTTGCGACGCATTACGTATACGCAGCGTGGCCAGAAAATTGAAGATGTGCTCGTATGTGTGCGTATGCGTTTGGTATGTGTGTGTGTGTGTGTGTGTGTGTGCGAATGTAAGGGCAAGAAAGTTGAATTTTTATTGAGCAAATTCACGAGTCCCCTTAAATATTTCAACACGAAGCAGTGAGAGAAATTGTCAAAGGAAAAACTCAAGGAGGCATCCTGCATCCGCGTCGCTTTATGACACACCCAATGGCATCGTAAAAATCCAACATGCACTCCCAAGCACCTTCAGGCGTAAGGCTCCAAGCTCCAGGCGTCATCCACCCATCAAAACCAGGTGGCCATTGCTTAATTTCGGATATCTTTCGTCGACTTTTGAAACTGCATTAAAGTAAACTTATGTACCAGGCCCTAACCCTTGGACAGTGAAGATGGAGCAGGCCGGATACGGATTGGGCCATGCCATCGAAGTGATTTACTTTTAGTTGGTTATCCCAGCTTGCAGCTTGGTTATACTTCTCTTAAACAATAGCAATTAGTTATTATTCTGTTCGAAGAAGAACTGTGCATCTGAATCTGGCGAATGCACATGACACAGATAGTACTACTTCTCGGTAGTGGAAGGTAGTCGCTGCAGAGGACACCACCACCTGAGGTGGAGTGGCGCAAGTGCGTCGTAAATAAATAAGCTGCATGATGCCAATTGATGGGGTGTGGTGCTGAGTGGTTCGGTGGCTCAGTGGCTCACTGCCTCAGTGCCTCGGTGGCCCGGTGGCGCAGTGAGTGGGCCAAGGACATTTGTCGCTGCAGGTCCGTAATTAGAATACATTTTGTTTACCAGTAGCTCCAGCTGCGACTGCACAAGTCAGCGTTATAGAATATCCGCGTCAATGGGCGGGTCAGCGCGTGGGGGCGTGGCAGCGTATAAATTAAATTACCACTAGACAGGACTCGACACTCGGTAGCCAACAGGTGGGGCCACCAACGAAGTCGCCTGTTTCCGCACATTTTAAACAACAAGTGGGCAAAGTCTTGTGAATTTAAAGTTACTGATTTGGTTGGGCTCCACACTAGATAGCCGCATTCAACGTTGTAAACGTGGCAATCTAGTGGATTGCCTTTGCTTCCGTCCCCAGTCACATTAAGGCCCTTCTGAGCGAATGCAAATGGCTTTGACGGGCCCCTTTGATTAGCTGGAAAATCAAGGGAAAACTTTGATCAAAGCGTCCTGTAATTAGGATGCGCCAAGGTGCAGCCACGAGAAAACTTGGCATCGCCCTTCGCTTTTGCAGACGGGCCAGGAACTCTTAAAGAACTTAAATAGTATATAAATTGCACAACTGTTCACTGGTTAAGATATATCGATTAAATTCACCATAAAACTGAAGTTAATTTGCTTGAAATCCGCAGAAACTTGCACACTTCTCTGGCAGTGATATCCCCTTACAGCATTTGAGGGAACGACATAATGATGGCTGTGTTTTGTTGTTGATTTCCTGGGAATATTGGTGGGGCTTCGCCGCCAATCGAGTGGCATGTTCCAAGGCCGAAGCCTCCATCTTCCGCTCCCCTTTCCACCATTTCAGAGTCTCAATTTTCCGCAATTACCCCTTTTGGCTGGGCCTGTTAACAAGCAGCAATTAGTCAGCGTTGCACTCGTTTGAAATGCAAGATGCAACAGGTGTCCTCTCTCCACTGGCTTTTCCGCCCACCCAACGCTACCGCTTCGCACCTGGGCGCTGGGAAATGGGAAATGGCAAATGGCACTGGGAAATGGGAAATGGCAAATGGCAACTGGGTTGTGGGCGAACTGGGCCTGAAAGTGAAAACGGATGCCAAAACCCGTTGATGGCAAGTGGAGGGTTTCTCTCCGGGATGACTGAGATTGCGGAGATGTAATTAAGTCCACTGCATTTGTCATTTGTCAGAGGGGCTCCACAAGGACATGGTTAAAATGTCCCGGTTGTCCTTTTTGTCCTTTTTGCCACTCGTACTTCAGCTGTCGCCTGGCATTGCCTTCCCCTTCGGTTTTCTGAATTATTTATGCCAACGAGGCATTTTCCCACAAAGCCTGGCCACAGAGTAGACGGATTACATCCCGTAGTTCCTGGCCGAAAGGTATTCCAATGCATAAACGTTCGTTTCGTTGAAATATTGCGGTTGCATGTTTATTTTACATTTCATCTGTATGTTTTAGCCCCTGAATAATAAATACCCTTCGATTTGACCCGATTTCCCACGCACTTTTCCACATTTTCCCAACTGCCACGGGAAGCAGTGTCTTTTAATTTACTGTGAAATGAGTTTGCCAGTGGGTGGCAATGGGAGCGATGGATACCGGGGACCAGGGACGGCTGCAATTGCTGACTTCTTCTCTAATTGACAGGATGGCAAAGTTGCCACGAATTATGGCCAACAACAACAACAAGGTGGCAAGAGCGGGGTGAGCGAGGGGAAGTGCTTAATTCGACAGCCTGGAAGATTTATAAGGCAGAAAGGGTTTTTTTTTTCGCAGCGGGAAAACTCTGATGCTGTCCTTTCAGCACAGAGTCCTTGCAAAAAGAATTAGTCCTTGCATTACATATAACATTGTGGAATCAATGAGGGATTCTGCCGCCAACTCACCATTTTTATGCATTTTAAAGCATTACAATAAACATTTTTAACATAAATATAGTAGCACTGTGTTATGAATTAAGATATGCATATGAACCATATATGTTCCACACACATTCTTATTTATAAATGTAATAAAAAATATAATATAATAAAATGCACAAGAGCCAAGTCTGAAACGGGTCTACCCTTTCTGCGTAATTCAATTTGCATTCGTTGTGCTTTTGCATAATTCTGGGATTCTTGGAGCCCGGAATATGCTGAACAGACAGCTAATTGGCAGCTGATTAACATTCCCGACTCTTTTCCAGTTCCAAATTGGATCATAATCCCTCAGCGTCAAGGGTCACGTCCAGTCGCCAGTTGATTCGGGTAGGACCGCCAATAATTTTTGGCTTTTTGTTGCACGAATTTCCATTTCGTGGACCGAAATCAACGGCCAGTGGAGAATCGAGTTATGTTTCCAAAATAATTAAGTCGCATTTTTATTAACACTCTTTTGTAGCTTTTGCCGTCGAGGGTATATGAGCCCAGTATGGCATTGAGATCCTTAAATGAGGAACTATATTTTTTATGAAACATTGTATTTACTTGCCGGTTTTTTATTTCAGTTAATTTTCACGCATTTTTATACCCGTTACTTGTAGAGTATACTAGATAGGGTATACTAGATTCGTTGAAAAGTATGTAACAGGCAGAAGGATGCGTCTACGACTATATAAAGTATATATATTCTTGATCAGGATCAATAGACGAGTCGGTCTGGTCATGTCCGTATGATTGCCTAGATCTCAGGAACTATAAAAGCTAGAAGGTTGAGATTAAGCATAGAGATGTAGAGATGCCACGCCCGCTCTAACGCCCACAAACCGCACAAAACAGTCACGCCCACACTTTTAAACAATTTTAAAATTTTTACTCATTTTATTCCCCAATATCTATTGATATCTCAGAAAAATTATTAAATTTCTCGTTCGCATTCACACTAGCTGAGTATCGGGTATCTGATGATCGGAAAACTCGACTAGAGCATTTCCTTTTGTTTTTTGATGCAATTTTCCAAGATCATTACCCAATTAGTTCTTCACAAGCCTATAAGCACGGCATTCCGGAACACGCTTTGTGATCAACATAAATGTATTTCATGAGATCTTTTTTGTTCATAATTGACCCACTGTTATGCAATTATCTCAAAAGCTGTGTAAACTTTTTTTTTATTTTCCTAAAATTTCCTTTAAGATAGTCTAGCTAGATATTCCCATAAGAGTGCGTAGCCCATTTTTGCATAGTTTATATACCTTCTTGGGTCCTATAAACTTAAGTCGAACATAGATAGTTAGATCTTTCTCTTCTTAATATTTTTGCATTTTGTATTTTTTAGAATTCACCTATAAATAAGGAAACAATATATAAATAAAAAACTTCCCCATGTTCCAAATTCTACCACTCCGCAAAAGACGCTAACTTAGCGACGCTTATTTCACGCACATCACTATTATTAACAGTTCGAAAAATAACGATTACACCCTCGATACGTTGCCTATCGAACTTATCGGTCCAAGCTGAACCGAAGCGTCTTTCTTGAACACATATCCAAATATCCTAGAAGCGTCTGCATAAAATTTGGGCTCTAAAATGGACTTCAATAACCATGTGGATTCGGCACTAGCCACTTTATTGGAAAACCATAAGCTCTTAAAGGAAATGGCAGAAGGTGAGCAATGCGACACACCGAGACATCTTTTAATCACACCCACCCACAGTCGTTTCTGGTTTCAACGATGGCGGGGATATCCAGAAGTTGATGGACCAGAACGTGGAGCACGCCGAGGATTTCATCCGAATGAAGAAAAAGCACGAATTGCTCAACAAGGCTCTGAAGCAGGCCAAAAACTCTAGCAACACCGTCGAGAAGTTCGAGAAAGTCTGGAAGAAGCGCTCCGCAGCGGTGGAGAAAAAGCGCATCGATGTCAAGAACTCAGCCGAGTTCAAGAACTTCATGAAAGCGCTGGAATCGGCAGCTCCCCAGGAGGGTGCGGAAATCAATGGTCAAGCGAATGGCCCCGCCCATGATGAGGACCTTATCATGGAAGCCACCGGCGCCGAGGTCTTCTCGCTCTACGATCCCTGGTCCAAGGCCCTGATAAAGAACCCCGTGCGTAACAAAACTTGCGGCCACGTCTACGACCGCGACTCGGTGATGCTGATCATTAAGGACAACATTGGCATTCGATGCCCGGTGCTCGGCTGTGCCAACAGGTCCTACATCCAGCCAGTGAACCTGGTCAAGGACCACGACCTACAGCAGAAGTTGCAACAGCGCATGTCCGACGCGATCGAGGATGAATCTTCCAAGGAGGACGGGGAACAGGCAGATCATTAATTATGCGCAACTTCATTCTTGTCGACTAATGAGCAAATAATAAGCGCCTTTAAATTTTAAGATTTAAATACGACATCAAGTCTGGTTGAAAATTATTAACTTCATAAATAAAAAACACTCCTTTGGATTGATTGAAAAGAATTTTCGAATCTTTATAGATATATTTTTATACCCGTTACTTGTAGAGTAAAAGGGTATATAGCATTCCCTCTTGTTCGAAATATAACTTAACTATAACTTATAATGCTCCCTAAAAAACAAAGACTGCGCTGTGTTTTCATTTTAAACCACCGTTAAAACGGCTTCTTAAATTTTGAAAATAGCTTTTTAAAAGCGAAGTTGGCGCTGCAACTCGTCTCGAACTCGAACTCGCCATCGAACCAAGTTCGCAGTGGAGCCCCGAAACGAACCTGCGTTCGAACATGTTGTGTTTTGTTCGCGACGCCGCACAGTGAGGCAAGTGTGAATGGTATTGAGTATGCTTATGTTGGAAACAAACTATAAGGATAAGGTGAAGCTATCCCATAAAGGGCATAACTAGGGGCTTAACAAAGAGGCCCACAAATTTCAAAAAACACGTATGGTATAACTATTATTATATTTATGAGTTAGGCACACTTGAAAACCAAATAGTAAGCAGCGTTATTTTCCTGCCATTAATTTGTTGTCTAGCACCTGTTTTGCAGGCATCACATGTTTGTGGGTTTTGGGCCCAATGTGCGGGCTTGGTTCGCTGCGCTGCGATTCCGCTCCAAATTTCATTCTCTAAATTACAGTCGCGGGTGGCGGACGTTCGGCGGAAAAACTCTAACTAACTTTAACTAACTTTAACTGAAAATAAAACCAGAGAAAAGCGAAGAACGTGTGATAAGAACAGCAGAAACAACAACAACAACAGCACCAACAAAGTTGACTTTTGATTTTCGAGCGCGTGTGTTTGGATTTATTTCTTTGCCATTTATAATATTTGAGCAAAACAAAACCCAAGCATACCAACAACAACTAAAACGTGGTTCAACTAATTCGTTCATTTTTGTTTTCACTTTTTTTTACTGTGCGTACGAGTGTGTGTGTTTGTTTGTGTATGCGTGTATTAGTTGGTTTGCTTTTTAATTAGTTCGACTCTTGTTTTGATTTTTGTGATTCGCTCATTTTTTTCGAACGAGATCTTCTACAGAACAAAACAAAGAAGCAAGAAAACAAGTAAGTGTATAATGTGGGAAACTGCATTTGGTTATTGGAGAGTCTATTTGATTTGTTATTTATTATTTGATATTTATTATTGTTTTTTATTCTTGTTATTGTTTTTGTTTCTGGTTCGCCTTTCAGTTATAATACAGAAAATACAGATACAGAAAACTGCAAGCGATCTTCTGTTCCTCTTCCTCCCGATCTTCTTTGACCGAACCGCCGCACTATGGGAAATTTACCCCCTTTTTTTGGTCAAAACATATTTTATGAAAGTCGGTCGATTAAGATAATATTAAATATTAAATGCATTCATTATAAACCAATGTTTAGTTCTGCATACCAGGAATAAATATAGATGGCGCCACAACAAATAAATAGCTGTTGAAAACAGCTGTTGCACGCACAAAATATGTTTGTCTGCAACGTTAAGTTTTTTCCTTCAACCAAATATTTAAATATCTTTTAAACCAAATCGTTTTTTTTAGTTTTAAGCCGTCTGGGTTGTATTATGTGTTTGTGTCTGTCAAAACTAACTTACTAATTAAAAATAGTGTTTCCCCTTAAAACCGTAAAAATGTAAGTCGTCTAAAATATTGTTGTGATAAAAACTTAACTTTCAAAAGGGATTTAAAATGAATGCAGCAAGCATCATTCATGAAATAGATAGTTGCCAAGATAGTTTTAATTAAAAAGTGGGATGTACCACGCCCACAATTTTTGGTAACATAAGAGATATGTGCTAGTGTAACCCGATGCAAAAAGAAATAATTATCTTAATATCTCCTTCTCCCTCTTCCTATGGAGTTATCAATTCTGGCCAGAAAATGTGATCAAATTTCCCATAGTGCGCCGGCGAAGGGAACATCGAGAGAAAGAGAGAACAAGAAGAGTTGCAGTTGTGCGGCTGCCAACTGTGGGATACCCTTTCTTCGAATAAAAAGGCGATTAAAAAGTTTTTTTATGAATTAAAATAAATAAACTAGACATAAAGTTATGTTAGGTTTTTAGAAGTCATAGTCATATATAGGTCCCGAGATTAAGGTGTTAATATGAAGTCTATGATGGTCCAGAAGGTACAATGTCTCGCTTAAATTTATTATTATTTAAAGTAGAATAAGCAAAATAAGCAATTGATACAGAGCAGACACATCATTTTCTATACTGATCGTTTAAACTTTAACTGAAATAGAGTTTTGGATTTGAACCTGGTGAGTTTTCTATATGCGCATACCCTCTTTCTCCAGAAGTACGGAGTATAAAAGAGAACGTGAGAGAGTCTTGCTGTTTTTGTTGCTTTTATTAGCTCATACCAGACTCAAAGATCACTTGCTTTCTCGCTCTTTAAGACTCGAATCTCATTTCTAATTGGTTAGCCCAACTATGTAATTCATTCTTTGGCCTCTTCCCACATAAAAAAGTTAGGTAGGTAAATCAAGTTAATAAATATGATATTCATTTATTTTTTTTCTCAATATAAAGAAGAAACTAAATAATTAATAATCTTACATTTGTTATGTTGAAGATAAAATTTCACATTGATGTTAGCAACAGAAAATCCTGATTAATGGGTGTTAGATATTCGCAACCTGCCAACTAAACTACTGTTTGCAGCTTCATTTTGTCAGCCAGCTTTTGGCCCCTTTCGATAACGAAATGACTCCCCCCAACCCCATAAAATATCCAAAAGCTTAAGCCAAAACCAGAAGCGGGAGGAATGATAAAGTGTGGTTCGATTTTTAGGATTTCGAGTGCTGCTGCTTCCTCATCGATGGCGAAATTGTTTTCCGCAAATGCTCTTGGCCTTCAGTGGGTTAATGGCCAGCAGCTACAATGCAGATCCTGGCTGAAAAAAAAAGAGAGTGCAAAACGCGCTGGGATTTCCCGGGGTAGTGTGTTATGACCGAGAATCGCTTGTTTGTCTGCGGTGATAACGCGCCACGAGCTTCGTTCTGGAGAACCCCCGCAATCCGATACCCCTGCACTCCTTAACCCCCTGGCCCCACCCCCTCTTAACCCCTTCCGGCGGTCTGAAAATTGCATTCCCTGGATGAATCTCCGAACTAAACGCAGTTCCAGTCGCATTCCCCGGAGCGGAGTGCAGTTAAGCGCAATCTTGTCTAGAATTTCAATGCCAAACAGAACGCTTGGCGCTTTGACAGCCCATGGAGTGCGGGTGCAGTGGGGCTCGAATGGGTTAACGGGGCTAGGGGGGTTAAGGGCGGTGGGCAGTGGATGGTTCTTAGCAGCAATCTAGACAAGTGGAAATTGCTCCGAATGATGCAATTTTGCAGCAGACGTCAAACGGCAAATGTGGCAAACAAAGGCCGCCAAGAGCGGAACTGTAACTTAACTTTTTGCGAGGGGAGAGGGTTAAGATTGGTTAAAATGCCATACTGCATTAGTTGCTCTTACGAATAATTCCTTTCCACAAGCAAATATTTTAAGAGCTTCGCATAAACAATTTTAGAAGCAGCTCAAAAATGCAAAAAAATCTAATCGTACATTAAATGTTTTTGAAATCACATTACTTGATTCATCAAAATCCATAAAAATAAGAGCTTAAATTATGAAACTGACGTTTACTACGTTCCTCGTTTAATTAACCTTAACATTCTATGAAGATTTATCAAGTGCTAGTCGAATAGACAAAATTGAATGTTGGCATTGAAAGTGCAGATGCTCATCTGGTATTATCCAGATCCAGATGAAATCAAATATTTTCTTATTGATTTATTAACCAACAAATAGAATTCGAGCGTGAAGCTGTTTTAAAATTCCAAGCAGCAGTTTTCCAAATGACTTTGATTATTGTGGGGAGTTCTTGTTTAATCATACGATTTAACGAGTTGATTTAAAATCGTATCAATCTTTTATTTATGGATTCCCGCGCCATCGATATGCCGGCTTATCATTTCTTTTCAACAAGAAGGATCGCCGCATTCTCTGGCATATTGTATTTGCTTAATGATAGCATAAAAGTTAATACATTTGTGATTTATAGAGAGTGAAATAAATGTTACCAAGCGATTGATAAACGATTTGGTATTAAAGTTGATATACAGCTGGGCAAAAAGTAATGCCAATGCACATATCAAATATTAAATCAAACTTTAAATACCTTCAGCACTCCAACTAGTTTAAAGCCAAGTTACTTCAACCAATTTCCTGTGGATCTTACATTGATTAAAGTATTGAAGCTATACTATAATTTCGAGGGGAGCTGCGTCTCGGTTTAACGATATCCGAGTAACGTGGGGTTTCCCCAGTTCCGTGCCCCCCACTTTTTCCATTGAGGCTAAGTAACCCACTAATGTAAAGCTTGTATCCGTTTTCTGTGCACCTGTTTTTCACCTGCCTTGAACGAATTTTCCTTGCCGCCTAGGGGAATCCCCGACTGTGCCATTTCCCCCCCGCCCCCGGCTGCGTTGCAGTCCATTCAAATGCATTTTCCTGCAGCAGCTTTTCCCCAGATTCAGCTGCTTATGCTCGCCGAACGGGGTGTTCCTCCTCCCCCTTTGGCTTTCATCTTGCCTCGAGTTTCGTTTTTCACTTTATTACCGCAGGACATTTGCTGCTGCTGCTGCTGCTCGTGCGTTGAGGTCCTTGCCGCAAACAAAAACAACAACTGGCAAGGAAAAACGCAAAAGGCCGCAAACAACAAGAAACAAGAAACATGAACGAAACGAAACGAAAAAAGAAATGGCCACCCAAACCACCCACTTTTTGAGGTTTTCCCCTGCAGTTTTCTGTGCCTTTGAAGGGTCGCTCCCATTTTGACATTCAACTTTTCGTGGCATTGTTGGCCGGCAACAATGGGCCACAATTTGCTGCTCTTATTTATGGAAAATTAAAATTAAAACTGATTAATTAAGCAGCTGCAAGTGGTAGTGGCAATGGCAATGCAACAACACCAAAAGCAACAGCGGCCGAATCAAATAAAAATAAAAATAATAATAAACACGGCTTTTTTCGTGCCGCTTGGCTTTGCTGAACTTTTTGCTATGAATTTTTAAATTACTCGTATAAAATTTATGTTTTTCTTTTCAATGCTCGCACACATGGAATGGTCGAAAAGGGGCGGGGCCAAAGGGGGCGGGTGGCCAGACCAGTTTCAGTCTTTTCAGACTTTGTCGCTGAAAATCTCTCGAACAAATTTCCGAAGCGTGAAGAGCGCGTAAACAGTGACGAGGTCTCGAAAGTAGCGCTGAACAAAATCAAAATCCATGGCAGAAACAGCTGTTTTGGTTCAAGCCCGATGCACTGACAAAAACTAGGGTACCACTTTGAAAATTATAACTGCATATTAGAGAGAGAATGAAAGAGAGAAATTGTTTAGAAGAAAAGGTTAAGCAGGTAATAAAAAATATATTATTTTATCTTCTCAACTCGCTGATGTTTTACTGAGAACATAGAAATTTATTTAGATCTTGTAATTCGGATAAAAATCCATTTGAAAATTATGTCTTTGATATTTAGTACACCTTTTTTCCCAGTGCATTGCCCACTTGTTTGTTGTTACTGCTGTCGTCGCGATCTCAACTGCCGATCAGAGTTGAGCTCTTTTATGAGAGTTATGTCTCTTTTTGGTTTTGATTGAGACTCGGCTCGCAGTTTTTCCCCTGCTCATACACTCACTTCAAGTCCGAGTCTCACGACTAAGGCAAATGTTACCTAAAAGAACTTCGGCTTAGAATGTTGCACATTCAGTAAACATTTGTTAGAAAGTGTTATATAAGTAAATTAAAACTTAATGTAACTTGCAAATATTAAAAGGGGAATAGAATATCTGTAAATGTATCTGTATCTGTACCTGCATCTGTATCTGTATATGTATCTGTATCTGTATCTGTATCTGTATCTGTATCTGTATCTGTATCTGTATCTGTATCTGTATCTGTATCTGTATCTGTATCTGTATCTGTATCTGTATCTGTATCTGTATCTGTATCTGTATCTGTATCTGTATCTGTATCTGTATCTGTATCTGTATCTGTATCTGTATCTGTATCTGTATCTGTATCTGTATCTGTATCTGTATCTGTATCTGTATCTGTATCTGTATCTGTATCTGTATCTGTATCTGTATCTGTATCTGTATCTGTATCTGTATCTGTATCTGTATCTGTATCTGTATCTGTATCTGTATCTGTATCTGTATCTGTATCTGTATCTGTATCTGTATCTGTATCTGTATCTGTATCTGTAGTATCTGTATCTGTATCTGTATCTGTATCTGTATCTGTATCTGTATCTGTATCTGTATCTGTATCTGTATCTGTATCTGTATCTGTATCTGTATCTGTATCTGTATCTGTAGTATCTGTATCTGTATCTGTATCTGTATCTGTATTAGTATCTGTATCTGTATTTGTGTCTCTGTATCTTTTTTATCTGTATCTGTATCTGTATCTGTATCTGTATCTGTATCTGTATCTGTATCTGTATCTGTATCTGTTTTTTTTTTTTTTTTTTTTTTTTTTTTTTTTTTGTATCTGTATCTGTATCTGTATCTGTATCTGTAGTATCTGTATCTGTATCTGTATCTGTATCTGTATTAGTATCTGTATCTGTATTTGTGTCTGTATCTTTATCTGTATCTGTATCTGTATCTGTATCTGTATCTGTATCTGTATCTGTATCTGTATCTGTATCTGTATCTGTATCTGTATCTGTATCTGTATCTGTATCTGTATCTGTATCTGTATCTGTATCTGTATCTGTATCTGTATCTGTATCTGTATCTGTATCTGTATCTGTATCTGTATCTGTATCTGTATCTGTATCTGTATCTGTATCTGTATCTGTATCTGTATCTGTATCTGTATCTGTATCTGTATCTGTATCTGTATCTGTATCTGTATCTGTATCTGTTTTTTTTTTTTTATCTGTATCTGTTTTTTTTTTTTTTTTTTTTTTTTTTTTTTTTTTTTTTTTTTTTTTTTTTTTTTTTTTTTTTTTTTTTTTTTTATCTGTATCTGTATCTGTATCTGTATCTGTATCTGTATCTGTATCTGTATCTGTATCTGTATCTGTATCTGTATCTGTATCTGTATCTGTATCTGTATCTGTAGCTACAGCTGTTACTGTGACGCCAAAGCTAAAGCTAACGCTACAGCTAAAACTGAATCTGAATCTGATGCTGAATCTGATGCTGTTGCTGAAGCTGTAGCTGAAACTGAAGCTAAGGCTGACTCAAGGTGACGTAATGGCAACGCCTAAAGTGGCTTTTATACGCTCCACCAGATCAAGTATCAATTACAAATAAGCAAAAGTGGGCACTTTGTGGGTCAGGGGAGTTGGCATGCCCGTAAGCGGGGCGGTGGGGGATTTAGGTTCATTCAGTTGGGCATTTGGGAATTGAGAATTGGGATCGGAGGGCGCTAAAATCGGGGGTAAACAGAGCGGAGTGGCACTTGGCGATACGAAAATACATATCTGATTTGTGGGCAACTGCGAACTTTTCTCGCCCGCTTCAAGTTTTATTTGAGTATAAATTATAGGGCGCTAAAAATAGCCGATCTCATTTCGTGGGCATCCACAGACTGCATCAGTGAGCATGGC
The DNA here is from genome assembly GCF_016746395.2 of Drosophila simulans. Classification (NCBI taxonomy): domain Eukaryota; kingdom Metazoa; phylum Arthropoda; class Insecta; order Diptera; family Drosophilidae; genus Drosophila; species Drosophila simulans. Next base: position 14,992,035 of record NC_052525.2, on the reverse strand, counting down.
TGTGCGAGTGTATCTCGAGGATACGAGTTCTTCTTCTGGTGACAGCAGCCCCGGGATATCGGCTTACATTTGGCCAACAAAGTCTCCTGCAACTGACGTTTCAACTTTCCGTTTTGTCCAGACAGACACTTGTGAACAGCTGTCACTCCAATAAAAACAAAAAAAATATATATATAAAACCCAACCAAACCAAAATAAAACTCCAAAAACAAAATCTCCCACAAGCCTTCAACTTCAACAGAAGCCCGAAACTCAATGAGAAATAAAAAACCGACACGACTAAAAAACTGAGAACTGAACAACAGTGAAAAAACGGTAGCAATAACAATTCGCCAAACAAATGTAAATAAACAATATTGCGAGGGGTGGGGGGATACAAAAAACCAGATAAATAAATCGGTATTGTTAAAATGTTGTACGCCACAGTAACAACAGAAATAACACCATTAATTGGCAGAAAATTAAACAGCCAGAAATTTCAGCAAAAGCAACAATAAGTGCACAAATTAACTCGCTCAAGTTTGCTGTGTTTTTTAACACCTTATTCACCAGCGATTTTATATGATCGCAATTCCAATTCTTGGAGCAGATGAAAGAAATATAAACTATATAGGCATTATACAACGAAACCAAAAATTCGCACTAATTTTAATTAAAAGCTCATGGAATTAACAATATCGTAAACGTTTTCGTTATTCTATAGACTAAAAAAGTGATTTCATTTGAATTTCTTTGTAATAAACATTATTACTTAAATCATTTGTTCGAATTTAATATTTAAAAAAAGAAATGCTTTCTTTTTTTTATTTATGTTAACTTCAGTGTGTATTTTAGTTAGTAGCCGAGCGTATTTCAAGTTCGTTTTGACTTTGCTTGATGTTCATTCTGCTTTATTTCACTTGTTGTATCTGCTTCTTTTGTTTATGTTTATTTTTGTTAATCTGTGTCTTTTATTGTTGTTGGTGCCGCCGTTTTTTGCCTATTTGCACTTTTCCGTCGTTTATTTGTCTTTCAACTTTGTGCTTCGAGTTCATGAGCGCCAAAACCCAAAAATCAAAAGCACAAAACCCCACTGCCCCAACTTCTTGTTCTTCTTCTTGTTCGGCTGCTTGGAGTCATGTAAACAAATGTTTAAAAATGAATTTTTCAATTCCCATTTAATGTGGCAGCGACATGAACAATAACAAGCTGTCCATCCCTTTCCAATTACATGCATCCCATCGCTGGGGAATTGGGCGTGTTTTTGATGTGCCGAGGTCAAGGACGTGTCGAGGTCAGCGCTGTGCCATGCAGCTATACCATGTGTGTGTGTGTGTAGTGGTGGGGGTATTGGTATTCCCCAAGAACTGACCACCACTGGGAAAACTTCACACGCCGCTTTATGGCACACTTGCTCCCCATTTGCAGTCCCATTTTCGTGGCGCTGATGATTTATTCATCACGAATCTCTAACCCACTGGCTACCATAGAGCTTTAACTCTATCCCTGTCCAACTATTAGTGTATATAGTATGCAATTTGTTGTTTACCCTCGGTTTCGGTTTTCCACATCAAATGCACATAAAGTTATAGACTCAACCCTTTCGATTTTCCACTGAAAATTCCCTGCCATGCATTTCGAATTTCGCCTTATTACACAACCGCCGCCGATTTAAGCCCCCATCCCCTCCGGATTTCTGATGGTTCCCTCGGCATGTGGCGGATGATTAGCATTAATCAAGCTGTTGATGATGGCTCCGCTTATCATTAGGCTGATGATGCTATGGAGAGAACTTTCCGCTGCGAATAAAGCAATCAACGCACCGATCTGGTCCGATCCCATCCCATCCATCTCATCCAATCTGATCCGATCCGATCCAATCCATAAACACATTGTCTCGCCGGCCAGCGTGTGCCTCATAAAAATGAGAATGTTTCCATTCGCATTTAGGGGTAATTACCGCGCGGCATGGAATCACTGGGATCATTTGATTCACCCAGGGATCACCGGGGATCACCCTGCACCCCTGTACATACATATATTCCAACCGGAGCTCCCTTTTTTCTGTTTTTTTTTTTTGGTTTTTATTATCCCACGTTCGCTTAAGTTAACGAATTTCAATTCCGATTCGCCAGTTGTTTGCTCAGTGTTTTTCTTCCATAATTAATTTTTTCTTGATAATTATAGAGAGCTATTGACCGGGTACACAGTTTATTTTACACCTTACAATTGGTGTGGCAAGTTGAGGGGGGAGTGGTGGAAGGGGAGGGGGGGGGAGGGGTATGTCACTTACAGCTTGCATTGTTCTGGCCATAAAGAGCCCCCGATTGCCACGCCCCTGGCCCCAATTAGAGAAACAGCTGCATTGACTTTTGTTCTTAGTCTCGTCTGGCTAAGTCTTGGCTTAGCAAGTGATTATAGTGATTATACGGGAATGCAGTTTCCATATAGATAGACATATGCACATACATATATAGGCCACACACAAAGGCAACGAAGAAGTCCACGTAATTCGCTTTAAATATTTATAGAGCGCTCACTGTCTGGCGCACTCATCGTGATTCTGATTGTTCATCTGAATGTGAATGCGAGTTTGAATGTAAATGTGAATGAATGTGAATGTCAATTCGAATGTGCCCTGAGGACCAGAGAATAGGAATCGAAATCAGTTCAGTGCCAAAGTCGACATTTCATCGTTTAAGCAGCGAGATCATACACAGCTGCAAAATAAGCTAAACTCTCTGGAGATAGACTTTAAAAAATGAATGAAATTTGAATGAAATTACCACTGTGAGCAATCAAATCAATTAGCGCATTTCAGTATCTTTAAGATATTTGGTAAATTCCTAACAAAATTCTAGAGTTGCTCAAGAATTTGTCCAAGTGTCTGGCACATTTCTATGCGCTGACTAATGATGATGACGATGACTTTGCGCCACTCGCATCGAACGAGTATCATATCAAATGTTAATGAGCAATTTGTGCATAATCATGGCGCACAAGCCGCAAAAGCCAAAAAAGCCGCACATTGCGAAATCGGAAAGTGCCACGCGTTTAGTGGCTGCAACTGCAACTGCAGCAGCAACATCACAGCGGCAACATCAAGCTGCAACGGCGGCCATGCCAACAAGTGGGGCAATCAGTCAATGAATCGCTTTGGGCAACTCCACTGTTGGGGCTTCATTTTACTGACTTGACTAAAGATTCAGGATTAAGTAAAAGGTTATTAGAATCAGTGGATCAAAGAGATCTTAACTGGTATAAAAATATGAATTACTTGCTAGAATTACTAAAGCTACACATATTTCACCATAATACGTGTAATATTTGGCCTACGTAGCACTAAACTCAGTAAGTCGGGACTTTTATGATCTCTTACCTAATGGATCTGCGTTCTTATCGACACTATTAACCCACACGTTCCCGTTCCTTGTGCGCCAGACAAGAAGTATCAAAGTCTTAGCATCGCATTTATCAACCCTAATCGATCTGCACACAACAAATTGCGATTGCATTGTCCAACCTGGGGGACTTTACCCAGATATATGGTATATATGGTGGTAATGTATATATAATATATATTCACATTCTATCGTGTCTGGGCGTCTACTTCCTGCCGTTGCACTTGGCACTCAACACTCGGCACTTGCTGCAGCCGGGGGTTCATTCAAATGCCCGATATCGGTGCTGTAAATGAGCAAACAATTGCGCTTGTCAAATGACATAATCCGTCCATAAATATTGTATAAACAGTATGGAATCGAGTTCTATCTACTGCAGTTGCTGCTCTTGCTCTACCGTATTCGTATGCGTCACAAGACGACGTCAGCTGCAAGGCAGTAGTGCACTGAGAAAAAAGACCTGCAAGTTTGGCAGTGTAGAGAAGATGCTACTTGCAATGACTAGTGAGCAGATTGTTATTTATTAGATATTAGTAGACAGTAGTAGATACTATCTAATAGATAAATAAGAAATCCATTTGATTTGTTGTTAGTTTTCCAACACTTTTTCCAAAGCTACGATCATTTCCCTGCACTCCCAGCTAAACAAAAGAATGGACTGTGGAGGGGAAGAGACTGGAGCAAGTGAGCTAGTTACACCATCGGCACAATGGGCCGTCGGCGTGACAAGTGCAATCAGTGCTGATACAAATTAATTACGACGCAGACAGAGCGCAGACGAATCGCTATATATGTACATATATATATATATATGCACCGATATCGCGTGGGGAGATCTCGGCTTGACATTGGCATCTCAACGGCAAGAAGAGAAGCCCGCCAAGTGGCCGGCGGCGAAGTGGCGTAGCAAGTGCCGTAATCCGAGACAGCCACATCCATATCCACATTCGAGAGACGCCGCCACCGATCGCGGCATCTTCGCAGCTGCAACATGAATATACATATATATGCATATATACATGTATGAAAAACAGGAAGTAATCACTCTCCTTTGCATGCGAACGATTTACAATAAATAATTATGATAATGCTGCTCTGCTGCTGCTGGCGATGCCAGTGATGAATGCCAGCTCAAACGACCGGAAGGAAGTGTTTGCACTTGTTAATGGATCCCGGATCCACAATCCTCAGTTCCAAGTGCCCAAGTGCCCCATCTCCGATCTGCGATCTGCGATCTGCAATCTCAGCGGCGCAAGATCATCGTGTCTGAATTGGCAACACCTTCGGGTAACAAAGCAAAATGGGCGGGCTTCTTTGGGAGCGGGGGGGCGTGGTTAGAGCCATAAAAGTCGGAACTTGAGCTATCTGGTAAATCAGCAATTAGGTTATAATAGTGAAAAAGGGCTTAAGTGCCGACTGCTGTTTGAAGTCAATGCAAAAGCAAGTGGGCTGGGCATTAAAGTTAATTACCTCATATATTCGGCACTTAAAGCTCCGAAACTGTTGTATATATAATTATTTATGGTAATTTCAGCAATTGCGAAATTGTAGCAATTCATTTCGATGTGGTATTTTTTAAAGCTCATGAGTATTTTAAAGCAAAGCAATAAATGTGTATAGAGATTTCTTTTAGAACCCGATGAAGATTTCGAGCCCAAAAAACGTAGTGCTGCAAAGTGAAATAAATGGTTAAAGTCAAAAAATCGCCAACCGCAGCCTAAGCGTCATAACAATTCATTCAAACTTGGCCTACCAAACAGGCAAACGAAAGGACCAACTTTTAAGCTCGACCGCACCGTTTTGAAAACATTTTCACATTTCCGCATTTTCACCGCGCCATTAAAGCACTCAGGGATTTTCGAACTTTCTTTTCAAGAACACTTTCCCTTTTTTTTTTGTTTTTTTTTTTATTTTGGGTTCACAGATGTTCGTTGTTCTGGCGAATTTTGGGAACGAGTGTCTGGTTTTATTCGACTTGCTGGCACTCTTGTTCGTCTACAATTTCGATGTTCGACGTTCTTGAATTTCGTCGCACTTGGCGCAAAATGAAAATGATAATAAACCAAAAAAAAAGGGTAAAAAAAAAATGTAATCGAAGGGTGAGGTGCTGGGGTTAAGTCATTGTAATATTCGAATTACAATTCCTGGTATTCCTCTGGCATTCCTCAAATGCTATTATCACTCCTCACAATCGACTTTTAGCATTATATTATAGCACCCAAAATTCCACCTGAGAACCAATTGAAGTCGAAAATGTTTCGCTATGTATGTTTTATGTTCTGCGATTTCTTTTTACGTTGTTTAAACTAATGGTAAACAAATAGTAAAAATGATTCCATTAATTTCTGCGTAAACTGTGCAGACTTTAGGCTTTTTAATTGCTTGGCGAATAAAAAAACAGGCAATTAAAACGAGATGGTATCTAGTTATATGTATGTATATGAGAATTACCCAACACTTCAATTGACTTAAAGTTCGGCTTTTGCCTGCAACATGCGCCATGGAGTCAACCAGCTTAGTGGAATTTGTCCGCAGTATCATTACATGATTATTGCCCCCGCGGCGACCTTCGCACCCCCGTGGCCACCCACGCAATGCCCCCACCCGCATGTTTCTCTATGTTTTTTTTTTTTTCCTCTGGAGCGGAAGCCACCAAACAAGCGGGATTCATGAGCACATCATCATTATCATTGGGGCCATTATTATGCATTATGTGTGCCCCGATTACCATCTCCGTTTGTCGGACGAGGGCTTCCCGTTGTCCACGGGGTTGCTAGGGGGGAATTGTGGGGAGTTACGGCGAATTCCGGGGAGTTCCGGGTATTCCGGGCATCCCAGGGCATCCCGGGGCATTCCGGGGGTACAAGGATATGCGGACTTTACGCAACTTTGCGCCATGAGTGCGCTTACATGGGCCATCACATGATTATGGCCATGAATTGTGTAGGATTACGAAATAAATGCGAGAGCGGCAATTGATTATCACAATTTTAAATATTTTCCGGGCGGGAAAAGCAGCTACAATTCGTTGCCAAATTATTTTACATTTGGCGGAAATTAAAATGTGCAAATAAGTCACATTGCTCGCGACTTATTAAAACCTTGAAATAAGTATTCAATTTCAATGAGCAGCCAACTGTTTAAAATATGTATGTTTGCAGCAAGTTTCGCGACAAGTTTCAAATGAATATTAAAGCAACAATTTAGATATCATTCTTGAGAAAGTATATAACGCACTTATCACACTTTCCGAAAGTACCAGCTTGATAGAGTTTTATCGAAACCATGTCACTGGAAATCTGCTCAACTTTTATGGCTCATACATCAGATGCTCCACTCCGGGGATAGTAGTTTCTTCCCACCCAGCGAACTCTGAAGTTTTTCGACGAGCCAAAGTTTGTGAAATAGCTTGGAAAATAAGTTTAGCTGAGCGATGATAGAAACTGACAAACAACTTGATGCATTGGATAAGCACTTGGCCACGATGATGGGGATTGGGATTGGAATGGGGATTGGGATGTGGATTGGAATTGAGATAGAGATAGCGACTCAGAGACGTGGAAAAGCGACTAGATGCTAATTAAAAGCGGCGACAAATTGAATCAAAGTTAAGTCGCGACAAAGTTGGGCCTTGCACGATTTTCTCAATATATCTAATTGTTTCCCCTCTTTTCCCATATGCACATATGTACATATACTCGTATGTTTTATATACATACACGTACATATATGTATATTTACACCAACCGCTCTCTAAAAGCCAGACAAACAGCCGCCAACGATAATCGATGAACACAAAGCCAGCGAAAAATAAAACTTGAAATTTATCACCGAAAGATTCTTGAACTCGTCACTAAGGTCGTCCACTGTCCCCCTGCCCCATTCCCCTGAACCCCTCTCCACATTCCCCTTAACCCCTCTCGAACCCCCTTCGACCCGCGATCAGAACAGGTATCGCGGTGTGTGCTGACTGATTGTTTGACTGATTGATCGCCCGATCATTGATTGATTAACTCCCGCTCGCGCTCTTCTTACACATAGAGAAATGAGTAGTTTAAACAACGACAGTGCCAGATTGTTTATTTGTTTAATGTGCTTGAATTACCAATGTTATTGTTCTTATTGTTAAGTATTCAGTTTCAAACCTTTACAAACCTCTGCTTAAACTATTCATTTATTTTAAGTTAATTTTACAAAATAACTTTAATATTCAATCAAAATATTCATTAAAGAACATTTATCTAAGCTTTGATTATTTATAGTACTTTATTTACCTTATACTTTATTATTTATAGTACTTACTAATTGTTTCTACCTGTGCACTTGTGTTTTCAGGCATGTGGCAGCCATGAGGCGGCAGCGCTCCACTCGCCGCCAGCTGCTATTATGTCCGGCCACTTGTTGCAGGCATTCATGATGCAACTGAAACTGCAGCGACCGGCGGCACAGCGAACTCGATTCCAGTCACAACTGGGCTGCGGCCACGAAAAACACTCATACGCCATGTGGGCGCGAGGCGATCGGTGGATGTTGCAAGAACGGCAGCCAACAACAACAGCAGCCACGGGCGCCACACTGGCCCACGGCCAAGGCTAGGGCTAAGGCTAGTGCCACAGCCACACAGCACCAACAACACCACCACCACCACCACCACTACCAACACCAACACCCCAAACCACCCACACCAGCAGCAGCAGCTATAGGAATACAAAACACAGCCACCACCACCAGCAGACACAACAACAACAACAGCGACGACTGCAGGAACAACAACGTTCAACATCGGAAACATCAAGGAAAGTTGAAGAATTCCGTTGAACTCGAACGAAACAAAAACATCAAGAAAATGTCTGAGGTAAGCCAAAGTCACACAGTTACACAGAGAGAAAATGAGTGCTGTCAAGATAAAAAACGATATAAGAAGCTTTGATATACACCAAACACTTATCTAAGATACTAAGATTTAAATAATGAATGTGTAATTGGGTTACTATTTTAGTTTAGATATATTTCTTGTGATATGTTGGTCATCCTATCTTTGAAATAGTTCTATAGTTTTTGCAGTGTGTCCTCAAGGATGATTAAAGGAGCCAGACAGAGAGTGTTTCTTTGAGGCAGCCTTTTTAAAGAGACGGGGGTCAGAATTTCCATTTTTATTGAATTAAAATCGATTTTCAGTTTATTTTATCAAAAGACTTAAGAGCATCAAACACATTAAAAGCAAAAACCACACACACACACATGCACAGAGACACAAGGACCTATTTGCGTGTGTGTGTATTTATGTTAGTGTGTTTGTGCTCATAACAAGAAGAACAAGAAGATGTCGCTTTCACATACAAAGTCTTCAACTATAAACTTATATAAAAGTGGGGAATGAAGTGCAATAAATGCTAGATAAAAATCGAATGGGCCATTTTCTACAAGATAGATAAGGAATTATAAACTTTTATGAACAATAACAAGGCCAATTTAAACGTGACTTGGATGGCAAGCAAATGGTTTAAAGAACTTAATAATAACTTTGTAGGTGCAAAAAAAGATGTTTCGCCAAAAAAATATATTATTTTATATATTTTAGTTATAACTTATTTAGCAGCAAATAATTTTCTGTATTTTGATTGCTTAGCAAAAGATATGTATCTTGAATTCATTCGTTAACCTTTTTCAATTCAAATTCTTGGCGCATCTTGAACGCCATCGGCTCTTGACCTTAAGATTATATGGTGGCTCTAAGATTATTCTGGAGCTGCGTTCCTTGGGTCTTACATTGCTTTCGCTGCCCCATCTCCACTGCCACTTCCTGCTGGCATTTCCCGCATAGGCATTTGAATTTTGGGTCACTGACGTCGTCATCGTCATAGCCATCGCCATCGCCATCGCCATCGTCATCGTCTTTTGTCGCCAACGTCGCCATCGCCTCATGTTTATGTATGTGTGCGACTCCATGTGGCGGCTATACGGCTATATGGAGCATACCTATGGGGTGGGAGCATCGTGAGCAACAGGCGGCAATAACTGAGTCGAGCAGCTGTCGCCATAAACAAGCGGACGACGGACCCATACGACGGACTCGCACACGCAGACATAAATATTGACCTAATTTGCACCTGTTTACAAATTCATTTGAGCCACCCAGTCAGCCAGCTAGCCACCCAACTTCCCACTCCATCTAACCATTTCGCGTCCTGGCAGGACTTTGTGCTTTTGGCGCATGATTTATGCAGCAAACGGAGCGCGACAACCACGACGGCGTCTCCATCGCGAGCACTCCTAAATGGGTCGACCATGTCCACATCCACGTCCACAGGCACATCCATACATCCACATGTTCCGCCACGTCCGCGTTGCACAGAAGCCAAGGAACGCCACTTCCAGCGCTCCAATGCTCGTGCACTGCGAGAAAATAGCAATGAAAATGTAGTTTAATAGCCACTATATTTTCGCCGATAAAAATCGTTTTCCATCTAAAATTGTAAAACCGCTCACGTTCGACATAAACGGAAATCACCAATTGCTCTTTTTTTATCATTATTATTATTATGGCCAATAATTTTATTAATAGCATGGCCTTTTCTCGCTGTGCATGGCTTTTCGGTCAGATTGCTTGTTGGCATGTTATTAGGGAGAATATTTGCATTTTCAACCCGCTCGTTGAAGGGAAAAGTTAGCTGCGGGAGCAACAAATTTGCAAATGCGAATTTCGATGTTATTCTGCGCTGGCTTACGCGGCGTATGATTGATCTGCGAGGGATGTGAGGACATGCAAAATGTAACGAACTAAATTAGGGTAATCGTAGGCTGAACTAAATGACATTTGGAAAGATTCACTAGTTTCGCTTTTGAAGAAGATAACTTTAAAACGCACTTTTTGGCCAAAAGGTAATGTTAAATAAACTAAAAGAGGCGACTCATGTTGAAAAATAAATAGTTTACTACGAAATGAATTTGTGAAACCGCTATGCTTTGACATTTGAGACGACTTCTATTTTATAAATCAACTTTATTGTTGGGTTAGAAAACCGCACTTTAGCAAACTAAACAAACATTGATATCATTGCAGCAAGCGTACTTTCATAAATGGAATATAAATAGTCCAGAAACAAGTTCAAAGTAAAGTCACTTGAAAAATTCCCTCTAAATGAATTTAATAAATAGGAAATAAATAGAATGCGGTTTTAGACAGCTCAGAGCTACGACCCTCGAATAAAAAGAGAGAGGGGACTTGAAAATCATTTCCAGTTGGACAATTGGTGCTCCATCAGAAGTGAGTTAATCCCGAGAAGAGCCTGAAATTGAGATACTTAGCCGGGTGAATGCTTAACTTTAATTGCCGAGTGCACCAGTTGCGGATTAGGAGCACTCGAAACGCGAAACGATTCAATCGAGGACTTAATGAGTGCCTTGGTCATTTGCCTCGACGCGAATGGAATCCACTGATGGTCATGATGGTAATGATGATGATGATGGTGGGTGATGATTATGGCGTCTGGCAATTAGGCCGCCCTGCCATCAACTTGTCCTCGCCCATGACATTGCCATTGAATTATCCACATCCTTAACCACATCCTCATGCCCATTTCTATGCCCACACTGGTTATACCCATCGTCCGCATCATCATCGCTGCTTGTCTTTGGCAGCTCGAATCAGTTGTTGTCCATTGTTGGCATTGATTTCCCTTGATTGATGCGTTTTTAATGAAGGCGGGGAGGCGCCAGGTGCCTCGAATCATTAGCGCGATTTTCTCCACTTCTCTGGCTATGTATCAGTATCTTTTTATGTATCTGTATCTGTATCCGTATCTGTGTGTTGTCTCCGCTTTTTTTTTGTTTTGCGCGTTGCCACCGAAAGACAAACAGCCAGCCCTGATCCGCAATAAACTAAATGAAAAATAAATAGTCAATAACAATGGGGAAAGTGGAGCAAGTAGGGGGGTTCCCCCGCACGAAACCAGAAGGCGAAGAAAGTGTCGCAATGTCGTGGCCTGAAATTGACACAGCACTAAAGTTACGGCAAGCAAACAAAAGTGGCCAACAAGGAGCTGTGTGGGTCAGGTAGGAAAAAAGGCCGCACAACTGTGTGGAAAATGGGGAAAAACTAACTGCGATGGGTGAACGAAGAGCAGGAAAACGGGAAAACTGGACAACTGGGCAACTGGCAAACGAATGGAGCTTCCCCACGTGAGACGTGTACAAATGAACTCGGGTGCAGCACCCAAGGATATACATACGTGCATGCAGTTGCACAGGATCTGCGCCTGCTAGTGTGCCATAAAAAAATATTGTAATCACAAACTAGGCGAACGAAAGACCCAGAAACAGAACAACATGCTACACAGCAAAACGGACACGTATCTCGACCAGTTTTGTCACATTTCACATGAACAGCCAGGCTGTTAGCAGTTCACTTGGGAAAAACAAGACAAATCGAATAAATGAATGGGACAATGTGGGTTAAAACATGATTTCTTGCAAGTACTTAATTAGGTTTTCCCGCTTGAATGCAAATCGACTCCCTTTTCTAACGGATTTTGTGGAAGTAATTTGTGGTCAAATTTTCATCAAAATATGCGAAAAATTCAAAAATCCTAGAATTTCAAAACTTGAATGCAGATCGATTGGGATTTAAACAACGAACTCAACGAGGTATGACATTCCTTATTTGGGTCATTATTTTCAATGTTTTGATCAAAATACCGATAATTTTTTTCACAAAAAATCTGGAAAACTTTTTTCGGCAAAAAACCCAATTTTCAAGTTGGCTGTTTTGGCTATAACTTGTCTGCTAACTGCTAAGTATAACACATCTTTTGGAAAATGCTATATCGTTTGAGGTATGAGATTATCCCAAGCACAACCGAGCAACGAGATATGTACAAATTGGTAGCAGAAGTAGCACAATCACCTATTTCCAAATCCAATCAGTGGGTCTAATGTTAAGTCAACGAGCACAGGTCCTCTTGTGGGCTGAGGATATTCGATTCTGGCTGCGAATTCATGACTTTGACGTCTCGTGGAGGCCGCAATCGGGGGTCAAGGCGGGGCCAAGGTCATAATGAGAGGTGGTGCACCGCAACACCCCACATTTACAGCCACTCTTGTAATCTCCAATCGGCATAACCTTCATTGAACCGCAATCCGAAAGGTCAGCAGGGGGACATTGGCCCACTTAAGTGACATCTGATACTGGGAGGCAGCGTTAATCGGTTGTAGTTAATGAGAAATGGGCAATTTATAGGCATTTTCGATTGATTTGCGCCCTTTTACAAATATGTGATATCCTTGTTTTGTATTTAGGAGGTGTTCTTTGGAAGTAAGAATGTCTGGTGTCCAGAATTTTCCACGTAAACTGACTTAAGGACGTTATCTAGGCAAAGGTCCTGCTTGCCAGCTGTTTCATCGGTCACCAAGCATCTGCCTTCGCCCTCGTCCTTCGACCTGCGGCCCTTTAAGCAATCCGATCATTCCGCATCATTATGGGGAAGCCAGCGACGCCTTTGCACTCGCAGCAGCTGTCGAAATTAACATAAAACATTTATGGCAATGTCGCAGTGTCGCGGGCAGGACTAAGCCGTTTGTATCCTGATTTGCATGCATTTGCATATGAGGAGATGAGGGAGGAGGCAGGATGCGGAATGCGGGATGCGGTATGCGAGATGTGGGATGTGCCGGATGGAATGGGTTGGCAAGTGTCCTGGCCGCTTGAGCTGTCGCGTTGAGACGCGTTTATCTGTGCGTATGCAGAAAGTTTTCCAATTAAAAGTTTCGCCCAGGTCCAAGTCTGTCGCCGCATCTCCGTCTCTCTCGGTCTTGCGTTACCAGCTCTCCGCCCGGATTCTGCGTCCTTTTGGCGACAATTAAGCCCCATAATGAGCTATAAACTTCCAGCGACAAGTGGAAAAGCTTCGCAGTGGCAGAGGAACGCAAAGTGCCCTGTTAAAATGCGCACATATGGCAAATAAATACGCATACGCCAGGTGTGACAGCAAAGCTGATGGCACACTTCGCCGAGAAAAGCACACTTTGGCCAAAAAGTTGGCAAAGGTTATTAATTTCGTATATGCGGTGATAGCCAAAAATGTGCTCTGATGTTCCAAAATTATTTACAACTTGCACATACATGATATAAATCATAAAATATAATAGCAGGCAACTTTCCAACATGGCTCTACAGATTCTTTAAGGATTTTCTGTGCTTAAGGGAGCGTTTTAAATGTATTGAAAACTCGTCAATAGCTTTGATAATCTATTGTCCGTGGCCTGCGGAATGTTTGCGTCTTCCTTCCCCTTCGACTTTTGTTGTCAAATGAAGCGTGACAGCTGCCAGGGATTGTAAAGCAAACAATTGTCGAAAAATTATTGCTGCCTCATTTGCTGTGGCGGCCCAATTTGGCTTTGACACCTTTGACAGATTGCTTAGCATTGTTGGTCTGTCACCCCGCACCCCCTGTTGCATTTGTTTTGCATTTCACCTATAACCTTTGGCACTTGGGCCTGCCCCACAGAGCCTTTGCCAAAAGAATTTCATAATCAGCAGCAGTGCGATAAAAATAAACTCGGGTTGGGGCTGATAAGAGGGTGGCGCCATTACGTCAGCCGCCTTTGCAACTCATCAAAAATGTCTGAAATGAGGCTGGTGGGTGGCGAATTGTGGGCGGGGCTCTTTGTGGGCGAGACATGACCTGCAGCTGCCACCAGCGGGGATTTGTCGAACGTCATTTGCAATATGCGAGCAGCCAAAGGAATGCCATGCCAAGTGGTGTGCATCCTTCCCATCTTCCCACCAGCCTCGTAATCCCCAATCCTGCGAAAGCCACCCACCGCCCACATTTTAGCCTGCTAAAAGTGAGTTCCTTCTGCTCCTGGCAGTAATCCTTTACCAACATATGTTGGCGTTCTTTAAACAGTATCAAGAGTATCTATTAAATTGTATATACTAAAAGAAATCCATTTTAAATCATATGAAAGTATCTATAAGAATTTTTAGCTTGCATTGATAAAAGAAATATCCAACGAAACTATCTAATGCAATATTTATATGATTTATTTATTCTAAATAGCTTCATATTGGAAGAACTCCCTTGGAAATGGTTAAACCCAGCACATTCATAGCCAAGCCATCAATATTTGTTCGTTGTTTCCTGGGAACTTTTATCCGCCGGCCGAAAATTCAATTTAGGTGGCGCCGCCCACTTGGCTTCCCTCCCTCGGGGACATAAACCCCAATCTGGATATCCCATTCGAGGGCCTTCGGCGATTTGCCAGAGATAAGGAGGCCGCCCGTGGCATCCGCGGCAGTCCGCTGTCATCCGTTGGCCCGGCCGGCCTTATCATAAATTTCAAGCACGCAGCAAATAAATCCAATTAAATTAGCAACAATCTCAAGTGGCCGACGGATGATGGCTGCAGCTCCTCCTCGTGTTGGCTCCAGCTCCTTGTTGGCTCTTTTTGCGCTCCCGCTCCTGTTGCTCGGCCTGATTCTGTCCTGGCACATCCTTGTGCCACTCCTATTTCGCTGGCCGGGATACATTATTTTCAATTTGCCTTCTGCGGTTGTCCAGCATCTCCTCGCCACCTTCGCCTCATCATCCATCTCCGTGGGCCCATCTCGTCTCTCATCCCACATCGCATCTCGTCTTGCTGGCCAACCTATGGGCATCGGATTTTTATGGGCATTGTGTGTGGTTAATATACCGCCCACACAAGGAGCACAGTGAAGCCTTGACAGAAGGCCATGGAAAAACACTAGATATATACATAGCCCTTTGGACTACTGATACTTATCCCCTATATTTATATACTTCGTTTTTTGGTTACGGCTATTCGTTCAACTTACTGAATCACTACTGTAGCTGTAGCTGCTTCACATATAAAGTACTATTTCGATTTGTTTGCCCCCCCTTAAACTTCTTTATGCCGCCTCGCATTTGTTTGTTGTTTGTTACTCAATAGAAAATTAGTTTGTTTCTTTGCCGCGGCTATCTGTATTGAAGTAAAATGTGCTTTGATATATTATCAGCATACAAATGCACTCAGCTAACATGAATTTCGGTTTCTTCTCGCATTTCTAAGAAACCAAAATCGAATCCTAGTCTGGAGTCCACTCCAATTGAAATTAGCAGCATCTGGTGCAGAATGTAATGTATTCCTCGGCAGCTGTGTGAAAATTAAAGGCCCAAAAAGGGTTTATCCGCCAGCTGGTGAATGGAAATTATGGGGGTTACATCGAGGAAACTATCGGGAAAACTGAAGCTGAAAACGTTAGGTAATAGCCAACAATCAAAATGTATATTTCACAGCAGATGGTCATTTTTTCTTTAAGTTTTTTATTTAATGTTTAATATACTGCATGATAAGATTAAAATCACTTTCCACATGTGCATGATATATGATTGTATATGCGCTTTATCAATATCATTGATGAGCATTGTGCAATCAAGATAATTTCCTTTGCATATGCAACCGATTAACAATATTGATAAACTTGCTGCTCTGTAAGACAAGTTTATATTGCTAATTAGCTATCTTATATCGCTATCAATTGTTTATTGTTATGAATGGGGGAGGCGATTGATAAACTTTTCGCTCAATGTACAATATCGAGTAATGATGGCCATGATTTACCTTTTGTCAATTAGCAAATGCAACAAATTAAAATGGAATTATTTTCCAGCTAGAAAGGCTGAAGAATGTGCGAAATTGGCTACGAATATTTCAATTAACAAGTGCATTTATATTAAAGATGGGATATTTCTTTCACCCCGTAGAACGGCATTCCAAACTGGGAAGCTATTCCATCTCGGCACTTCATCGTTCTCCTGGCGGGCAGTGGAATGGGATGGGATTTCTGGGATGCCAGTTGCCGACCTTTGGGCAATCAATTAAGTTCTGCGGCACGCAATCTCCCCGAGTGTTTGCTGACCATCTGACCAAGTGACCAACTGACCAGCTAACCAACTAACCACCTAGCCAACAGACCATCCAAAGGAGCTGCCTCATTAGAACTGGAGGAGTACTCCTGCATTCCGATTCCCTGCGATGACAAAGGGAATGGTGGGCAGTGGGCCGGGGCGTGGAGTGAATCTTGGGTGCCCACGTTGCGGCTACGTGACAAACTTGGCACGACAACGCGTACCCTGAATTTTCAAGCCACTGCGAAGTGAGCCAGCGATTTAATAGAATTTAAGCAGCATTTAGGCGGGGTTATGAGTTGTGAGTTGTGAGTTGCCTGGAGGGGCAACCGGTGACAAGTGGGGGCCAGGGACCTTTGCCACATAAATCTGTCAGGCCGAGAGCAATTCTCATAAAATAATAATGGCAACAGCAGAAACGGGAATGAGAACAAGTCCACTGAGAAAAAATTGTGCAGCTTTCCCAGCCATAAAAGCAATAAAAACTGTAAAGGTTTGAAACTGAAAAAATATGGATTGCAATCAATATAAACTTTAATGATATAATATATATGTTTTGATGAAACATTCAGTTTGCTTTCAATTATAAGCAAATGTGACTTTTATGACTTTTTTTTTATGAATTCGTAGCTTTGCTCATTTCTTTCTCTCAGTGCACCAAAGACAAGGGCAGGTAAATGGTGCAGCGATAAAAACGCGATAAAGTCATTCAAAGTGTTTAACCGGCGGGCGGGGGAATCTGTGGGGATCATCTCGAGAGTTGGGCGGCTGGGTGGGTTGGATGGGCGGTACGAATCGGGACAAACAAAGTCAAAATTTTCCACATGCGCTGTTCCGAAAGAAGAAGAGGCAAAAAACAAAAAAAAAAAACAAAAAACCGAAGCACTCTCGCTCACCTGTACTTTTTTTGTTCTTTGTATTTTTGTGTTTGCTCGACAGTGTCATAAATTTGTTGATGTTTGCCTAACACTGAAGGGGAGTGCCAGCTGGTGGTGGGCGTCGCAAGGGGAGGGGTGGCGTCAGCTGGGTGGCAGGTGAGAAGCGGGTGCAAGGTCATGCACACAATTATATTACGCCTGGCCAAACAGAGTCGAAAATCATGGAAAAATAACCAATCGCATTCA
This sequence comes from Drosophila simulans, assembly GCF_016746395.2. Taxonomy (NCBI): domain Eukaryota; kingdom Metazoa; phylum Arthropoda; class Insecta; order Diptera; family Drosophilidae; genus Drosophila; species Drosophila simulans. The sequence continues at coordinate 14,974,620 of NC_052525.2, read as the reverse complement.
GTGAACGCATTTGCAAATGAGCGCATTTTACTGCAAGCAAAGGGGGATTAAGGGGGTTTAAAAACCCCTTTTTCGAAAGAATTCCTCTGAGTGACGTGTCAGCAAAGCGACTGCGAAGTGAGCAGCGAACTCTGACAGGTGGTGAGCTGTGCTGGTCCAGAGTATTGTCGCATTATCTCATCGGGTGGGTAATCCAGTGATTCTGCATTTCGGACATTATCGCAGCTGCACAAATGGGACATGTGGTCATTTGTGCATTTATTTATTTTACACGCCAGTGAGTCGGCATAGAGTGTGTTGGTTTCAGTTCTTAAAGTAAAGAAGGATATCATAAATATTTCACATATTTCAATTGCATATAGTTAACTTAAACATACCATTTAAGTTACATGCTTTTCAAGATGTTTCTGCTTAGATTCAACATTCGATTTGCCACAACTTTTGCTTTCTTATTCGCTACAATTTCTGCTGTCTGCCAGCGACAATTGCTGCAATCCCAAGCAATTCAAATATTTGGCGAGCGTTGTCGGGGGACTCAGTACTTTCATTATCAGACATCGTCTCAGCAGCACACAAAGACATATAAAATGCGCTGTACCAATGCACTGAAAAAAATAAACAGTAATTCGAACAACATTTCAACAAGAAATAGTATGGTAAATATACATTTTTTATTTGGAGAGTTATTTAAGCACTTAAATGTAATATTGACCATACTTACCACGTTATTTATAATTCCATTTAATTTATGCTTTTAACTACACCCCTTTTTTTTCACTGTGCAGCTGCTTGGCAGCATTCTGCTTCTTACATATCTGTCTCAATCTGTCACAGCAGCCAGCTTGAAGTGAAGATCTTATCGCTTATCTCGCCACCGTCAACAATTCTCGTTTGTTCGTCAATTTGTTTGTCCCCATGCCGGTCCTTCCCCCTTCGGTATCCAACCCCCCATCCCCTTGTTTTCCAGCTTGCCTTGTCACACATTTAACTTAAACTTTTTTTTTTTTGGCCATTGCGCTGATAAGACTGCCAACGCTGTCACCACTTTTGCCAGACGCCTTGCAGAGACGTCATCAGGTGGATAAACGGAGTGATCCAGAGATCGTATATGGGTTGAGCCGCAGATTCCACAGTGAGGCAGAAAAATCTGGCTGCTAGCAGTCCATTTGCATCCCATTGACGCACAACGTGGCGTATGTTTGATATCAAGAAGCAAAACTCTGTGAAGCTAGCAAATAGCACATTACTATGATATTTTCGCTCGCAAATTCATTCATTTCTCAGCTAAGTTGCTTGCTATTCACAATGGTAATTAGATTGAAAAATTATTACAAAAATGGCGCAGAGACAGCTCAATCTGCAGGCATCAGTTTGCATTTCATGCAGTGACGTTCAACATGGCGTATGCGTAATATTGGCGTATATGTATAGGGCACCAATGGGGATTTGCGAGAACAATCGAAATGGCACCTGATCCGCAGCATCATCACGTTCATTTTCGGTCGTCAGCTACAGTTTTCGGTTTTAGTTTCAGTTGGAGGAGTGTCACATTGACTGGGGACCCACGTGGCGTATGCTTGATATGTTGGCCAACAATGCGGGCAATGGTTTCAGTTTTCAGTTTAGCACAGTAGAAGTTCTGGTCCTTGATAGAAAGATTTATTTACCCCGATATAATGGCATAGTAAGTAGTTTTCAGTAGCTATATGACTGCTTTCCCAATCTTGGACTGGCACCACAATTAAACCTTGCAGCACCTCCGCTTTGTGTCATCTAGATTGCCTGTCAGTCTGCTGGTGGCGGCATCCACATGAATGCATTTGCGTGTTTCTGTCGAGGGCTTTTCCCATGTCCCATTTCCCATTTTCCGTTTCCCGCTTCCCTGGGCCTGCCAAACATTTGGCCGAGGAAGCAGCTTGTTATCCCGCCCGCCATTCCCCCCCTGAATCTCCTCGTCATCGTGCTTAAAGCAAATGTCATGCAATGTTCTGTTTTAATCAAAGGATATTCGAGCGCATCATACGAATAACAAATGCAAGCACATGCACATAAGTACACGTATTTATTTGCATATGCATTAAAAGGGACCTGCCAGCATTACCTCGGGAATTTTTTGATTTTTTGCCAGCGAATGTGGCGCTAATTGACGCCACTTTGCACTTAAAGTAATGGCCTCTCAAAGGATCCGCAAAAACCCCAAATACAGTTAACTTCATAATGGAAAAAAGTGTTAGCTGCGTGCTGCGTTTATAGAATACCCTGGAAAACGGGGGATTTAGGTACTGAGTTTAATGATATTCATTAATTAAGTAAAAAAAGAATTAAAGTTTATTGTAATTTGGAAATCGTCTAAATTGATTACAAAAAACGCCCATCTAAATCTGTTTTTCAAAGGGTATTTCAAGTGGTTGTTGTGAGAAGCAAAAAACTATTTTCGCTGCAGCAAACGTGTCACCTGCAATGAGGGGCGACGTGATGCGAGTGGGCGTGGCAGGTGCAAAGTGCATTATATCTAAAATAAAAATGGAAGATGGAACATCAAAACGGACGTAAAGCTGCACAACAATTTGATGACAACGTGTGCGGAAAATGTGCTGGGTATAAATCGAAGAAAGGAAAATCGGGAAATGGAGGAGAAGGGGGGATGGGGGGTGGACTTTCCCTGGGAAACTGCAGCGGAAAAGAGCCACGACTTTGAGTGTAGTGAAGCGTGAAGCGGCGGAAGTGCTGTTGACTTTAGTCGGAAATGCCATAATCTCATGCTCATGCCAACTGAACAGTTCGCTTATATATATACATATATGTATAAGCTTCTTTTTCCAATGCATATATACCAGTTTATATATAGACAGAACTTTTCCGTCTTTGAAATAACGCTTCATTGAAACCAATTATCAGTTGAAAACTTTCCGCGAGCACAAAGAAAATGAACGACGACGAGTTCCCACTAAGAAGTTAATCAATCAATGCTTAAGCAGATTCTGGGGAAATATTTGCAATAATCTTATTTAAAGTCTATAATTTTCCTTTCTTCCTTATCAATTATCAATCAATTTTTAAAATCCTTTTCTCTGCTGAATACTTGAATTATCCTTGAGAAGGTACTAAGACCATTACCATAATGCATGCTTATCGGATTATTGAGTTCGAGTCTTGAGTTCCAGCTCCAGTAGCTTCGATCTTATCAGGAACAGTTTTATTTGCCGCAATTAGGGCACTTATTCCACGTAAATGCCACTGCACGGAGTACGTCATCATGTGTGCGGAGCGGAGCGGAAAATGTTAGCGTTTTATTGGAATTTATACTTATGCGAAAAGGACCTCGGCAATTCCGATTGAGAGCTCCCTTGAGTGCGCGATTTGTGATGGCGAAATCCTTGGCCCAGGCCGCACGGCATTGGCTGGCGATGATGGTGATTGGGCCTATGATGATTGCGATTTCGATTCCGATTGCGATTCCCATTCCCAATCCCAGTTACAATCTCATTCCGATGGCAGGCACCGTCTGTCTCCGGAATTCCCAACTTCCCCGACAGAGCTGCGGCGCTTCCTTGGCGCTGCTCATTATCCTTGGCAATGTCTTTCTAAATTGATTTTTTCGCTCTCAGCTTATTACACACACTCACACACACTCGCACACTCACACACACACAAGTGCAGCAAATTCGCGCGAGTAATTGTCGGTGCCTGTAACTCAGCCTCAATGTGTGCGATATATTTCCACTGTTTTCATTTTATTTTCATTTCATTTGAGTCCAATTCTCGAAAGCAGCAAGTCACATGCTGGGGCACATGATTAGGTCTACTGTAGGGAATATATAGTACAAAAGCATAGCTGGTTTTAACTATCTAAACACAACTAGTCTTGGCCATCAAGGACTACAATTCCTTTCGAACAAAACTGTATATCCTGCATCCCACGTTCGCAGAGCACACTTACATATGCTGAACTTGGCACACTCTACGTTTTGTCACTGTTTATTGACTTGATGGCGAAGGGTCGAAGGTTGGGGAATCCGCCCCCCCTCCCCCCCTTTTTTTGCAATGCTGTTGCGCAGGCCTTTTCATTTGGCATTCAGGGGGGTGGCAGGCGGTTGGGGATTCCCCGCACAATTGTTGCCAACGGATTTTCGGCTTAAGTGCGAGTGCTTCTTTATATAAGCATATGCCATATATATATATATATATATATACATATATGACTCGATTATATTCCAGTTTATGCATTATACATGCCTTTTCCGTTCGCATGTCTGCCCTCATCTTTTTCGTACATCTTTCGTTGTTGTCCTTGTGTAGGCCGCTTTGTTATAATCGCATTTTCAGTTATTGTTTACCACCACCACCCACCACCCACCGCCCTTCGAATCCTTCGTGCCCATCCTTGGAATGTCCTTTGTGCATTTCGAATGCGGGCAAACGGAAAATCTTGCGAGGTCCAGGTTTTTGGGGCTCGCAAAAACCTACTCATGCATATTTCAGTTGGCCATCCAAACGTTCACTTTCTTTCTGCTGCGTGTAAGTGGCATGCACAGAAAGAAAAAACTGAAACTAAACTAAAATGCTCGAAACTACAAATCGTAAATACTATAGTCGCCAACTTTGGCAACGTATGTTGATTATTTCCCAGATGAATTACCCATTTGATTGACCATTTCCTTGGGTGTGTTAAAACTAATGACCAAAATCAAAATGGATGCGGCTTATTTAAAGTAAGCGCCTCGTTATCCTCTTGCAACTTTTTGCGGGCCCAAGTTTAGTGCATTCGCTTTGATTGCATTTTGGCGACGCCATTCCACTAAACACATATCCTTTCGCCCCCATATCCATTGCATCCATGGCGTGCAGGATATTCGCAGGAACACTTGCCCGTTTTCGGTTCCAGCTTCATGTGTATTCATTAAAAATTTAAGTGCTTATTTACACTTTGAGTGAGTTTGTTGGCTCGTCGGGATGCAGGGGGATGCAGGGTGATGCAGGGGGATGCAGTGGGATGCAGTGGGCTGCTGTGTGGTGGGCGTGGCATGTGCAGCACAGGGACCACAAGTGCATTCACTTCAGCCACATGGAAAACCGCACTGCAACCAAGGACCTGCTCTCCACATGACCCGACCCATGCCACGCCCCCCTTGGCTGGACACCGCCCTGTTTTGACAGTTAATCATATTTTGGAATGCAACATGGACATGACACCATCCACTGGCCACGGAGCACGGAGCACCGGGCTATGGCATGACTTTGTTGGACACTCATTGCTGGCCCGCCATTCCTTTGTATGCCCAACGGGCAGCAAGGGGTTAAGGGTGCTAAGGGGGTTAAGTTGATTGGGCTAGGACCGAAAAGCGCTCCTGGTGCAACTAACCACTGGTCCACGAGACGAGCTCCTTGCAAAGAGTGCTAACCACAACGCAATCGATCCACACAAATTGGCCATCGGCTGTGATTGAATTTCAATATGCTTCGGTCAACTGCAATTTTTTCTCAAATGTTGTTAAGATTTCATAGTAACTCAATAATGGGGTTTCTTCATTTTCTGCCAAATTTAAAGTTCCAAATTTAAAGTTCAGACTGCGCACTTTATTTCGAACTGAATTGGAATGGTCAACCGAAATTACTAAAATTGTTCTTGAAAGTTGTTTATGTGATTTTAAAGTAACTGAACTAATATTTGTAGCTTCTACTGATATTATATTATGTTTTAAATATATATATAATACCAATAAAATGTTTTTCTGCGTTCTATAGATTAAAATAGCAGCCTTAGTCATATTATTTTACCACTAATCAACGAGCGTCTGCAATTTGATATGAGCATACCCCTTTATCCACCTGCAAAACAGATCGATTTATCGCTGGTAACTTCCTAGGTATATCCGTGCCACGCCCCTTCGCCGCGGCCGCCTTCGCCTGCGAATCGCCGTACTGAAAAATCCGGCGTAAATTTATCAGTTTACTGATAAGTGGCAGCCAACATGGCTGCTACTTGGCTTTCGCCTCTGCCGTTGGCTTTTCTGCTAATTAATATTCAAAAACTTCTTAACAGTTTGCCGCTTTTGTTGTCGTTTGCCAGGCGAATTGATGCGGCTGCCAAGAGAGTTTAATTAAACAAATATTTGGAATTTGATTTGCAGCCAGCAGAATTGTCGTGCTAGTGGTGGTGGTAGTTTGTGTGTGAGTGGTGGTTGTTGGCCAAGAATTCAAGACGACTGCCAACGGAATTCCAATTTCCTGTCCCCAATTGCCGAATGCATTATGCAAGCCACTGAGCCAACATCACAAAGGCCCCTTAAATCGAATGTAAATAGAAAAGGGACGCTGGCCAGGACTCTAGAAAGCCAATCAAAGGAATATTCGCAGCCATGGACAGCAGCTTAATTGCCAAATTAAGTCGGCCACTATGTGTTATATTATATATACATCTATATATACCATGTACATGAACTGAAGGAGCAGGAGGATTTCTCGAATGGCTGAGTGCACGATAATAAAGAAGAGAAATATTATTCGCAAGACATCTGCTTTTGTCAGCCTTTTGGCATTTTATCATATCGCTCGTATCTCTTATCTGCCACATACATATGTATCTACAAGATCGTAGGTTGTCAGAAGCATCTTTGGAGGCATTACTGTCTTTTATACCTTTGTTTTTGCAGTTCAAAGTTCGAAAAAGTCAGTACTTTATAAACAAAAAATATATATAAATTTATTGCTAATTTCTTAGTTACTTGTTCCTCTGTTGCCTGTATTTGCATATAATTTCATCAAATGTGTTAATTCCTGGGCATATATTGCGAAGTTGACATTGATCTTATGATCATACTAATGAGATCAACTTAGACGCAATAATAAATATTTTGCACAGGCCTTATAATAAACAAGACCAAATACACATGTTAGTAATAAGTAAATCAAATGAAATACCAAAATATCTTTTACAATTTGCATAAGTAATTCCTGCAAGTTCCCCTATATTTTTCCAAGTGTAAATTAGTGAATGAACGCGCGAAAGAGTGAGTGTGTAATGAGTGCACTCGCCGAAGAAGTTCAAGGCGATTTCCCCCGGCCAGTTCACATGGCAAAGAAAGAATCGTGTCTGGGGGCGATCCTTATCTTATCTGGCCCCAACTGCCGGAATAGCCGAGCGCGATTTATATTAAATTTTTCTGTTATATTTTACGGGTCCCACAACAATGTCGCCCAACTTCAAAAAGGGGGTATCTCTGAATATGACCTCATAGATTATGGCCGTGGGTCCTTGGCCACTTGAAAGCGATATTCGAAACGGGACTGATCTCAAGTAGATCCCTATCTGTTTCGCTCTCCGATTTCGATTTCGATTTCGAGCGATTCGAGCGATTGCTCAGTTACTCGCCGCCAATTCTCGCTCACCTGGCCTTATCAGCTAGACGATAAGCTGCCTGCTTTTTGCATTCTCCAAACGCTGTGGCTGCGGCTTCTGCTTCTGCTTCTGCCTCTGTCAGCTGTTTGCTGTTTGCTATTTTACCGCTGGCGATCGACGGCGGTACAATCGACACAATCCCCAACGTCGCACCGAAAAATTCAAATCAGTTCTCATTCAGCGTCGCGTCAACGGAATTCGTTGAACCGCACCGCTTCTCCGCTTGGAAGCCATTTGTTGCTGTTTCGTTAACTGTTTCCGTTTCACTCACAAATCGAATCAAATTAAATCGCATCAAATCGCATCGCATCGAATCGCATCAAATCGAATCCAAACCGCATTCAAATCGAATCGAATAACGTACGCATAGCGCGGCAGGCGAATTTCCAATTGCCAATAAATAAAGAAGAAAATACGACGAAAATGCTGGGACTCTAAGTGAATTGTTTATTGTTTAACGCTATTGTCGCGCATTTGCCGACCATTCGAATATATGTGCAATGTTTTACTCACGTTCATGGAAATTGTGTGGATTGTTATTCGGTAGGTGGCAGCAGTTGAAAACTAGAACACACATTTTGTTAAAAAACCGCAATCCCTAAATGATGTTAAAAAAAAAAACGTGGAGTATTAAGAGCAATTCAAGGGTCAGCTAGCAATTTGCAAATTAAATATTTGCTTTGGTAGGCGGTTAGGAAAAGGATTCAGCGGGCAAAGGAAACCCAAAATATGCCCACAGATTTGGTTAACTTTATCCCAAAAGTCGCTTCAAAGGGGAAAAAGGTGAAAGAAAGTTGTGTTCGCGCTTGTATCTTGTATCTCAGCCCCACCCAAATGATAAAAGCTTGTCAGAACCTTTTTAATACCCCTTTGTTCTGCTCTATTCATCTATTCATTTTTGTAGTCAATATTCGAATATTTTGATTTTTTATATATAATCCTAACTATAAGTGTTTTATTTTAAGAGTTATGCCAATGAAAACTTAGCACTTATACGAGTAGTTAACAATGTTTAAAATAGCTTATGAAATTATTGAAATGATAGATTGTGTTTGGGGCATTTTTAGATTTGTTACTCCGCGCACCTTATCTATTTTTTTTTTTTTTTTATTCCACCAACTTCTATTTTTGGACCCACTTTTTAGCGGCTTCTTAATGAACAGCCAAGTCGCTTTGTATGGTGAATGCTTTTATGATTAACTTAGCAACTTTGTCCGTTTTGTTTGAGCGTCGCCCACGGGTCGTATACGCGATGCGATTGGGCGCCCGAAATTGACGTCTCTGTTCCTTGATTTTGCCAGCGATTTTCGGCTGCATTTGGGCTGCTGCTTTCTTTTGGCTTTGGGCTTTCTGGGCACACAACCTTCGCTCATTTCACGATAAGATTGCCCGAAATCGAAGGCCGAAAGAAATCAGCAATCGCAAATCAGCTGGCAAATATCAGAAGTCACAAATCGGAAATCAGAAATCAGAGCCGATGTCGCGTGACTTGCGCTGCGGCAATTTTTGGTGATAATCAAAAATGAGAAATACTACAGGCAAAGGAAATTAAAAAGCGTTTAAAAGGAATTTTTACGAGGGGCCATAAATCAGAGATTTATCACTGTGGCCGGCAGTCCACGTAGTGACGAAGAGCACCGACTACTGCATGTGCACATCATTTTTGGATATGGTATTTTTTTAATAAAAAAAAACATGTTTTGTTACAAAAATTGATATTATAACTCTGGTGTTGAGGTGCTATCGTCACTAGTTTTTATGTCGTTAAGAAGTGTTTTTATTTGATGTTTAAGGTTTTTTAAAATAACATCATACAGTTGAAATAAAATCAACCAAAACTAGATTCTCAGTGCAATTTTGTGCGATTCGCCTGGGGAAATAATAGCTCGGAAAGCCATTGACCCATTTGCGAAATGGCAAAGATTTGAGGTCCCTTGGCCGTGACCTTTGACCTCGCACCCACCGCCACGCCCATTCGCAATGGCTGCCTACGTTGCTCCGTTGAATAATCCGCTAATCCTCGCATTTCAACCCCTTTGTTGCTATTAATTATAATTTTGTTTACTTTTATTCTTGTGCCACACGATTTGCGGACTATTTCAGTCGCGTTATTGTTTAAACATTTATACTTCTGTAAGTCAAAGAGCTAAAATGCTGCTTTTAGAAATTGAAATTTAATGATGTGTACATATCAGTATTTATTATTGGCAGAAGGAATGATAAGCTACTTAAGATGTATTAATAATATTTAATTTAAAAATTAGGAAAAAGGGCCTTTACTTTAGATACACTAAATCTTGCAGTATTATTTAAATATGTTATATATTTTTTCCAAACTAAACCTTTTTCTTGCTTTACTTGCAGTCGCGCCGCCAGTCGGTGAGCTCCAGGGCGATGCCGCCGGGCGTTCTGGTCAACGATAGCCGTGCGAACTCCACCGATGACATCCAGATCGCCTTGGCGCCCCACATCCAGACCTATCTGAGCCAGACGGGCCGGCGGCACTCCTGCTGCAGCGTGATGCTCCCAGTGGCATTCGAGCGGGCGGCGGCCAAGTCCTGGCTGGATCCCAAGTTCGACTCCCCGGTTCTCGAGGAGCAGTACCAGGCCAGCGTCTTTCCACACGTCCGCATGCGATACAGGTGAGGGATATAAGTATCTAAAGTAAAGTAAAGTAAAAGTATCTATGTTCCCCTTTCGAAATATGCAGATACATGTTGCCACTTCTTGATGAAGCAGATTCAGATTCATACGATTTGTGTTCTTAAATTTAATGATTCATTTTGGGTTTCAATATTTTTATCAGTAGACTTGGATTTTCCCTCGCTCTTGTAATTAAAATCGCAGCGGGGTGGGGCATCCAAAACGGAATTAAATCTAAGTGGGGCCAGTGGGTCAACCCGTCCATCATCGTGGCTTCCACCCAGCCAACTGCTCAAGTACTCAACTATGCAAATCGAGCTGTCAGCCAGCGCAATCAAAAGAACAAATAGGCCAACTCTACCAGGGGAATACAGTCAGTTTAAAGCTTTTACAGCCATTTATTCTCCACGATTTGGAACAATTTAAATATCGTTTCGTTTAAATCGTTATAAATACGTGGAAAATGGTGTGCAAAATGGAAAACCTTTAGAAAATGAGGCTAATAATAAATGGCTAAAAAAATGCTGGCTCCTAATTGGGTTTGCACCCACTAGTTTATTTTTAGTAATTGTGGCAAATGGAAAATCAAATCTATTCTATTCGAATAATTTAAAAGCAGGTACTTTCAGTGTCCCTAAAAATCCTCGAAAAATCCTATTAAATATGCATTTATTATTACACACTTCAAACCACTTTTCCACATCCAATTATGTGTTTAAAAGTCACAGGTTCGCTGACACCTGGCGGAGATTCCATTTAGCCCAAAGACCCCGACGACTGCCTTCCGCCTGGATAGACCCTTTTTTACCAACCCTTTTGCAGGTGTACGGTTCCATGGAATCGCAGGGGAGTCCAACACACGGACGTGCATGCAATCAACACGACGCCAAAGAACATGGGTTTCTGGGCGGGATCAGGGTACCAGGGGTCCGGAATTAGTGGCGGAGGGGCTGGTAACTGCGCAGGATGGCGAAATTGCCGCCATAAATGCTCCGTTGGCGTGTGCCTACCCAAAGAGGTGGACGAAGGTGTGGGGCATCCGCGGAATTAAGGGGTCTTGGGGGGTATGGGTTACGGGGTAAGAGGTATGGGTTAAGGGGCTTGGGGTTAGTTGCAGGTCAATGCCATTTCGGGCCATTTGGCGGCCAATTGCAGCAGTTTCGCGTGCGGCACCAGAAAAAGGCAAACAACCAATCGATTTGGCTGCCAGTACTGTCAGCTGGGGAATTTTTAAACCAGATATATTAAGTTCGCTTGCGGGTGAAGCTAACTTTTCAAAAATCCACTGAAGACATTAACTTTCATTTGCATTTTCTGTCTAATGAGTTTGCTACCCACTACCTGGTTAGTTCTTAGTTAGTTTTTACAATACCCTTAAATGGGTTCGAATCACCTGTGATTCCTGGAAGTTGCCATTTGCACTACTTCATTTACTAGCAGTTTAAAATTGAAAAGTTTCTCGAACCAGCTTTTGGCATATGTAAGCCTCGGAAAGTTTTATGTTTGCCAAGTCCGAAATTTGAATTTTCCAAGATGGAAAGCGCAGTGCTCTGCTCTTGACACTTTTTCACTTGGGGAACTTTTGATGGAGACCAAGGGTGTTGCCAGCCAAAGTTGCTCGAAACAATGGCGACAGCTCCTGGTCCCAACAGCTGGCTAAGCCATCAACAATGGCCGGAGATTAGCGGGCAGGTGGTGGTCGTCATCTGGGCAGCATTACCCGTTTAGTTCCGCAATGACCTCTGCTCCCTGGAGCGGAACCAAGTGGGTGATGAATGCAGTTCCACTGGCAAAAGTTCCCATGGTGACAGCTCGGGCAAGTAAGTTGAGTAAGCCGCTTTCTCCGCTTACCGCTCCAGTTCTCAGCCGCTTTCCTTTCGCTGCAGTTGGCGTTAATTAGGATGAATGGGGCACTGCCTGCCTGCAAGCGAAAGTTAAATGGGATGAACGTAAGAATCTTGAAGTGCTTGCCATCGCTGGCCAACGGGAAAACCCTGGGGCCACCCAGTTGGGTCAAGTCCTTGGCTTCTTAAAAGTTCTGGCTTAATCTTCAAAGTTCAAAGCTTTGGTTGCAATTATACCATCAGAACGGAAATACAATCCCAATTATTTCCTGGGAGCTCGTTCCTAATGATTATTCGTCTCAATTCGCTCACTGCCTTCCAGGTTCACCCTCTCGTACATCCTGCTCTGCTCGCTGATGTGGTGCCTGTACTTCGTGGTGGATGGCGGATCGGAGGACTTCTGGCGCCCCATCTCTAGCTCCTTCTCGATGCTCTCGCTGGTCACCATCATGGCGTTGTGCTTCACCCATTGGGACCTGTACAGGGAGCACCGAACGGTGACCTCGGCGATAACTGCGCTGCTACTCTGCGGCGCCTCATTGGCATTCCTCACCTACACGGGCCGGGCATTTAGTCCGCTGGGTCACTTCGCCATCTGCCTGGAGATCGTCCTGCTGATCTACACGGCTCTACCGATGCCCTTGTGGCTGGGCGCCAGTACGGCGATCAGCTATTCGATTGCCTTCGAGATGGTCTCGCACATGGTGATCGGATGCAGTGCGATTCATGGAGGTCCCATGCACGGCGGAGGTGGAGCAGCTGGAGGATCAGGAATGGAGGCCAACGGAGATCCCAGCAATAGGATACTCATACTGCGGATAATGGCCCACCTGAGTGTGCATTTGGTGGGCGTGCATGTGCTGATCATGAATCTGGTGCGCATGCGCGGCACCTTCATGAAGGTGGGTCAGAATCTCCTCGTGCGTCGCCAGTTGGAGATGGAAAAGCAGCTCAAGGAGAAGATGATACACTCGGTGATGCCGCCGAAAGTGGCCGATATGCTGCTCAATGAGGGTGGTCCGTCGGGTCTGGATGCCGGTGGACTGCCACCGGAATCCCACTACATGCGACCACGTGCCTCCAACGATGTGAAGTCCCTGTTCCGACCATTCCACATGCACAGCATGGAGAACGTGAGCATCCTATTCGCGGACATCGTTGGCTTCACTCGCATGTCCTCGACGAAAACAGCCGAACAGTTGGTGGAGATACTCAACGATCTCTTCGAGCGTTTTGACGACCTTTGCTCGCTGAGTGGCTGCGAGAAGATCTCCACGCTGGGCGATTGCTACTACTGCGTGTCCGGTTGTCCAGAGCCACGGGCGGATCACGCCATTTGCTGTGTGGAAATGGGCCTGGGCATGATTGATGCCATGCGCTGCTTCGATGCCCAGCGCCACGAGGGTGTCAAGATGCGAGTGGGCGTCCACACGGGAACAGTTCTCTGCGGGATCGTCGGCACGAGGCGGGTGAAGTTCGATGTGTGGAGCAACGACGTCAGCCTGGCCAATAAGTAAGTTGTCGTGTGGGTATCACTCCCAAAGATTACAGTTGTCTAACTTCCGCTTTATCCCTATCCCAGAATGGAATCCTCGGGCAAACCGGAGCAGGTGCACATCTCGCAGGAGACATCCAGCTTTCTGGGCGATGCCTACTACTTGGAGGAGGGCGAGGAGGTGTTTGGTGAGTGTACCCTTTGACTTGTCATCTCTCAAAATCCCCTAATGTTTGTCAATCCATCAGGTCATCGTACGTACTTCGTGGTGGGAAGAAGACGCGACTTCACACGCACCAACAGCCTGAGTCCCAGCATGCCTGCGAATGCCACTGGCAGTTCCCTGCTTTTGCCCGGCGCCCATGGCGCCTCCCTTTCCCAGAGTGCCACCAATGTGTCGGCGGTGCAGCCGAACGTTCCTCCGGCCTCGCCGGTGGGTCAGCTGTCCAGCTCGCTGAATCCCTCGCCGGTGCTCTCCATGCGACCGCGTCTCACCTCGTTGAGCATGAAGATGCGCAAGAAGTCGCAGAGCCGCGACCGGGATGTGGAACGTGGCATCATCCATCCGGCGGCAGCGGGCATTCCACCGGTGATTGTGGTGCGGGAACGACCTAAGATCATCATCACCACCAAGTCTCTGCCCGGCAGTCTGGACTCTGATGAACAACCACCGGTCAGTCCACCGTTGCTACCGCCGGCAAATCCCCCAGCGGCCGAAACACGATCGAAGATCAAGCTAAAAGTGTGGAAAATTCCACGATTCCTCAAGCGTTTTGAGGATTTAACCAACAGGAGTAGCTGCGGCGGCAGCTCCTCCGCCGGTCATCTGGACAAAGAACGAGAACGGGAGCGGGAGAAGGAGAAGGAGGAGCTGCACCATCAAAATCAACTGAATCCCGAGGAGACCTTGGCATTCATGGACAACCAGATGCAGAATGGCAACGGTTGTGGCTATCAGCAGTTGCCCGTTTTGGTAGAGTCCAACCATCGCACTCAGACCCTGGACATCCCGGCCGCTCGTCCGGTGCTCCATCATGCAGCTACATCCACGGCACTGGCAAGCAGCGTGCTCAGATCGCCGGAGGCGGGAGTCAGTGGGGGCGGAGGTTGCTGTTCTCCTGGTCAGTACTCCATGTACGATGACATCATCGATGTGCGATCCTACATCAGTCAGTCAAGGAGCGATATATCTCCATTCGGTCGTTCGGGCAGCTATAGATCGCAATGTGGCCGCCAGTCAACGGGAGGGGTAAACGGAGCAGCAGGACCAGCAGGAGTTGGGGCCGAAGGAAGAGCTGGCACCTCCCAGGCAGCGCCACCGATAGAGCAATCGCCACTCCCGCGACCACGCGCATCCACCTTGGCAACCGGTAGACCCACACCGAATAGCCTGGAACCGGGCACTTCGTCCACGAGTCCCTGTTGCCTGCCAGCTCCGGGCAACTCCGGTGGAGGTGGTAGCATCTTTCCGCCCTCGCACTCCCGCCAGTCGAGTATCTGCCCATCGGCCACTTCGCGCAAGGATTCCGGGATCAAAAGCAACTCGCGCAGATCCTCGATCCAACAGCAAATCTATGCACTCAACCAGACGGCGATTAGTCAGCACAGGGTCTCCGGTTACTTTACCAGCTCCACGTCCAGTATCTCCAATTTGGGAGAGGTGCAGGGACTGGGACTTCCGCTGGCGGTCCAACCACCACCACCTCTCCTGATGCCCGCCTGCTCCTCGCAAATGGCGGATCCTCTGGCCGCCTGCCTGCAGCAATTGCGCAAGCAATCGGACCTCCAGCTAATCCGTTGCGTTCGGGATAATGCCAGGTCGCAGAGGAGCTATCTGGTGAAACCGCCGTTGCGGAAATTCAGTTTGTACTTCAAGTCACGGCAGTTGGAACGCGATTTCCGCTCGAAGGCCCATCGATTTGGAGCGGAAAATGAGACGGAAGGACCGCCGACTTTGGCCACGCCACGCTATAATACCTACATTGATATATTCGTGGGGATTGCGGTTTATCTGTGCATCTCCGTCTCGCTGTTTTTGATGACCCAGAACACAGTGTCGCCGAGCTTCCGTCTGTGGGTGACCTTGTTCTCCTGCTTCACAGGCATCCAAGTTTTCGCCCTCTTCCTCTTCACAAGGCAAATGTGTCGCCGGCAAAGCGGGAGCAATGTCAGCAATCGATTCAGATCCAAGTCGACGACTAGTGAGGATTTGGAGCGGGAGGAGCGAGGAGCTGCACCGGGGGGAACACCACACTTTGAGTCCTGTGCCGATCGAATCTTCGAGGCCATATCCAGCTGGTATCCGTGGCACATTTGCCTGGCCGTTCTGATGGCCATGCCAGTGCTGTTGATCATCGCCAACTTCCTGCTCCTGGACTTGGAGCAACTGGAGGCGTTTGAGTACCATTATGGATTCCTGATCTTTGTGTGCATCGTGCACTTCTGCAATTTCACACAGCTGAATTGCTGGGTGCGGAATGTGCTGGCCTTTTTGGCAGCCCTCTGCTTTATTGGCATTGCAGTGTCCCAGTTGATGGTCTACAGTCACAATCGGAGTGACCAGCAGCAGGATCAGGAGGCGTCGAATTTCATCCAGGAGATCAAGTGGTTCCAGGACTATCACGTGGAAATCTATCTGGATCTGCTGCTCATCCTGGTGTTGGTCTGGTTCCTCAATCGCGAATTTGAGATTGGTTATCGGCTGACCTTCTACGGTAATGCGGTGGCCAATCAGGATAAGGTCCGGGTGCAGAACATGAAGAACCAGGCCGACATGCTGCTCCACAACATTATTCCCAAGCACGTGGCTGAGCATCTGAAGAACACGGCCAAGTACTCGGAGAACCATCACAACATAGCCATCATCTTTGCCTCGATCGTGAACTTCAATGAGATGTACGACGAGAGTTATCTGGGTGGCAAGGAGTTCCTGCGTGTGCTCAACGAGCTGATTGGTGACTTTGATGAGCTGCTCTCACGTCCAGAATTCCGGGCTGTGGAGAAGATCAAGACAATTGGTTCGACCTTCATGGCGGCCAGTGGATTGGATCCCTCGCATCGTGGCACGGGGGACGAGCATATTCACACACTGATGGAGTTCTCAATCGCCATGCAGGAGGTGGTGGATGCCTTCAACAAGGATCTGTTGGAGTTCAATCTCATCCTGCGGATTGGCATGAACATTGGCGATGTGACGGCGGGAGTAATCGGTACTAGCAAGCTGTACTACGATATTTGGGGCGATGCAGTCAATGTGGCCTCCAGAATGGACTCCACCGGGCTACCCAATCGCATCCAGGTGGGCAAGGATTGCCTGCCCTTCCTCACCAATCGCTATGAGTTCGAGCCACGTGGCAGTGTCTATGTAAAGGGCAAGGATCACATGGAGGTGTTCCTCTACACGACACGAAGAGATAATCCACCGGATGATGACGAGGCTGATAAGGTTGAACGGTTGCCAACCAAGAATAAGGAGTGCGTGGAGCGGGATGAGGATGTGGTGCAGGGCGAGCAGCAAGCGGAGGACGATGACGAGGAGGAGGAGGAGGAGGACGATGACTTGCACTCCAGTGAGACCACCACGCTCTTCAAGTCACAGGAATCGCTGCAGGCGAATGGTGGCAGCCACTTGGCACCCACCGCCGCAGCCACCAGCCACACCCACACCATTACCCTAACCAACAACAACAACCATAACAGCAGCAACAACAACAACAACATTGCCACCAGCAACACAACAACAACAGCCAACAACAACTCAATGCCAGTGGAAACTTAGGAAAATTGCAGGGTAGCAAGGCACTTGAAAAATGGTTTCAAAATTGCATTTAATGACTCTAACGGTAGGGCAGCAAGTTTCCCGGACAACCACACCATCCGTCGACAACCACAAGTGGCTAAGAGTATGGAGCTGTGGCCAGAGAACCAAACCGGATCCAGGGGATACAAAATCGGAGGGGCGGGGCGAGGGATTACCCAAAGGGGTGGGGGTTGAAAATTAAAAAAAGCAACCGTGTTTTTGTGATATAAATGAATATGAATAGATAGAAACGTTAGGAACGATAGAATCGGTTTAAAGTTGCTAGTGATTGATTGGTTGATTGATTGATCCATCGATTGATTGTTGTTAACTGCGTCTTTATGGGATGGCCAACGAGCATTGGAGTATTCGAAATCCAACCGGAAGCAGACCATCAACTATTCGGCATATGCAAAATATGTGTGTGTTTAAGTGTACTAGCCAGTTGACTCATCTGCACAACCGAAACGAAATGCTTTCTTTCCGTTCTACCACTGTTTTTTTTTTTCAAATAGATCTAACTACACTTAATTAAACTAATGGAAATACGTGGCTTTAAATGGTAGTAGCGAAATATAGATGTGGATTGTATGTAGATTCAATGTAACATAGAGTTAGCCCACTATGCATATAAGTAACTAAATAACAATTTTTTTGAGCCAACGAATGGATATTACCTGTATGAATTGGCCGTTGTTCAATGTTGATCAATGTGTGTATATAAATGTACGTAGCTAAAGTTAAACGATTGCTGATTGTGTCTCGCAGACGAAGATCTGTTGCCATATAAGTGGGGTTTTTTGGGGTCTGCAGGGATCGGATTATGTAGGATTACGGCGGATTTCGAAGAATCATAACCAAATGATCATTGTGTCGTCCGTTTTTAGCTATTACATCGGAGGAAATGGCGAGAAAATTGGTTTCCCAGTGTAGCTTAATTTTTTTTTTCAAGTTTTTTGTAGTAAAGCAGTTATATTTAACGATCTACAAATGTATGTAGTAATATTATAACATGCCGCTTTTACATAAAATGAACCCCAGCAAAGGACCGAAAAGTATGCACCAAAATGCTTGCCATACACACACAAAGACACACACTCACCCACCAAAAAAAAAGCTTTCACCTCACTCACACACACACGCACACACCAACCCCCAAGACACCGGAAAAAATAATTTTATAGCCTTTTGTATAATTTTTTTATACAAACACACCTTTTGTGCAATGCAACATTGCCAGTTTCTAATGGTAAACTTAAGCAGAACTCTATTTCCGCCACGAAAAAAATTAGAAAAAACAAAAAAAATAATTAACAAAATCAGTGAAAATATATTGCAATGTAAACGTGTATGTGTATCGAAACCTATGGACCCTATTGTATTTTTATATTAACAAAATAAGTATTTTCTACTAATTTATTGAGCGACAAAAAAACTAAAAAGACGTACATTTTTTTCTTGTCTTTTTGAAACCTCTAAGTGTACATACAGCATGATATATATATATATATATGCAAATGATATATATATATATATGAATATTTATATTTATAATTGTATATTTTTATAAAACAAAATCGAAACTGACAAAAAAAAAAAACATTGAACTCAAAGAGCGAATGATATTTATGAGAAGTCTAGCAGTCCTGTTTACGATGTGTAGAAATGTTTAAATGTTGTTAACGCTGAGATACAAACAGCAGCCATAACCATTATGGCCATAACCAAATGTATGTGGATCCTACGTGTGTCCTACATGTGTTTTAGCAAACGATTTCAAAGAGTTTATCGAAATGTTATAGGCAAACCTACTAAGCGAGATGTGTAGTAATAAAAATAAACCAAGGCAGCAGTCTTATATTGTATGTACTTAAAAGAATGTTGTTTCATTTCATTTCTTGGCCGGGACGAACGGCTCAAAATCCAAGTGAAAAGTACAAATACTAGTTATTTAGTTATTTAATTATTTTTTATTATTTGGCGGCTACTCATTAGCAAGGCCGCTGTGAAGGCGTGTCACAGGCAAGCAAAACGGGCCAAAACCATGGGGTTCTACTTTTCTTCTGCTGCCCTCGACATGTTCAAGTTGCATATTACATATTTACAAGTTGCTAGTGTTGCACATATACACATACAGACATTGTACAGTTTTGGAGATATACATAGTTAAATATATATATATATATATATATATATATAGAGCGAGATATATGCGGGACACATGTTTGCGGAATACGGGCGACAATTGCACAATTCGGTTTTAAAATATGCTAAAATTAACCAATAAAAAAACACGCGACAAACATAAAGAGGCGACTATTCTACAACAATCAGGAGTCGCTGAGGATGTCCTTCAATATCGAGCTGGAGTTGCGTGTGGGCGCAAATTCGTTGGAGCCCATGGCCAGCAGCTGTGGTGAGCCACCACCCACGGGCGGTGTGCGAGGAGCCGCCGGATCCTGCTGACTTGCTGCTGTTGGCGCTGGCGAAAATGGTGCCGCCTGCGGAAGATGGCCTGAGGTGGCGGATGTGGAGGTGGCGGTGGTGGTGGTGCCGCTGGTGGACGTGGCCCCATCCATCTGACCCGTCATGCTGAGCAGCGTGGGTCGCGATTGCGCCTGCGGCTGCGACTCCTGCTCCAGGAATTGAACGAAGGCCTGCACCAGATTCTCATTGCCACGCGAAGATCCTGTTGGTTAGATACGGATATTAGATACGGACTTGGGGTATACATCGAAATGGTAGCTTACCTGCTCCCGACGCTGTGGCCGGACCGCCACCGAGAATGGCGCCCAGCCAGCTGCTTTGCTGCTTATTGAGTCCCACCTTGTCCGCCTCCTGGGCATTGAAGTCCAGCACAGAGGAGATCATGCGCAGCACCTGCTGCTTATCCCCCGCATGTCCACTGACCACATAGCCGATGAGCAGGCTCTTGATCAGGCTCTTGTCAATCTTGTCCGTCTGGCTGCTCTCGCTGCTGCTGAGCCGCTGCTCCAGCTGGCCATTCGCCTCCTTCAGGCTCTCCACTGGGCGTGAGAAAAGGAGCAAAGAGTGTGCAGGATTAGTAAGCGGAATTGGAAGTTGAATGGGCGTTGAATTAGAGGCATGGGCATGTGAGTGGAACTCGGAGGGAGGCACATCCGTGTGGGTGAAGCGCGCGCGTTGGTTTGTTGGTCATGCGGTTAGTGCGATCCGTGCACGGCGTAGTATGACACAAGTACTGGTTGTTGGATTTCAGGCACACCAGTACCTGATGTAATACTCAACCGTACAGACGCTGCTCCATCGTACAGACGATCCTTCAGTGCGTCGCGGCAATGGTTCCCTATGGCCCAATCGGATTGCTTTGCTCCGATGGCTCGACTGGAATCTACTGGTCAGCGGTTGTGATTGATTCTGCTCTCAGCTGGCTGGGTTTGGTCAATTATTTGGTTCGCTCAAATGCAAATTTAAGGGAAAACAAAAATGAAAATAATAAAACTAATAAAAAAAGGAGAGGAACAAGGGCATACGACAACGGAAACAGATCAGACAGCATATCCAAACGATATTTAGAGGCATAGGGATAGATACATATATGATGTATATATAAATCATTATTTATATATATGCATTATGCAGACATGCAGAGTAGATAATAGCGGTAGATATATATATATATAGGCTATACATAAGGTGTGTACATAATAATGTGGCATATGCCGCAGTCTCGAGCAATCTCCAATTGCAAAGTGAGTGCGTCAAATGGCTCAAACCGCTCACATTTACAAATTGAGATTATTCAATGCTGCAGATACAATTGGTACTGGTTTTCGTTTTTTCTTTGTTTTTTTTTTTTTTTACTTTTGGTACGGATTACGGGTTACGAATTACGGATAACGGAGATGGTACGGTTTACGGTTTATACGGTTTATAGAGTACAGAGTTTCTTGTCCCTGGGCGTGTCTTGTGTGCAAAAACGCTCATACTTATTAGCTTGTACACAAGCAATATTAAATTATAATAATCAAAATGGATAAAACAATAAGTGCCAAAGATACATTCAAAGTAAGCAGCGATCAACAACAAATAGGAGTGTGTGGGTCAGCAAGGGGTTAAAGCTTTCAATACTCTACTTTCAAGTGCGTTTTCAAAAATGCAATGTGTTCGGATAAGTACAAAATACTAAATATCTTATCAAACATATAGTTACTATTACTTAATTATCTTTGTATTTTTCTGACACACTTCAGGTGTGTTTAGCACAACATTAAAACAACATGAAGATCCAAAGATACAAATCACAGATACTCGAACTTAGGGCTACACAAAGTACTAGCTAATTGGTTTACAACATCAAAGGATTGTTTTCAGTGTACTTTCGGTTTTGGTGGTGCAACATTGATGGGTTATCAAATGGTGAGTACTTCCATTTCGGCGGAGACACTTGTGACGGACGGAAAAGCGGACAAGTTAGTTGGGTTTACCTGTGGTGAGGTGAGCAGCTAGCAGCCAATACTGATTTTCATTTGCCACGTGCCGCAGGTGCGATCTATATTGATTTGCCTTCTTTTTTTTTTGTATTTCTGTGGTACTTTTCTATGTGTTTTTGTTTTTTTGTTTTCAAATTGATGTCGATTGTTTTTTTTTTTTTTTGTGGTGTTTGGTTTCGGTTTGTTGCGCTTATGGTGATCAAATGCAATTCAAAAAAGTCGATACCAACTGAAATTCCGAGTGTTTCATATTTAGGCTTAGCTCCCAGAATTACCAGCTGATATTTACCTTTGAGAATCGTGTGAGGTGACACTTTTCTCTGTTTTTTTTTTTTTTTTTCAATCCCAACATTAAGTACTATTATTACTTTCCGTTAGCAAACACACTGGCATACTTTCTCTCTCTCTCGCTCCCAAAGTTAATTCAATATTCTAAGCATTTTCCCAGTTTTATGCGTGATTTAGTGGGAATATGTAGTTACGTGTGTATAGTTTCGATCGGGGTGCAACACCGTGGGTTAGAAACATGCCGGGAATCCCGGAGGTGCTCCAACAGGTTTTTGGGTTAGTCAAGTGAATCGCGGGATGTAAGCACACAGTTTGGGGAGCTACACCAGCTCACCAGCTCCGCTGGCACTCACCTTCATCCCGCAGCACGGCGATCGTCTGCTGTCCAGCCTCCAGTTGATCCGAGAGTCGGGCGGCAGCTCGCAATCCCTGATTGGCCTCCGCCAGCTGCTGCTGCAGCGCGCTCATCTCCAGCTGGAGCTGACCCTGCCGATCCAATTGGGCCTGCATCTCGCGGCGAATCCTCTGCGTGGCCATTTCGATGTCGTGATCCTTGTCTGAAACGACAGCCCGGATTAGTCATCATAGGGCTATGCTGTAATTAGAGTGCGTGCTCTTACCATTTTGGAACTGCTCCAGGGCACACTGCAGATTGGTCAGCGCCGCCTGCTGCTTCAGCTCCCGATCCTCGTACTGGCCCAGTTTGGCCAATAGCTCATCACGCTGCTGCTGGAGCAGGGCGTGCTGCGCCTGGAGCGTCTCCGCCTGCTGATTCGCACGGATGCTAAGGGGGATAATTAAAAGAGTAAGTAAGTTATTGTAATTTCAAATTGGCTTGGTGCTCTAGGTTTTTGCATTTTTGCAAGTAACTTAATAACTATATAGGTGCATGGCTTACTTTCACATCCACAGTCTAGCAATCAACACTATTCCCAAGCCCAATTCTATTATATTTTGAATGACTTTAGCTAATTATTTTAATAACAGCCAGCAGCAAGTAATCTAGTTTTTAAAATCTAAACACCACAAGGTGTTTGGAATACTTCGCAATGAAATTGACTGATACTTGATTCGCTTCATCAGAAGCACGCTTTTCCAACCTAAAATAGCAATATTGGTGCCAGTAGACCAGGAAAGGACTCTTATGCAAGAGCACCCAGTGACGATATCCAAACCAGGTCGAAATCGATTTGCCAGCTGGCGATAAGACGAGCTGCCAGGCATGCGGAAATATGGATGGCAATTTGCATGGTCCGATTCCGTCGGCGGCGGGATGGAGTGGGTGGAATGGCAATTGTCATTGGAATTGGAATTGGAATTGGAATCGTGTGGGAACATGTGGCGAATGCAATTAGCCAGCTTCGATCGCTTATCGCCGGTGTGACGAATATATCAGCCAATGGCAACCAAGGTGACCCCCAGCTGTAAGTTGTTCTGGTCTGTTTCCCTACCTGGCTGATGTGTACGCCGTACTGGATTTGGACACCTGCTGCTCGAGGATCGCTTGACGGGAGCGCGACTCCTCCAGATCGCGCTGCAGCTCGACAGTTTCCTGCGTGTGCAGCTCCTCGATCTCCAGGAGATGGGCCCGCAAACGCTCCAGATCCCGCAACGCGCTGGCCTGCTGCTCCTGGGACTCCGCCTGCTGTTGCTGCAGGAGTCGCTGGTTGGTCTGTTCCGTCAGCAGATTCGTGGTGAGTATGTCAGACTTCTCCTTGAGGAAGCCGACCTGATCCTGTAGCTTCTCGTGCTCCTTGACCAGCTCCTTCACCTGCTGCTCGAAGGGCTGCAGTCGCTGGATTTCCGCATAGTACTGGGTGTTCTCCTGGTGCTTTTGCTGCAGTACCTTGATCAGCTCGTTCTTCTCCTGTCCCAAGCCATCGATGGTCAGCTGAAGTTGCTGGCTCTCATCGGCAGCTAGCTGGCCCTGCAGTTGTGATTCCAGAGACTGCAGCTGGGATTCCTTGGCACGAAGCTGCTCCTCCTTGGCAAGGAGCTGCTCTTTGTTAACTCGCAGTGTCTCCTGTAGTTTTTCCAGTTCAGCTTGGTTTAGCTGGAGTTGCTGCTCCTTGGCCAGCAGCTGATCCTCAAGCTCCTTAAGCCGTTTTGCCTGCTCGGAGTCCAAGCCAGATTCCTGCTCCTTGGTCAGGAGCTGCTCCTGCAACCTTGTTCTTTCCTCGTTAACTTCTTGCAACTGCTGTTGGATCTCCGCCAACTGGGCTTCCTTGACGGTTAGCTTCTCTTGGCATTCACTCAATTGATTGGTCGTCTCGGCCAGCTCCTTCTTGATTATGGTAATCTGTTGATTCTGGTCGACTTCCATGAGCTCCTTTTGCTGCTCCAGTTTGTCCTGCAGCTGGAGCAGTTCTCTTAGCTTCTCCTGATCGGCTTGCAACTGATTTTGGAGATTGGCCAACTGGAGTTTGTGCTGATCCTGACTGTTCTTCATCTGAATGGACTTCTCATCTAGATCCTGCCTAACGGAGCTTAATTGCTCCTCCAGCTGCTTTAGGTCCTCATCCCTGCGTTGCAATGTTTCCCGCAGTTGTGAAAGTTCTTCCAATTTCTTTTGATCTGCCTGATTTTGCTGCTGCTGTTTAGTCAGCTGTTCCCCATTCCTCTCCAGCAGCTTGTTTCTATTGTCCAGTTCCGTTTTGGCAAGGGCCAACTGCTCCTGCAACTGGAAGTGTTCCTGCTCCTTTTGCTCCATTTTGGCCAGAAGCTCGCTATCCAGGGCAGTTTTTTCTGGACTGGATATCAGATGGGCTTCCATCTGCTGTTGGCTAGACAGAGAAGCCTCCAATTTCTGTCTGGCCTCCTCCAACTGGGCCTCCAGCTGCACAATCGTCTCCTCGTGATGCTCCTCAATGGTTTCCAGCTTGTTGCGCTTGTATTTGTCCAGTTCGTTGAGCAGCAGCTCATTGTTCTTCATCAGCTCATCGCACTGGAGGATATACTGCGAGATGTCCGCCTCGAGGGTCTTCTTCTCGTGCTCGCTGATCAGCTGTTGGTTCTGTACGTCCACCAGTCGCTGCTCCACCAGGTCGAGGCGGTGCCAGCGATCCTTCAGTGCGTTCCAGGCTCGCTCCAGCTTCTGCTGCGGAAACGAGCTGGCCAAACGATCCTCCATATCGGCCTGAAGCAGAGCACGCAGCTTGTCCAGCTCGAAGGTGCCGTACTCCGAGTCCGCATCGTCCAGATCCGTAATCTTCTGCTTCTCCTCGTCAATGGCCTGTCGGAACTTGACCTCTGCTAAGCTGCTGTGCAGCTCCTGGCGCAGACGTTGGTTATCCTCGCGCAAATCGCCCAGCTGCTCCTCCAGCTTCTGGGCGTGACCCTCCTGCTCAGCCTCCGCGTGGAGTTGCAGCTCCTTGTCCTGCACGGTCAGTTGCTGCAGGCGAAGCTCCAAGTTTAGCTGAAGCTGCTCCTTTTCCGCCTCGCTGAGGCGCAAGCGCTTCTCCAATTCTTCGAGCTGTTCACTCAGCATATTGATGCAGAGCTGCTTCTCCAGCTGAGTATCCTCCAGCTGGGTATTGGTGAGGGTCAGCTCAGCGATTTGTGATTCTAGAGAGACGAGGCGATCGCGCAGCTTCTCCTTCGAGGGCGGCGAAGTGACGTCGGCATCTGGATCGCGATCTGAGCCGGAAGCGGAGCCAGAGCCCGTGGCATCCGCCTGGCGCACCACTATGAACTCATCCTCGCTGTGCTTGCCCGTGGAGGAGCTGTTCGATGACGACTCCGAGGTCTTCTTCTCCTTGGCTTGCCGAGACTCCTCCAGATCCTTGAGCAGCCGTTCGCGCTCCGTTTCCGCCACGCGTACGCGTTCGATGAGCTCGGCAGTGTCCTGGCGCCGTTTGTCCAGCAGCTCTCGCATCTCGACCAGCTCAGCCTCCTGCTGCTCCACCCTCCGCTGCAGCTCCTCCTGCTGCTCCTTGGCGACTGAGGACGTCTGCAGCAGTTCATCCAACTGCTTTTGCTGCCTGGCATTGGACAATTCGTGCTCCACCAGGCGATCCGCCTGCAATTGCTTGAGACTCGCCACCTGTTCCGCCAGCTGCGTCTTGTGCTCCAGCACATCCCGCATGGCCAGCTCATGCTGCGAGTCCAGCTCCTCCAGCGAGGCATTCAGCTGTTCGTTGAGCTGCTCCAGCTCCGCGATGCGATTGTTCAGCCGCACCACATCGTTGTTGCCCAGTGCGATGTCCACCAGTCCGGACTCCTTGTCTCTGCCCGCCGAATCGCCCGATCCCGCGCTTGTGGCTCCCTTCTCGTCGCCTCCATCGGGCTCCCAGCACCAGCTGTCCTCCACATTGGGCTCCTCATTCTGCTGTTGTGGCGGAAAAAGATGGAAGTGGGAAAAACACAACTATTAGTTAAGCTGCCAACTAAATTAGGTGCATTGTTCATTACTGCCTACTTAGAATGATATTTATAAACAAATGCTCATTGTGTTACTTGCTATATTCATAGTTAGTTAACTAGCTACGAAAAGGGGATTCATAAATCTATCTGTAAGATACACGTGTAGATGCTGTTTTCAACTGTACTTTTTTCTTAACGTTTAGTTATTTAAATTAAAGTATTTGTAAGATATAATATCTTATTCAAAATCCACAAATAGATCCGCAGATGATTTTCGATTGGCTGGCGTCTAATTTGCACAGCACAGAGCTCATTATATCCTAGCCGCCAATCGCAATCTTCTGGCACCTGTTGCGCATGCGTCGCCCACTTGGCCACCCGAGTCCACCCAACGCCTCTCCTCCACCCCTTTCGACTCATTAGCAAACCAGGTCAATTGGCAGACGCTAATGGCAGGTGGGTAAGGGGCAGGAGGAGGTGCTGGAGATGGTGGAGGTGGGTACGGGTGGGACAACAGGTGCAAGCACCGCCGGCGGAAAAGAGAAGGCAACGCGTGAGACATGCGCGCGTTAATGAGTTTATGGATGAGTTGAGCAAAGATGGCTGCCCTCTGCCGCTGCCGCTGCCTCTGCCGCTGCCGCTGGCGACTGCGACGCCGGCGACCCTAGCGATAAGGTCCCAGCAACGAAATCCCCATAAAACCCATGACGAGACCGCTTAGCGGGCGCCAACAAAATGGCTGGGGTCGTAAAAAAAAAATGGGTTAAATAAAATTAACAACGACGAGCAACGGGAAACGGGCCACGAAATAAATATTTGAAAAAATATGGCAAGCTAATTAAAATTACCTCAAACGACATGCATGTGTCTATGCACACATCTCTGCCTTTACGGCGATGAATCACAAAGGTTCGCCATTGCCAGGCATTTGAATAGGTTTTGTGATTTGGAATACGGTTTCGCTAATGATAGCCAATATAACTGGTACTAATGAGAGCTCAGATAAACAGAGATACGAAAAAATTACTTAAAAATCAACGGGTATTGTATAAACTAGCTTGGTATTACCATATATATATCCTTAAAGATCAGCGCTTCTCTCTTTATCTCAATGTGGATAATGCTGATTAAACAGTTTGATGCCAGAACGATAATACCCATGCGTATGTACTTTCATTCAAATAACACGAGGGAGTAAACAAATCCTGGGAGGAAACCACCAGAAATACCATTCCCACACTCGGATCTCGAAGCAGTCGGACCGGACTGGCAATACATATGCATATATAGCCGCCGATCCGACGTCGGTCTGCACTGCGTTTGTTTGCTCGGCCGGCATTCCGCTTTCCCGTTTCCACTTCATGGGTGTGTAATTATACCCTCTCGGCCCGGTTAGGGTATCGAAACGCCGAAAAGACACTTGTGCAAACTGGGTTATCAACATGAAGCCTGCGGAGAATCGAGAACTGAGAACCGAGAATGGAGAACGGAGAATGGAGAACGGAGAACATGGCTGCCATGTAGTTTGGGTGTGAAATAACACTTGTGTTTTGTTAACAAATATTGGAAATATTATTCACGCTCCGCGACCTGGAAGGCACCATTTGTGCCACCGATCTCGACGATCCACAGGCAATCGATCATCGATTCGAGCCGTGCCACATATGATATGATATGATATATGTATAATCTGGACGCCTATATGGGCTGGTCATATAGCAAGATATATGGGCAGAGACAAACGCACTGAGTAGCCATAAAAAGCGAGAGCGAACCCACCGAAAATTCCCGACGCGATAAGATAAACTGGTGCTGTTTTCACAGGGGTTAAGCAACAGGTTGTTGGCGCTTCTCGGGGTTTCTTGGGGTTTCTTGGAGTTTCTCGAAGGGAGCGGTTTACAATAGTTCGCCTAGCAACCGGAAGTTCGCAAGAAATAGTTTCGCATTTGATATTTCCCAAAGAGAATAGCACACATATGTGTCACGGCGGCCATAAAATAAATACAGCTGAAATTTGATAGCGCAAATCTAAGCTTGTGTTTATAGTTGAGTGCTATTTTGAGCTAAATGAATACCAAATCCCTTCGATAAGCGTATGATTATTGTATTTATAGTGAAAGTTCTCTTGAAATTGAGCTTCCAGGAAGTAAACCATTATTTTTCAACAACCCAGTTACAGTGAATAGTGTTTACATTCGATAAACATGTAAATATAGTCAAGAACTCGATTCCTCTTGAAAATTTCCCTGAAATTGAACTTGATACTAGATACTTATCGAATACACTAACTTCCCAAGAATAAGACTCTATGCCAGTCAAATAAGCGAGTCAGGTTTGCCGAAGATAGTGTATTTGTGCAAATAGAGTGTGCAATTACCGGGAAGTATAAACAAAAATATGCGGAGCATTGCTCGATCAATATTAATTTGAATCGCTTTCGCTTTAGTCATGCCACCCCGCTGACGTCTGCCTCCAGAGCCCAGAGATTCCTTATCTTATCGGTGCCATGGCACCAAGATATCCGCAGTTCACCCCTTTCTCCAGGCACTCTGGTATTTCGTACTTTGTTTATAAATAAACATTAGCCGATTGCCGGGAATGGTCTGCGTGCTTTATATTTCCCCGAGGGAGCGGCCCTTCGACTCGATTGAATGCGATACGTTCCGATCCGATCCGATTTCACGCAGTACTTCCACTCCTGATTTCGTCTAGGATGCCGCAATCCGAGCCGCGGGGATTCGGAATTCGAATCGGAGCTTATCAGAATGGGCTCCAGTTTTGGGCCATTTGTGGATTTGTGGATTTCGGTTTCTGGTGTTCGGTTCTCGTCATTTTGCAGCGAAATTCAAACACTGGCGATACCGAGAATTCGATGTCAGCAAATCGGAGATTTCCGAGGGTCCCACAAATCACTGGAAACAATGCTGACCTAAGTTCTTCGCTATGTGCCCATAAAGGCGACTGCCAAAGGGGCACTGAGCAATGGACTACGAGTATTAGATTACAGGGCAAATTAATGTTAATAAAGTTACTAAGCAATATATAATAACTGGCATTTTGATGAGCTGATAGAGAAATGAAATCTCCATCGAGACTGCCCGATAGCAACATAATCGAAAGTGACAAATTATTAAATGGCCGAAACAATGACGATAAGAACTAACTCAATTAGGCTGGTTCTCCGTGCTCCACCTTGATACGGAAACCCATGGAAAGTTTCAAATGTGCTTATCTCCGGAATTCCAATCCCCATTCCGTTCCAATTCGAAGTCGGTTGTCTGGCGGCATTTTGGCCAGACTGTAATGGCTCTATTAAAACGTGCTCTTCTCGTGATGACACAATCTAAAGTGATTTCAGGATTTATGATGTTTTAGCCCAGAAGATTTATAACCAAATCTACAATACAGACTTATCATTCGCGGGGAAGTCGGGAAAATTATTTGACAGATTTACGTATTCTTCACTGAAGAAAAAAATGCTATCTAAACTGGGCTGTTCAAATGGGAATTTAGACGTTCTAGACGTAGAATAGAATAGACTTGCACACAATAATTCCGTATTTAAATGCCACTCTACATTTCACACTTTAGAACACTTTATTTTTCGCCATGTTTTCGCAATTTGAGTTCGGGCAAATGAGTAATAATAAACACAATAATTTAGTGTATGCAGTGCAATAAAAACCAAGAGAAAATTACATAGTTAATAAGAGGAGATGTCAAGACGCGACAAAAGTCGAAAGTCAAGGCGGGCTTAAACGAAAAAAAGCGAGGAATAACTCAACTTAGCTCAAGTTTAAGCCAAGTCACTCTGCGACTAGCCCCGTCTCTTTCTGGCCCCCCACCCTGACCCCCTGAACCAGCCGGCCAAGTTAATGGGCATTATTAACTGACGGCAACAATTACATTTAGCAACAACTTACAGTTTTTTACTCGTCAGCTGAGCGGCGATTTTCAATTTCGATTCGGCAGGCTGGGCAGTAAATTCTGCCTTTAAATTATTTTCCGTTCTTTTCAATATTTTTCATTTAATATTTTCCCATTCGGCTTTTCCGTTCCGTTCATCACAAGCAAAAACAAATCAAAAAAATAATAGGTTTTGTTCGAAAAAAAAAATGAGGAAAAAAC
Source organism: Drosophila simulans (assembly GCF_016746395.2). Taxonomy (NCBI): domain Eukaryota; kingdom Metazoa; phylum Arthropoda; class Insecta; order Diptera; family Drosophilidae; genus Drosophila; species Drosophila simulans. The sequence continues at coordinate 14,944,190 of NC_052525.2, read as the reverse complement.
AAGAGTCAAATGTAATGCAACTTTTCACTTGATTACAATTTTAAGGCAGCGATACAAAAAAAAATTAGTTAAACGTATTGTTCTGTTTAGGATATATGTGTTTCAAACTTTATAATGTTTTATCGGTTTCGAGGGGTGGCAACGCCGCACCGACGCGAGCAGCGACTGCGACCGAGTCAACGGAGGAGCGATAATACCGGTACGTCCGATCCGCTGAGCGAGCGATCGACGAGTGATTGCTGCGTGCAGTGCGCCGGTGGAAATAGCGACCGGCGATCGCATGCGACGGAACTGCAGCCGAAGCCGCACACGAAGCCGAAGCCGAAGTCGCCGAGCCGAGCACACGAAGCTCGGCACGAAGCACCGCCATCGGTGGGTAAAGAGCGAGCGAGAGAGACGATAGATGGCGCGAGTAAGGATCATCATATCTTTGAAACGAACTCAGGTTAAGTGGGAACTATTAAAAGCGTTTAAAGTTCTAGTTCCTATCTATATTTGGTTATATTTTGATATTACAGTAGGATAAAGGATTGTATAAAGGATTCTCTAAGGTCAAAGCTACACTTATCTATATAATATAATATAAGGAATTATTATCATTATCAATTTTCTTATCTGAGACCCATCAAAAACATATTGCCAGCATATCAAAAGCATACCTACTACACAGTTACTCTCTTTATCGAATTCCAGCACGTCATGTTAGAGTTTCACATCATCATAAGTATGATTGGCGTTTTTGCGTTTGAATTATACATATTTTTATTGCTTAGCAACTGTGACCATACTGATCCCACTAGATATACTTTAAAAGCGTGTGATGAAAGCAACACTTTGATGAGTTTGGTGAGTTAGGATGCTAGTTTAAAAACAGTTGAAAGGACATAGCCATTGAGTTGATGAACCCGACCCATCTATGATTCATAACTCTGATTCATGTGAAAGGTATAAACCCATAGATAAAGACCGCGCTGGGTGGGTAGATATCAGCGACGGGGTTAATGGATAAAATGGTAAGACATTTATCATGACAGCCGTGCATAACCTCACTCGGCGGTGGGATGGATGTGGTGGGTACATGGGCATTCGTACATGGATTCGGATATATGTATGTACATATGTACATATGTATGGCGATATGCACACGTAGCCAGCAACTTCGACTTGCTCTCCATTTCAAAACTCAAATAATGCGCGTCGGCTATTTAACTTGAAATTAAGCGACGTTTGTTGTTGTTTTTATTTATTTTCTTTCATTTTTTTTTCCTTTTGTGTTGTTTAAAGAATTGCTTATGTGTGTGTGTGTGTGCGATGGTGTAGTTGTCGCTATTGTTGTTGTACCGCTGGAGACGACTTTATTTGCTTATTTTGCTCATTTTGTTTGTTCTCAGCGCTCAGTGATGTATGCTCTCTGCTGGCCGCTCTCCGTTCGCCTAAGTCGTCTGTACCGCCTCTGCCGCCCCGCCCCCAAGCCGTCCTACCGCCCCCCCTGCCACTTCTGCCGACGCTGCACCGCCGGCTAAAATACACCTACAGTACGACAACTCTATGACGATCTTTGAAAACCGCAATCTCAAAACCTCTATTTCCAAAATCTAATTCTAACGTGCATTGTTTTGAATAAAGAGGAAGCTTTGAACCCGAACCAAAATTTCATAATAAAGTGGATAATTTGCATCCCTAACTGCAATTGAATATATACAGCTGTGTTCAAAAAAATAGCAGTGCTTGGGACCTGCGAGTTTAAGTTAAAAAATTCCTATGATTTACAATTTTAATGGTCAAATTTTTTTTATAATATCGTTAGGTATTTAATTTCAAACAATTTAGCAAATGTTTCACTTTTATTTCTTCAATAGTTTCGAAAATATAGATTAAAACAACATAATAGGCAGAAATTCAGGTGTTCACTAAAATAGCAGTGCTATGAAAAAATAGTAAAAAAAATCAACTTGACTTATAACGAACTTAGTTTTTCTTTTTAATGTGTTGATTAGGGCCTAATACTTGGTTGGATAGCCTTTGTTAGCCAGCACAGCCTTACACCCTCGCGACATGGAGTCCACCAGGTCCTGGCAACGTTAGGGGGGTACTTTTGACCTTGCATCCTGCACAACTTGCCAAATCTGAGCCTTAGACGTCGGGGATTTCTTCGACACATATTGTTTAATGTCCCCCCACAGGTTTTCAATCGGGTTTAAATCGGAAGATGATGCTGGCCACGGCATTGCATCTATTCTATTCTGGCTGAACCTATTCTTAGCCGATTTGCTTCTGCGTTTCGTATCATTATCCTGTTGGAATGTCCATTTTAAGGACATATTATATTCAGAATATGACAGTAAGACATCACTAAGTATATTTGCATATGCGTTTTGGTCTATAATACCATAAATCATATGGTATGGACTCATACCATTGTAGAAAAAACAAGCCCATACCAGGATTTTAGGTCCACCATGATTGAAAGTCATCAGTGGGTGTTTTGGGTGGTACTCCGTGTTTGGAGGTCATCAGATATACTGTAGTGAACCAGTTCCACCAAATAGCACTATTTTTGACCTATCAATCCAAAGGATATTATGGCATTTGGAGACTGGCCAGATTAGGTAGGTTTTAGGGAAGCTTAACCTTGCCTTAATATGCCTAGGGCTAAGTAGGGGATCCTTTTGTGGACTCCTCTCACATAAATTTTGATTCAGTAGGCATCTCTTAATAGTAACGTCGCTTATTCCCAAGTTCAGCTCAGACTTTATGTCCCCAAAGGATGCAAAAGGATAGACTTTGCTGTAACGAACTATGCGCCGATCCTCTATATCTGTGGTTTTACGTATGGGTACCACGGTTTTCGGGCTTCCATTCATATTTAATGGCATTGGATACCATTTGGCAGAACATTCAAGGGTTTTTTGAATGTCCTTATATGTTTTTCCTTCCTTTCTAAGCTTAAAAATTAACATTCTTTTCTCCTGGGAGCAGTAGTGTCCTCTACCCACTAAAATAAAATTTTTTAAATTTTTTTTTAATTTATTGCCCTTTAAAATATACGAATTAACTTAACTAAACTCACTTTTTAAAAAATATTGATCATTTCGAGACTTTACGATGGACAAAACCAGAGACTGCTATTCTTATGAACAGCCTAAAAGTGGTGAATTTGCTCAAGAATGTAAATAAAAAAAGGATAACATGAAAAACTGACGGGATTTTCTTTTTTTCTATATCTATACATTCCATTTTACAAATATAAGTGGAAAAAAAAGTGGATTCCAAAAAGGGACACGGAGAAATACATTTGTGTTTCTTAGTTTCTATCGCACTGCTATTTTTTTGAACACAGCTGTATATATATATATCCTAGCTTAAGACCCCACACTGTATTGGCTGAGCTCTCCTAAGACTCCCCTCATTTGAGTTCCTTTCGGGAGAGCCCAGAGATAGAGATAGCAAGTTGTTAAAAGAAAACAAATAAGCCCGATATCGTTGTTGGAAAAAGGTTTGGCTTAGAAAGGGACGGCAGGATGCGACAAAAAGCTGGCTACATAGGCATTACGTGCCATCCAGATAGACCAGTCGAGTTTCCTTGCTTTCCCAAGTGATTCGATGGAGAAAGACGACACCCGGACGCATGTAGTTCCATCTTTTGGCTGTGCAAGCACAATTCCAAGCTGCCCCGCCGCAATTCAGAGTGTATTTTCGGTTATATCATATATGTAGTATATGATATATGGGTATTTATATAATATATGTTATTATATGGTATATGGTATATGGGGTTCTAGTGGTTCCATATGGCCACGTCGTTGACTTTAAGCGGGCTGTTGTTACTGCTGTTTCTGTTCGGTTTCGGTTTCTGTTTCTGTTTCTGTTTCAGTTGCTGTTTTCACTGTTTCTGTTGTATTTGTTACTGGCGCAATCGAGCGTCTGTGTTTAATTAGCAGATAAAAATACAGTCAACCCATGAAGGTAGGAATATACACACACAGCACACACAATCGTCTAGACCCCAAGCCCACAGAGGCCATCTCTTTTGCACCTTTTTGGTTGGGCAGGAAGAGGGGGTGGGGAGCGGGGCAGGGGGCAGGGGGGGGCACACTATCAATGCTTGGTAATATATATGTACAAAATGTAGGTATATGCCATTATATACTGGCAGCAAACACGTTGCAGGCGTTAATTAGTTTTGGGGGCATTTCTTTTATCAGCAATGGGAGGGAAAAAAAGCAACTGTAACAACAGTCAGCACAACAATGCGCAACACCAGCACACAGATACACACAAACACACGCACACACACACGCACACACTCGCATCTGCACGCTTTTCAAATGCATTTCGTTCGGTTGCGAGTGCAGAGCGAATTGTTGAAAGGGGGGACCCTTGTACTTAGCTTCCTTGTTCCACGTCCATATCAATCGGGCGTGCAAGTTAACAGTGGCGTTAACATGCGTTAAGTACAGTACCCCCCAACCCTTGCAGTTACCCCACCACACTCCACCTCACTCCCCCTTGCCCCACCCAGACAAAAGTCACCGTCTTTGTGGCGCCAATTGTTTAAATCGATTGTATAATAAATTCTTTCTCGCTACCATTTCGGTTTCATCTTCGGATCGCTTGCTTTCTTCAGTCGAAGAAACGCCCATTTCTGTGGCGGAAATAATAGAGAGTACTCCATATTGAGGCCACACAAACGAAGCCAAGACAGAGGCGTAACCATAGGGGGGGCTTTTGGGAATGTCCTTGTAACAAGAGAACTTCATACAGCTAGTTATATTGATAATATGCCATATAAAGAAAAGGTTAAAGGTTACTATTTAAAGATCACTATTCCATTGATCATTGATCGTTTTGGAAAAACACCATGAATGCCTTAATTCTGAAGTAAAACCCAGTAGAATTAACTAGGTTAAGTACCCCGAAGAAGAGTGGTTCCAACTACACCGCTGCCTTAAGCAGATACAAGATGCTAACGAACTGCAAAGATAATAAATATTTAAATTGTATTTTATTTGCACACGTTCGATCAATATGTGGAAAACACGGTACCAGCACACAAAGGCGGTACGTGCATAACTTTAAGAAAGCGGTCACCGAAGCAGGAATAGAGAAAGATACGGCTGGAGACCCAGATGCGGATGGCGACTGGCGGATACGGATGCGATTCATAGACGGATCGATGACGAAAGCACGAGGCTCTGACGTCGACCATCCAACTCGATCTGGAGCAGCTCGGATCGAATCGGATCGGGAGCGGGAGCGGGAGCGGTATCGGTATCGACGATGCTGAAGAACGAGGTAAATGGACAGAGCATGGCACAGACATACATAGCACTTGGAGATCGGCGATCTGCTAGGTGCGAGTATCTCCGGATGGGTAGATACTAGTTACCTGGCAACGACAACGGATACGTTCGAAATGGAAATGGACATAGAGATAGAGATAGAGATAGATAGATAGACAGATAGAGATGGAGATGAAGATGAAGACCGAACCGCCGACGGCTGTTTCTTGTGTGTTGGCATTCATTTAACACGTTGCTGTTAAAATTCAGACAAGACAAGAAATCAAATTCAAATAACGCGCTTCAATTCGGTCGCACAGGCAGTTCAGTTCGTTACCGTTCCATTTAGGATGCAAAGATGCACACCTCGACCATAGACGCGAATATATATGGTATATATACACGTGCACGGGCTTCAGTTGCAGATGGAGTTGAGGCTGGAGATACAGATACAGTTGCCAGCGACTGGAGTTCAAGAAGAGATCGTCTTCCAGATTAGTTGGAAGCTAACTTAAAGATTTAAATTTACCTAAATAAATTATAGAATATACCTCATATATACTTTTTAGAACACTTCCCCATTAGATACTGTATAGATATAGATACGAATTATTCACGGGCTGCACTCTCAATCCTTTTTTGAATTTTAGATTTTTCATTTAAGAAATATATACATCTTGCTTTTATTGCTACGCTGCAATTGTTCTCGTTTTGAGCCAAACAAGACCCCTTTCAACGATAACTAAGTGAAAAGGCAAATAGGAAGTCGGGGAAAATGACTTTTCTTGTACGCAAACAAATCCCATTTCCATTTAAGCTAGAGCAAACACAGTGGGTTTTTTTTAAGGAAAACTAATGCTTATCGTAGTTGGAAAATTACACTGAACGTGTTTGAATAAATAATTTGGAACCTAAATTCAAAGTGGGATACATGCCTAGTTAAAATCTATAAATTATGCAAAATGTTGGGAAAATCGAGCATTCGTAAGAACTAAGATTGATAGTAAGAGCAATTAGTTAATATGTACTAAAATCTTAATGCAATTCATTACAGTAAATGGGATTTGCAAGACAAACTAGTGATAAGCGAAAGCCTTTCAACTGGAGTTATATATTTTTGGGGCCTGTTGGAAAAGTTGGCTTGTGAAAATGGAAAATGGCTAATTGGAAAATGACACGAGTGGCGGGAAAATCGCTGCGTTCGTTCGCTCAATTTGTTCGACTATTTTATGGGCGTTCTAGTTTTTAGATTTTTCCTTCTAGTTTCTACTTTTTTGTTAGTTATTTTAATTTTCTTTCGGTTTTGTTTTTTTTTTTTTTTTTGCTCACCGGCTTGTCCGCTTGTTGTTTTTTAGTTAGCAGTTTTTAGTTTCGTGGTTTGAAATTTATACACTTCGTTGTTGCTGCATTTTGTGGCTTCTGCCTTGGCGTACAGGTGAACATATTTCCATTTTGGCGTCGTCGCCGCTCGCCGGTGTTTATGCAACTGCGCGACTTGCCAATAAAAATCGCCGAAACGCAGCCCCCATCCATTTTTGCCACTTGCCCACATTTCCGCGAGCCCCGACCAGCGACCCCCTTCTTCGTTTGCCACAGTAGTTTTCCAGTGCAAAAACTCTGGGCCATAAATATATGGATGCTTAAATTTCGTCATTTACGGCCCGACTGGCCTGCAAACGAAAAATCTTTTCATAATTTAATGCTTATTAGCATTTGTTCGCCACTCAGCCAGATTTTTCACTGCGGCTTCAAATGGCCGCTGTTTCGTGGCACGGGGGCAGGTGTGGGTGGTTGGTGCTGCGTAATTGCCTAAAGGGGGATGGTGGTGGGGGTAAACGGAGCCATATACACCTGACCTAGAGCCACCAGCCACCAGTCAGTCAAGAGTCGACAGCGTTTTGTCAACGTGGCCCAGAGGAAGGTTATGTGAATAGAGCCAAAGAAACAGCAGACCGACAATGCGAGTGGGGGGCTCCAATTGAAGGCCATTGGCAATCCGTCAATCCTCGATATAAATCAGCCAAAAGAATGCCACAAATCTGCCAGAACATGGCGATTTGCGAGCGAGCAGCTTGCGTGACAAATGCATTTTGGCCAATTTCGATAAACGAGCTTCGGGGCGTAGGCGTTGGTCAGGAAATAGGGGGATTTGCTTGTTTGAGTATTAAGATATATAGGTCAAAAATAGCAAATTTCATATAAGGTGCATTCCCTATGACAAATAACACAGTTGATATGGTTTAGTGGGCTTCATACATGGTTATGGCAACCCTGCCAGGGAATTTCTTTTCCATCAGCCCTAATTCCATCGTACGATCCCCTTCAAAGAGCAACCCTGCGCTCAGTGCCACAGTTCTGCATGTGCATCTGATGACTGCGATCTCAGGAGGTGGCTCCAAACACATGCAATTACGTGCGAAGGTTAAACGCGACGCCAATTGAGCAACTCACTGCTGGCCATGGCAACTCTGGCAAATGAATAGCAGCAGCAGCAGTAGCAACCCCCCTCGACAGCGACGTTTAGGCCTCAAAAGCTGACTCGGCTCGTTAGAAGCACGCGAAGCTAAATGGAAACGGAAATGGACGTGGTTTGTGGATATGTGGATGTGGCTGTGGATGTGGATGTGGCTGTGGATTTCGATGTGGAAGTGGAAGTGACTGAGAACGAGAATGAGCTGGAAGCTGAAACTAAAGTCCCCATTCACAGGCAGCAAATTGATTTGGACCAAGATTTTTGTTGCGTACCAGACCCCCGCATTGTTCGTATTATTATACTCTTTCGGAAGGGTACTTCCCCTGCAAGATAATGTGATAGTTTCGTACAGACTGTTTTTTTTTTTTAATCAGGCTGTTTGCTCCTTTTTTCTGGCTAATTGAATATGCAAAATTACAAAATTACTTTCCAATTTATAGCCAAGTTTTCGACAGAGAGAGAGAGAGCATTTTCAGCTGCGGTGCTTAAAAGGCCGCCTCATTTTCTAGCTCATTTTCCATTTTCCACGTTTTGCCGTTGAAGTTTTTGAAGTTGTTGGTGGCAGTTAGTGAAAATTGGCCGCTCGCTTCGCTGATTGTTTATAGGAACCCACGGGCAGCCGAACAATGTCAGTCATCAGCAACAACAAATGTTATTAAATAATTGCAGGTCTCCACTGACAGCAAACGACAAAAGCAACAACAACGCAGCAGCAGCAACTTAAACTGCAACTGCAACTGCACTTAGCGACATGCAACGTTTGACATCCCATTGGCCGTGGGTCAGTTGCTAGCAACTGGAGTCGGTAGTTCGGTGGGTGGTGGTCGGTGGTTTGGTGTGTGGTTTGGTGTGTGGTTTTGGTGGGTGGCTGGGCGACGACAGCAACTGCACAAAAATGCACTCCGTTGAGACAAAAACCGAAATAAAAAATAAAATAAATGTCATTCTCATTCGTGCTCGAATGCAACAACATTGGATGATTGCATTATCATCATCATCATCATCATAGCTGAATGATTTCGCTGACCACAAGCACAGCTCCAAACAATAGTTACTGCCGATTATTAAATACGTTTTCACAAAAAAACTATGACAAACTTCAGTGGATTTCTACGGACAAGAAGTTACCCTAAGTTCGATTTTAATAGGTGTAATTATGTTTTTGAACACAAAAGCAACCACAAATGGAAAGGGATAAAATGCACAAAATATACGCATTGAAATAGTCTTGATTTGGCTATCGAACATTATTTTAGGATATATACTTCCGGTCTTTAGGCGTCATTTTCGACTCGAACCCCAATCGGAATCATGCCATATTCCAGCAATTGTGCCTCGTTGGGCTCTAAATAATATGTGGATCACTGGCGCGACACATAGAGGTAATCTATAGCATTTATGCCATTAAAACATGTGTATAAACTAAAGAGTAATCATTTAAATCAATTGCAAGGCAATCGTATCCATTTTATCTGGAATTATTCCCCATTTTTTGCGATGCAAGTAACTCATTAGCCATCAGGAAGCTGCACAGCTCCTCCAATTAGTTGATTCTAGCCCCCCATGCAAAACATGCCATTTCGAATTCAAAGGGGCTCCAAGGGCAAGGGGGGTTGGGAACTGGGTACAGGGAACTTGGAACTGGGAATGAAAACGTTTAGAATGATGACATATCGGACACGGAGCACTCGCGATCCGTGGCCAATGGGGAAATAACGCCCACAGTCGCCCGATTATTGGGTAGATGGTCGAATGTGATGATGGGGATGGCGGCGAGGGGACATCCAGGTAAACTGAGGTAGTAACAAGTGCAGCTGGGACACATTTGACACAGTTTGGCCGAGCGTAACAAACCGCGTTTATCAAATGGAACTCGATTCGGTTTCGGTTTCGCTCCGGCTCTTGACGGTTGACGTGTCCAAAATCAAAAATAATATAGAAAAAATGGAGCAACTGGCCAGCGGACCACCTGAACAGCCCTCCCCCCACCACCAGCCACCCACTGACCCAGGCGGGTGAGCCAACCAAGCGGCCAATCAGCATTTCCGCTCTAATGAAATCTGTGCAAGATGAACGCCATCAGCACAGGAGTTCTATGATATGTACGGTAATTACGATTATTATGCACATCGAGCGCAACATTCGATACACATACGTAAATACAGAAAACTGAGTTGGGAAAATGTTATAAACATAGACAACTGAATACATAAACAATCCCAATGGGCGCACGGAATTCAAAACATAAGCGTTCAATTTCACAAACATGTCGCGCCATTGAGTGGCGCCATCTATTGGTCAAGTTTCGGCTGAAGCTGAGGTATCGGATGATAGATTACAAACAAAGCTATCCATTTATAAACAAAATCGAGCTAAATTATTGATGATCAGCAATTATTATTTCATAATAAATATAGCCAGACATTATATAACTCACTTTACCATCAGTTAGGTACAGTAACAGGTAAAACTTCTAATAAACGAATATATCTATACAATAGAATACAGAAACCCAAATATTTTGACAAACATATTTGCCAACCTAAGCTGTCTTTCGAACAATGGACTTTTATTAAAATATCCCCCCTAATTTCCCATTTAGCCCAATTTTTGTAGCTTATTATCAACGCCAGATGCGTGTCGAGGGTTTTTGAGTTTTAATTTCTGACCGAAAGTCACCAAATCATTGCGCCTATAAATTTGACAATTAGACTAATTTGCCTGTTGCATATGGGAATGAACACGAAAAACTACACACTATCTACGTAATTTTCAACTCACCCAAAATAAATACCGCAAAAGTACACACCAGAGCACACGAAAAAAAAAATAAAAATGCAGTCGTCGCGAGACTTCCGGCAATAAAAAATGAATGCAAAGAACAAACAAAAAAAAAATGTTAAGAAAAATTGACCTTCTTTTTGGATGAAAATTTCACACGATTTTCAAATGCAAATCGCGTTTGTGTCGTTGCGTTTTTCTTTTCTGTAGTTTTACAGGCCAAAACTGTGCACACCGAATGAGAAAGAAACTGAGTAGAAATTAACACTTTATGCGGGCCTACGTGAATCGATCACACGGAACCGAATGAATGCCAGCCAGCAGGTGAACCGGGCTTTTATAGGCCCCCGGATCCAGGCAATCCAGCCAACCAACCCCCTCGATCCTGGCCAGCTTGGCCCGGATAAGATAACCCGAGCATGCAGATGTCCCAAATGCCCGCCTAATGGGGATGATAATGGTTGGCAGGAGCAGATTGCCATATCCACAAAGGAGGAGGAGGAGGAGGAGGAGGAGGAGGAGGAGGAGGAGGAGGAGGAGGAGGAGGAGTTTGTAGTGGCAGTGGAGGTGGAGGTGGAGGTGGGCCATGAGGGATGTGGATGGAAATGGAAATGGGAATGGGGACGAGGGCACACTTATCGCCGGTCGCCTGGCGCAATTATGCAAAACAATATGGTGACCCAACTATCGATCCAAAAGATAGCCATAGATAGTACATGGGAGATAGCCCAGAAGGAAAAATCTGGGAAAACATATACCCACAAATATAGAAATCGAATGATGAAAGTTTAAGCCCTTCAAGTGATATCATACTCAAGAAGATTTAGATTTGAATTAGCAGACTAGATATATATGTACATATATCGACATTATATTAAAAGAATAGCTCAAAATCGCTCACTTGAAAGAAATATATATGCATCAGATATCCATATTGATTTTCCCACCGCTTACTGTTCAGATTTCACCAGTTCCGATAAGGAATGAGTATATATGGTTTATCTCTGAATACTCGTGCTAAATGATGCAATTTTCCCTCATAATTTATGCTCCGTATATTTGATAGGAACTCATTTTTACACATTCGATTAGCTAATCGGAAACAAATATAAAACATGAGTAACAATGGCCGAAACTAGAAAGATCAATTTGCCAATTTAAGCTGCAATAAAAACAGGGTTTAGAGCAAAATAAAATCTAGCCAGTCATAATGGCACGTTTAAAAAACATGAATATATATCATATAGTATTTAGACATTGAAACTTTAATACCTATTTAAATTTCATTCAAATATTTTGATGTTTTTCAAACAATCAAGTTTAAAACAAAAAACTAAAGAACTATATATTTTGTTTAAAGAACTTTAAATTTCAAAAAGCGGGCAGTTTGAAAGTATACTCCTAATCCATATTGTAAAGACTTTAGGATTTCTGATTATTTACCTACTTACAATGCGATCGATTTGAACTTTAAATAATAATACAATGTTCATTATTTAAAGAATTGAATAAAGTATCTACGATTCTGATAAAATTGCCAAAGAGTAATTTAATCTTTTAGAAAAATAGGAAATCTTACGTTATAGTCTCCTATATTCCTATATGCACGACATTTAGCATTTTAAAACTAGATCTACAATGTGGAAAGCCCTATTTTGTATATTTAAGGTGACTATGGAATCTCAGGTACAGTTGTGCTCTAGATAGATCGCCAAGCCCCCCAGTGACCAAATCAAATGGATACAAAAGCAACCCTGTAACCCTGCATTTTCAGCGGGAATATCAGGCACTTGGGGTTGCGCTGCAGTAACTTGCCTAATCAGAAATAATTCGGTAAATTGAACAAGCAGTTGGCGAATGGAGGGCTATGGAGCGATAGGGTTAGCCGCACGTCCAGATAAGGCCAACAGGCATATGGGGTGATCGAAAAGGAGACCAGGGATTTATGACAGCCAGGCAAATAGCAGGCACCAAACACCACCGAATGTCAAATCAAATAGAAGTTGCACGGGGAAAAAGGTTAATGGATGTCAAATGAAGAATCAGAATCAACAAAACGCTTAAATTAAATATTATATACCCTGCTATACTATTAGCACATTCTTTGCAATCAAGAACTTGGCTTACTTTTAACCCCTCTCTACTTGTTGGGAATACAGAAATCGGTGATTTCCAGCGATTTGTAATCGTGCCAAGGAAAACAACCATATGCCACTGCAACCAGTTTTCTCTCCGTGTGGAGCATACAATGTGGCATCAGGTAAACGCGAGAAGTGCAGATAAAACTAGGGTAGTGCCGACTCCTAGCTTATCGCAGTTTAAATATTAATTCAGGGATATGTGGCCAAAAGCGAAACAGAGAGCCCGAGAGCTGGGCTTATCGCTTATTTGAAAGATAAACCCGGTCAAACACCACTCCACGCCGGAGTGCAATGTTTCCTGGAAGACGGAGTGGGCACCGGATGTGGCATGGCCACATGGGGGCCAGCTGCAGGTCCCTCGGATCAAACGTCACTTACCAAATGCGGTTCCCGCGTAGCTGATGTGCTGGCTGCTAGCTTGGATTCTTGTTTCTGCTTGCTTTTGGCCAGTTCTCGGCGCAGTGCGGCTATCTGAAAGTGGCAATCGGGTGGCCATTAGTGGAGAAGCCGCAAAAGTGCCTGTGAGTTGACTTTACCTCACGATCCTTCTCCTCGCACCGCTTGTCCAGCTGCTCCTTTTGCTCCTGGGTCTCGGCCAGCAGTTCCAGTGCTGTTTTGGCCTGCTGCTCGGCGTCTTGGGCGCCAGCACCTCCTGCTCGATGTCCCTCATACTCCAAGTCGCCGGGTCCTGCCGTTTCGGCCAGAACTTCCTGCGCCAGATTGGTTAGTTGGCCCTTCAGCTGGCTGAGACTGCTGTTCAGCCACGACATCTTCGCTGCTCTCTTATGGGCAGCGTGGGCGGATGGGGGGCGTGGCTCTTCTCGGCGGGATCACTCCAATTTTGGCTACCTGATTGCTAATTTTTTGATGAAGTTGGCTTAGTTTTTGGGAAACGATACTTTTTTTTTTGCGTGGCAGTAGCACAAACTCAAGCGGTTCTGTTTGCTTCGTTCCACTAATTAAAACCAATTTGGCTATTTGTTTTGATAAAGAATGTGTAAGCTTTGTCTGCTTTTGTTTGTGTTCTAGTAGTATTATTTCTGTTATTTATTATTATTTTTATTATTAGTTTGTGATATGGTATCGATATCCGACGTCCTATCGTCAGCTGATTTTGTTATTGTTATTGTTTTTGGCCAGCTATCGATTGGCGATAGCCAGACCGGCAGCAAGGGTACATGGCAAAAGGCTGGCAGCTACGAAACAGAGTGCCAAAATTCAAAACTTTAACCATTCGTTTATTGTAAAAAAATACCTTTATTTATTATCTAATATGCAAGCATTCTTCATTTAGAGTCGCTGAACTTTATTGTTTAAGTTGGATAACTCTTAGCAAACTTAGTAATAGTGTAGACTGAGGGTCTACCTAACGATGCATTTATCCCAAGCAATTCCAAAGAGAAAGCCACGTCACTTCATAAATTCGGTTGCAACGTTTATTTGAAATCAAAAAAACATTTGCTCAACACAAACAAAAAGTTGTTGAGGAGAAACATATTTACTGACTAATGAGTTGAGTGAGTGGCATGGTATTTACAGCCTGGCAGGGAGCCGATCCGACTCCGTTCCGATCCCTTCTAGAAAGTACGTGGCTGGGAGCCGAAACCAAGCCCCACGCCGCGCATCGTGTGTGTGGCGGCTCGCGCCATCTCGTACTGCTGCTCCATGTTGGAGAACATGCGCTGGCGCTGCTGCACGTCCGTGGGCACTTTCGTTCCGCCAGCGGCTCCCGATGGCGCAGCACCTCTGACTGCGCGATTTCCCTCGCCTGCTGCACTCCCATTGGTGGACTCTGCCCTGTCATCGCCATTGCCGGAAGTACCTGCGTTCTTGATACCCATCAGGCGCATAAACTTGGAGGCCACCTTGCCGTCGGAGTCCTGGGAGAAGTGCGCGTTGCCCCACTTGTTCGCCGAGTTCTCGCTCTTCTTGGAGCCCCACAGCAGCTTGCGCTTCTGCTGCTGCTCCGCATAGCGATTGGCATTGATGATGCTCGGATTGTAGTAACTGGGCAGCTGGATGGGTTCTGCGACTGGTGCTGCTGCCGCTGGTGTGCTCAGCTCCAAGGACATCAGCGAGGGTATCTTGGGCGCATAGTTGGGCGTGGGCAGGAGACCACCGCCACCGCCGCCAGATGAACCGGCTGCCATGGCTGCGGCTGCTGCATTGGCAGCTACCAGAGCGGCCGCTGCAACCCTCGCCGCTGCTGTTGCATTAGTTGCCGTTGATCCTGCTCCGCCGCCTGACTTAGCGAGCAGAACATGAGATCCGGCCACAGCTCCACCGCGAAGTGTTGTGGCATGTTCTTCCTTCGGAGATCTGGAGCGGCTGCTGGAGTCGCGTTCGCGATATTTGCGTGACTGTTGCGACTGATGGTGGCGACGAGCGGGCGGCGTGCCCGGGGGTGTGCGGGAATCGGATCGAGAGTCCCGGCGACGACGACTGCGTTCATCATGGGAGCGACGGACTGATGCTGCACTGACCGCTGCAGCGGCGGCTGAAGATGAGTTGTTGTGATGATGATGATGGCGTTCCTTGCCACTGTGGTGGCGACTGCTCTTCTCCGAACGCCTGCGGTCCCGATCCTTGTCGCGATCTCGCTCCCTCTCCCGGTCACGATCCCGCTCCCGCTCCCTGTGGCTGTTGCCGTCTTTGGTACGATGGTGGCGATGGTCGCCCTGTAAATAGCATAGACATTAGTTTGGCTGAGTTATGCTGAGTTGCCCGGGAGTTGATTAGGACTCTGTCTCACCTTGCTGTGATCCTTGTCGCGTCCTTTGTCCCGACTGCGTTCCGAATCGCTGCGCTTCTTGTCCTTGTCCTTGTCACGTTCGCGGTCGCGGTCCCGTTCCCTGTCCTTGTCCCGCTCCTGGCGGTGGCGACTGCTGGGCTTCGGCTCCTGGAACGGGATGAAGCAACCCATTGAGGAGAATTACATTAGAGCGTATGGATCTACGAATCAGCGTCGGTGACTAAGGATCTAGATCTTGATGCTTAGGATGCTGGAGGGGGAATAGAAAGAGGATTCGGGCTGTGGGCCACCAGCTGGGGCCCGAGGTCCTTTCCGGGGTGTCCTAGATTGCTTAGAGTGTTGTTAGGTTCTATTTGATCGCTTTTTGTATACTCACTTTCGTGCGCCTTGATCTCTCTTTCGCATTATCTCTCTCTCTCTCTCTCGCTTTCGCGCCACCAGTGAGTGAGTGAGTGGGTGGGTGGGTGGGTGGTTGTGTGTGTGTGTGTGTGCGGGCGGGCATGTGTGTGGTGAGTGTGATTGTTCTATATGCTTTTACCTGTTTGAGTGGCTCACACACACCCACCAACACAGCCACAGAGTCGCACACAGGACTACACACACAGTGGTGGTCATAACAAATTTGATCGATTGTCGCATTATCGAAGAAGCTATTGGTAATCGAGCGATTACTACGATCGGGCTATTGTCAATTATCGTCGGTCAGGTTTGTGTTCGTCTTTTTTTGTTTGTTTTTGACTTGTTTGTTTTGAAAATGGTTTTTCGTTTTGGTTCGATTCGGTTTCGTTTACGTAACAACAATAACAATGATAATAAAATGGTAGAGTTTAGTCATTTAAATATTGATTGGCATATAAAGTTTGTCTTAACTAAGCTGGCCGAACAACAACAACAACAATGTGTGTGTAAATCGCAAGCGGACCGACCAAACAGAATTTTCTTTCTTTGGATTTGAGTTTGAGTTTTCGGCCCATAAGAAGCTGGCAGTAGCGAAATTTTGATGGAACGGGTTGGAGCGCAAGCAGTCGATCGTGGAGATCAATATATAATAGATATATTACTACATAGATATTGAATTTTTCATTGGGGCAAAATAATAGCACACGAAAATGCCTGAAGCCCTTAAAGATGCAGAATTAAACAAGATTTACTATTTATATCTGTAACTAAAGGAAGTATTAATCAATAATAAACGAAGTAAAGTTGAACTTATAATCTGTTCTTGTCGTTAAATTCAATATAATCTATAGAACCAGCGAGAAATGTACTGCATTGTGTTTGACTCTTCCTTTATCACATTCTATTAATTTAGGTTTAGCAATAAATGCAGTACATTCATATGGATTGCCCTGCGCTGCCAATGACCTTGCCTATGTATGAAATTATTACTTTTGCTGGCATAAAAGAATGGAGGCACTGAAAACTAGGCCGCATTATTGATTTGATGCAGTGTCCTGTTTTATTGCACAAGTACTTTTCTTCTCTATTTAATTGAACCCAAGTGAAATTAAACTCAAAAGCTTAAAAGATCTCGGATTCGATTTGATTGATATCTATATTTATCAGACGTTTGATTAAAAGCGGACTATGCTATTATTCTGCCCGCCACTGTAAGTGCTGCTGCTGCTGGCAGCGCAGTCGGCGATGGCGTCGCCCTTTGCGGCAGCGGAAGAAAACGGCACATGGAAGATCCGCTTCCGCTCCAACCCAGATACACACACACATACGTATGGAGTAAGTAGTACAATAGCATATGGTATTTGGTATATACATATATCTATATATATATGGGGAGTAAATATCGATTTGGTGCAACGGCAATTCTTTACCTCATCAATGCGGCCTCTGCTGCTGCTCCTACGACTCTGCTGCTGCGACATCGGCTTTGTCTTCTCTCTCTCCCGCTCGCGCTCTCTTTCCTTGCCGCGCGGACTGTTGCCGCTGCCATTGTTGTTGTTGTTCTTCTGCTTTAGGAAGCTAGCAGTTGTTGTTGTTTTCGTCGATTTAGCATGCGGCAAATGCTGCAGTTGTTGTTGTTGTTGTGGTGCCTAGGGGAATTTTGCAACTTTTAAGAAACAGCAAATTCGCATTATTTTACTAAAGCACTAGGATACTTGAACTATATTATTGGAGTGGTTAGTGGTTTTGATTGTTTGATTATGTTTTTTGAATTGATGGGATGAGTTAGGTTTATTTATTTCGCATTTCCGCGTATTCGCACACACACACGCAGTTCTCATATACGGCGCTCTCTTGCCGCGCGTAGTGTTGCCACTACCATAGTTATTGTTGTTCTGCTTTAGCAAGCTAGCAGTTGTTGTTGTTTTCGAGGATTTAGCATGCGGCAAATGCTGCAGTTGTTGTTGTTGTTGTGGTGCATAGGGTTACTTTGCCACTTTTAAGAAACAGCAAATTCGCATTATTTTACAAAAGCACTAGGCTATTTGAACTCTATTATTGGAGTGTAGTGGTTTGGTTTTTTTTTACTCGTTTCATATGTTTTTGATGGGATCAGTTATATTTATTTCGCGTTTCCGCGCATTCGCACACACACACACAACACAAACACGACACACACGCGCTTCTCATATACGCAAGGAAGAAAAAAGTGATGAAGATGTATGTGTACACAAAATGCGCTCTGACGATTCTTTCTTTTTTCAGCTGCTTCCGGCCTTGCGGTGTAGGCATATTTACCCGTATCTGAAAGCCAGCATCCTCCTGGTCGTCCTCACTACTATAATTCACTAGGGCCTCCATCGTTTTGGGCCAAAAATTGTTTTAGGCCAAAATTGTGGCTGAAGCAGCACGCAGGTGCGTCCAAAAAAAAAAGTAATCAATTGCTAGAGCAGAAACTAGTGGTGGAACTATTGATAGGAATGGAAAGTGTGACCAGCGCGCGCTTCGAACTATTGATACAATTTCCTAACTATCGATACAATTTCCTAACTATCGATACAATTTCCTAACTATCCGTTGAAAAATAACGTATATTTGAAAAGCCGATGTTTTGAAAAACTAAATTCGCGCGTCTTTTTAGACTAGCTTTAGATTTTGTCAAATAATTCCCGATAATTTAGGCCTTTGATCATATATTTTGTTTATCATAAGTGTACACATACATATGGTTGTGTATGTATCGCGAATATTTAAAATAAGTAAATAATAACTTATTTTCATATATCTTTATTTTCGAAAGGCATACGATTGATTTCCAACTGGCAGCTATTAAGTCAGCCCATTTCGGCGCGCGGCTAACTAAAGTTAGTTGTAACTAAAACTAACTAAAGTTAGTTTTGTTATTTTAAATAACAAAACAGGACAATAACAGTTGTCGGTTGGTTTCTATTAAGCCTCATTGGTGGGCGGGTACTGTACAGGGCATTTGCCAGCGAATTCCTGTGGTATCTTAGTTAACCAGTGATCGTATTGATTTGGCTGTCGCAAGCAAAGCCCCAGATTTGCCACCCGTACTTCCAAATAGAAGCTAGAATCCTTTTTTGTATCCTGCCTCAAGCTCAAGCAAGTGACACACACGTCATCGGCAAATGTAGGAAGCGGGTTACCTGTCCGTTTTGCCAGGTTTGTGGATATCATGGAACTCAACCCGAGCTTTCACTGAGAAGGGAAGTTTATTACCAACGTTATGAGGATGATCAGCTTACGCTTCCCTCTTTTTGATTCGTCTTACAATTGTTAAACATAAACAAAGTTGATATATTTTGTAGTAAAGGTTTTATTATCATCAGTAGTTTGTATAAAAAATGTAAATATAATTCTGTTTGGCTTTAGTCCCTGAAATTGTATAGAAAGGGATTGATAACTAGCTATCACAAAATTGTAATCACGAAATTGATCACGAATCTGATTACTGTTTGGCACAAAAATGCGATATTGTATACATCGTAGCAAACTTATCTTCCACACGAGTCAAGCATTTTGATGCACGTTCGGTGGATTTATTAGGTTTATATAAAATAGTGAATTAAATTCTGTTTTCTGTTAACAATAGATTTGTGTATATATGAAAGTCTTCTTGTTAAAGGAATTTTTGTGTAAATGCAAATTTTTTTTCTGTTTACAATAGATTTGCGTATGAGTGTAAATGCAATTATTTTTTCTGTTATCAATATATGTGTGTGTAAATGAATTCCTTTTTCTGTTACAAAAGATTTGTGTGTAAATTAAAATTCATTTTCACTTAGCGAAAGATTCTCGTATCTGTGTAAATAAAATTTTTTTTTGTTAAAACAGAAAAAGCATTAAATTTACTCACATATCTTGTAAGTGCAATTCTTTTTTCTGTTACCAATAAATTTGTATGTAAATGAAATTTCTTTTTTTCTGTTAGCAAAAGATTCACGAATCTTTTCAAATCCAATTTTGTTTTCTGTTAACAATATGTAGATACATATGTGTGTAAATGAAATTCTTTTTTCTTTTAGCAAAAGTTTCTCGTATCTTTTCAAATGCAATTTTGTTTTCTGTTAACAATATTTAGATACATATGTGTGTAAATGAAATTCTTTTTTCTGTTACCAAAAGTTTCTCATTTCTTTTCAAATGCAATTCTGTTTTCTTTTAGCAAAAGTTTCTCGTATCTTTTCAAATGCAATTCTTTTTTCTGTTAACAATATGTAGATACATATGTGTGTAAATGAAATTCTTTTTTCTGTTACCAAAAGTTTCTCATTTCTTTTCAAATGCAATTTTGTTTTCTGTTAAGAATATGTAGATACATATGTGTGTAAATGAAATTCTTTTTTCTGTTACCAAAAGTTTCTCGTATCTTTTCAAATGCAATTTTGTTTTCTGTTAACAATATGTAGATACATATGTGTGTAAATGAAATACTTTTTTCTGTTACCAAAAGTTTCTCATTTCTTTTCAAATGCAATTCTGTTTTCTTTTAGCAAAAGTTTCTCGTATCTTTTCAAATGCAATTTTGTTTTCTGTTAACAATATGTAGATACATATGTGTGTAAATGAAATTCTTTTTTCTGTTACCAAAAGTTTCTCGTATCTTTTCAAATGCAATTTTGTTTTCTTTTAGCAAAAGTTTCTCGTATCTTTTCAAATGCAATTTTGTTTTCTGTTAACAATATGTAGATACATACATATGTGTGTAAATGAATTTCGTTTTTCTGTTAGCAAAGTTTCTCGTATGTGTGCAAATAAAATTTTGTTTTTTGTTACCAATATGTAGATACACATGTGTAAATGCAATTCTGTTTTCAAGGGTATACAAAAGAAGGCTCTTATATTTAGGCCACAAATAGAAGTTTTCAAGATTTCTGTTTCACGTTGTCCTGTTCCCCTGAGATTTACCAAATTTGGTTACTAAGTCCTGTATATGTTCGATGTCCCGTAGTAGCGGTGGGAAGTGTGTTTTGATCAAGGCGAGATCTTCCAGTTGTTTGAGATCATCTTTCTTTCCATCCGATGCTCTAGCACCAACGCCCATCAGAGTCACTTTCTTGGCGCTCCGACTCAATTATGTTATTAAAACGAGGCTCTGTGGTACGAATGAAGTGAATATATGTTAAGTGTCAAATGTTTTGCAATCAGATGCTAAATATTACTGATCTAAACGTTTACAATATGGGAAAACAGCTTTCCAGAATGCAAGAATATGTGGGAAGTGCAAATAATGTTTTGGGATTGATACTACAAGCTGTTGGTACGAAAAGTGCAATAAGCCAATCAAATATTACCAATTTTAATTAAGAAAGTTGTAAAAATTGCGGTCCTTACTTGCAGCATTTAGACCGGGATTTGGCTTGCATCCGCCAAACTCTCCGCCTCCAGCAAAACGTCCTGGAAGTGGTCCTTCCCCTCCAGCTCTTGAGTAGCGCATGTTCGGCTGGGGAGAGACATGTACACTTTGCAGACCAACAAACATGATCATCATTACCTGATTCTCGTGTTGCACCTGGCGGTGTCCTGGTAATGTCCTGTCCATTTTATGCCCCATCTCTTGGAGGTCCGATGAATAGTTGCGCGAACGCTGTTGCTTCGGCTGTTGGAAATGCTGCCGCTGTTGGAACTGCTGCGGCTGATGGAACTGCTGCGGCTGATGAAACTGCTGCGACTGATGAAACTGCTGCGACTGTTGGCACTGCTGCGGCTGATGAAACTGCTGCGACTGATGGAACTGCTGCGACTGTTGGAATTGCTGCGACTGTTGGAACTGCTGCGACTGTTGGAATTGCTGCGACTGTTGGAATTGGTGCGGCTGATGGAACTGCTGCGGCTGATGGAACTGCTGCGGCTGATGGAACTGCTGCGACTGTTGGAACTGCTGGGGTTCCTGTTGGTGCTGTTGGATCCGATGGATCTGATTGATCTGATTAATCTTATTGATATGATGGATCTGGCGGATCCGCTCCATGAACTGGAGCTGAATCTGACCAAATGGCGGGGAGGAGCCGGTAGGGTCTCCCGGGAAGTATCTGCCAATGGCTGTCTCGAAGAACGCCTCGCCGTACACGGTGTACATCTGGGCAGCGTACAGCTCCATCTGCGACAGGTTGACCAAGATGTGGTCCATATTAGCAAAGAAGTTCATGTAGTTGGCATTGTGCCACCAGTTCTCATTTAGGTACTGGACTTCAGTTGCCGGAGCCGACTGATTATTGGGATCCAAGTTGGCATGCTGCATGGGATAGTTGTTTGGTATCCAGTATGTTGGAGGGGCCGTCACATTGGAGGGCATCGAATTGGTTGGATTTGACTGGGCCGGCGGATTGGGTGGCACATGTCTTGGCTTGAGCTCATGGCGCTCCACACTCCAAATAGTCTTGTTTGGCGGCAGCGTGCTATCGCTTATATAGTCCTCCCATAAAAACGCGATGGTGCGGACCTTAAGTTCCACCTGCTCCGCATGGTAGCGGCAGATGAGTTCAATATTTTCCTTGTGCTTCCTGGCCATCAGCATCTCGTAACCAATGGGTTTCAGCGTTTGGTTAGCAAACGTATCCTCATCATCGGAACTGTCGTCATCTTCTATAAAGTTCAGACCCAATGGGTTTCGACGCAATCTAGCGGATGTCTGTATCAATGACTCGACATATGGTGTGAGTGGTTTCGTCAAGTCCCGGGGAGCATCGAAATACACCGGCTCATCGGGTAGGTCATCGTCGAGATCGATGGGCAACGTCATCGGGTCGTCATATGGCGAAGCATCACTTTGCGAACCAAGTAAGGGGTGCTCCCCATCCATTGGCTCCATTGGCTCCGTGGGCTTCATTGGATCTGTTGGATCTGTTGGCTCCGTTGTTTTCATTTTGCCCAATAGATACACTGCCTCCATTAGATAATTCAATAGCTCCATTGAATTCACTGGCCCCTTGTGATTTATTTGGCCATTTGGATTCACTGACACCCCCATCAGACACATTTTGACCATCAGATTTACTTGGTCGATCAGATCCTTTTGGCTCATGGAATTAATTTGGTCATTTGGATTCACTGGCCCCATTGGGCTTATTTGGCCATTTGGATTCCCTTCCTCCGTTGGATTAAGTTGACCATTTGGATTCACTGGCCTCCCCATCATATTCATTTTGGCCATCAGATTCATTTGGCTACCTGAATTCATTTGGTCATTTGAATTCACTGGCCCCATTGGGTTCATTTGGTCATTTGAATTCACTGGCCCCATTGGGTTCATTTGGTCATTTGGATTTTCTGGCCACATTGGATTAATTTGGTCATTTGGATTTTCTGGCCACATTGGATTAATTTGGTCATTTGGATTTTCTGGCCACATTGGATTAATTTGTCCCTTTTGATTCCCTAGCTCCATTGGATAAATTTGACCATTTGGATTCACTGGTCCCCTGATCAGATTCATATCGTCCATCGGGTTCATTTGGCTCATTGAATTCATTTGGCCATTTGGATTCACTATCCCCATTGGGTTCATTTGTCTATTTGAATTCCCTGGCTCCATTGGATTCATTTGACCATTTAGATTCACTGGCCTCCCCATTTGGTCCATCGGGTTCATTTGGCTCATTGAATTCAATTGGCCCATCGGATTCATTTGGCTCTTTGAATATATTTGTCCATTTTGTTTCGCTAACTCCATTGGATTTATTTGGCCTATCGGATTCATTGGGCCCATTTGTTTCATTTGGCCAAGTGGAATCATTGGCCCGTTGGAATTCATTTGGTCACTTGGATTTGCCTCCATTGAATTCATTTGGCCCATCGGATTCGGTGGGCGAATTGGTTCAATTTGGCCCATTGGGTTCACTGACTCCTGTAATATTTCTTGGTCCATTGGATTCACAGGTCCCATTGGATTTTGTTGGCCCTTCGGATTCACAGGTTGGATTGGATTCAATGGCTCAGTTGGTGTCATAGGCTTTCGCTCCGACAGCTGTTTCATGACTCTCTGAGATTTGCCCGAATTCTTTTTGGCTTGCTTTAAAAGCTGATTATCGATGAAGCTGCCCAAGGTGATGGTCTGTGCGTTTTGGTAGTGGTAAATGGAAACTGGGTAAGTCTTCTTCGGATCCTTGGAGCTACTGCTCTCGCTGCCGGTGTCGCTGCCTGCGATTTTAGTCATCGTGTTGCCGGTGTCGCTGCCGGCGATTTTAGTCATCGTGTTTCCGCCCTCGCTACTGCTGTTGTAGCCCCCCCTGCTCTGCAATTGGTCAAACCGATATCTGCGCGAAAATGAAGAAGTTAACAAATTAGTAAAAATGCACATGTATGTTTGCCTGAATATTTATGTCTCTTAAAAAACCACCTTCCCATAGATATAAATCTAATGTTTACTGTATAAAAGTAATTCTTACGAAAATGACTGGCTAATAGCCACAACACTAAGTCACACAAAAATAAAAGGACAAAAATGCACATATACATGCATTAGTATGTGTTACAAAAAGCGGAAAACTAACCGTTTTACCTATTAACTACCATTTTGACACTGGTTACATCTCCATATGAATGTACATACGCACACTTCCTTGAAGCTTGAAAACACACATCCATACATACGTATGTATGTATGCATGCATATTTCTCGTGTTTTTGGAAATCGCGAAAGTGGGGAAGAACAAACACGGATAAATGTTCGCCAGTGTTCCGAAAATCTTACACACACATACATGAAGCGTCTTCTCGCTGATTCGCCATTCACACACTTGTCACTTTCCACCACTTTTGGGAGTTTGCAAATGGGAGAAGGAACGAACACTGAAAAATGTTCTTCAGTGTTCCGAAGGTCTCACACACATACATAGATCGTTTTCTCGCAGATTCGCCATCCACACACTTGTCACCACTTTTTGGAATTTGCAAATGGTAGAAAGAACCAACACAGATAAATGTTCGCCAGTGTTAGGAAAATCTTACACACACATGCATAAAGCGTCTTCTCGCAGATTCGCCATCCACACAATTGTCACCACTACATCTTTGAATTCTTTGCGTTTTGTACTTGCAAATGGCGAAAATCACACACATACACAACGAAAGAATTCCAACCTTCTAAAAGACTTGTCACTAGCACATTATTCTCAAGTTAAATGCTATTATTAACTATGCTCTATTATTAACTACCATTTTGACACTTGCTACATCTACTTATGAATGTACACATGTATGTACCTTCGCACACTTCCTTGAAGCTTAAAAACACACATCCATACATACGTATGTATGCATGCATATTTCTCGTGTTTTTGGAAATCGCGAAAGTGGGGAAGAACCAACACGGATAAATGTTCGCTGGTGTTCCGAAAATCACACACATACACAACGAAAGAGGACTTCTTGCGAATTCCAACCTTCTAAAAGACTTGTCACAATCACATTATTGTCAAGTTAAATGCTTCTCTATTTTTTTTTTTTGCGGTCCTTGTTTTTGGTTGATTTAAATTTTTGATTTGCACTTGCTCTTTCGCTTTCTTTGCACAATTATGCTTAGCCAACACTAATACCAATGAAGCAACGCCATGCTGAAAGTTCGCCATTTTGACAAAGAAGAATGCGAGTTGCTTGTGCGTTTCCTCGCGAAGATGGAAGGGAAAGCATAAGGGAGAAGATTGTAACCGGAGCACGTGTTTCGTTAAACTTACGGTCGGGATTTGTTTGGCAAGCACAATTCAATGGTCCAATAGTCAGGAAATGTAAGCTTATGTTACCGAAACCCCAATTTGTTTATATGCACGCCGCTGATTTTGTTTATAAGTGACGCCGTACAGACGAGAAGATAATGCATAAATGAATGACTCCGGACTTACAGGTAGCCGCCGGAACGAAAAGCTTGGGATTGCTTGGATAGTGCCTTGCGGTGGCAACCCGAGGCGAGAAATGTGAAGTTAGCGCAAACAATGGCTGGCTAAATGGATTTCGGCAAATGAGCAGCAAAAAGCCAGTGGCCCATGTTTAAAACACGTGCTGGGCTCCCCTGGCTGCTGTTGGCCATCGTCACATTTTTTTGCCGGACATGTTTCCACATGGCTTTGCCCCAAAATCAGTGGCCTTGGTTTGGGATTCGCATTAGAATTGTTTTGACCGGGGCGGCCCTGGCGCTTCATCTGCCGCTTGCATTCGAACTTTTACTTTTTTCAAGCTCCCCATTTGTAAATTGTAAGATTTGAAACTTTTCCGGAAACGGATGCTGGGAGACTTACCAAAGTGACAATGTTGCGTCCTCGAGCGTTGGGCCGTTAATGAACGGTGTAGCATCGATACGTAGGACATTCCGATATCGATGCCACTAGCGCAGGGATCGCCTTCCTTCTCCCCTCTCTAAAGACACGATAGATTTGAACACGCGATAGGTGGGTAATTAATGTTGACTTCGCGCTAAGTCATATTGACTCGAAAGTCTAGCAAAATGCGTGCGTCGCTTCAAATTATTACGTTTCCACAGCGAATAGATCAGCTAAAATAGAGGTGACGCATGCGCAGGCTAAATTCGTTTCTCGGAATTTCGTGAGCTATTTGAAAATAGCGCTGCAACTAGAGATGGACTTTGTGCGACACTGAACACTGTGTATTTGATATTTAAAACAAGAAATAAATCTTATCACGCTATATTAAAATTTCGTACGTTTTGCACGAACGTGGATTCACTTTCACAGTTCAATAATGCAACCACGGTTATTCGTTGATGTAAAACCAATTTTTATAGCATAAATATTAATCGATTATTATTAAAAGTGTCGTGCTTTTTCACCGCCAAGTCTTAAATCGCTTGTTAAGTTTCAAATCGCAAACCACTGTCGTTAAATGTGATAAATGGAGTAGGCAAGCTTGGCGCGATAACCGAACTTATCGATACCTGACTAACCGCGCCAAACACGAGCATATATTTTTGCCCCAAAGACTGGTCACACTGCAGCGAAGCGCGAAATATTTTTCGAAGTATTTTTGTGGACCTAGAAATTGCGATACTAATTTCTGCAGAGGATTAGCCCAGGAGAGACAAGGCGACCATCATGTCAGATGCAGACTACTTGTTCGCGCTGAACCTGCAGAACCAGCTGAATGCTGAGTCAGACCAAAGTTACACAGCCGCGGATGCCAGCAAAGTACGTAGTGGAAATGGTAATCTGGCCAATAAAAAACACCTCAATAACATCCACTCTGGGTTCTGCAGGACACGGACTACCAGCTGGCACGCAGGATTCAGGCCCAAATGGACGAGGGCGAGGAGGGTGGTGATAGCGAGCTGGACAGCAGTATCCAGTTCGTCTACCCCAAATCGAATCAGCCAAAATCAGTAAGTTTACAATGAAAATCATAGCATTTCACTTATCGTAGGCCCTTCTCATATCGTATCGCCTTTCATCTCCACAAGACAAAAATGGAGAACACTAAAATCATAAACAAAAAACGAGGAGCGGCTCCCACGAAGCCACCAGTGCGCGCTATTCAGGCCAGCTATGATGACTATCTCAATAAGACGATAAATCTGGTGCATCCGCAGTGGGAGCTGGTCGATCCCACTCCGGACATCTACTCCATGTTCATACGATTCGACGAGAAGTTCTTCCAAGAGCGCCTGGGCGCCGTCTCCCTGGAATGGAGCAAGAAGATGTACTCGTGCGCTGGAATCTGCTACCAGCGTGGCAATCGCTTCGTCAAGGAGGTGACCATTCGGCTCAGTGAGCCGCTGCTAAAGCTGCGTCCGCGCAAGGATCTCGTGGAGACGCTCTTGGTAAGAATTGTTGTACTTTTCACGTATATTACGCAGAAGTCTTCATAATTGGCATCTCAAGCCTAGAGAACTGCATATGCACATAGATATTTAGCATTACATTAAATCTATTTGTTCATCCAGCACGAAATGATCCATGCCTACTGCTTTGTGCTCAACATCCGCGAGGGCAACGGTGGCCATGGACCCAATTTCAAGCGCATCATGGAGACGATCAACAAGGTGGCGGGCACCAACATCACCGTTTACCACACTTTTCACGACGAGGTGGCCTCCTATCGCACACACATCTGGCGCTGCACGGGCATTTGCCGGGAGCGCTCACCCTTTTGGGGCTATGTTAAGCGGACCAGCAACCGAGCGCCCGGTCCGAACGATGAGTGGTGGGCGAGGCATCATCGTGAGTGCAGCGGCACCTTCATGAAGTTGGGTGAACCATCGAAGCCCCCCAAGCCGGAGACCAAGTCCAGGGCTAAGAAGTCCACACCGGCGGTGGCCGCGCCCAAGGAAGACATACGCAACTGGTTCGACCAGCCGGCAGCCAAGAAAGCGGCCACCGGCACAGCTTTGCTGGGCGATCTGGCAAAGGCGGTGCCGCCGACTTCTTATCCCGGACTCTCCTCCGAACCCTTTGCCATGCCCAAGACCCCAGCTGCTCGCACAAACCGCAACACAAGTGGCGGAGGCAATGAACTCGACAAATCAGGTTCGAAAGCCACCACTGAAATAAGCGGACAGGGCTACAGTCTTGGTGGCTCAAGCGCTATAGAAAACATCGATATTAGTGACACTGATGTTCCCGATCCCGCTAAACTTCGTCAAATTCGACTTGAGCGTTTTAGCGGAGATGCTTCCAACAAGGGACAGAATAATTCTGAAGCAGATATTACCAAAAAGAGGCGTCGTGTTTCCAGCGACGGCGAGATAATCACCTGGGAGTCCTACGATGATGACGTAATGGTCAGGGATGTCCATGTGCCCTTCGTCAACTTGGTTGACAGCGATAGTGATGAAGAGGAGATGAAGATGCCAGCTGGCAGGAACACCATGAGCAGTCAAGAGCGCACGCAGAATATCAAGCGCCAGGTAATGGAGGATGAGTTGACCTTGTGTGAGGACGATATTCTCTTAATTGATGATGAATACGACGATGAGATGGCCGCAAATGACTCTTTAACAGCCGCCACGGAACTAGCTGACCAATCCATCATTGATGATATTTTTGGAGAGGACACCCTGCTGAAGGAGTTCCAGCGTGAGAACGACGTGCAGCCCACTTGCTCAAGCTACGGCAAGAATACGGGCAACGACATTGTATCTTGTCCCATTTGCTTTGAGAAGATGAAGCGCACTGAGTTGTCCAATCACTTCGATGGCTGCGCCATTATGGTGCGCTTGGAACCGCCATCGTTTAAGCCTAAAAACCGTCGACCAAGGGCTTCCTTTACCTCTAAGGACTCCTCAGGATCTTCCACATCACGCGGCGCCAAATCGAAAGCCAAGTCATCAAAACGAATTCTTCGCAGCTCCGGTTACACAGAAAAGGAGATCGACGAGCTCAACCTGAGCTCCTCCACTGACTCGTCTGCTCTGCTCTCCAGCGAGGACGAACTTACTCCGCGTCAGCTCCGGCAGCGCAACCTCTTCAAACAGACCGTCGGCTGTCCCAGATGTGGCCTGGAGATCATGCCCCACCACCTGAAGGCGCATCGATATGTCTGCGCGGGTTGCAAGAAGCGCTAGGACGGCACCTTCTGCAAACCATAATTCGTTAAATAGAGAAAGTACTTCAAAAATTCTTTGTTTTATTTAAAATATGTTACAGGATTTGCCCAAAATATCGAACGTTCTTTTTATCCACATAGCGCGTGGCCAACGCCGGCCAGTGGACCACAAAGAGGTCCGCCAGCGGAAGGAGCAGGCGTCCGCTCAGCGAGAGCGTCTCCACGCGGCAGAAGCTCTCCACGAACACGATCCTGGAGTGCGAGGGCAGGCGTCCGAGGAGGCGCCACAGGTAGGCGGCATAGCAGAAGGGCACACAGGTGCCGGGTCCATTGCAGAGGATCAGCTGCGGGCGATCACGCCAAACCAGATAGCAGCTCCAGAGAAGCGCCCACAGGCTGGTGAAGATACTGCTCAGCCAGGATTGGCCCACGTTGCGGCTGCGCGGCACCTTCGCGATTTCCGCACTCTGGGCAGCCTGCGGCATGATCTGCCTGAACTGGCGCTCGGAAGTTGAGTCACTGTTGGCCAGGATCAGTCTAATTGGCTGGTACTTCTCCGTCTGTTCGATGTCTGTCTGTTGTAGCAGCGCCTGGGTCAGCCGGCACATCTCCGCCGTGTGGCCGCCGGAGCCCAGTATTACGTAGGTGGGGTGAGGCGCGCTGGTCGTCATGTTGCCCTTCAAAAACACAATTTAAATAACAACAATTAGAGTTGTTTACGTTTCAAGTCGATTGTCGATCATCCACGAACAGCTGTTTCCATTGCTATCGATAACTGAACCGATAATTATGCCGGTGTACCACTTACGTTGTTGTTATTACTGAGGGCGCCATTTATAAAATTTATTGAATCTCAATCAGAAAGCAGATCGAGCTGGCCGAGTATTTCCTGGATCCGCCAGATCCATAGTAATTTTTGCAGAGGATTGGCCCAGGAGCAACAAGGCGACCATCATGTCAGATGCAAACTACTTGTTCGCGCTGAACCTGCTGAGTCAGACCAAAGTTACACAGCCGTGGATCCCAGCAAAGTACGTAGTGGGAAATGGTAATCTGGCCAATAAAAAACACCTCAATAACATCCACTCTGGGTTCTGCAGGACACGGACTACCAGCTGGCACGCAGGATTCAGGCCCAAATGGTCGAGTGTGATGAGGGGGGTAATAACGAACTGGACAGCAGTATTCAGTTCGTCTACCCCAAATCGAATCAGCCAAATCAGTTTGCCATGAAAATCATAGCATTTCATTCAACCGTAGGCCCGGCCCTTCTCATATCGTTTCGCCTTTCATCTCAAACAGACAAAAATGGAGAACACTAAACTCAAAAACAAAAAACAAGGAGCGGCTCCCAAGAAGCCACCAGTGCGCGCTTTTCAGGCCAGCTATGATGAATATATCAATAAGATGCTAAATATGGTGCCGTCGGAGCTGGTCGATCCCACTCCGGACATCTACTCCATGTTCATACGCTTCGACGAGAAGTTCTTCCAAGAGCGCCTGGGCGCCGTCTCCCTGGAATGGAGCAAGAAGATGTACTCGTGCGCTGGAATCTGCTACCAGCGTGGCAATCGCTTCGTCAAGGAGGTGACCATTCGGCTCAGTGAGCCGCTGCTAAAGCTGCGTCCGCGCAAGGATCTCGTGGAGACGCTCTTGGTAAGAATTGTTGTACTTTTCACGTATATTACGCAGAAATCTTCATAATTGGCATCTCAAGCCTAGAGTACTGCATATGCACATAGATATTTAGCATTACATTAAATCTATTTGTCCATCCAGCACGAAATGATCCATGCCTACTGCTTTGTGCTCAACATCCGCGAGGGCAACGGTGGCCATGGACCCAATTTCAAGCGCATCATGGAGACGATCAACAAGGTGGCGGGCACCAACATCACCGTTTACCACACTTTTCACGACGAGGTAGCCTCCCATCGCACCCACATCTGGCGCTGCGTGGGCGTTTGCCGGGAACGCTCACCGTTTTGGGGCTATGTTAAGCGGACCAGCAACCGAGCTCCCGGTCCGAACGATGAGTGGTGGGTGAGGCATCATCGTGATTGCAGCGGCACCTTCATGAAGTTGGGGGATCTATCGAAGCCCCCCATGCCGGAGACCATGTCCAGGGCTGAGAATTCCACACCGGCGGTATCCGCGCCCAAGGAAGACATACGCAACTGGTTCGACCAGCCGGCAGCCAAGAAAGCGGCCACCGGCACAGCTTTGCTGGGCGATCTGGCAAAGGCGGTGCCGCCGACTTCTTATCCCGGACTCTCCTCCGAACCCTTTGCCATGCCCAAGACACCAGCTGCTCGCACAAACCGCAACACAAGTGGCGGAGGCAATGAACTCGACAAATCAGGTTCGAAGGCCACCACTGAAATAAGCGGACAGGGCTACAGTCTTGGTGGCTCTAGCGCTATAGAAAACATCGATATTAGTGACACTGATGTTCCCGATCCCGCTAAACTTCGTCAAATTCGACTTGAGCGTTTTAGCGGAGATGCTTCCAACAAAGGACAGAATAATTCTGAAGCAGATATTACCAAAAAGAGGCGTCGTGTTTCCAGCGACGGCGAGATAATCACCTGGGAGTCCTACGATGATGACGTAATGGTCAGGGATGTCCATGTGCCCTTCGTCAACTTGGTTGACAGCGATAGTGATGAAGAGGAGATGAAGATGCCAGCTGGCAGGAACACAATAGGCAGTCAGGAGCGCACGCACAATATCAAGCGCCAGGTAATGGAGGATGAGTTGACCTTGTGT
The DNA here is from genome assembly GCF_016746395.2 of Drosophila simulans. Taxonomy (NCBI): domain Eukaryota; kingdom Metazoa; phylum Arthropoda; class Insecta; order Diptera; family Drosophilidae; genus Drosophila; species Drosophila simulans. The sequence goes on along the minus strand of NC_052525.2, from coordinate 14,912,084 downwards.
GAGGACGATATTCTCTTAATTGATGATGAATACGACGATGAGGTGGCCGCAAATGATTCTTTAACAGACGCAACGGAACTGGGTAACCAATCCATCATTGATGATGTTTTTGGAGCGGACACCCTGCTGAAGGAGTTCCAGCGGGATAACGACGTACAGCCCACTTGCTCAAGTGACGCCAATGATGTGGACAACGACATCGTATCTTGTCCCATTTGCTTCGAGAAGATGAAGCGCACTGAGTTGTCCAATCACTTCGATGGCTGCGCCATTATAGTGCGCTTGGAACCGCCATCGTTTAAGCCTAATAACCGTCGACCAAGGGCTTCCTTTACCTCAAAGGACTCCTCAGGATCTTCCACACCACGCGGCCAATCGACAGCAAACTCATCGACACGAATTCTTCGCAGCTCCGGTAAAACAGAAAAGGAGATCGACAAGCTCGACCTAAACTCCTCCACGGACTCGTCTGCTCTGCTGTCCAGCGAGGACAATCTTACTCCGCGTCAGCGCCGGCAGCGCAACCTCTTCAAACAGACCGTCGGCTGTCCCAGATGTGGCCTGGAGATCATGCCCCACCACCTGAAGGCGCATCGATATGTCTGCGCGGGTTGCAAGAAGCGCTAGGACGGCACCTTCTACAAACCATAATTCGTTAAATAGAGAAAGTACTTCAAAAATTATTTGTTTTATTTAAAATATGTTACAGGATTCGCCCAAAATATCGCACGTTCTTTTTATCCACATAGCGCGTGGCCAACGCCGGCCAGTGGACCACAAAGAGGTCCGCCAGCGGAAGGAGCAGGCGTCCGCTCAGCGACAGCGTCTCCACGCGGCAGAAGCTCTCCACGAACACGATCCTGGAGTGCGAGGGCAGGCGTCCGAGGAGGCGCCACAGGTAGGCGGCATAGCAGAAGGGCACACAGGTGCCGGGTCCATTGCAGAGGATCAGCTGGGGGCGATCACGCCAAACCAGATAGCAGCTCCAGAGAAGCGCCCACAGGCTGGTGAAGATACTGCTCAGCCAGGATTGGCCCACGTTGCGGCTGCGCGGCACCTTCGCGATTTCCGCACTCTGGGCAGCCTGCGGCATGATCTGCCTGAACTGGCGCTCGGAAGTTGAGTCACTGTTGGCCAGGATCAGTCTAATTGGCTGGTACTTCTCCGTCTGTTCGATGTCTGTCTGTTGTAGCAGCGCCTGGGTCAGCCGGCACATCTCCGCCGTGTGGCCGCCGGAGCCCAGTATTACGTAGGTGGGGTGAGGCGCGCTGATCGTCATGTTGCCCTTCAAAAACACAATTTAAATAACAACAATTAGAGTTGTTTACGTTTCAAGTCGATTGTCGATCATCCACGAACAGCTGTTTCCATTGCTATCGATAACTGAACCGATAATTATGCCGGTGTACCACTTACGTTGTTGTTATTACTGAGGGCGCCATTTATAGAATTTATTGGATCTCAATCAGAAAGCGGAGCGAAATGGCTCCTCCCGTGCAGAAGGGTAAGCTTCTGAATCACTCCGACAAGACCTCGACGGAATTCAACTGCGCCATAAACGAGAACGTGCGAAAACTGGTCAGGAGCCTGTCGGAACCGGGGGTAAGTTTTAAAACAGATGTTATCCCTATTCCAATTTAACCAATTTAAAACGCAGACGAGCCAGAAAAAGTTGCGCCAAATGGAGGATACTGCATTAAAGATAATCGCCAACCAACGCAGGTCATGGGATCCGACAACCACGGACATGGAGGTGAAACGCAACCTGGACGATGTGGCGGAGCGATTCCGGGCGGAGGGCATGGCGTCTTTAGGTGATGCCATCAAGGACTTGGCCATCAGGTATCTGGCCATGGACGAAAATCAAAAGCAGTTCGATCCTAATCGCGGATGGCCAATGCTCGAATTACTCTTCTGCATAGCCTATAGGCCGGTGCAAAAGATCCGGCGCAACCCCGAGCTCATGGAACAGCTCCGGCTGTCCATAATTAACGGCATGGAAGCGGCCGAGCGAGAGCCACATTTACAGGAACAGGCGAAACTGGAGGCAACCAGGAATACCTCCGAAACGGAGGTGGACTGGCCAGCGCTGCTGGCCGAGGATTTCCTGGATCCGCCTGAGGATGACAGCTCGGACAGCTTAAGTGTGAGCATCTAGAGAACTCCAAACACATATCATCCGCTACACATATGTAGCCTGTTCTTTCCCTGAAATCATTTGCAGCATAATAATACCTTTACCTTCTTTCCAAAAGGACTGGTCGGAGGAGTCGGACTGCAACTCGACAACTACTCTGACGACCGATGAAAATATTGGCGTCTCGCGAAGCCTTTTGGAAATGGCCAGGGTTTATGAGCAGGCCGTGATGGCGGTCGTTCCGACTGGAAGTGTTAACAAAAGCTATATACCGAACGTGGAGTGCGTGATCCGAAGTTACGACTTCCGGATAATGAAACCAATGGTTTTGAGCCTCAACAACTTAAAGGGCAACCATCTGAGACGAAGCAAGCTGCTCCAGTTGGCGCCACCCCAACCGCCCCGACCATTCACACAATATTGGCAAAGTGACAACATGGACTTCTTCTTCTTCCGTAAAATCCATTCCGACTGGTGGTGCCAAGATGTCCATTTGAACGCCCTGCCCTCCAGTGCTAAGCCACTGGACAACTTTGCCGTCAGCTACGTGCATTTTCTGAATTACATTTACCGAGGCTTTTTCGCCCTGCCAGTGCCCAAAACGATCACGGAGCCCTGTCTGCTAAGGGAGATCCTCTTCATGTTTGTGCGTCCAGCGAGCTGTTGTTTCTTTGAATTCGACAAGGCCACGAGACGCATTACTGTGCGCGATAATGTCAGTATCTGCACGGTGACTGCGGTAAGAAAATCGAAGCGTTAATGCATAACTCCATCTAAAGTCCTGCTCTTTCTTGCAGAGCACGATGAAAAATTTTATGTTATTTAATGTGGTGCCTGCGCTGGAGGATATGATGGAACTGCGTCGCATCATCGATACTCATACGTTGCATTTGCATGGCGTAAAGACTACATACACTGTGGAGTTCTTTGCATACGGCCTAAGAGATCTTGTCCAGCCCATTTGTCAGCTCCTCATCGCTTACGAGGATCGTGTCAATAAGGATCCAGCAAAAAATACGCTCATCCGCTTTACGATTGAGTTCAGGAAACACTTTAGCCAGCTGCGCTTTCTGCGAGAGCTGGCCGAAGATGCCATCCTGGATAAGGGACCTGCGCACATACGCAGTGCCTACTTGCTATCCAGTCTGTATAAGCACACCTTGATGCCGGAGCCGCACCAGAAGCTTGCCACTGCTCTGCTGTTTATTTCCCTCAAGCGATACTGTACCATCATCGACGGCTGGTGGCGCAGGGCCACGCTGGAAGATCACCTTCGCGAGTTCGTCGTGGAGTTATGGTAAGCCACAAGGGTGCTCACACACCACCAGCTGAAGTCATAGCTAGATTCTTTTTATAGTTACGAGGAAGATGCGCACATACGTAGCCACGTGCGCAAACGAAATGTGGGAATCGAGGATGATTTGCAATTAGTGGAGATCTTCAACAAGCTGCAATCCTGCCCACTCTACCAGCTACTGCTGGACCATGCCCTGGAGTCTGGAGAAACGCTGGATTTGCTATGCAGTGTAAATACGCTGAGCGAAATGCTGACCAGCAGCAATGAAATCCACCTGCAGTCACTGCACGATGAGCTGTTCGAGCAGCTTTTTGCACAGCTAAAGGTTTACTGTGGTGCCGACAACACGGATTACGAGGACGAACCGGAGCCGGATAAAGACTACGAAGATCTGACTGTGTGCAATAGGCAGGGCATTAGGAACCATCAACTCTTCGCATTATTTACCAAGTCGTTAATGGAACAACGTTTGGAGCGACAACGCGAGCGGCTTAAAAGCAACCCCTTTCTATTGGCCAACATTTTGAAGCGCTTGGAGCGCTCCACTTGTCTGCAGCTGAAGTCTGAGTTGCCGGAGGCACTGCGCGAAATTCTGCGAAGTAGACAGTGGCTGGCGAACGAGTACGCGATTCGAACCTACTGCAAGGAAATGCAGGTGACCGAGAAGATGCGATTCCTGCGGCATACGATGCTGCTGGAGAAATACTATCTACTCGTGCCATACTACAATGCACTCTTCGTGCGCATGGAGAAGAACAATGGCTGGGCACTGGGCTCGGTGCTCACTTCCAAGCTATGCGCTGTGCTCCTGCCGCACTATCCGGAATTGGCTCATCAGCTTCACGTCAAGTTGATATCGCAGATAAACTCGAATTCAATCAAGGTCTATGAGGCCCTGGACGCTATTGAACTGGACTTCGAGCTGGACTATATTCTCACACCCGCGAGCATGCAAGACTACAATTCGGTGTGGCGTCTGATGCTGAAGGTGAAGTGGGCCGTCTGGAAGCTGGAGAATTTGAAGTTTTTGCGTCGCGCCAGGCCCAATCCATGCGCACCTCTGGATTTGATAGGCCTAACCATTCGTCGCCTGGAGATTGTGCGCTTCTGGTTGATTTTCCTCATCAACAAGCTGCACGCGCACCTTATGGAGGCCGTGAGCCGTCAGATCGAGCACAGGATGGGCGAGTGCAAGAGTGTCCGCGATTTGCGGAATATGCACGACGAGCACTTGGCGTGGCTGAAGACACATTGCATGCTGACCGACGAATTCAAGTCATTCCGCGTCGCTCTCGACCAGATCTTTCATCTGGTCTACGTGCTGGACATGGAATGGACCACCTGCGCCAGCTGCATGCGCGACCACGATGCCCTGTGCTTGGACTTCACCATTTCGGATGACGGCATTGATGACGGCGAAATGCAACGCAATAGCTTGGAGTACCTGGCGCTCAACCAGGTGGCCGAGATCGAGTTAACGTACATACGTTGCCACCAAATCCTGGCCGACATCCTTAACACGCTGGTGCACCAGAACGATCACGGATTCCGTAAGTGGTTGTTGGTCCCGAAATGTGGCCATTTGAACTTACTTTTTCACTTCGTCTTGCAGTGTCTGCCTTGGAGGAGACCATCAACTCCAGTGTGCCCCATTAGAATCGAATCTCCACAAAGGATCTTGTTTTACCATTAGCATTACCGCATTACCATTACCATCACCAGCGCAACTACCGATAGTCCCGAGCAAACATTCCCATACCAACATAATTAAAAGCAGCTTATTTTTGTTGACAAAACCTCATTCGAACTCCTCATCGCTGTCGCCGAAGGGCTCGACGATCGGTGGTGGCGGCGGCAGGGTGGTCACCTCGTGCAGCGTGGCTCGCCGGATGTACGGCTGGCAGGTGAGCTCGCACATGCGGGCGCTGGCGAAGACCGTGCGGTGTGGGTAGCAATTCCCGTTGACGTGCTCGCAGCGCCGATAGGCGGCCTGGCGATTGAAGACGTACAGATCGGCGCATGGCGAGCAGTTGGCCTGGCCCCTCAGGCGCGGCTGCAGGCACTGGAAGCGGCGATCGTTGGCGCTGAAGCCCAGGGACACCTGCCGTATGGCCATGGCCAGGGCGATGGCCACCAGGCAGCACCAATGCACTCCTTGCCGCCGCATGGTCAGTTGGTCTCTGCAGCCTCGCCGCTCTTTATTCGTTTCGCTTCGCCCGTTTAGCTGGTTTCTCATGGTTGGCGTGGCGCTAATGTGTTCTGCACCACCTAAGTGTTAGACTAATACATATTTGGAGCAGAAAGTAGCCCTTTCAATGGCTTAAACATGTCAAAAAGAGTTTGGAGCTGATTATTTAAACCGAAGGCAGGACCTTTTCGAGTGCGGGAGCAGGCAGCTTAGGTCCTGCAAGCGGCAGCAGTCGCAGCACTCAGAGCTGAAGCGTCCTTTCCAGCTGATTGCGTTGCCCTGTCAACCAGCAGGAAGTACAACAAACGTTGCAGCCACTGGAGATTCATTGCCACTGGACTGAAGTGCAGTGCCTAGAGAGTGCTTGGTGGAAATCCAATCGAAATGGCGTACTCGGTGACGCCGCATCGGGCCAACCTGGTGCTGCAGATGCTGCTGCAGGCCAACACCTATGTGTCCATGGTGTGGGCCATGAGCTACATGATCCACATGCTCATACGCGTAAGTCTTCATTTGAGATTAGCCCCCCCCCCCCCTGCGGTAGTATGTGCGGTCATAACCAGCTTCCGTTTGTCACCGGCAGCTGCATCACTTGTGGAACCTGGAGGGCCTGTCCATGCTGGTGGCCTACGTTTTGGCGGTGTCCGCTGAATCCGTACGCCTGTACGCCGGCTACTCGGTGAACCTGTGCTCTGGCGCCACCGCCATGTGGATGCTGCTCACCGTGACGCCCTGCATCCTGCTGCCCGCCATGGTCTTTCTTCGCCTCTCAGCTGCCGGACGCAGTTTGTGGCTACGCATCATCACGAACGCCGTGTTCGCGCTGATAGTTCTCGAGGTGATCGTGTCCCTGGTGCACTTTGTCATCTGCAAGCCAGGCTGTAAGCTGCCGCTGCCACTGCCGCTGCCGCTGGAAGAGAACGAACAGCTGCCGGAGGAGGAGGGGGAGGAGGAGGAGGAGGAGCAGCAGCAGTCCGCCAGTGTGGGCACGCCCACGACCAATGAGCAAAGGCGACGCGTGCGACGCTCCCCGGAATCGAAGTGATGAGCCGTGCAGCAGGTGGTTTATAAGTAAGGCTCTGCGTTTTACTTGGACATTGGCATAAATAATAAAGTAGGATAAGCTATTTAAGCTAAGCTAGGCTAGGCTAGGCTAAGGAACGATCACACCTTCCGTGCATCGTCCAAGTTGTGCGCCTTAAGCAGGGCATCGATCGAGTCCAGATGGGCGCGCATTCGCGGCAGAAAGCTGGTCAGCACCTCGATGTTCTCCGCCTGGGCGTCACCCTGGCCCAGCAGCTGGCTGCGCGTGGGCACCCAGCTGTAGATGATCTGCAGGCGAGGGAATGAGCGCAATTAGCGAAGGAAGTGACAGATGCCCGCCCGATGCACCCACCTTGATTGTGCTCTGGACGATGAAGCCGTGGTAGGGCTTCAGCGTGCGCTCGTACGCGTCCTGCAGATGCTGCTTCAGTGCCTCCTTGGCCTGGGCATCGTTGTAGATGTTCTCGAAGAAGGTGCATATGAGCTGCAGGCCGCGCTTCAGCCAGAGCAGCGCGTTGGCCGCAAAGTCGTCCACGTTCACGTTCAGCACGATCAGATCCTCCAGATACTGGTACTTGACCACATCCGCTCCGTAGGCTTTCGTCAGTTTCTGAAACGGCAATAAACGGCAATGTAAACGAATGTACATATGTATGTGCAGGTGGTTCGGGTTAGATCTTGAAGATCTCGGAAAGCTTACGCTTATGTTTCCGTTCATGTCGCTGATCACGGGTGTGAATAGTTTGCCGAAGCTCTCTGCAAAATGGAAAATGGTAAACAGATAGCAGTGAGCGGAATTGATTGGCTTCGGTTTGGGTGCGCTGTTATCACCTATGACGGTTACTATCTCCTTGGAGGCGGCGAGGAAGGCCTGTGTCTCCAGCTTATCAGCGGTATCGCCGATGGCCGGAAATCCACGCAGCGCCTTGAACTGAATGCGCGCCGATCCCTCGCTGGCTGCCATCGTGTGTTCGGTCCTGTTCCGTCCTCTAGTTTCTTGCTCCGCTTCTGCTCCTCTTAGCTCGCCGCTTGGTTCCGTCTCCAATGCGCTTCGAACGCCGACTGATTGGTAAATCTGCAAGCGAAGTTGGCCAGCTGCTTAGTTTCGGGCAGCAATATCGGCTGTTTATCTTATCGAACGAGCTGCGCTCGGAATTCTAACACTACTCTACGCCCGTGCGACACTTGAGCTCGCCATCGCACGGCCTTCTCCTCCGCCACGGCGATAATGGGAACTGGGCACTGAGCAAGTGCCGCGCGCGACTACGTTGTTTCCACACGCAGGGTGAACGGGTTGCGGGGTGTGGCGGAGGGGGGTTTTGGGGGGGTCAGAGCTTTAACCCACCTCACAGCTGGCGTCTTGGCTCTTGGAGAGCCGCCAGAGAGCTCGTGTTTCACACAATTCGATTCAATCCGAGTTGGCTCAGCACGAAAACCTGATTTCAGGTTTGCACCATGGGCGAAAACGTGCTTTTGCGGCTCAAATGTAGGAACTTATTCGACTTAAAAGAAAACGCACGAAAAATACAGATTTCGAGTTTGAAAGTTTTGATTGAGAAGTTTTGAACTGAGATTGAAAAAGACAAAGTTACTTAGTCGCGATTTCAATTTGAACACTTTCAATCGCTAAATGAAAGTATTTGAAGTTTTTTTTAAGTTCAAAAACTCAATATACAAACGTTTTTCTAACCGCAATGCATTTAAATACCAAAAGTATTGAGTAAAGCAAACCAAAAATAGTTAAAAACAGTTTTTCTAGCTAAAAAAAACAGAGTTTTTAAAGGTTTCAAATGCCAATTTGCAAGTTAGCAAACAAAAACTTTGGGACAAACATTTAACTATCACGCATTTTCGAATCATGATAAGGCTTATCAATAAATATATTTATGGCATTTCCATGTTAATCTGTAGTGTGTTTTCCTTATTTTGTATGCGAAAGTCAGACAGTTTGATTTTGCGGAATCAACCAGGGTGCACGTCACCGAGAATGGAACTGCAATGACTCACCGATGATGGGTGCGATCTGGGTTCCGGTTTTATCAGGCAATTTGATTGCGTGGCGGGGGAATCTTTCGAGCGAATCTTTATCAGCCTAATTGATTGCTGGCTAATTGAGTTGCGTTCAAACAGAATGATAGCTCTCTTAAGTTGTTCCCACTGCTATTTTTAAGTACATTCACTAATTATAAAGCGCTTATATTATAATATATATTAAATAATATAAAGAAGCATATATGGCTGATAAATTTAGATACGCTTTGAAATCGCATTTGGTTTAGTATTCTGAAATATATAGCATATCGTCCAGTTAACTAGTCCAAGGACGAGGGCCACTCACCTGGTGCTGCTGCAATCCTAGGAGGAGTCGCAGGAGAGCCGCTTGGTGTCGCCACTGGTGGTCAGCACGAAAACGTAGTGGGTGCACTGCTCCGCCAGGAGATGCCACAGCGAAGCGGGCAGCTGGAAGCGATGCACGGACGGCTGCTCGAACTCCTCGTAGTGGGCCACCAGGCTGTTCTGGTTGCAGCGCAGCTCGACCAGCCGGATGGGCCTGCTGGAGCGAATCTCACGGGTGTCGCGGTTCAATTGAATGCTGGCCGCCTCAAAGTCGGCGGCAGCCGTCTGCTCCAGCTCCAAATTCAGCCAGCGATGATGGGCCAGGATCACGGCACAGTTGCGCGCAAAATAGAAGCTATCGTGGCGTCGCTGGTTGTGGTAGTTGTCCAGTAGTTGGCTGCTCGGCTGCAGTTTCAGTTTGGTGAGGCGGCCACGGTTGCCGGCTGCGGCTGAGGCGGAGGAAGTGGAGGTGGAGGATGATCCGCCCTCGGATGAGTTAGTATTGGCAGGTGAGCCCCTGCGGGCGTCCACAATTCGCTGCGGCAAATGCTCCGTGGGCTGGTCGACGGTCAACACGCGATTCAAGTAGTCGAAGCCCTGGCCCATCACACCCTCGCTGGTGTGGCCCAGATCGAAGCAGTGGCCCAGTTCGTGGCACACGGCGCCCAAGGTGCTGGCATAGACGCCGCCGTACGTCCGCCGATAGTTGCTCTCGTCCGGCAGGCGGGCGATGTCCACCCGCTGTGCGCTGCGCACACAGTCGCCGATCTCCGCGAAGCTCGTGGGCCACGCGTAGAAGTGGGCACTACCAAAGAGCGCCAAGCCGCCGCCACCGAGGGCCGCGTGTCCCTTGAGATGCCGCCGGATGCTGGCGTACGAGGAGTCACCGCTGGCCACCACCGCGTCGCCGTCGTAGCGCGTGCAGCCCACGAAGGCGACGAACTTGAGGAGCAACTGGTGGCCCCACTGCGGGCAGGCGATGATCTCGCCGGCGAAATGCTGCCACAGCTCGTCCTCGCTCTTCGCCAGCGCCTGCTTCCGGGTCAACTGGCTGCGGAAGGCGCAGCACTTGCCGTTGAGCGTGAAGGTGCGGTTGGGAAAGCCCGCGGCGTGCAGTTTGTGCGCGTAGATGGACTGCACCAGGCGCAAATTGAGATCGATGAGGGAGTGCACCTCGTGCTGCTGCGCCGGCGTCTTCTCCTCGTCCTGGCAGAGCAGGTAGAGCGGCTGCACGCGGTAGGAGCTGCGGCGGGGCCGGTAACTGAAGCTAATCGTACGGGTGGCCGTGCAGGATCGCAACTCCAGGAGACAGGCGCTCTCCTCCTCCTCCTCCTCCTCGCGATTCGCTTGTTCCAAGTCGAATAGGAGCTTAAACTCGCCGCCGGCCGACAGCTGGGTTAGCTGCTCCTGGGACAGGTGCTCGGGCAGATCGAGGATCGCCTTCAGTTGACGCGCCGTGGAACACTTGGGCACCAGGCGTCCCTTGACCAACAGCAGGCTGTGCTCCAGGCGCTCCGACGCCAGCGGCTGCTCAACCTCGATGCTGTGCGCGCGCTTGCAGCCGGCGGTGCCGCTGCTCATTGCCAAATTCTTGCCAGGATTTCCGGTTCCGTTTTTCTGCTCAAATCAAAATCCAGACTCCGAAATCCAATTGGAAAAGCCGAACAAACGCACTGTGCTGCCAGACCGGGAAAATAACCGGTACGCCAGCGGACCGAAGCTGGTTGCTACAAGTGACCAACCGGCATTGTTATCGATAGTGAAAGCAATCGAACTGTTATATTTTATAATTTATATAAATAGGCACAGCCATTTCTTTAGCCTTTTTTTCGGTATAGCTTTATGGCATATAGTGGTAATTGTTTTGTTTAGTGCGATGCTGGTCTTCCTATCGTTATCGGTTTTTTGATAGCTCACCCCATATCGACGTACTACAGGCCCGATAGAATCTGAAACTTATCGCCACCCGATTTCGATGACTGTTTTTAAATAAATGGGCAAATTCTTTGCTAATAATAAATTGTAATCAATTAACTTGTCAATCGCAATTCTGGATGCACCTGGCGACGCGGACATGATCGCCGTCGCAGAACCGCCGCTGGAGTTTGTGCCGCGCGGCCGTCAGACGTCCGCGGAGCATCCGGGTCCACATGACCAGCCAATGGCGCGCCACCAACTACCGACCACGGAGCATCTGTTGCTGCAGCGCCTCCAGAATGTGAACATCTCGTCGGCCGGCGAGGACTGCACTCCGGGCGGTCAGGAGTCGTGGACGGTCCGAGAGCTGTACGATGACTACGAGGCATCCGAGGAGCGCGCCGCCCTGCGATGCAAGCTGACCGAGCGGACCAAGCGATGTGGTCCCCAGGCCACGACGCTGCCGAACAAACTGCTCAATCCGCCGCTGATGCGGCGCGTGGAGCCAATGTGCGACTATATGGTTAACAACGAGGAGGAGCTCTACGTGAACCGGAACACGGTGGTGTGGACGCAGGGCGTCAACGATGACGATGACACCGACAACGGGGTGTACCGGCGCATGTGTTTCACCACCGATACGCCGGTGCGCTTCGCTTGCTTTCTAAATCGCAGTTTTGTGCGCGGACGACTGGCGCAGCTAAAGGCGGCTGTCGACCCGAATGACGACCATCTGACCGCCATCTGTGTGATGGATCAGGACGCCCTGCGGGTGTACTGCAGCAACGGCGAGGACTTCCTGGCCAATCTGGACTTTCCCGTGTCACAGCTGTGGCAAACCAAGTACGGCCTGCTGCTGGAAAAGGACTCCAGCAATGCCTTGATATCGCACATGTCCATCCCGATGCCGCGTCTCTTCTCTATGTCGCATCCGCTGCACGAGGCCTGTCCCGTCGTCCTGAAGTCGTCCACCGGCTCCACCGGCTACATGACCGAACCGGAGTACACTGTGGTCTTTACCACCGAGGAATCGGACTTAGTGATGCTGTACGATGCCAAGTTCTGTAAGCATTTCGTTGCACGCCTGCGTAAGGTAACGCCCGAAGAGGTCAATTATGTGAGCCAGCAGATAGAGCTGGGACAGACGCTAATGGGACCCAGGTCGATGGCAGGCAATAGCTTCAGTTACACCAAGCAAACTGGAGGTGAGTTGATAGCAATGCCAGCAAGGACATTCGATTTATTTACTGTCTATCCATTGCTAGCCACACCAAAGGCAACGAACTTATCGTTTGCGGCCAGGACTACCAACACCACCACCATGGGCATGGGCAACCAGTTCGGACTCAGCCAGTCGCAGTCGTTCAGCGGAGTTCTTGGCCAGTCGAAGTAGGTTTAAGTCCCCATCATCCAGCGCTTACTTATTATTGCTTGTACCTCCGTTTAGTCGCGCCTCCCTGGGCACTCCATTGAGCCAACTGCAGAACAGCATTAACCAGCAGTCCATTTCCGTGAAGGATATGCGCAAGTTAACGCACGTGAAGCCGGCAAAGCCCATTGAGCCGGAATTGTGCATGGAGCACATCTGGACGGAGAACACCTACGGAACGTCAGTAAATTATAAATTATGTCACTTTCGGTACTAAAATTGTCTGTCTTCCTTAGTCAACGAGAATTCTGCGAGATGGCCACCCGCGCATTTATCCACACGGATTTGGTGGGTCAGACCTTTCTGTGCTACCTGCTGGCCCGCTCGTGCCGCCTTCAGTTGGTCCGCCTCACTGGCTACGAAAGTGGCGAGTTGCAGCTCTCCACGTTCCCCTCCACGCTGGCCGCCAAAGATGCAGTGGGTCTGCAGAGAATGCACATGATTGCCGTCCTCGATCCGAGTGGCAGCTTACTTCTATACACAGGCACCGTGCTTATATCCAAGGTGCACATCACGCCGTTTTTGGCGCCTACCCCCATTCCCGCACCGCTGGTAACGCCCATGGCTGCTGCGGCATCTCCGTCGGCTCCGTCGGCCTCGCCTGCTCCGTCTCATGTCAAAACACCAATGTCAGCTGCTGGACCTGCAAGCGGCATTCCGTCCGGCAGCAGTTCTTTCGTGGAGGTGCGAAGGAGCAGCCTACTGCCCACAAAAGCGCCGGGGGATGTGGCTGCCTTCGAGGAGGAGCTGCACATGCTGTCGCCCATCCAACCGCAGCCGGTGTCCTACACACAGCGGCAGGCGCACAATGTCTGCAAATCGCTGAGAGATCCGGCGGGCAATCGATTGACTTTGGTTTATGCCACCGGCAGAATGCTCAGAATAGCGCTGCCATTTCTAAATGACACACGATTGCTTACCAGATGTGTGGCTACGCTACGGCAGGTTCTGAGTCCGACCCAGTTCCTGGACTTTGTTATCCGTTGGTATAGCGACAGGAATCCGCCGGGATCGAGGAATTACTCCATAGAGCAGGAATGGCTGCTGTTCCGGTCCACACTGCTCGCCCTAATGGGTCTGACTGCTGCACCGGATGTGGATGCGGGCGAGAACTACGCTAGATGTGCCACGCCACCGCTGCACACTCAATTTGGAGGCGGCGCTACTGCGGCGGAATCGAGTAACGGTTCTAGTTGCAGCTCCAGTTCCACACTGGGCGGCCAGGATGAGCCGAAGAAACGGCGAATATACAATGATTGCGATGATTTCACGGACGACGACTGGGAGTTCCTGCTGCTCCAGACGACACTGGCTCCCTGCGGAGCCGATGGCCACAGCTACAGCGTGAACATCGGTGCGCTGCTCTTCCAAATGATCCCCGCCATCTTCTTCAGCCTGCATTTACTGTATGAGGATCTCAAACTGGACGCTGACTTCTATGGAGCGCTTCCATATCTGGCAACGGTAGGTGGATCATTAAAAAGATCCATTAGTGGCTTCCTAAAACCATCTTCTCGTTCCAGTTCCTACACCAGCTGGCCATCGATATGCAGCTGGAAAGCTATGTGCTGCACTACATACTGGACTTCCCGGAACTCTCGAATCGCACGGGCAAGCTCTCGTTGCTGGGAGCTGATCACGGAGCTATGATGCTGCACCAGGAGCTTCTGAGGGTTCCGGCGCCCAGTGTGTTTGCCCAACTCGAGCACATTATCGTTGGCGAGGAGGAGGTGATGCCTTACACCTTCTTGGAGTGCGTCAACGAGAGGAGTCGCATTTTACTGCAGCTCGTATCGCTGGTGACTCATGGGCATGAGCGTCTGAATTACTGGTGGCAGCTGCTCGAGATCCCCGGCGCCGTTCAGGCCAACTTTACGCGGCGTGCTAAGCGCAATATCACGGCGGATGCTCCGCGTAGCCATCAGATGTTACAGCTGCTGCTGGCCATGCGCTTGACACGGCGAGACATTGAAAGATTCCCGGCGGCAGTGCATCTGATCGTAGCGGAGGCACTGGAGGAGGCTCGCTTGTCGCCGCCCATGGGCTGCAGCATGGCCACCTATGAACTTATCCTGCGTCCGGAATTGGCGGCCCACGCTCAACTGCCGTTCCTCGAAACAAGCACTGGGCAACCGCATTGTGGCCGGGTCTACAAGGAAGATTCCCTGTCAGCGAGGTGTCCGCCGACCGGCGGATTAGAAACTGATGCACCGGCCCAATTGCGGCGCGACGACATGGACAACATGGACACAAAACTGCTGCGTCTGCGTTTTCCCGATGACATGCGGGTGGATGAAGTGCGTCGTCTGCTCAACAGCTCGGAACCGGTGGTCATTGAAGTGCAGCAGGCACCGGGAACCAGCGATCACGAGTTCATTGAGGAGCAGGAGAAGCAACTGTTTGCACTATGTGCGCGGACAATGACACTGCCCCTGGGCAGAGGTATGTTCACCCTGAGAACGATGTTGCCGCGGCCCAGCGAAAGCTTGGTCATGCCCAAATTGTGCCTGTTGGGCAAGGAGCCGGTGAAGGGCACCACCATCGAAATGCAGCAGATCGAGTTCCCAGCCAATATGCAAATGTGGCCATCGTTCCACAATGGCGTGGCCACTGGCCTGAAGATCTCGCCCCAGGCTCAGGACGTTGACTCCAATTGGATTGTCTACAACAAGCCCAAAACGCATTCGCACAATGCCCTGGAGCACGCTGGCTTCCTCATGGCCCTGGGCTTGAATGGCCACCTAAGGACGCTGTCCTTCATGAGTGTCTATAAGTATTTGGTCAAATGCGATGAGATGACCAACGTGGGTCTGCTGCTGGGCATTTCCGCCGCCCATCGCGGCACCATGGATACGAAAACCACAAAGTTGTTGAGCGTTCACTTGGAGGCACTGCTGCCAGCCACCGCCATGGAGTTGGATATACCGCAAAGCACACAGGTGGCTGCTATAATGGGCATCGGTTTGCTCTATCAAGGATCAGCTAAGCGCCACATAGCCGAGGTGCTGCTCCAGGAGATTGGCCGTCCTCCAGGCCCAGAGATGGAGAACAGCATTGAGCGCGAATCGTATGCCATGACAGCAGGTCTATCCCTCGGATTGGTTACCCTCGGTCAGGGTGAATCGCCGGCGGGCCTAAGGGACCTCCAACTGCCGGATACGCTGCACTACTACATGGTCGGTGGAGTGAAGAGACCCATCAGCGGCTCCCAGAAGGAGAAATACCGACTAGCCTCGTTCCAAGTTCGTGAAGGCGATACCGTTAACATAGATGTCACTGCTCCGGGTGCAACGCTCGCATTGGGACTCATGTTCTTCAACTCGGGGAACGCGGCTATTGCCGAATGGATGAAGCCGCCGGATTCGCGATATCTACTGGACATGGTGCGACCTGATTTTCTTCTGTTGCGCACTATTTCCCGGGGCCTCATCCAGTGGGAGAATGTCCAGCCGAACAACGCGTGGTTCCAGGCACAGTTTCCGCGAGCACTCCGAGCTCACCTGAAACTCCCGTTCTACGAAAATGAGTACGCCCCCGAGGATCATGACGTGGACTACGAGGCCATCTCGTGAGTAACTGAAGTTGAATGTCAAGTAATCAGATACGAATTACATACTCTTGTCCAGGCAAGCCTATTGCAACATCATGGCTGGAGCTGCCTTCTGCATTGGTCTCAAGTACGCCGGCACTGAGAATATGGTGGCCTTTGCCACGCTGCGGTCGGTGATCAAGGATTTCCTGCGCTTCCCCAGCAGGCCGATGGGCGAATGTGCCGGTCGCACCACCGTGGAGAGCTGCCTGATGGTGCTGCTCATCTCGATCTCGCTAGTGTTCGCCGGCTCAGGCAACTGCGAAATTCTTCGCATAATTCGCTTTCTCAGGTCGCGAGTGGGACCACAATATCCACACATAACCTACGGCTCCCACATGGCCATACACATGTCGCTGGGACTGCTCTTCCTCGGCGCGGGTCGCTTCACCATTTCCCAGACACCGGAGTCGGTTGCTGCACTGGTCTGCGCCTTCTTCCCCAAGTTTCCCATACACAGCAACGACAATCGGTAAGGATTGATCTTTTTGCAGCAATGTGTTAGCACACTTCATGGATGCATGGATTTACTTTTTAAGATACCATCTGCAAGCGCTGAGACATCTCTATGTACTGGCTGTGGAGCCGCGCCTGTTCCTTCCCCGGGACATTGACACCAACAAGCTGTGTCTGGCCAACATATCCGTGCTGGAGGTGGGTGCCACCGAGCTGCGCCGCCTGCCCATCGCTCCCTGCATCCTGCCAGTGCTGAGCAGCCTGCAGCAGGTGGTGGTGGACGACGAGAACTATTGGCCAGTGTGCTTCGAGCGATCGCGCAACTGGCATCAGCTGGAAAGGGCGCTGGAGATGAGTGCACCGATTGATATTAAGAAACGAACGGGCTGCCTTTCCCACTTGGAGGACCCGGACAGGCTGAAGAGCATGCTGGCCCAAACATTGACGATGGAACAGAGCATCTGTTGGCAGATCGACATGAACGACCTGCAGCAGTTCGCCAGCGAACGCATGGTGAAGCAGTTCCTCAGTCGCTGCCTGGACACCAACGGCACGGATTTGAGTCCCCCGGAGCTGATGAAGCGGCACCAGGTGATGCTGCTATTCTACAATGCCGTGGTCAAGGATCGCATGCACTTCCTGCCGGTTTACCTAACGCTATACGATGTAAGTGCATCCATCCACTGGCGCAGTCTTGCCGCGAATGTAACGTTCTTTGTCCTTAGCACGTAACCAAGTCCATGCCGAACAACATCGACGTGTGGCAGATGAAGCTCATCGATGCCTATTTGAGTCGCAGCCAGGAGTCCGAGCATCCGCTCATCTCCGTGGAGCTCATCCAGATGATGCAAGAGCTCTTCAAGCAGGAAATGGAGGACTCGACGCGCGAGTTGTGCCTACCGCTGCGCGAGTTCCTCAGTCGAAGGCGTCTGGATCCCAGCTATGTGACCACCGTCAGTGGACCGGACTTGCAGCGCGCTTTCTGCGTGATCAATTACTACAATCTGATGCCGAACATGTTGAATGGAGTGGACTTGAGCACGGGCACAGTTAACTACTTGCGTCTTATGTACGAATTCCGCCGACTGAATCTCGGCGCGCACACCATCTTTGGCCTAATGAAGATCCTGCAGTCACTGGCCACCGAGGTGGTGACTCTCGATGAGGCAGCCCTTCTGGCGTACACCATGGGCGACCAGTGATGCCCGATGGAAATTCTTTTTTGCTAGACCTGGAACATTTCTTCTGACGTCTGCGATTCATATTGTACATTCATATCTAAATTACATCATTGCACATTATTTCTAAATTTCGCCGCCACTTGTAATCGAAACTTTGCATAAAAGTTTGCTGCCTAGCTCTTGAAATTATATTGTTATACAATCATGTCGAAACGTTTTGGATATGAATATTTGAATGCATGTTTAACGATATGAACTAGCACAAAAATTGTATAAAATATATTTACAAATAAATAGTCCAAAACGTTTCCAATAATTAATAGGTTAATTTTATTGTACAACAAAAAATGATTATCCCAACAAGTGGGTTGGGTGCGTCTTAGGTGTAGGAAATTCTGGAGTATAATACGCTTGAGATTTGCGGCATTCCTTGGTCCCAAATTCAACCAGCATCTATCTCAGCCTTGTCTACGTGCTACCACGATGTATGGGTTATCAAAATAACAAATATGTACAAAAATAACTATATGCTATAGCCATGCTATATAGCCATGGTAATGCTAATGTATTGCCCCAGCTATCCGCTCCGCTTCGGAGGCGGTGGCGCTGGCCTCGCTGATTCGCTTGTTGCCCCAGCATCGGTTGTACAGATAGATGCCCAGCAGGGGCAGCGGCGTCATCACCGCCACCGACACGGGCACCACCGTGGTGATATCCGCCTCCGGCGATTCCAGCGTGGTCGTCAGCAGGAAGATGGCGATGCCCGTGTTCTGGATGCCCGTCTCGATGGCGATGGTCAGGGCGTCGGCTGCATTTTGGTGCAGCAGCTTGGCCGCCAGGAAGGCGAAGATGTAGCCCAGACCTGGCAGAGCCATGCCAGCGACGACGATCTGGAAAGGAGTGTTTAAATGGGTTTACATTTACATTCAACTGTTTTTAAATGTTGTTTTTCAAAACAGGTTTATCTCGCTGTTTATTATTATTATTATTATTTATGGAGTATTCACGATAGTTTATCTTGAGAAACCAGAAGTGCTTCCAATCTTTTAACACTTTCTAAAAACTGGTTGGATAAATTGTAGTTAATTATTTACAATGAAAGTGGATACAAAGATGGATATGAATATATGAACACTTTTTAAACTTTTGCAAGATAAACCTTTTTGATCAAAAATATGATATCCACTGAAATATCTTGAGAAGTATCAATATGTATCAATAAACTCACCTGCCAGGAGAACAAATAGAACAGGTAAAAGTTGTTGATGATCGCGAACACGATGATGAACAGGATGATGATGGCGGAGACGGGCTTGAGCAGGCGGACCAGCACCCTGGCGACCTGAGGCATTTTCTTCTGGACGAGCAGCCCGAGCAGGAGCGGAAGGACCAGGCTGCTGCTGTAGGAGGCGATTTTGCCGTACGGCACCTTGATGCCCGCTCGCTCGAAGATCAGCTGGCCAAGTGTGATGGTCCACAGCGGTATGGTGGCGAAGGCAGCCACATTGGAAACGGTGGTCATCAGCACCGAGAGATGTATATTACCGCCGAGAACCGCGGACCAGGTGTTCGATGCCCCGCCGCTGGGCGAGATGCCGGTGAAGAAGAGACCCAGCTGCATGGCCGGCGCCTGGGGAAAGATGAAGACGCCGAGGGCGTAGCTGAGCAGAGGCATGCCCACCACCTGCATCACGAATCCGATGCACGGGCCGGTTGGCCGGGTGATCAGACCCCTCAGCACGTCCAGATTTAGGGCGGCTCCAAAGCTGATGTACAGCAGCGACATTAGCAGTATAATCGTGCCCACGAATATGTCATCCACCACACGTTTCGGCCGCTTGATCTTCACGTCCAGCGTGCTGTCGTTGCTCCAATTGGTGGGCAGTTCACTGGTGTTTCGTTGGCTGTCGTACAGCTTCACCTGGATCTTGGTCTGTCCCAGAAAATGGCCATTAACCACGATGTCACCCGTCCAGTCGCGTGTATCCGTGTCGAATACATCCATGGATATCGTGGCATTCTCGCCAGGCACACTGGCCAAATCCGTGTCCACACTTTCCAGGCGGAAGTGGTAACGCGTCGACTGCTGCAGCGTGGAAGGTGCCACATTCTCCAGCTTCAGCTGCACCCGATCCCCGCGCTCCATCTGCAACGTGAGCGCTGCTGGACGAAAGTGGGCCATCCAGCCGTGGGTGGATGCGAATCCCAGTGCCAGGGTGAGCAGGAGGTAGCCCCATGCCCAACCAGGACGTCCGTGCGGAGACATTATAATCGCCGCCACTCGGGTGATGTAATTCGTTAGCCGTTATCCGTTAGCCGGAATGTTTTTGCACGCAACAAGTGCTCCAACTGGAATGAGCGTGAATTCTCACAAAACAGTGGTTTACAATTGCAATTGCAGGTGGGAGCGGGATGGCGGCATGACTTGACTCTCGGGAGGAAGCGGGATGGCGACGGTGAACAGCTGGTAATTAACGGGCTCTGCGAGAGTCGGCCATCTCTTATCTCGAATACCCTACGTTACAATTGGGATGATGCAGATAACGATAAGCACGAGATCGTAAAAGTCCATGGACGTAGGTCGAAATTTTAATGGGGATCAGAAAGCAAAATGCGATTTCAAAATAAAATAAACATATTACAAATATTATTGAATTAACAAGATATTTATTTATTTCACAATTTATTTATTTCCCTTCGCTTAAAAACATTGTTTATAAATAGTGGCAGATAAGGTTTAAATCCATGTTCCGCATATAAAATCCATTTACGCATTATCACTCCAAATTTGCTTACGTATTTGTGTTTTGGACCAAAACTTTTGGTAGATAATGAATTTTGACTTTCTTCCAGATGTTTCGGTTCGCCCTTGATCTTATTTATATATAGAAATAATTTGTTGAGTCACTGTTTTTTTCAAGTTGTAATTCTTCAATCAGATTGCCTTCACACATCGTATGTTTTTTTGATAGTCAACACGTGCTTCAAAATAGAAGGTGTTTTTAAGTGTCTGTATAAATAATGACAAAGCATTTTCATGATTTTAAAAACATTATTAATATTATGAGCCTAAGCTTAATATGTTTACAAAGTTGTATATTACTAAAAAAACCTAATATCTCCAAACCAATATGCCTCGCCATGTAGAGGGGAAAGAAAAACATTGGAACTGTGTGGGGTTTTCTCTCGCTGAGAGTACGTGAGATGGGTTTTTATTGGAGCTGCTTAGGTGAACAGTGAAATGCGCAAACAATAGATAACTAGTGTGGGTCCGTCGTCTCCGGCGCCGCGTCCCGATTCGGTTATGGATTCGGGTGTGGAACCGGTTGGCGAATCGGGTGCTCAGTACCGGTAATGGTCGGGCTTGAAGGGACCGGTCTGCGAGACGCCCAGGTAGTTGGCTTGCTTCTCCGTCAGCTTGGTCAGCTTCACGCCGAGCTTCTCCAGATGGAGACTGGCCACCTCTTCGTCGAGGATCTTGGGCAGGACGTGCACGCCGACGGCGTACTTGTCGGACTTGGTCCACAGCTCGATCTGGGCGAGCACCTGGTTGGTGAAGGAGTTGGACATCACGAAGCTGGGATGGCCGTGGGCACAGCCCAGGTTCACCAGACGACCCTCGGCCAGCAAAATGATGTGCTTGCCACTCTGCATGGTGTACCGATCCACCTGGGGCTTCACGTTCACCTTCTCTTTGGCATTGGCGTTTAGCCAGTCCACGTCGATCTCGATGTCGAAGTGCCCGATGTTGCACACGATGGCATCGTCGGGCATTTGTTGCAAGTGCACGCTGGTGATGATGTCCCGGCAGCCGGTGGTGGTCACAAAGATGGAAGCCTCCTTGCTGGCCTCCTCCATGGTGGTCACCTCATAGCCCTCCATCGCCGCCTGCAGGGCGTTGATGGGATCGACCTCGGTGACGATCACCCGACCACCGAATCCCTTCAGCGCCTGGGCACAGCCCTTGCCCACATCGCCGTATCCGGCCACGCAGCATACCTTGCCGGCGATCATCACGTCTGTGGCCCGCTTGATGCCATCGATCAGCGACTCGCGGCAGCCATACAGATTGTCAAACTTGCTCTTGGTCACCGAATCGTTGACATTGATGGCCGGTACGCCAAGACGACCCTCCTTGAACATCTTGTACAAGTTGTGGACACCGGTGGTCGTCTCCTCGCTAAGGCCCTTGATGTTCTTCAGATACTCGGGGAACTTTTCGTGCACCAGGTTGGTCAGATCGCCGCCATCGTCCAGGATCATGTTCAGAGGCTGGCCGTCGGGGAAGACCAAGGTCTGCTCGATGCACCACATGTACTCCTCATCGGTCTCACCCTTCCAGGCGTACACGGGCACTCCGGTGGCAGCGATGGCCGCGGCAGCGTTATCCTGGGTGCTGAAGATGTTGCAGCTGGACCATTGGACCTGGGGAAAGAATGGAAATGTAGTTCAATGCGTTGAACTTGAGATGTGGATTCTAAATTCTATAGATATTTGCAAGCTGATTGATTAATATTTAGAGAAAGGCTTTCAGCATTTTGGCACCAAATAGTTGCCATGTGCGAGGATTGAAAAGCAGATGGTGCTGCGTCAGAGGAAGTAACAATCTGGAGGTCTTATCTTGGGCGCCTTGAACTTGCCCCCCTGTTAAACGAAAGTTTTGTTATTAAAATTGGTGCGTAAACAAAAGGTGATAAGGGACCAGCCCTTGGACAATGCTTGGAGATACCTATCTTTCTACATGATTTACAAATTCCTCACGGAATTTTGATCGGAATTATGGTTTTTGAAATAGTTTTTAGTATAGATATGATGCTATCCCGACTGTTCAGCCCCCTACAGTTGGGCATACATTTCGAATGGTACGATGCGTATAATCTGTTAGAGCGCCAAAGAGGCACTGAACCCACCTGAGCGCCCAGTTCGACGAGGGTCTCGATGAGCACGGCGGTCTGGACGGTCATGTGCAGGCAGCCGGTGATGCGGGCGCCCTTTAGGGGCTTAGATGGGCCGTACTTCTTCCTGCAGGCCATCAGGCCGGGCATCTCGTTCTCCGCAATGATGATCGCCTTGCGTCCCCATTCCGCCAGACTGATATCGGCTGTCGAGTGGGAAAATAAAAGGGAGATAGGGTCAGATAAGCAGGCACTGCTGATTTATACACCATACGGTATGAATTTCAACGTTTTTTGCCCCGGCAACAACGTGCTCTCCTCTGTTTTGCCTCTTCTTTAACCTCAGAAACATGTGCTCATGAATGGATGCAATTCACCCGCACATGTCGCCTGTTGCCGGCCGGAGATTCGATTCGAGAGTTTGCCATCCATTTGGGTTTATTTATAACACAACTCACCGACTTTGTAGTTGGGCTTCGACATTCTTGCAAGGATTGGATGTTGGACTTGGACGCGGAGCAGACAGAATCGCACACAACCGAATTGGAGACGCGGGCAGCGGTAAATGAATCGAATCGCAACCCAAAACACTAAAATTCCAATTGCGGAATGGCGGCACCAGGGATGGGAACTAGTTCCACACAGCTGGTTCAGCTGGAGCAGTTCCGATTGGCACGATTATTGCAATTTAAATTTGAAAATCATATGATAACTGCTGGCTTACATCCAATTGTATATATAAACTTTACTTTTTGCCGTCATTCTTATTATTATTATAATTATTATTATTAATATTATTATTAATGTATTAATATGTCCTAATTTAATCAGATCATGGTATACCAGTTTTTTATATTTTCCAAAATTGTATATTAATGTTATGTGTGTTAAATAAGTTTCTCTGACAAAATTAATTTAATTTGTAATTCAAATAACATTAATTGTTTAAAATTATTCTTCCGATAGCTGACGACCACACGATTGCCAACGAAAGCTTATCGATACTGAGCCATCACTAAAACCGACATCGATAACTGAGCAGAGTCTTAGGGAAAATATACACAGCGAAAAGCAAAGTGCGAGTCAGTGCGTTTTCCTGGTCATTGAACAGCCGTATCCAAAGTAGAATTCCCATGTCCGGCTCCGGTCTCGACGAGAATCCCTTCGGGGAGCCCAATCTGGACAATCCGTTTGCGGTGAGGCGATAGAAGAGCGTGGAGAGAGAGCGCGGAAGCCGAAGAAAAAACCCATCGCACACACACGCACACGTACGCAAAGGAGGGGTGTTGGTGTGCGTGCCTGCGAGTGTGTGTGTTGGGTGCATTCGTCACATATGTTGAATGAATTGGTTTCTGATTGGGATTTCCCGGTTTTCCCCCGCAGGACCCCGCCATCCAGCAGGCACGACGACTCCAAAGCGGCGCCGCCCTTGTCTCTCTTGAGGATTACAATCCGTTCGAGGAGCAGGCCAAGCCGCAGCTGCAGATCAACTCAACGAACACGGCGGCGGTGGTCCAGCCGCTGTCCCAGAACATTCCGCCCCCGCAGACCAGTTCCCTGGGCGCCTCGGCGCCTAGCACCAGCATACAGATCACCTCGGAGGAGCTGCAGGTAACCCACTTGGCCGGTCGTCTCGCGTTACCGCCCACACAACAGTGAGCACTCTGCGGTGTTCCGTGCCGGCATGGCCACATCCGCATTACTCTAAAAACCACATCTCATAGAGGCTGTACATCCAACACTCGGAAACAGTCGAAATGGACCACACCACCCACCCACATTAAAAGCTTGCCCTAAAAGTCTGCACAGTAATCACTTTGCTAGAGTGCCGGATTAGGGCAGGCATATCACATTTTAGTCTCCATCAAAGATAACCGGGCTTATCTCGATCTGCCAACGATGTATCCGCTTTGGAGCATTTATCTGGCTGAGACTAGAAGCGACTTGCGCTCCGAGTCTTCACTGTACAAACTGCGGTTTCTCTTGATTTACTTGGCTTCTTCGGCCCTACACAAAAATTCAAGAAATACTTGTTACTAGACCTAAATACACATGATTTGAAGGCTTTAGTTTGCACTTTATTGTTGTACAGAATCAGATGTTAAGATAATAGTTTAACTAATTTGGATGTAAATTCCTATCATTGAATTTCTCCTTTGTTTTCCCAAAGATGTAAGGAAATGAGATTTAAAGTATCTACCATATACAGCCAATTTATTAAGTCGTATTTAAAAACCGTCGGTAATCTTATGATTTTCATTATATTTAGCGCCGGCAGGAGGAGTTGGATCGCAAGGCCGCCGAGCTGGACCGCCGCGAGCAGCAGCTGCAGGGCAATGTGCCGCAGCTGAACAACTGGCCACCGCTGCCGGATAACTTCTGTGTTAAGCCGTGCTTCTACCAGGACTTCGAGGTGGAGATACCGCCCGAGTTCCAGAAACTGGTCAAGCGATTGTACTACATTTGGATTTGTGAGTATTGGTTCTTTATGGCTGTGTTTTCTACATGTTTTCGCTGATAAGCGGTGCCATAGGTTGTGGGATTAGTCATCGCGTGTCGTTCACAGGCCGATGCCATGATTAATATAGATAGATATAGCTGAATAGCTAATGTTCTTGGATGTGTGCGTGCCTTTGTGCAGAATATGCTTGCAAAGAGGGGAGCATGCAATTTGTTTGATTTACATGTTATCACTATTAAGATAGTTTTTAAATGCATTTCTAGCATTATTTATTGCATGCATACTATATAGTATATAGTATATGCCTTCCCCTGCAGATTATAGCATTATGCTGATTGTATGTGCCTATTTTGAATACTTTCTCCGACAGTTTACACCATGACGTTGTTGGCCAACGTGATAGGCGGTCTAATTTTGCTGTTCCACGCTGGCGAGTTCGAGACCTTCTTCCTGGCCATCTTCTACACGATGCTCTTCTCGCCCGCCTCCTATGTCTGCTGGTGAGTTTATGCCTGGAAGCTTCTTAAAACATCAATGATATGATGATGTGTGATTTCTTTTCAGGTTCCGACCGGCGTACAAGGCATTCCGCAACGATTCGAGCTTCAACTTCATGGTCTTCTTCTTTATCTACTTCTTTCAAACGCTGTACTCAATTGTGCAGGCGGTGGGCTTCAACCAGATGGGCTACTGTGGCTTTATTACGGCCATCAAGCAGTTCGATGGCAAAGCGTCGGGTATTATCGTCGGCATTCTGCTGCTGAACGTGGCATTCTGTTTCACAGCGGTGGCCGTGGCCAATGTGCTGATGATCACCAAGATTCACTCGATCTACCGCAGCACAGGGGCCAGTATGGCCAAGGCCCAGGCGGAGTTCACCACCGAGTTTCTGCGCAACCAGCACGTCCAGGAGGCAGCCTCCTCGGCCGTTAATACGGCCATCAATTCGCAGTTTAACAACAGCAGGTACTAAGGACACTCTGCTTTCCGGGGATCTGATCAAATCAAAAGGAGAATCAATCAATCAACCACGAACTCAAGCAGCACTCATCCTGCTAAACTGGGACAGACAAAGATGATGATAGCCGCGCCAGAGAGAGGGAGATGGAGAAGGAACACTTGATAAACATTGAAATAGCTTAACACGAAATAAAAGTAAAGAAAAGCATGAAACTAAAGCTAGCATTGGAGCATGGAACTAATAACTATTTGCTTTTGTGCATAAACAATTCCTAGAAAGCCGTCGTCTTTATTACAAATAATTACTGTAATGATAACACAGAAACAACACACAATGCATTAACAATATTTATAAACGGAGCAAAACCGAACTTGGAACTAAACTGAAAGTAAAAAAAAAACAAACAAAAAGGAGATATGAAAAACAAAAGGAAAACTAAAGCGGCCCACGATGCCTTCGACACACAGCTGCAGCGGATCAAGTGGACAGGACATCTTAATCGCACGATATATGCCTCCAAATACGAGTATCTAGACTAAATTATTGTGTGTGTGTCTGTCCTCTGGAATAATTCGATTCTGATACTAACCCAGATTAATCAGGCGAAAGGGATGACACTGATGACGATGATGCTGCTGCTGCTGCTGCTGATGATGATGATGTTTTCTAGTTCTTTAAGTAATTAAAACGATATAGGAATATCCCCACTCCCTCGCACACGCAACACACACACCCACACCCACACCCACACACACATACATATATACGATCTTATATATATAACAAACATAATATAAATAATATATTTAACGCTTACATTATAGAACTTTATCTCTCGTCGCCTCGACCAGAGACAACAAGAAAGCGAAATTCATTTTTCATCCAAGCTGTGCTCCACCGCCTCCTGCTCCACTTTCCCCGTGTCCAACCCACCCCCCTCGCCCCTGTTCCATGTACCGACCCCCTTTTTCCGCCGTCACTGTCCTGCACTCACATAAAATGTCGTGTTTTTTTGTAATCGTAATTGTTATATATTATCTATTATCTATGTACATGAAGACAGCATATAAAATATATTGATTCACTTAAGTATTCACATTTTTTAGATACATTTTGTTCGTTTCTGTTTTGCTTGCAAGTCAAACTTATTATGTTACGACCTATTTAAAACTGAATTGAGAATAGCTAATGACGATCTATGGATGTGTATTTGAAATTCAAGCAAAATTTATGATAAATTCCAAAATAAATATAAAATACTTATAGATGTAAAATCAATGCTTGATTTTGAATTGATGGTATTAAAGGGGTATAAAGACTTTTGAGAAATCCACATTAATTCTCTGCAAATTCCAGCCTTGAAACGCAATAATCAGGCTTAAATTCCAGGTTTATTACTGCTGGTTATCTGAATGGAACTGCGAACAATGCTTGTGTGTTTATATTAGTCAGTTTGCTTATAGATTCTAATCTAGAGTTTGCTTTGTATAAATAAATTCCAATAAAATTGGAAGCCCCACAAAATGACTGGCAAATAGTTCGGATTACCGCCTTAATCGTCTCTTAATTAAGAGGAAGTGTATAATGCCATTTAAAACTGAGCACGAAGACCTTTGATTTCGAGAACTCATTCGAAGGAAAATCAATTAGAAAGAAGAAAAGTTTACGTAAGCCAGTCGGTAATTAAGACGATTGAACATGGTCGAAGAGTGTTCCGGGAAATGCATAGTTACTGCACCCACGTCGCATTAGGGCGATGCACGCCCACATCTTGCAAAGGCATCTCGGATTGATTTGGGGGGGCAGGGAATCGGATTTGGTATGCCCATAAGTGTGATGTTTGTCAACGAAAGATGCAAATTTTATTTGGCAAATGTGGAATTAAATCAACAACGGGTCACACACTCAGCCATGAAATATGTGTGCTAGGCAGTTACAGATAAACATACATATATGAATATATATATATATATATCTACTCGTGCAGATATACATATATGTATATATACTTATCGCCCCCTTCTAGTTTGGGCAAAAATTGCGCATACGCCACGTTGGGCGAATATTTGCAACGATTTGTTTGCCATTTTGCTGGCAATCGAGAGAGCCGCAGAGCAGTCTATGAATAGAATTGTAGAATCGCTTGGAATGGTTCGAATGGTGGGCAAACCCACTTTCGGGTGGCATTTTGTGGGCGGTGGGGCTGTAAAAAGCGAGCATGATGAGCAAATATGCTCGAGAGCGCTGCAGACACAGATACAGATGCAGATGCGGATGCACTGCATCGTTAGTGGCAAATCCTTTTTGGCACACTTCAGTCGAAAGCCTGCATCACTCACGTGTTGCAGCTGGATACTCAGCTATCCGCACATGACCACCAAAACCAACCATGCCCCAATCAACCAGCACCTGGTCCAGCCCACGTGGGCGTTGAATTTACCCAAGTAAATGGTACATGCATGGGCGTCTGGGCGGGATCGGGTATCAGGTCTTGGGCCGGACGCTAATTGCTGACAACGATTTGCTATTGATTGCATTTTCACGCTGCTTGCGTGCCAAGAGCTCACGGAGCGAAGTCAAAGGACACGCTGTGACAAGGTAACCATATTGATTTTGTGTCGCGCCAAGAATACCCAAGTAGTGCCACGTAATGCAGCTGACTCTCTAGCCGAAACTTCATCCTGGTTATGGTGCCGAATGCTAGGGTTAAATCATTAATACTCGCAAGAATCATTTTTTGATTTTTAAAATATTTAATTAATATTATAAATAATAAATATGGAAGTAGCCCACAGCTGAATGGCAGTCTATCTTTCCATGGATTGATTGCATTCGGTAAATGCGTTTTTGGTTAACTAATGATACATTCTGAATGGACTCTAATCCTTAACCCTTTCACTTTGCAAAGTAGCCACACAGTTTTCCCGTATCATTTTCCGCTCGAGTGATAAACGCTTTCCGCTCGCTTGTCAGTCGCCAGCTTAGGAATCACTTAAATTATATTTTCCTCGCCCGCCGGCAGCTAAACGCTCGCCCCGCAGGCGGTCCTGCGACAAATTAGGCATCCACTGTGGGTGGTACGGCATGGTCGTGGAGGATGGGGCATGGCGATTCGAGGGAATTCCTGGCCAATTTTTCACACTACGCGGAAGTATTATTTGGGTCACATTTCCTGCTGCTTTTAATTAAAATCTTCCTCCACTGGCGGAAGTACAAATTTCTTGCCGTTACAAAGCGAGCTGTGTGACGCTCCACGGGCGTGGGCCCATCACCAGGCGCGGTTGGATCCAAAGGGGGGAGGGGGCCAAGAGGTCCTTGCCAGATAGCGGGGTTGACTGGCTTAGTGACTTGGTCAGAGCTAAGTCGCAGCCGAAGGCGTTTGTCGACCCGGCAACCCGAACTTTATCCCGACACCGATGGTGGACCCGAGTCCACGGGAGTCGCCCACAACCTATTGCCCTTCATAATGCGACAGGGGCGTGGGCCGAAGGAGCGGGGCGGGGGCGGCCTTACCCTTCACTGCTTGGCGAGGGGAAGGGGTGAAGGGGGGATGGGTGCGGTGGTGGTGGTGGTGCAGATGATTTCAGCTGAGATTGAAGATAAAACACATGCGCTCATCACGTTTGCTGTTTGTGCCGTTTCTGTTTGTGCTCTCGTCGTGGTTCTACTGCTGCTGATGCTGCCTCTCGTCCTTAGCCCCCCACCCCGCACCACCCCGCTCGCAGGACCTCCGCTCACAGACACACACACACACACACACATGCTCGCTCACACACAGGGACACCGCAAGGCCGCACTCACACAGACGCCGACACAAAGCGCCGCACATGGCACTTGGCGCTTCCTTCGTCCCAGCACTGAGAAAAATAAATGGTTTACTTTACTTTAAAGTTAAGTAAGAAATTAAATAATATTGTTAAAAGATTTATTTAAAAAAGGTAAATATAAATACATTAATTTATAATATATATTTAAAACACATTTAAAAGTCCTTGTACTTATGTTAAATTCAAAGATCAGAGAACTCTTGAATCCAAAACAGCATGAATGCATTTTTAAAGCATTTAAATAATAATAATTATAATAATAATAATTAAATGTTAAGAGCATATCTCACATGCTTTTTGTTTTTAAAGTAACTTAATATAGAAGCTGGCATATTTCAAAATTATGGATAAAAAACCTACAGAAATATTTAGAATTTATAATTACCATAAAAATGAATCATTTACAATCAATATAATATTATATATGTATGATCACATACCACAATATCAGTTACATTATTTTTCCGAAATGTTGTTAGCTTAAGGCGTCCAAATTGTTCTCAGTGCACCATTTCTGTTTCTATCTGTGGTGCTGGCTGGTCTGGTGCTGTTCTCCTTGCTCTTGTTGTTCTTGCTGTGGAGCTGTGGAGCTGTGGGGTCTTCTGTTGGCTTTGTCCCCGCTGGGAAATGCGCATCGCCCGCGGCAGACAAATATTTTTTTATCTTTATTCAATTCAATTCCACCAGCGAGCACTTCGGTTTTTCTTTGGCCCGTCCTCGGATATGATTCTCTTATTGTCTTAATTGGAAATCCCGACCAGTTTCATCTGCCAAATGGAGCTGGGAGCAGCCGGCTGCCCGATGCCTGCAACTTTAATGTACCATGCAGGTGGGTGGGCGGCATGGAAAGTTCCATGTCCCCGCGGAGTTGACATTTCGTCGACCATTTAAATAAAACTATTTGCAGTTGCGGAAAACTTAGTGGGAAATGTACTTTAAATACACATTAGTTTTAGATATAGATGGCACATGATTTCATTTATACCAGATTGTTCAAAAGTTACTAAATCATTTATAACGGACAGAATAACAGACTTAGTTGTTGTTAAATAAACATTGAGTTGTTTTAAACAAAACGTTTTCTAAATCATAAATTTATGTGCTTTAAGCATTCCATACTCATTGTTTATGTTTTTAGAAGCTTTCCATTTATATTCTTTTTTTTTTATTTTATTTTAGAAGAATTTAGGCTTCGATTTTCTAAACTAGCTAGATTTTGGTAATATAGTTTGCTATAAAATCTTTGCTTTTAACATAGAGTAGTGTAAATAAATACAATAATATATTCTTCCGACAATTCCTTTTTTACAATTAAGCAATTTGACAACATTTAAAAATATTTCTTAAATTATTTTCCCTTATTTTCAATTCCAAATTACCTTATGGTATATAATTCGCGAAGATTTTTAATTTTCAAATCTAAAACTTTTGCCACGTTCTTGCTATTGCATTTTAATAATTGCTAATGTCACTTGATTTAAATCAATTTGCTTCTATAACACGCCTAATCTGTGATTCCCTCCCAAAACAAAAAAACGCGGACACTACTGCTCCATTTCCCAGCGGGCTGTTCCGCCTGAGGAGCAGTAGTAGTGTCCTTTCGGCTCGCAATTGGGCTCGGCACTCGTTTTTGGTCCACCTCGGTTTCGGCTTGGCTTGGCTTGGTTCGGTTCACTTCGTTGGGTTCCGCTTCGCCTGGAGTCCTGTGCCCATGCTGATGGTGCTGCTCCCGCTCCTGCTCCTGCTCCTCCTTTAGCTCCTGCTGATGCTGGGCTTTCCTCAATGAACATGTGAGTGCGCGGGGGGTGCAAGGATGTGCGGCAGGCGGCGATGCGGAGGCGACAGGGCCGAGCTTTGGGCCTGGCTACAAACATTTTTTTGTAACAGTCGCGCATATCCTTAAGCGAGAGAATCCCCTGCCCCTCCCCTCCTCCTTAGCAGCCCAACCGCCAGGATGCCGATCATCCCCCCGCTCATCCATCCAAAAGGACTCTCGGTTGTTTGGGGGGCATTCGGCGGGGCCTTCGGGCCTTGGGGGCTTCGTGTCGGCTCGTTTCCGCTCGGCTCTGATAAGCTGTGGTCCTGGCCCAGTCGTCCTGGCCGTGGTCCTGCTCCTGCTCAGTGCCAAACTGTCAATCGTGTAGTGCGGTCATGTGGTGCGGAGCCAGCGTGCGCACGCCTCCCATCATCATCGCCCTCTGAGTGGTCTTTCAGTCCTCTTCAGTCGTGCCACAGCCACAGCCAAAAGTCCACAACCAAAACCAACTCGAAACCGAATCCAAATCCGAAACTGAATCTGCATTTGATTCTGAATTAGTATCTGAGTCCGCAACGAACACTCTGGCAAGCGGAATCGCCCTCGACAAATATTTTTTGTTCTTGTTCCCCGAATTCCATTGCAACATTTAGCCAGCAGCTAAAACAAAGTAAATAAGCGCAAGAAAAATATAATAAGCAAAGTGCTCAAGTGCCAAAAAAAAATAAGAAAATAATAATAAAAATTGCAAGAAAGAAAGCAGAAAATTAAACCGGAACCTTTCCAGCTAAGCTGAAGAAAATAAATATTAATATAAATGTGCCTGCGACAAAAAAAGAAGGAAAAATGCCAAGAGGGATAAATATGCTACGTGCAATTGTTAATTTTTTTGAGATTTTTTGTTCTTGTGCGGTTTGAACACGAGTGCGAACAGAACAACCACAACACAATATACAAATATATATATATAAATATATATAATATTCAACAACAACAACAACAGCATCGACAACAACCACAACAAAAGGATGAAGGACTGCTGCAAATGTGCGTGAAATGTGACCAAAATCAGCAGGATATGTAACTAAACCAACATTTTGTATATGTTTGCATGGCTTTCGAATTTGTATTACAGGGTATTTTCCAGTCTGTTCCTCATGCTCATACCATTTGCCAAGTGTGAAACCATTCGGTACTTGGTCCTAATCCAATTTGTGACCCAACAACTCGAGTCGAGTCAACTTTTCCATGTGTGCCAGTGTGTTTTTTTCTGTGCCAATTAGTTGACAGATTACGCAAAACTAATGCCAACATTTAATTTCTGGCCGCATTTTAGCATTTTTATTCATATAATTTATATAACACCGATATCCGCCGCGTCCCAATCTCCGCCAGAAACCCCGAAGAACAGCCCCACATCCGAATTCATCTAATGAAGTTGTGTGTGGCGGTTGGGCGGCGGTGGGATTCCAAAAAAAAATTACTCAATCGCCTTGGTGTGTGTGCGCCGATGGTGTGCTAGTGTGTGTGTGTGCTAGTGTCCCTGTCTGTGTGACAGTGGTCCTTGTAGTCCTTGTGCCACCCTCGATTTAGGCCTTTTGGGCACTGCCGCCTCTTGTCTGCGCCTTGTTATTTTTACAGCTCCTTGAGCCACTGACCAAATTTTCCTTTTGCTTTCCTCTTTTTTTTTCTTCGGCTGTAATTTCTTTTTTTTTTTTTTGGGGTGGTGGGGTTGCAATTTTGGGGGGGGTGTGTGGGCTGGTCCTCAAAACTCTATTAGCTCCATTATTAATAAAGTTTTCCCTTTTCAGTCCGGGCTCCTAATGATATTTTCTTGTATGGGCATTCTCAAAGTCGAGAATTTGCTGGCGAAGGGGTGTGGGAATTTTGATGAGGGGTTGTTGGCTTGAAAATTGAGTGATTATGGGTGTTGTGTCGGAATGCGGGCAATAATTTTGCGTATTTCACTGGCCCTCATGTGTGTGCCTTTGTTGTGTTTGGAAAATCTTCAGCTTTTTTAGGAAACAGCTTTATCCTTCTGGATTTCTGGATGAGAGGCATTAAAGGTTGAAAAATATATATACTCGAAAAGCAATAATTTTTAGTTCATATTTATTCGATTTGGAAGTAGAAAAAAGCCATAAAAAAAACACAAGGGTATATATGTATTGTTTTTTACAGATTTAATTGTAAAAACAAAATGCCATAGTATTTTTAGATTACTAAATTATTCATTATAAACTATAGCTTTTATTAAATTGTAAATCTTCTACTTATCTTCTTTAAATATATTTAAAGCTATTTCATTGAATATTCTTCTTCATAACCATTTAATTAAATTTATCAGTTACTGACTAGCTTCTTAATTTCAATTAAATCGAAAAAAAACGGAAATATTTAATTATAGTATTAATTGAATTATTAAATTAAAATAAATACTTGTTTGGCAATTACCACTTCTTCATAATTAATTAGTCGACGGCATTGACTAATTATGGTTTTAAATTGAAATTCTGTGGATTTATTTGTTCGCAATTTCCTGCTAATTGGTGTTTGGATCCCAAAATGCAATTCAAGGCTTTTTCCCGACCATTTTTCAGTGAATTTGTCCATATTTGTGGCACTAATGATGCGGTTAAGCTAGGCATTCAATACTTCTTGGAATCTTTAATTAGCGATTGCAGCCGAAAGATAATACCGATTCTCCGTGGGTAGTCAAGTTTACAATGCAATGGTATTTTGCATTTTAATTAATTTGATATACGATTCCGGTTTTAATTTAATAACCACATCGCTGTACATTTCGGCGTCGCAAAGCGACCGGAATGCAAAGTGCGCTTTGTTGCAAGCAACATTTTGCCATTTGTCGCTCGTCGAATATAAATTTGCCTGTCTCAGCAGCACACACACACACAGTGCTGGCCAAGTTAGTAGGAGCGATATGTATGTTACTTTATTTGCAACGTTTGCCAAGTTTATTTTATATGAATATGCTTACTAATGACAGAAGTAAATGGGTTTCAGCAACTTTAATTTAACAAGCAACTTTTGGCACAGCATCCATTTGAAAGTAAGTTTGAGAAGTAACCAAAGACATAAATCATGCAAATTTAATGTACTTTCCAACTGATAAATCACTTTTATAAAATAAAATGTACTTGCTTAGCAGAAGGAATTTACTTGATACCGGAATCAAATAAATCAGCGTGCAAAGAACAAGTTATGCCTTAAAATGTATTTAGTTTACTTCTAAGAAGTAAACTAAACAAGTTAAAGCATTGCACACTTCACAGTTCACTTCCCTAGTGGTCACTATCGCATTGACCAGTGCTTTACGCATTCGATGGACGTGGGGAATCCCCCATTGACGGCACTGTCTCACTGACGTTACCCATACGCCGTGTATGCCCGCCTGAAAATGTTGGCTTGCCTGCTTGTTTGTTTGTTTGCTCGCCGCTGGTCGTTTTGTGACTTTGATGACCGGATAGCTGGATGGCTGGTTGGCTGGATGGACAGAGGGTTTGGCTTTTGCAAGGATCTGGGTTTTTTCTTTTTCTTTTTTTGATTTTGATTTTTTGCCCAGATTGGCAGCTGATTTTGCTGTTGATGCTATTTTCGCTCGGAGCTGTGAATGAATGTCATAATCGATAATTTAATGTGCAAAGTGGCTGCTTTTATTTTTGGTCCTGTGTGTGCTTATACTTTCCTTTTTATTTCTGTTTCCCTAGCCAACTTTATTTATATTTTTTTTCGCCACTTTGCTTTTCTCTTTCGACTGGCCGAGCCATAAACGTGTTTAATTAATGGCAATGACACAAGCACTTGCACAAGCACACTCACACACACACACACACATAATCCTGGCAGATTAAGGATAAGAAAGAGAGGAAGAAAAGAGTGACTGAATAAGGAGGAGGGGCGGGGAGGGGATAGAGAACGAGAGAATAAAATGACACTCGGCCAGTCACATTCGAAATGTGTTCACAAAATAAACACTGAAGCAAAAGCGGCAAAAGTAAGACACACACACACACACTCGCATTCGCATTCGCAGGATGCTTGAGAAGATGATGAAGAAGTAGAAAAATAAGAATAAGAATAAGAATAAGTGAAAGCAGGGAGAGAAAGCGCGGAGAAAGCGACACGGTGAGAGCGAGAAAACAGCAGAAGAAAAATGCCAAAGATGCCGACTATGAGGAAGGACAATGGCAAGCAGACGACATCTTTGCTAGTAAGTGTGAATGTATCTGTGTAAAGGACGCTCTCCCTGCCTTCACATGTGTGCGTGTGTAGGTAGTGTGTGTGTGACAGCAATAATAATAAAACCCTAGAAGACCATGTGTGCGCGTCTCTTGGTCTCTCTTTATGCGAAATGCCAAAAGGAAATGCCAAGAAATGAAGTGCTTCTCCCCCACACAAGCACACAACGCACACATACAACTGTAACTGCGTGCGTGCCCATGTGTGTGTGTGTGTGTGAGTGAGTGAGCCCTACAATTACATAATATGGTGCGCGCATAAGACGAAAAGTATTGTTAAAGCCCTTTTTGATTTCATCGTGCATTCGCAGCTGGCATGAAAAACTATGCCATGCCGGGCGGAGATTTTCCTCTTTATTGATTGAATGGCACTCGCCCAAAAAGGGGGCGCGCTGGCAAAGGGGGCGTGGTGGGCGGAGAGAACGAGAGTTGGAAGGGCGCCGGGGTCTGGGTGGCATTTCCGGCTTGCGCCCCAAAGTGAAAGTGAACTGAATTTGAGCTCAGCTCCTTAACACGTCCTTACTTTGTTCGTTGGTGTACGCTCAACTTAAATGCATTTGTGCACAGGGAGAAAAGCCCAGTGACATGTGCTTTACTTGTAATTGCAGTTTAAAGTTTAGTTTATATATATCTAAATATATTAATATATCATTTTAAGTTTGTAGTTCATATAGAAAGAGACTTGCACATAACTAAAAGAAAATTTTGATAAATGTTAAATTTTATTGCCATAAAATGTAAATAACTTAGGACTATCAAATTTTAACTAAGCTTTTTTCTACTCTGTCTGTGAATGTGTGTTTGTGTCTGTGTCTCTGTGTGTGTGTGTCCGCTGTGGCTGTGTGTGTTTGCCCTACTGCCCTAATGAAATTACAGAGTCCAACGATGAGCTGCCAACGCAGAGAATGCACTCAGGGCGCACCAATACACGCTTAGTCATATACATATATGTATGTATGTACATATATATATCAGAGAACTGCAGCCCGCCACTGGCACTCTACGTCCACCCGATAAACACTCGGTCTCTAGGCACCCCGTCTTTTTTGACACCCTACTTGCGGCAACAGAAAATATTCGGGTGTTTTACCAACGTTGTGTTTTTGTTACGAGTAAAAAAACCACCCGAGGCCTGCTGCGCAAGAGCCGTATGGGTGAGTGGACGCACAGTCAACGATCGGCCGCAGGTCATTTTTTGTGCGCCTAAAATTTGTATGGGTGGAAGCGCGACGGGTATAAGAAATGAAGGGTAAAAGGGAATACCCAAGAAAAATTTCGTGCTCATGTCGGGTGCCACCCGTTTCGAATCATTGCCTTACTAATTTTTCACAAGTCGCTAGCTGAATACTCTAATGACAAATATTCTTGCATAAATTCATTTTTGAAATGCATTTTGTGACATTATGTACATAGATTCGGCTATTAGCATTATTACTATTACTATTATTTTTACTATAATTTACATTTAAATAATAAAAACGTTAATAATATATATAATATATAATAATATATAATATAATATATATATATATATATATATATATAATAATTAAATTACATATATATATATAAATTTACAATATATAATATAATAAAATATAATATAATATATATAATTATAATAAAATATAATAATAAGATGAAGGGCATATTTTACAAAGTATTCGACAAAGTCTAGAGCCACGCCGAAAGAATAGTGTATAAACGTATGGAGTGTAAAACGTATGGAGTTACGCATCTTGTCTGTGACTCGACTATCTACAAGAGTAGATAGACTGATAGAGACTATTACCCGAGTATTTTTCGAAACACCCGAGTATTTTTGGAAACACCCATGTGTTTAACGGTAAACCCACAAGTGCTTTTGTCACTCATCCCTTTTTAGGCATTTGTCTTTTTCTGACTGTTTGTCTTCTCTACCCTCCGTTATGGGTGCCGAGTATGATCGGCACCCGCGACGCAGGTCACCGTGTTGATTCGGGTGCGGGCACAACGGGGTGTCTTGTCTACATGTGCAGATGTATACTGTGTGTTTGTAAGTACCCGCGATGTGCGTGGCGGGTAGCACCCGCACACAAAATTGTTGGGTGTGAGTCGAGTGGTAAAAAATGCCACCCTTGCAGTTCTCTGATATATATACCCAAGGAGCGACTGCATTGCTGCATTGTAACCCTGTCACTCACACACACTCACACGCAGACATGCACACTAAGAACTCACCGACACCGATAGTGTGTGCTTTTTCATAAATTGCATTTAGTTGGCCAAGTTTTTTGTTACTTTTCAGTTGATTTGATTTTATGGTCTGCCAGGATCTGTGTCCTCGTGCGAACGAGTCGGGTGTGCGGACTCCAGGGTCCGGAGCTCCGGACAAATGTGTCCGTAATGGATGCCAAGTTGAAAAAGGTTTTTATAGAGATTATTTATAAATGTTATTACGCTGCCGAGAATGTAAAGCAGCCCGCCGGGGATGTGTGAAAAAGCGACGAGATTTGATCGTTCTCGAAAAGAGTTGAGCATTGCATGTTTTCACAATGCGCTTTTGTGCGAATAATGGCCAAGTTGATGGATGGGGGCAAATAGTAGATGTAGTAATCACTAAGATAGATAAATGCGCTTAAATTAATTCCGTTCTGCAAGTGCAGAAAAAGCATATGAGGTTTAATTACGCTTTTGTCTTCCATTGAAGCTCCCTGTTTGATTACTCTTCCAGATATTTCAAGTATGATAACCAAGTATAATAGTGCTATAATAGGTTTAAAGGTTCCTAAAAAATGGTTGAGTTTCTCGAATATCTGCTACATATCAGACCTTTAACAAGCACTTTCCATCCCCCAAAAAGCAGCCACTTTAGCTTTGGCTCCACTTCTTTTACCCATTTACTTGAATTTTACCTTCCCCATTTCATTTTTTTTTTTGTTTTTTGCTGGCTTGGGGGTCTGTTTACCTTAACTTTCGATTACCCGTGAAGCCAAATACCGAGAACCATAAAAATCGTTGTTACCTTCGTTAAGCAGCAAGGCAGGCGTCTTCATTTGGTCCTGCTCTCTTGGTCCTTTCGTCCTTTGGATCCTTCTGGCTGGCTGGGGTGACTTGGTGATTGGGTGACTGCTTGGCTGTCTGGCCGAGTGGGTGTGGACTGACTTCTGGCCAGCATTTCCGCACTTCCGCATTCCGTGAGCTGTCCTCAGAATGAGCGGCAACTAACTCATTTGCCAGCCGGCTTTATCGCCGCATCTTGGCAACTGCGCGTGGTACGTGCCTATTAGCCGGAACGTGTTCCATTCGCAGGCGGCTTGGCCGTGTAACAGACACTCCTTACCATTAATTTCCATTTTGATTGGGTTCGCCACACATACTCATCCACTCCGTCCCTTTGTATCTATCTCACATCTTTTTGATATCTTTTTGTTTCATCTCGGACGGCGAATCAATCAAACATAATTTACTGCGCTATGCAAAACTGAATCCTGATGGTTTCTTCATTTTCATTTTTCCCGGCACACTTTTTATTTAATTATGCTGCCGCCGAGAAATTGATTGTATGCCTCAGTTGGCCGAGCTGCAATCAATCACGGGATTCGTCTTAAAAGGGTTACGGATCCCATTTCCGTCTCGGGTCGAGGGCTATAATAAGATCACCCATTCCCCGCCCAGAGTTTCCCTGTTCACTTGAATCAATATACATATATTTCTTCACATTGTGAAGGAAATATATGGCAAATTTATTGAATAGCTGACATTCTATTCGGTTTCAAAGGTTACTTCTTTTTACTTACTTACTTTTTGGGTCTCTAAGGAAACTGTTCTCATTGAAATACAAGTCGCTGTACTATATCCCAATATTATCCTCCATATATTTAGTTAATATAAAGTTAATATAAAATATATACAACATTTTGTGTAACACCCGAAAATGCTTGAAAATGCGGAAGGCATAATTTTGGGAAGCATCCATCAATTAGCTTCCGATGAAATATCATCTTTACACACATGTGTACCCATAATGTGGCCCTCTCGTTGGGCCTCGGTCGGGGGATTCCCCCACTCCCCACCCATCACCACTCGAAGGGCAGCCAAATGACTGGAAGAAGCCTCTGTAAATGCACACCAGGGACTTTTTTGGTGGGCGTCCATGGAGGAGGCACACATGCGAACACCACCCATCGAAACCCACTGTGTTTTTCTTATTATGCCCATTAGACGAAGAGTAAAAGGGTATACTAGAATCGTTCAGAAGTATGTAACAGGCAAAAGGAAGAGTTTCCGACTATATAAAGTGTATATATCTTTGATCAGGATCAATAGATCAATATAGATCTCAGGAACTATATAAGCTAGAAGGTTGAGATTCAGCATACAGATTCTAGAGACATAAACGCAGCGCAAGCTTGTTGTTGCCACGCCCACTCTTATGCCCATAAACCGCACAAAACTGCCACGCCCATAGTTTTGAAAAAGTGTTTATATTTTTCACATTTTGAGTAGTATTGTAAATTTCTATCGACTTGCAAAAAAACTCTTTGCCAATTCGTGTCCCGCTGACCCGAGTAATGGGTATCTGATAGTCGTGGAACGCGGCTATAGCATGCTCTCTTGCTTTTTTTTTGTGGAATGGGTATGGGGAGGATGGGGACTGTGTGTTTGGATGGCCTTTGCGTGTGTGCGGACATGAGGCATGTCAAATAGTTGTCAATTATTTTTATTACAATTTCCCCTTTTGTGTTTGCGCCTCGACTTGACTTGAGATGGCTTGTTCTCAGCGAAATCCCCCACAATGCTCCTCCAGTTTGCCCGGGCACCTTTTGGACGCACTTCGTCACGCCCCTGCACTGTGTTCTTTTATTTTACAAAAAATTCTCAAAAAAAAAAGCAAAACTGAGAAAGAGCAATACGAGAAACGAACACATGTAAGCTTGTCTGTAGGATGCTTGTACACCGACAAAAATCAGTCGGAAATAATGATCGATGGGCTCGAGCAAGCTACTTAATCTTGAGCTGGAACTCCTGTCGAGCTGGTGGAGAAACATAAAGAACTGGGTCAACTTATAAGATACAATTTCATAATAAATTCATTTATAATATATACATTTATCTGCAAATAAACATACAAGCAGTTAAGTAAAAACAAATAGTGGTTTTTACCATATAGATATATGATTTGTAAGCAGATATTTCTCAGTTTCTTTAAACGCGAATGTGACTCTAGCTTTGTCACTCCCAGTTTCTCGCAGTGCACAATTGTGCGAGTGTATGCATGCGTGTGCGTACTACACGTGTATGTGTTGTCGTGTCAGTGTGTTTAGCCTTTTTTAACGCATTTATTATTTCGACGAGCGTCTTTTGTTGATTGCCAGTGAGGACGGTGCGCGGCAATTCGCCTTTCATTCAACGCATTTCGTCCTTCGTCCTTCGCCGATGCTGGGGTTCAAGTGTAGGCTTAATTGGCATTCATTTGCCTTTCGCTGGGCTATGCTTTATGTGTGTGTGTGCCTGGGTGGTTCTGCTCACTGTGTGTGTGTGTGTGTGCGAGTATTTTATAATTTTTCCATTTCTCTCCTCGCTCATTGCATACACATTTCAGCTTCCTGCTGCGGCACTTTGCCATCTCTGTTGCTTTTTACGCTTTCATGCGCATTGTGCTCACTTTTCCTGTCATTCGCGTAATTGTGTGAGTGTGATTGCGTGTGGGTGTGCCTATACGCCTGTGCGTGTATGTGTGTGTGTGCGTGCGCCATTTGATGGAAACAAGCTCAGCCAGCTGAGTCCTTCTTTTTCCTTGTTGAGCTGGTTACTGTTAGTCTCTTTAACTGCACCAGGAAAAATGAACATTTTATTATGACACTTGAGTGTTTTTCATCTAAACACTTATACATACTAATTGCAGTAGCTAACCCCACATTTAATAGCTGGTGAAATGATTCAATCGAAGTCAGTCATCAATCATTCATTCATTAGCAAACAAAAGTGCAGCGAAACTACGAAATCTAAACTTTGACATTGAAACATTTAGTCAGCAATGTTTGTTCATTACAAAATGAAAAGCTGATGCCGAGGAGCGGAACTTCTTATTTCTCCAAGTGTTGTGTCGCCAGCCTTAACAACAAATTCAAATCCAGCGGAAGTAATTTGACGCACATGCGGGGGTCCTGACTGACTGACTGACTAACTGTGACCTGGCCCCGCCCACCGTTCATCCTACCCCTCTCGCCGTTCATCATTTGAATTGGGATTGACAGGCGGAGGATGAGAAGGACGAGAATTGGTCCTGCGAACGAGTTGATGCCAATTATGTGTGTGCGTGCCGCTCTCTGTGGGTGCGAAAATATGCTCCTTACGAACACACACACATGCATCCTCACCTCCCCCTTCATCGCGAAGCCAGATTTTATTTGCCTCAATTAAATATTTAAGCTAATTAGCTAACACTTCACGGCCAGACAAAAGTTGATTGATGCAAGGCGTTAAATAATTATGCTGCTTATGCTTTCGGCGCCTTTTTCCCCGCCTCCCTTTTTTATGACTTAGCACTGCAATTAAGTGCAAAAGCATTAGGACGGGGCCAATCCAATTCGGGTTGTACGTCGGGGTGAATGAAAGTGAAACTTAAAATGAACTCAAAATGAACTGAGAATGAAAACGAATATGGCGGACAGGAAATGGGTTTGAGTGAGTTTGTGTGTGTGTGTGTGTGGTGTGTGCAAGTTAGTTGAAAGTGACGGGCGGATGTTGGGATGCCATTGTGCGTTGAATTGGATTATCAAATTCTCAATGAAAAGACGGCAATCGAATCTGTAGCTGTCAATAACTTATTTATGCGATTGTTTTTGTTAGCCCAAAATATCGCCGAAAAATCAATTGGCTTTAAAATACATACATTTTGCTTTTTTGGGCTAAAGATAGACAGAGCCATTTCTGGCATGCATATTTTATGGGCTACGTTTTCTATTTTTTGTAAACGTCCTTGATTTTTGCATTTTCCCCCACAATTCGTTACGTTTTCATTCTTTTTGGCATTTTGCACATGGCTCTGGAATATTTAATATAGCTGTTAAATAAATGAAATCCGTTTTTATGCGCTTTTGGCAGTCGCTTTTATTAAATTCAAAGGATTTTAATTGTATTTTATGTGTTGATAGCACA
Organism: Drosophila simulans; assembly: GCF_016746395.2. Lineage (NCBI taxonomy): Eukaryota > Metazoa > Arthropoda > Insecta > Diptera > Drosophilidae > Drosophila > Drosophila simulans. The sequence goes on along the minus strand of NC_052525.2, from coordinate 14,869,207 downwards.
CTTTCATTTTGATTAATACAATCTGATTCAGATGCGCACACTAAACGATTGACTAAAAGTCAGTTCGTTTTGTTGCAAAGTTAGCTTAAAATAAAAGCCTTTGAAAATTCAAAACTTTGTTATGACTTTTCAACTATAAAGTAGAGTTTGAAGTATTTGAAGTAATTGCTGGGAATTTTAAATGCACGCAAAACGATTGAATAACATTTGCTTCTTAATCACAATATATCAACTTGCATTCTATAAATATTATTACTATTACAAAATTTAAGCACACATATATGTTTGCTATTCCTGTAAAATTTCTATGTTTCGTTTGCTAAGTAATATTATTTTAGCCACGCTTTGAACTTAAATGAAGCCGACTGCAATTCCCTTTTGTAATTTATCGTTATCGAAGCGAAGTGTCCTGTGGGATTCTTTATTATACCGGCCTGTGCATTGTTGAGCCAATTCAGGCTAATCCACGCCCCTCTTCCCCCTCCCTCTTTTTTGCCAGCTTTCGCCACCAAATTGCATTAAGTCGGCTGCGAACACGCGGCGTATGCGTAATACGGCACTACGATGCGATTGAGCAAAATTAAACGCCCGCCAACTGGCAGCCACCAACAGCATGGCCATTAATTTCCATTGCCGCTGCCATTAAAACGTTTTTCAATTTTTCAAACTCGCGGCTGAAAAGGTGGCCGCCAAGCAGCAGAAAAAGCAGTGGCAGGAAAAGCGGGAGCGACAGAAAAGTTCCGACATTGAAAAATTGTTGAGCCAGGCAGGCAGGCAGCAGGTCCTTGGTCCTTGGTCCTTGGTCCTCGGTCCTTGCCAGTCGACAAGCCAGCGCACATTTGGAGCAAGGCCTGTGGGCGCGGGTCCTTAAATCAGCACCACCCACTCGCCGACGACGCCGATAGGTAATTGCAGCGATTGCCACTATCGCCTATCGAACGATTTCAGCTGCAAACGGCGTTAAATCGATCCCATTCATTCCACAGTCGCTAGCGAATCTCTGGGCAATGGATTTAGCCGCTCAGGATTGCTGATTGAACTAATTAATCACTTGCACTTGGGCTGAAACTTAGAGTCTTAAGATGCCTCATACAATGTGATAGATCTTTCCGTACTTAAGATGCAAGCAAATATGTGAGATTTGCTTGGAATGAAAATGAATGATTTCTGAAGATTTGCTCTTACATGCGCCTTTCAGTTCGGCAGAAATGTATTTCTGTCTAGCTTCCTGTGAAAATTGTATAATTGCATAACCCTATTAGGAACCAACTCTGTAAAGATGAAACACCTTTTTGGCAAATTGTGTTTACGACTGTCTCTTCCTGCACACTTAGTTACCCTTACATTACGTATACGCCCAGTTGAGTTGGTTTTTGTAAATGATCGCATTTTCCTATTAAAGACAGACAAATGAATTCCATGAAATCGTCATGGGCCAACGAAATTTAAAGGACCAAAATACAGTTCGTGCGAAATTTATGCCTGGCAATTTGGGTGGCCGGAATGTTGTTACGCATACGCCTAGTGGGTCGCATAGTAATTTCGTAGAAGAAAGCGCCGCATTACGTATACGCCTGGTGAAGCAATTCGAATGCTAACTAGCTCAGCATCCGCATTCGCACAAGCAGGTGGCACAGTATAAAGCAAACTTCGTGGAGTCGATGATTACGTAAGCCAGAGTGGAGCACTAAAAGTGCCATCGCATCTAGACGTTCGCATCCGCAACCGAGGAGCCAGAATTCAGGAGACAGCAGGAGTCGCAAGCCGCAAAAATCGAGAGCCAAAGTGCATTAAAAATTCAACGTCTCTGCGAATGATTTTTCACTTTGCCTTGGGGGAGATGATGGTGGAGATGATAATGCCTGGTGATTGCGTTCATTGCATCATGTTTCATGCAGGAGGATCCCGGATCCGTGATGTGTGCCCTCATTTCCCCAGAGTTCACTTTATTCACTCGGTCTCTTGCTTTTCACCCTGAGTGTATTTGTGTGTGCGTATGCGTGTCCGTATGTGTGTGTGTGTGTGTCTTTGTGTGGCTTAATAATTTTATTGCTTTTGGTTATGGGTTTATATGCCCGGCTTGGAGGCAAAAAAGGATGAGCTTGTCGTCTACCTCTGTCGTAATTGCGTTATTCCTTTCACAGGGAAAACAGAAAACAGAAAACAGTTTTCTTTTAATTGAATTTCACGCAGCTTCTCTCGCTTCCTCTCATCCGGCTTATTTGCATATATAGTCTCCAAAGGGTTTCCTTTGGTTGGTTGCTTGGTTGGTGGGTTGGCTGGTTGGGTGATATAAATCACCAGCAGGCAATCCCCGATTCGAATTCAAGACAAACAGGAAGACATGAAGTCCTTTGCCGACTCCGCCTGATATATGACCTTTATTATTGCGAGTGTGTGCGTGTGTCTGTCTGTCTGGCTGAATGGCAAGGGTTTTTGGTTTTTAGGTTTTCTGGCCGGGCGATAAATAAATCGGTTTAAGAGGTGCCACATCTACCAGCGAATTTATTACGCTGCCGGCTTACGCGGCGTATGAGCAATTCCCCCATGGCATCCGCCGTGGCAATTGATACAAAATCACAGAGGCACAAATTGCTCCATCTCGGCATGGCAATGGGCTGGATGAAGGATGGAGGATGAAGGCTGAAGGATGAGGGCGTCGCCTTCGCTGGCGTTGACTGAGTGTCATGTTTATGCATGAGGCAATCCACGTAACGAGCTGCCTGAAAGCCAAAACGCATAACCAAAGTCCCACCTCAAGCAGCCTGATTATCGAGGGTATCCTCGATTCGACGGCGATTATGGTTTATCGATGATATATCTATACATATATCGTTCGTTGCTTCTGCAGCTTTATGCTTCTTAATTACATCAAGTTCTTTGCTATATCTATAAAAAGTATTCTTCGTTTTAAAAACATTTGCTAGAAATCTTTAATTCACTTAAAAATGTGTTTGTTATTAATATTATCTGTGATTCATTGTCTTATCCTTTCCATTGTCACAAACTTTGTGTTAATTTCTATCGCAATTTGATTAAAATCGTTTTTCCAACTCGATTTCTGTAAATTGCAATATTTTTTCATTTTGCTTGGCACACAATGGCCGAAAAGAATTATATAAATTGGCCATAAGCTTTGCATTTCCTGCATTATTATTCACAACTCAAACATTTGCTGTGTGTGTATAAAAAGACACATCGACTATTATTAGCTCGGCCATAACAATTGCGTATCATTCTGGACTTAAATATATACTTTATCTGTGTTTTTACTTGCCGCAAGTTGCACAAAAAAAAAAAAAAAAACGGGACGTGCGAAAATATAAATTTTCTACGGCTATTATTGGTCACTTTTTGCCAGTCGAAATAATGTTGATTTTGGACTTAGTGGGCATTATGTTTTGTACTTTCTGTGTGCTTACTGTTACCATAAATCGCATTATAAATATAAATGTATATGTGCTGCATTTCGTTATGGGTTTTGGACAAACACACACAATCGATATTAATCATATTATCAGGTGGGTAGCACATAGTCGTCACCCGATGGGCAACACATTGTGCCCCAAAGGACGAGATGATGACGAAATGGTATTGAGGGGCTCATCCATGGCGATGCTCTTTCATGCAAATCTGGCCCCATCCTAATTTATGCTGCGGCTCAGTTTACAAAATTTACATGACCATGCTTTTCCGGAGGGAGGGGGGAAGGGGGATGGTATGGCATGGTGTGGCATGGTGGATGGAAAGCCGGAACGGAAGAGCAGCAGCTGCTTGACCTACTCCAAATCCCAAGCCCAAGGATTCCCCACGGATTCACTTAAGTCCGGCTATATGCATGGCAATGGCAACATTTGGCTTTGGCCGGCCTAAAACTTCATATTCATAACATACACGGCCGATGTTTTCAGTCTTCCGCCATTCTGTTCTCTCCTTGTTGCGGTCTTAAGACAGAAGTAAAGTCCTGAAAAAAAAGGACAAAGGACGAGCCTGGTGGACAGCAGCTTGGCTACTTAGTGGCCAAACATTTGACATAATCGTTGATAAGGGATTGCTTGGCAAAAAAAGAAAAAAACGAAAAGAAAACTGCGAAAAGGACCACGCAGCAAGGCAAAGAAAGAAAAACATAAGATAAACAAAAGGACAAAACACAACAATCTGGGCAAGTTCTTACCTAACTGAAATCGCAATTGGCTCGAATAAAGAAAAATATAAGAACTTTCAAGCGAAATGTGGGTCAAGCGAACGCAGAGTATTGTATTTTGTTGTTAGATTTATCATGGCCCCATTTAGATACACATCTAACTACATGTATCTCATATATGTGTTTTGTCCATTATCAAAACTTCTCGCTCCCTTTTTTAGTTTTTTTTTAAAGACAATCAAGAGCTGAAATTTATAAATTCTATTCTTTAATAATATTATACCTAAAAAAAAATATTATTTACATTTTGCACTATTTTCTTGCCCTCCACTGTAGCTACTCGCTGCTGTCAATCCAACAAACATCGCTCATAATTTAAATTCCCTAGCTGACGCATAGCCAAAGAAAAAAATTCCAAAAAAAACAGGAATAAAAAACCGAAGAAATAGAAATAGAAAATGTCATGCATTTTAATGTCGGATCGGGACACGTGTCCTTTAATTAACCACCGAAAAACCAATCAAAATGCGTCGGCGCTTTTTTGTTGATTTCTCGTTGGCCGAGGGGGGCTTTAAAATATGAATGTATTTTACATAACGCATACGCCGCGTGACCCCGCCACCGATTGCCGCTGTGGCGATGGCAACAGCGCTTTCTCGATAAGTTTTTGATAAATATTCCCCTCCTTTGGACGCTCCTTGTGCTCCTTCGTCCTGACAAGTGGCTACCATTTTTTAATGTCACTTTTTGTGTGTGCTTGTGGCCACAAGGGGGTGAAGTGGGTCGCTCCTGGCGGCTGGAGACTGGGGGCTTGGGGTGTCTTCACTGCCCAATGGAGCGTACATTTTGAAATTGAAATCGGCAGGGGCGGCGAAGGGGAAGTGGAAAGGGAATGAGCCACATCAGCATCAGCAGCAGCAGCAGCCGCTGCCAGTTTCTTCTTTATCTCCCCGACAGTCGGTGGATGCTTCATTGGGTTTTATGTAGAAAAATGCGCAAATACACGAGATATATATACATATATATATGTATGTATGTATATATAGCCGGTATATATATATAGCCTATAGATTGCCGATGGGCACTGCCTCACTGTCTGACCAAGCAAAAGCTCATAAAACTTGCAGCGGCTCCTTGGCTCCTTTGGATCCTTGGGCTGCCTGGCTCCTTAAGCTGGTTAAGCGTTCGCACAAAGTGTTAAGTCTCTTACTTTGTTTTCACCTCCCCCGATTCTCCCACCGACCTCTGACCTCCACCAACTGCTCCACCACAGGCCCCCTTGAAAGCCCCTCTGCGGATGTTTGAATGCTTTATAATTACATTTTATGTGCCATCGTTGTGTATATAAGATGCCAACAGGTGCAATCCATCGACTCTTCGAGATGAATTAAAAGCCTGCCAGTACACTGCAAGAAAATTCTAGTTTCAGAGTTCGAAGGCAGAACAAAATATGTAAATATATTTTATTAGCTTCCTGTGACACTTTTGTATATCGTTTTCAAGCAAATTAGCTTATTGAAATACATTTTTTGTTTATTAATTTTTAAAACTTCACGCAAATACTGTGTCAGTGTAAAAGGGCACGGAGAAGTCAGGTGCCTGTTCCTCCATCTTCGTTTATTCAGTTTACAGTCTTTATTGAATGTTTGCCTTTGGCTCCACGGATTCAGCGTTGTAATTGCTCGAGTTTAATGGCCAATCGGCGTATCCTGTCTGCGAAACCAGTTTCTGGCTTCCACCTACTTGCCCAACCTCCTCAGCCACCGTGGAAAAATGTAAATCCACGGAAATCGACCGACAATATCTGATACCCGCGGCGATTCCACTCATACTTTTTGTGATTTACATTTACAGTCTCCTGGAGACACAAAATTCCCTGTTCACCCAAAAACTCCGTCAGTTTGCCCTAATAAACGAGGAAAGCCATTGGTCCGTCGGTGGCAGTAACATTAATCCGTTTCCGAGGGGCATAAAGTGCGGCATTGTCTATGTAATGAATGCCGAGTGAATGCCAAGTGAATGTTGAGTGTTTGTTTGAGTTTGGCGAATGAACGAATGAGCGAGTAAGTGCGTCAGTGAATGGGCAATGATGCCCGATTGATGGCCAAATAATGGAGTTTCCCACGATAGATGGAATAGGGATTCGGGTTTTGAAGGCGACTCAACAGCTGAATAACGAATTCCGATTACTTTACGCTCGATTTGGCCAGGGACTGTAATTCATTAGAAAAGTGTGTCAAACAATTGCCGGCGTCTGAATATTCAATGATTTCCGATTGAGATCTTAATCGATGATTTGACGTATCTTTTGCGAAAGCGATAAATGTTTTATATGGAAATGTCAGAAAAATTACATATTTATTTGATAATTTATTGATTTAAAGTCATTCATTGGAAAACTACACTATATACTGTATATATTGATATTTTATTTAGTATTGCCACTCATCAGATAATAGCTACGTATACAGCTTAACCAATTGACAACCTGATCTAGTGGCAAACATAATGATTGATTGGGGTCAAGTAGCTATCACTAATTAGATAATTTCCAGGCCCCATTCCACCGCTCCACAGCTCCACATCTCCAACGCAACCCCGTCAATCATTGGCCATCAATCACGGTTGCTGGATAGTTGGCCAACTTGTCCGTGCGAAAGGTTCAATTACACACAAATCAAACTTGCCGCAAAGTTAATGAACTTCGTGCTGACCCACCGAAACTCACCTTTGTCAGCCAGCACATTCCTTTCCATTCCATTCAATTCCATCTCATCTTCGATTTATGTGCCCAAAAATTAAGGGAAGCTTTTAGAATTATTGAGTTCATTTCGAGGCTCAAACAAAATTGATTGGGAATCTATCATCATTAAGCTATATTAAGCATAATATTATATAGTAAATAAAACTATAAAAAACATAAGCAGTATCAAACAAGAAGCATTTGATTGCATTTCGATTAAACTTAAATTTAAATTAATGTTTCAAGCTGTTGTAGAACATTGCTTCACTTGCTTACTTTCTCATGATTTAATTATCTGTTTTAATTATCGAATTCCTAAGATTCCAACTGGCACATATTTCCGAACCCAACACCCATTTCTCCATGTGTATTTGTGTGCTGGGGCAAATGCCGATGTGGTTGCCCTTTAAACGACTTTTGCTTCTTGGAATTTGTTGAAAACTAAATCGTTTCAGTGCGAAACACTTAATGATGTGCTTGTGTGTGTAAGTGTAAGTGTGTGTGTGAGTGTGTGTGCTGGTGCTGTGTTGTGTTTGCAACTAAATTGTTAGACATTTTAATTAATTTCCACTTTAATGTTTACTTAGCTAAATGTTTTCCTCCCTGCCTGCAGGCAACAACAACAACAACAGCAACAACGGAGACTTCGAGCGGATACGACAGCTACGGCAGCTAGAGATACTTGTAACTAAAGTGACATGAGGCCTTAACAACAATAACACCAACAAAACAACAACAACAACTACTACAACAACAACAATAAAAACAGCATCAACAACAAGCAGAAGAACTACAACAACAGCGAGCATAAGAACAAAGGACACGACAGCAACAAAAGCAACAACAACAAATTCAAACAAGCAACCGTAGAGCACTAAAAACCAAATTACAAACAATTAAAAGCGAACACAGGGAAGGATCCTCCAGGGAGAGAGAGCTTGACAACGGTACTGCAGCCACGCCCCCTGGCCAGCCCCCTCACACACACACACACACACACAGTCAAGCAGACAAGTATACAACGCAGAGAGTCACCCAACAACAAAAAAAGCCATCTACATGCCTCAATGGCCGCTCCATCGTTTATGGCCAACTAAAACTGAGCAGCGGTGCCCACGAAGGACCCCCGAATTCGTCCTGGTTGCCGGGGCGACCGGCCACCCCACCAGTCCATCATCGCCGGGACCTTTGTCTTTGTTCCGCATCAGGACCAGAAACACCAACAGCAACTGAAACAGAAACGACAGCGCCACCGAAGGCGGCAATAAAAAGTTTGCTTTGTGTGTGCGCTCTTTGGGCCACGAAACACGCTACCATCCCATTCTCGCCTCCCTGCCCCCTCGGAGCCTGGTCCACCTACTCGTGCTGCTGCCACGCCCCCCGTTCGAAAACGGTGTCGCCCTCGTTGTCCTTGTCGTCATCGTCAGACGCCTGTGGGCACTCAATTAAGCCCAATTCAACGCAACTTGAAAGCGACAGCGGCAACAAAAGCAGCAGCCGCTGAAAGTGACAAAAACAGCGGAAGGAGCAACAACAATAGCTGCAGCATAAATAATAACTGTAACAATAGTGGCAAGAAACAGCAGCAACACCTGCAGCAGCAGCAGCAGCAGCAGCTTCGCTAAAATATTGCATAGAAACCGGAGGAGCAGCAGCAGCATTAATAAAAACAGCATTAGCAGCAGCAGCAACGCAACAAGAGCATCAAAAGCTGCAAACCTGCAGCATCAGCAATAATTGCAATAAAATCAACTAAAACCGCAGCAACTGAAGCAGCAGCAGCAGCAGCAACAGCGATTAAAGCTGCAACAGCAACACAAGTGGCACAAGCAGCAGCAATTGAAGCTGCAACACCGGCGGTAGCAGTCAGCCGGCCACGCCCACGGTAACGCCAACGCCCGCGCCCCCACACACATACATCCGCAGACAACGAAACACACACACAGATACAAGCTACAGATATACAGACACAGATTAAGATACAACTGCAGCTACAGATACATTTAGAGGAGCAGCGGCAACAGCGGCCACACGGACTTGCGACACGCCCACGTATCGCTGGCGTGGGCGGCGGGCGGTGGGAGTGGCTGAGTGGATGTCAGGATGAAACTGAGCGTGAGCGCGTATCGGGCGCATGCATCCGCACACAAGAAGATCCTCTCCAGCGGCTATCACTCACAGCTCAACTACGGCAGCACTGGAGCGGCAGCGGCATCCTCCTCGTCGTCGGGGGCCACTGCAACGGGCCTATATACGGTGAGTGTCCATGGTGTCCATGATGCTCATGATGTTCATGATGTTCATGATGTCCCTGAGTCCCTGGCCCCCACATCCTGCCAACGCTGCACTCGTACATTTCCGTACAGAGCAGTCCGATTTTGATTCCGATTTTGGTTTCCCAGAAGGACAATCTCTGTCACTCTTAGGCAGCTCGTGTTTCAGTTACGTATTCCCAGTTACACTGCAAGAAACGCACCAGTGTGTAGTATTGCATTATGCTTTAAGCTCACCTCTTGAGATTTCACACAAGTCCTAATTCGAATTATTTTTTGTTTGTTATGAACTATATTAAGTTTTATGTTATATTTTATTGCTCAGGATAATTAATCCATCACATTTTGTGTGTCTACCCTATAGTTTCGTCCTTTTGCTCCCCCATTTTAGGCTTTTCTGCTCATTAATGTTGTGTGACAAACAAAGGCATAAAACTTAAACATTTTTGATTATGAGTTTTACTGTTATGTCCATGGCCATGGTGGCGATAGCTACATTTTAATGATATTGCTTTCCAGGGGGGGTTTCAGTGCAAACATGGGTGTATTAAAAGGAATTGAGGCTATTGCCATTGGTTAAAATCGTAGTCGGAAGCAGCTTGCAAATAAATATTGGAAACCCATTTGGGAAAATTGCCATGAAATACAGCCTGGATTTTTATTAAATAGAAAGAAAAACACATAACCATATCAGCAGATGCAATATAATCCGGCAAACTGTAAAAATAATATTTTAAGAGTGCTGGCTTACGTTTTAAAGTTGCCAAACATGAAACCATTGTCAAATATACGATTTGCGAAAATATCCATGAAATGCAGCCTGGTTTTCATTAAACCGAAAGGGGACAAATAAGTATGAACGTAGATGAAAAGTAATCCGGAAAAACCTTATGTTGTTGAGCTACCAAATGAAAAACCATATATATATATGAAACAAGCTTGCATTTTAATGGAAATTTAGGAAAATTTCATCAGCATTGTGCAAATCATTTTAAACAACTTCGTTAAGCTCGTTACCTGAATTTCAAACATAAAGAGGATACAATGAAACGAGGGCCTGGATCAGCATGAATATTCATTAAAATTGCGCCAAACTGACTAAAAGTTATTTAATTTGTTCTGCAAAACACGAGCGAATAGTTTTGCGGTACAAGTAGGCCATTGAGTAAATTACTTAAACGAAAATTACTTAAAGAAAATCAAGGCTCAATCAGAAAAAGTTTACATCTTGTTGCCAGCTTGTGCACTCGAGCTCGCTGCAACCAGTTGGCCCCTCAAATATATACACACACCATATATATTCCTGATCATACATCCGATTTGTCGTTGGCCAATTAAAAACGCCGCCCAAACACACTATTTACCCCATCATTGTTTTGGGGGCGTTTTGGCCTTTTAATTCGGAACGGCAGCTTAACAGTTCGACTCTGAAAGCAGCCGCCCAAAATACGAAATACAAAATACGGCAAATTCCAAATACAAGTTCCAGTACTCAAACCAGGAACCACAATAAATTCCAATCAAGTTTTGTGGCGCAATTAATTGCCATGTCCGCGGGCGCCGGCTGCTGGTGGCACGGATAGAAAGTCTATATGCACAGCAGGGGTCATTCGAATAGGTGTTGCTAAAAAAAACCCAAAACTTGAGAAATTGAGTTTTTTGCCAAAAATAGTTTTCCAGATTTTTTGTGAAAAAAATTATCGGTATTTTGATCAAAACATTGAAAATAATGACCCAAATGCGGAATGTCATACCTCGCTGAGTTCGTTGTTTAAATCCCAATCGATTTGCATTCAAGTTTGGGAATTCTAGGACTTTTAAATTTTTCGCAAATTTTGATGATGGTACCCCTTACAAAAAATGCGAAAATTTGCCCAAAAATTAGTTTTACAAAATCCGTTAAAAAGTGAAAGGGGTGGTTAGTATTGGTTATAAGGAGTATAAAATGGTACTTCTTTTTGCTGTGTGACCATTTTTAGACAAGTTATAGCCAAAAAAGCCAACTTGAAAATGGCGTTTTTTGCCAAAAATAGTTTTCCAGATTTTTTGTGAAAAAAATTATCGGTATTTTGATCAAAACATTAAAAATAATGACCCAAATGCGGAATGTCATACCTCGCTGAGTTCGTTGTTTAAATCCCAATCGATCTGCATTCAAGTTTGGGAATTCTAGGATTTTTTAATTTTTCTCAAATTTTGATGATGGTACCCCTTACAAAAAATGCGAAAATTTGGTCCCGTACTCGGTCCTGTACTCGGTAGTAGCAAAACAATTAAATTGAATATCTTTATCGGTTCTGGAGTTACAAACCACGCCGACAATTTTTGGTATCATATAAGATATGGCCTAGTATAACCCAATACAAAAAACAGAAATTAAATATCTCTCTCCGTTTTGATGTTATTAATTTTGGCCACAAAATGGTACCATTCCGCCTGTAGTTCACAGGTGTGCGCACGAGAATAGTCATCGCAATGGTGGCTCACAAGTGAAGCGTAATCCGGCACTGAACAGATTTGTCAACTAATTGGTGGGAACGGCGCACAAATCCCGCTAGATATATGTTATGCGGTTTCCCCTATTTAGACCGCTGGCCAAATTGAAACCCTCCACTGGAATTAGCCAGTTTTGTCACGGACATGCAGCCACCCACACACACGAATCTACGGGATGCGGAGTATGGACACGGATACGTATACAAATACGGAATACGGAATACGGAATACGGATGCGGAATACGGAGCATGGACACGAGCATCGTCAATCTGTCCCAATGGTCAAATCGAAGCTTTCAAGTTTGCGGCACTCGAGTACTTATACAAGTACTTTACGCCCCCAACTTGGCCCAATGAAGCTCACTTTAAGTTGGTTTTTGGCCATTGGTGTTAAATTAATAATGGCTTTGGCTAACAAGTGGTTTCTGACACAGATCCCATCGAAGTGGCTGCTTCTCCCGACATCGTTTTATTCGATGCTATTGCGGCTGCAAATTGCGATGTCGTAATTAGTCTCGGATAATTCCTATTGATTTTTGCGACACACTTTGCTTCACTCGGCTTAATTCCCATTGATTTAGATATTCGCCGTTGTTATGCAACTGCTGTGATTAGAAATGTTTTAAGTCTCATCGATTTTTTACGGTTAATGCACAGCTTATTAATATTTCTTCTTTGATTTTAATAAGCAAATTTTGTGGAATTGAGATTTTAATCCGATTCAATCGAGTTTTTTCCGTAAGCTTGATGTGTTAATTAAATTCGGTAAAAGTTTGGGGAATTAGCTTAAATTATTTAATTGAATTTTCGTAATAGGTTTATGTAATTTTAAAATGATTTCCAAGAACATCATCAACTTAAGTACATATTAATTTCCCATTTTTTCAAGATTTATTTGATTTTATAACTATTTGCTATGGAGTTTAGATCTCAACTATATTTTATACATTCCATTAGTTAAAATAAACATGTTTATATTTAGATATCATTTCCTTTTCAATAAACAGAAATAGCTTTGTTTGGTTTAACTTTTGCGATGCCAATAAAACTGATTAATTTTTGACAATTCAGCAATTTGGCTCAGTGTTTAACATTTTAATCAAATTTATTAAATTTTTCCTTTGCCACGTGTTAAAAGCGGACGCTGCATAAAAAATTGACTTTAAGGCAATTTCAGTATTCGGCCAACTCGTAGTGGATTCAATAATGCAATATTTAAATTTTAAAAGCTCGTTCGACAAAAGTTTTCAGAGCTCATGACTGGTTCTGCGCCACCCAATTCAATCGCCAGTTTTCCAACCATCCGCCCACAAGGCCACACCCATCCATTTCCCAGCACAGTTTTCCCGGGAAACGCTGGCCCACCTGAAGGCTCCGAGTTGGCCAAGTTTTCGTGTCACTGGCAATCAAATCAAAGTTTAATTATTATCGTCAACATCATTCGATTTAAAATGCACCGTGGGCAAAATGGCAAAGGCTCAGTGCCAGATGCAGTTCCAGATTCGAATGTCGATGCTGCTGCCATATATGTACACCTGTGGCCGCACTAGTAGCACCCAAGCATACAGATTTATCGGTGAAACCCTTAAGTTGAGCTCAGTCACTAAATATATCTGCAAAACATAATATACGTTAGAAATCATTGCCTAAATGGTTTATATTTGTTATTAAGTTAGAACCGTAGAAATTCCGATAAAGGGCATGTCGGTGGTGCTGCCTTCTTGCCCACCGCTGTCCTGCAATCATTGACATTTGGCCCTGTTTCGGGTTGAATTTGCATAATTAGCAATTAAGATGCGCTCAATTGCGATTGATGAGGCACCTCAACTTGGGTGTCGGCATAGATATCTATATACATACATATATACCCATGCACGGCCGCAGTCATCGCAATAATCCCAATTAATGCCGCCCATCCAACTTATCCGTCCAATTATCATCCTTGCAGATGGAAGCGCACGAGCACGAAGCGGGCAAGTTTGTCAAGGATGTGGCCCGTCAGGTGCACGACTGCAACAGCGACACGGACGTCATCAGTCCCACGGGCACCAGTAGCTCCGGAGGCGGTGGCGGAGGAGGCGGCGGAGCAGGCGGTGCCGGCGGATCCGGCGGTGCTGGCGGACACAGCGACGGTGGCTATCACAAGCGGCACCACCACAAGATGGTCCGCGATGACGACAACAACAGTGCGGCGCACTCATCGGACAGCAAGAGTCCCAGCCAGCGGTAAGTTCGATTCGCACAGCCACACACGCACACACGCTGACCAAGCAAATGAACACCCACACCCATGCACTGAGCGAAATAGTGGCAACTAAAGTCGGGGAGGAGTAACTGAAACATTCGGTGTTTTGTGCGTAGGGAATTGGAATTTGGATTTTCGTTTAAGTAAAATTGCTTCGCTTCCTGCATAAATAATAGCTGCTTTAATTGAGTTAAGTATTGTTGAGCAGGTCAATTAATTAGAGTTTAAATGTATCAAAAGCCCGATTTTAGGGTGCACTTTTCGCTCAGTGCACACACCCCGACACGTGTAAAATAAAAGTTGAAAGCAGGGTAAAAAATGGAGAAGAAGCATAACAAAGATGATTTATTCAAATCGTGCCAAGTTGTTACCAAACACATAAACATAATCTGGCGCTGCTTGTCCTGCAGTTCGCCCACACACACACACACATAGACACACTGAAAAAACACTCAACTACACTTACACAACACAACACACACCCATACTCGTGCAGTAACTACATATACATAGGCACGTGCCGTAAGCGTAATTGATAAATGTGTAGCATACTTTGTTGGGCTTCGCTCGCCTTGACAGCTTTTTGTACTCTGTATTTGATCAACCGTAAGCGACATCACATCCGTACTGGCATCCGTATCCGTAAGACAAGGACGAGCAGAATGCGAAAGAATGAAAAGCAGCAACAATAAGCCCGATTCAATTAAATGAAATTACCAATTAGCAAGTCGTCCCCTTCTTCGCCACCCGAATATCCATCTACGTCCATGCGAATCCTTGCGGTCGGTACCAAAGGCCTGGCATTGCGAAATGGGAATTGAAATCTGAATGGGAATGTGAATGCGAATGCGGATGGAACTTCAAAAGTTTCCAGTTTGGGTTTTGGTTAATCAAATCAGGAGTCTTAGATGCGACAAAAAGAAGCTCGATACAGGGACACTGCGTTTCATTGCTGTAGGGCGAACAGAGCTTACTCAATTTTCATAAACTATTAATTATAATTGATAATATGAATGAATTAATACATATTACTTGTATTTCCAATGGAAATTATCAAATGATGATTTTCTAATTATTATTACAGCACACAAACCTAAGAAGTGCACGCTTGCCTTACAGTTTTGAAACGCACTGTCCAGGCAGTCGATTACAAGTAAATGTTGAGACTGTGGTTTCAAATTTTTCTTGCTTTTGCAGTTGAATGGAGCTGTCACTCAGACAGAGACACTCTCACACACACACACACACAACTTTTGTTTGTGTTTATTGTGCCATTGTGGTGGCAAAAAGGAAATTAGCAATGACAATTAGCCGGGATTGCCCATGTCCTTGCTGCCTATGCAAGTGTGTGTGTGTGTGTCGAAGTGTCACAGTGTCAGGCTGTCGGGGTGTATGTGTGTGTACATGATTTCATTAATTAACTCGACCCAGGCAAACAAAGGCGACGGAAGACGGAAGGCGGTTGTAAGAGGACGAGCCGCCTTCCCGGGGGACAGAAGTTGACAACTCTTTGGCCTAATGGGCCCTCGCCGGGCGGAGCTAATCTTCGGGCACACGAATCCACTCAGCGCCACTCTCCAGAACGAAACCATGAAACCATGAACCACCACAACCACACTGAGCCACGGCTGCCACTTCCAGAATGCTAATGTGCCGCCAGGACAAACAATTTAATCAAGAGCATAAACCGAGTCACATTCCCCCGAAAAAGAGTTCTAAAGTAATCCAATTCGCTTTCATTTCGTCGTGTTCATGCTGTTTTGAATTTTACAAAATGTTTACCACACTCTTGCCCTTACAACCATAAAAACACTTCTTTGTCGAAAATATTGTCTTATTACAAATCGTATAGCATTTATCATAAAATTAAAGAAAACAAGAGAGAATACTGTAGTCGAGTATCCCGACTATCAGATATTTGTTACTCAGCTAGTGCGAGTAGCATATCTATAGATATTGGGTAATATAATGAGACGGACAGATCGATTGATTGATCCTGATCAAGAATATATATATGCACTTTATATGGTCGGAAACGCTTTCTTTTCTACAAATCTACGAGTAACGGGTAATAAGTAACGAATAACGGGTATAAAAATATACAGGAATAGATATTTAAACTGCATTTCTTATAAATAATTTGAATGGAAAGTGGCAGCCGTGGGTCGATCCCTTTCGCAAATTCGCATGTTATAATCAGAGTATCCACTTCTCGCATCATCGCTCGATCGGATCATGAACATATATATACATATATAGATCCGGCAGCTCGTCGCTAACCAGTGGGCAACTGCACCACTGTGGCTGCACCACCACCACTAGTTTAAGGTATACTGAGAGGGATAGACTTATACTGACGCCGGCACAACCGCATCCACATCCGCATACGCATCCGCATCCGTATCCGCATCCGCACCAGGCCCGTCAGCGGCGCCAGGTGCGCCTCCATGTGAACAGTCCGTCCTCCGACCAGAGCGCCAGCACGCCGGTGGGTCACAGGCCATTGCCAGCGATGAAGACCCTCTCCTCGTTCATCAGCGAGCATCCCGAGGAGCTTGTGGCGGCGGAGGATCAGGCCCGGAGTGGCGCCTTCGCCACCTCCTCGGCATCCGCGTCCGCCACTGCCAATGCCTCCAATGGCCAGCAGCAGACAACGAAGTGGAAGAGCCTGCGGGCCGTGATGGCCTACTACTGCTCCCTGCGGCGCATCAAGAGGAACGTTGCCACCCACAAGTCCCCATTTCAGTGTTCCGTAATTGCGTATCCGCGTTTTGCTAGCGTTAACTAACTAAATGCACAGAGAAAAAAATATCACCTACATTTGGTCATTTACAAAAGAACTGCTGCTTAGAATATTCTATAATCTTAAAAACGTTTTAATAATTAGAATAATAATTTGTAAGTGTGTTAATTTCAAATCATTCAATAATTGTTTCCCATCTATAAAATATATGTTTTAAAATTCTTTTTGATGTTACAAAAGTAAACGTACATAGAATTTTAAAAGTAGTTAAAGGTAGTAAAAATCAAATATATTAGATTGTCGTTTTTTATAACATGGGATAGAAATATTTAAATTTTTGATCATATCTCAAATAATGTTGGAGGTAGCTAATAATTGTTCAGAAAAATGTCTAGAAAATTAATTGGAATATTCTAGCATTGAGATGACCATGTGGAGAGTTGTAGCTTTTTTTCTCTGTGCACCCATTTATGTATGTGTAAACTCTCTTTGCGTGCGTGTGCGTGTGTGCGAGAGAGAATCCTGACTCTTGCTATCCTCACCACCATCACCATTGAAAGCGAAGTCCTCGATCCGCCCCTCGATAATCGATATTTACTAACCCACTCACTAACGCTCATCGATCGCTCGCCCTCTCTCTTTCTCTCATGCTCTCACTCTCTCGCTCTAACAACGTACTAATCCGAAAACGTAGTGTATGAACCTATGTGTAACCTAATATATAACCCATATATCATTGATGTGTAAGCGAATGCCAGACCTCTCTCAACTCAACTAAACTCTCAACTAAAACTCAACTCAAATATCGCCTGCTCGCTCGTTCGCTAAATCTATCCCACTCCCACTGTCTGCTCCAGATCTGTTTCTATCGCCCCGCCACGTTCCCTCTCTCACTCTCTGACTCACTCTACAGTTAAGCCTCAATAAGTTTTCTTGTAAAACTTTTGCAAGTCTTCCGACCCAACGACAGACCCCCTTTCTTCGCACGACTTTACTCATTTAATAAGTGTGGAAAAGCATTTGATGGGATTTTGCATTTATTAGCCATATGCATAAGAGATGTACGCGTGGTCGTGCAGTGGGAGGTGCCACTGTAGCCCAGCCAAATGAGGGAAAGAGGTGTCTTGGCTGGGTATACGTTTTACCACTTTCTGTTCTAGTTTCGGTTCATTTTTGGCAAAGGGCAACTTAAAAAGTTTGCCCTAGCTAAACAAGTTGATGCCAACAGACACACACACTTACACACACTCACACACCCTCTTAAGCACACACACACACACACTCAGACGAACACACACATGGTTATACGCAAGGGTGTAAGAGGAACTTTTGCTTGAAAAATCTCAGCAAACAGCCAAAGTTAAAGTGGCTTTTGGCAGTGTGCGTTTGAATCGATATGTTTAAGCTGCTGACTGCAATGTAGGCGAACTTTTGACACAAATACACCAACACATACACACACAAACAAACACGTAAAGAAGATACAGTGACGTAGGCAGGGGGCTTCAAGCCCACTTCCTGGCAACACTGTATTCTCACTTGATGGATATGTAATGAACATTCCAACTGTGCTTTCTCAAGTGAATTTAAAAAGTATTGCACTCTATTACTGAGCAGGAATTTCAGGGAAATTTTGTAATTAATCCTGGTAATTAGTCCCCTCGAAAAGGACATCGCACGCCACTGGCGCGGGCACCACATTGCGCCTATATGCATATGCCAATGCCACAAAGTACGCCAACCACCCAGATTCTCTTTGGCATTGTGCATGCAAAATGGGAAATTGCCTTCTGACTGACAACTTACAAAGAATTTGAATTTAGAAAATTGCAAATTTATGTAGAAGCCAAGTGAACACAATACACTCAATGGTAGCCTAGAATTTATGCGCCCTCCAGGTCCGATCGGATGTCACCATCTAGTTTTTTTCAACTTTTCTCTGTATTTTTTGGCATGCACTTGGCAGCGTGCACAGTGAGGCCTCCTATATATATACTACCACCTCCCCGTAGCCTTCTTCCGTATGTTTCCCTAGTCGTGTGCTTAAGTAATTCCCTTACAAGCAACTTTGATTCACAATCAAATTCATTTGTTCGATTCCGGCAATTGTGTTTTGATTTGCAAGCACTTGAAATGCGGCTCACATCCGGTGGCGTCGTCCGATATTTTCGTGTTTATTGCATTGTCAGCAGCCCAAGTTGCTCATTAACTGGGATGACCCAAATAATTGGGGTATTAGCCATGGCTAATAAGCCATCTACACGCTCGCTGGCGGTCGCAAAAAAAAATAAGAAAAAAAGAAAAGAATGAAATTGTAGTCGGGAAATTTACGAGCAGGAGTTTGGTTTAAGTGTCACGGAAATGTCTGTCGGTGGGTTTAAAATTTTTGCACAGCAGTTTTATGTGAGTTTTTATCAAGTTATTTGCGAGAATAATTTCCGTTCTTTTATCAAATTTATTGCAGAAATAACACATTAATTTGAAAAAAAAGAATGCGATATTAATGCTTAATGCTAGTCACTTTAGATTAATAGAAAGAGCTCGAACTTTTGATGCATAATTAATAAAACAATTTAATGAACCATCAAGAAAATATTTATTAAACAAATTTAAAATGTATTTGTATGCCTGTGTATTGAACCTCATTAAATCATATTAAGTAAATACCTTTAAATTCATAGTCCGTTCATAATGGCGAAAATGTCCTTGCATAAAATCAAAAAGAGTATCATTCACAACTTGATTTATGTACTTAAGAACTTTCTGTCCACAATTACTTAGATTTCCGTGACATCCTGACACGTTTTAAAATCCAGCTGGCTGGCGAAAAGTGTAGCATACTTTTGTGGGGTGCCAAGTGTCCCCAGGCGGTTATAAATTAATCCCCATCAGGCATCAGTGGTAATGGTAAGGGGTGTTGTTTTGGGGAAGAAAGGTGGTGGAAGGAGCAGGGGGGAGCTGGAGAACGTTGGCCAAATGACTCGACGCAATTTCTCAATTCTTATTTCATCCGCCATGTGCGCCCAGTCAGTCAAGTGGCGAACCGAACGCAATGGTTTAGCATTCCAAGCGGTCACGGCCTGCGGGTTGATGGCCACAAAAACCGATAACCGAGAACAGGGAACCGGGAAACGAGAACCGAAAACCGAAAACTGCAAACCAAACCATTGACCAAAAGCAGGCAACTCAGATACGAGAATCGAGGCAGAGGCGTTAATTGAAATCCGGCTTAGGAACCAACCGAATCGCCGGTTAACCCGAGGCGGCCCCAAATCGGACATCATGCAGCCATTAAACAATAACACTTTTAGCCAACCACATATGGGTTAACAAACACACATGTGTACACACGTGCACACACACACAAACGCGCGCGTTGGACAAACAGGAGAGTCCTTTAACATTTCGCTGGATGATTTGTGGTGCAATAAAGAATGCCATTTAATACCGGGCCCAGCTCTTTAACCTTTTCGAACCCGATTCCCAACCCGAATCGCATCGCAACGACTCGAATGGCATGGAATCGTATCGAATCGAATCGAATCGAAACGGATCCAGTCGAGAAACGGGGAATTGGCAAGCGCCAAAACTAACAAGCTCATTCTCAATTTATATTAAATCGAAAGTCCACAAATGGTTCAGCTGACCCCAAAAACAACAATGGGGTCATCCGCAGATATACGCACACACGTCCACGCATCTCTATACATACATATATTCAATGGCCCATTAGGAGGGGGCTCTTGGTTTTTGGGGTTACAAATAAATGAGTCTATTGATTAAAGGTTAGAAATGGGATTCAAACTGAAAATATGAAATATTTTGTAAAATTGTGTAGGTTTTTTAATCATTCGAAGGGTTAGCTATTATTGAGAAACAATTTCAAAATGAGTTATAACGAAACCCCTACTACCCCTTCTTGACAAATTCCTGCGGGCGCCACTGTGCGTAGGTATTATGTTTAGTATAGAGAGACTATAGAGCGGGGCAATCTTATCGTGCAGCAAGCCTTTTTTCCGCTTGGCTTGGGATGGACAGTGATGGGTTAAAAGGGAGCCCGTATCACCAAGTTCCATGCATATGTATGTGTGTGTGTGCCTCCATATCTGTGTGTTCCTGCGTCTCTCTCACTCTCACCCACACCGCCCCTCTCGCTTACTCCCTCTCTCTCTGCCTCTGTCTCTGTCTCTGTCTATTGGACTTTTTGCCAAATCTATTTCTATCGAATTCTCTTTACTATTGCCTCCTCGAAAACATTACAATACAAAATGAATACAAAACGATAATATGTTAAACAACAACCAAAAATAATGAACAAAAATAAAAGTACAAAAGAAACAGCAAGAAACAAAAAGAAAATGAAATACTTTCGAAACTCGTTTAGGAAATCGCGTATCGGAGATGGAGCTTCAGATCCAGATTCCGATTGGTAAGTTTATTCTCTTGCGTTCCTTATGATTTCTCGGTTTTGTCTCTGCACACCAATACGCAAACACAGAACACACACACAGACACAAAGAAACAAATGACACACACACGCATACTTACACTCACACACACACACACGCATAGAGCTTTGTTCTGCTTTTGATTTGATTATGATTGTGATTATGATGATGATGGTCATGCTGTTATTGATGATGATAATGACAATGATCGGCATGTGCGCGCTTTGCATTTGAATAGGCCGCAAAAACAGCAAGACACATAAAGCATATAGTTAGAAGCAACAACATACATATATAGTACATATAAACAATAGAGTAGGGTTTTGGCGTTTTGCGAAGTGCGGAGTTTCCAAGACCGCAGCTCCACTGCAACACCAGCACCACCACCACCACCACCACCACACAGACTTTGGGCCGAAGATTCGGCAGCAGTAATACCCTGTAAAAAGCCACAACACTTCGTAGGGCGGATATACACCCACCCAAACATCCAGTGAACAGACACACACACACCTATACAACCACACCTATACACCCATACCTATACACCCACACCTATACACCCACACTGACGGCAACCACACCTATAGCTATCATTGTTTTCCTTTGATTTGTCTTTCGTTTAGCTAACTGCATTGCTACCAAATCGCTTTCGTTTTTCGTACCTCATCGTGTACCACACGACGTATGCGTAATAATTTAGCCACCGCTGTAAATAGACCAATGAAACTAGCTAAATCAAAATAAACAAAAAACCGAAAAAGAAAAAACCGAAATTAAAACCAAGCAAACCCTAAACGATATAAACAAACTACCAAACAAAATACAAAACATTTATCCCGTAGCCCGGCATTTGATATGCTGAATGCGAATAATAATTGTGCATAAATTAAGCCCAACCAAAATCAATTAACGCATCAGCAACATCCCCAAAATCGAACTGTACATAAGCAATGTATATATATATATATATAGAGCCACATCCATTGAGTACATCATGCAAATAAACACCTAGTACTAGATGCTATAGCAGAACAGACGATTGAATGGCGACCCTGAGCGGCTTGAGCAAAAGTTTAAAGTGGTAAAACCTGATCCCTTTCCCCGAGCATCCTCTCCAGAAACTCCCCCTCCACGTAGTCGTACGATAGTCCTAGATCGAGTTCGTATATACTCGTAGTGTGTAGCTATGCTCTTGCCAAACTGAATGTAATAAAAAGTAATGCCAAATTTCACCTTCATCGCTGGTCCGTCCGTTTTCAACAATCGTTATTGATTGATGGCGCCACAGCTTACCGAATTCAGCTCTTTAAGCTTTATAAATGATTTCAGGACTTTAAACGTGATTAATGTACATAGGTTTTCAGAGCTCAACACGAGCACTAAAATGCTACTGGCGTTTTGGTATCACTTGTTTGGCTGCCCAAGAGTATGCAATGTTATTTTTAAACTTCAATTGTCCGTTTGAGCTTCTTGAAGCATTTTTCACTGCATACTTTTGCACACAGATTTAAATAAATTATATATTCTATCAAGTTTGCAAGAGTACCCCAAGCTTCGGATTGCCGGAGAAAACGTACTTTTCGGTTCTTTTAATTTCTTTTTAATTGTGAGAAACTTTTCAGTTTCAGTCGAGAAAAGCTCACCTGGCAGACAATTTAACACTTTTCGCCCGAGGCCAAGAGCTATTTTTATCGATGGCGGAAAATTCTTGGCCACTTGAACGCCACTTCCACTTTCCTCTCCTCTCTATCTCCCCTCTCACTCTGTCTGTTTCGCTCTGTCTGTCTCTGTCTCGCTGCGATGCTCTACTGCTGCCGCTAAATTGTTTTCCAATTGCAATTTTCCACATTTGTTGTCGATTGCATAACGCCTATGATTGTTATTTCGTTTGATTACATTTGATTCAATTCGTTTCGATTTGATTTGAGTTGATTTCGTTTGCGACTCGAACACATCTCGCTTTTCGTAGTCAGTTATCTAGATGCTAGAACTATAGCCCTATATATGTATAGTATGTATGTATGTATGTGTATTTTGCATGCACAAAGAGACCTCATCTATTTATCTCTCTCTCTCTATTCCCATCGTGTTTCGTTGTGCGTTTCCGTTTCCGTTCCACCTTAATATTAGCGTTACCGTTACCGTTGCGTGCGTTTGCGTTACGGTCTTTTGGGTTCTCCCATGAATGTTTGTCTTGCCACTAAGTATGCGTAACCATAGCCGTAATCCGTACTATGTAACCCGTAACCCGTAACCAGTAACCCGTAGCCCGTAACCCGTAGCCATACTTCTCCGTCATCACCAACTAGCGTAAGTGTTTGATCTTTCGTGTTGCGTAAGCGATTACGTTCTATGAAAAGAAATAAATAAATAAATATTAAATAGCACCCGAGTAACGTGAGCGCACGCTTTACTGGAATGATCTTTTTAGTTGCGCTCCCCTTAAAACCCCTCTTAAGTCGCCCCAAACTTTAGTCATTAGCTACCGTAGTTCGTTGTGTGAGACAATCCCTTTGCGAAATAGGTTCCCCGAATATCCGCAACTAATCGATTTCCATCTTCCACGTGCCAAAAAAACAAAAAAAAAACAGGACACGATCGAACCAGCGTTGGATGAAGCTACGCACCACCGTGCAGATTTCATCGGCGATACAGAAGAAACCACCGCTCAAGCGCGAAGACTCCTTCCTGAAGCGTTTCTCGACTAGACAGATACCCGAAACACAGGTAATTCATATATTTGTCACTCTTCATGGGCGAAATGTGAAGAAAAATAATTAAATTTATTATTAAACTGTTCGAAAGTATGCAAGAAAATGTGCGAAGTCGGAAAATCAGCTACATTTCGTTACTATTTGCACAATATTCTTTGTGCATTATTGATTAAAGATATTTTTGTATATAATATTAACAATATGTGTACTCTATTGTCAATAATAGGAAACTGTTGAAGATACGGGTTCAGAAAGTGCCTCTGGTGACGTCGACAAGAGTGTTAAACGACGGCGACGCTATCTGCAGAAACGACGATCCGTTGTTAATCCAGATGAAAATTTTTACTTCTATTGGTTAATGATGTTAACTGTATGTGTTCTATATAATCTATGGACCCTAATTGTGAGGCAGAGCTTTCCTGAACTGCAGGTGAGTTTTCTTTATTATTTTCTCGTTTTCTCTATTTTTTTTTTCTTTTTTTCGTTAGCTGTTTATCTTGGGTGTGTACACCTGTCACTTTCCGTTTACCACTTCCCATTTGCCCTTGAAAAGACTGCGGATAGGCCTTTGTTCGTCCTTTGTGTAAGGCGACACCCTTTTGTCATTATGCCCAAAAGAGTTGGTTGTAATGGAAGTTGGGTCGCCGTGGCCCATATAATGACCCCCACTTCGGACGAGGTGTTTTTTTTTCCGACCAGAAAGTGGTAAAATGGGAGGGGGGCAGAGCATCAGTGGGTCGGTCAACTGTCCGAAAAAAATACTTATCCGCCTTTTTATCTGTTTGCTCCCGTTCTTTGCCTTGTAATGACTCAATTATAAGACACGCAGTTTGGCCTGGGCAAATGTTTGTTTATGGCCCAGTTAGCTGGTGTTTGTCATCAGATTAGAACCGGCTACGGTCGGGCAAACAAAAGTCGACTGTGTTGACCTTTAACCCGGCCACAAAAACCTCATCCTGTTTTAAGCCCGCACATTTGCAATTGTCAACTGCATTCCCCATTTTAATTGCCCTTGACCTGGCCATAAAAATAGGCGCACAGTTGGCCCGTAGAAAGGCCCTTTTGCACTTAATGCGACTTTGTGCTGTGTTATGCACAGAAAACAATTGCGGAGTAACTGCTAGTATTGATTTTATATTGCAAAAGTTACGTGGCTCTGAGCTTAAAATTAGATCATAGATCATGTTCAATTACCAGTTGAACAACTAACATTGGTTTTAGCTTAGAAAAGTTTCAAGGGCTCGTAGCTATTTTTATTTACTCTTTTAATATATATATAACTAACTCGCCATTTTGCTCTGTGTACTTGCTGCTGCATTATTTTTGGCTAGCAATCTGTGCCCACGTTTTGGCTCATCTGCGATTCGATGACAGATGTTGTATTTATCCTAGATATAATAGTTCAATTACGCACAGGCTATCTGGAGCAGGGCCTAATGGTGAGTATCCGGATGATAGGAAGCTTGGAACCTTGGAACCTTTAAATTATCTCCTGATTCATTCTAGGTATACGACGACAGGAAGCTGGCCTGTCACTACGTTCACTCGCGCGACTTTATCTTCGATATGATAGCGCTGATACCATTGGATTTGCTGCAGCTCAAGATGGGCACACATCCGCTCTTGCGTTTTACGCGCTTTTTTAAAGTCAGTTAATCGGAGATGTTGAGCATTATTAATGTGCGTACTAATTTGACGACCTTTTGCAGGTTTATCGATCTGTGAGATTTTATTACATCGTAGAAAGTAGAACAGTTTGGCCAAATTTATGGCGCGTTGTTAACCTAATTCATATCCTGTTAATACTGGCACACTGGTTCGGTTGTTTCTATTTTTTACTCTCCGAGGCGGAGGGCTTTCAGGTGCGTAAACAAGTGTAAAACAACTAAATTTAAATATATGCACTACTCAATTTTTAACCAACTAAGTAAATGAATTTGTGAATCATAAATATACCTGATTTATCCTGAAATCCCAGGGCGACTGGGTGTATCCGTATCGACCCGGGGACTACGCCACCCTAACGCGAAAGTATCTGGGCAGCCTGTACTGGTCGACCCTGACACTGACCACCATTGGGGATCTGCCCACGCCCGAAACGAATGCAGAGTGAGTAAGAATTACTAAAGATATAGTATATATAGTATATGGCTATTTGGGTGGGTTTCTGCTCTTACTTTCAACTACCAATTTCACCAATCAGACCGAACTTTTCGGTGGACGGCCCACGTTCAATTCCGCGGCGTGGCATTAAATCGCGCCTACTTCAATTTGGCTCTAGTTATGGGTACGATCATTATCAATATTGAACTTTGTGTTTCATTAGCAAGCAAGGTCAATCAAATTCAGCGAATATCATGCAACTTGTTTGGGGGCTGTCCACCGATTCGTCTGCCTTGGTGTTTATAATTTTTTAATATCTGAATATATCTGTTGCATATTGCCACGAAATAAGAGTTTGGCATCAAAGTTTTCGAAAGCGTGCGACAGCCTAGAACAGTTCCATTGATATTTGTCTACCAAATTTACCTGCAAGGATTTCAAATAGTTTTTGTTTTAAAACATAATCTCAAGCTTTCGAAAACTTTGATTGAGCTTGCAAAAAGTGCTGCTTCAAGGCAAAGAGAAAATGAGTGGCATGCGAGTTTTTAATACTATTATAAAGCTAAATACATTGAGCCACCCTATTTCTCTCCGCCACAAGTTTGGATTACATGTGCCCAGCTAATTGATTGCCACTCCCTGAATTGCTCCTTCGCAGATATATTTTTACGATCGTTAGCTATTTGATTGGTGTTTTTATCTTCGCCACCATTGTGGGCCAAGTGGGCAATGTGATAACGAACCGAAATGCGAATCGCCTGGAGTTCGAGCGCCTGCTGGATGGGGCCAAGACCTATATGCGGCACCACAAGGTGAGTTGGGCGCCATCTCCATTGCCGCCAGTCCAACTAATGTGCCGCCTCATCCGGGCCAATCCCTTTAGGTGCCCGGAGGGATGAAGCGGCGCGTGCTGCGGTGGTACGACTACAGCTGGTCCCGCGGCAGGATACAGGGTGGCGGTGACATCAATACCGCACTGGGCCTCCTGCCCGATAAGCTGAAAACCGAATTGGCCTTACATGTCAACCTGAGCGTGCTGAAGAAGGTGACCATATTCCAAGAGTGCCAGCCCGAGTTCCTCCACGATCTCGTGCTCAAGATGAAGGCCTACATCTTTACGCCGGGCGACTCCATTTGCCGCAAGGGCGAGGTGGCCCGCGAAATGTTCATCATTGCCGATGGCATCCTGGAGGTGCTGAGCGAGACGGGCAAGGTCCTGACCACCATGAAGGCTGGTGATTTTTTTGGCGAAATCGGCATCCTCAATCTGGACGGGCTTAACAAGTGAGTGGGGGCGGGAGGACCTAGAAATGGGGAAGGAAGCATACCCAATGCTTAACTAACTAACTGAGTTACGGTAGAAGCAAGAGTTTTACTTATTCAATGCGTACTTTGCAGACGCACAGCGGATGTGCGCTCCGTGGGCTACTCGGAGCTCTTCTCTCTGTCCCGCGAGGATGTCCTGGCGGCCATGAAGGACTACCCCGATGCCCAGGAGATCCTGCAGACCCTGGGCCGCAAGCGGCTAATGGAGGTGCGCTGCGTGAACAAGAAGTACGCCAAGGCGCAGAGTGACAAGGAGGCGGCCGCCTATGCGGCAGCTCATCCGCACCACCACCAGAGCCACCACCAGGGTCAGGTGCACCAGAGCGACAGCAGCGAGAACAGTGCCTCCAAGAAGATCGTGGACAAGCTGAAGCACGACGTCAAGGGATTCCGCAACGTGCTGAAGAAGTCCAGGTGAGTACAAGAGTACTTTTCAATTGGCTTAAAGTCGGGCAAATGCGATGTGCTTCAATTTCAAATGGAAATGATGCATTATTCTCCCCCAGGACCTCGCGCAAAAGCGATGAATCCCTGGAGATGCAGCCGCTGCACAACACCTCGCCGCGCGGCAGCAAGATCCTGCTGAAGCGCATGTCGCGCGTTCGATCGGACGAAAAGGATGCGGATAGCGCCGAGGCCAAGGACGAGTTGCACGACAAGACGCCCAGCCCGATTGGGGCGGGACTGCCGTTGCTGCAGCGCCTCCGGCTCCTCAAGGAGAAGCAGGTGAGTTGGCCAGGCCGGGCCAGGGATGGGAAGCCATTCCAGTCGCATCGACATCGCCACCCACCTGCGGCCAGAAGCCACACAGCCACAGTTACAACCACCGAGTCACCGGAAACCACACAGCTCTTTTGGTTTTTTGTTATTTTTCGTTTCACTTTCATTTCTTTTACTCACCCACTTCACCTTTTGCTCGACTTGGTTTTCCACACCCACATCCAGAGTCACCAAGAGCCACGACCACGCCCACAACCGCCCACTCCCACACCCACCTGCCACCCACAAGGCTTTAAATGGTTTTTCGCCACAAGCAGACAAACAGAGCGTTGAATGAAGAGCTTGACAAATGGAAAAACAAACCAACACGCCCACAAAAACACAAACAGCCTAATGGAAAACGGTCTGAAGCCTGTTGTATCTGAGATACCGATTACTTATAGTCCCACCGCCGCCATCACCACCCACAAGCCATCCAATCACCCAACCACCCACACTTGCATATGTGTACAATGTTTCGACTCCATAATGTAATGCAGTTTGTACAAGTTGTTAGTGCACCTTCAGATAAATCCACCCAAGATAAATGTGCTAGTTCCAAAGATCTTAATTATTGCAATCGAGCACGTAACGCAATTCAAGCTAACTATATCTAATAGCAAACTATACAGATGACATTATATAGAACTGGAGCAGGACAGTCTGTTTTCCAACTTTTGGGAACTTTAAGAAAATAATAAATATTTACAATTTGAAAAGTGATCCGCAATTAGATGCTTTCCAAATGAATTGGCAAACTTCGAATCAATAACAAAATTTGTAAACCATGCGATTAAAGGATTATATTCGTACAAATTTTTACCACTAATCTCTAATTTTTAGGAAAAGACATACTAGATTAGTCTATAAAGGTCGCCTGTTCTCTGTAAATCCTTGTAAAAACAACTCGTGAGCTTATCTAGATGCTTTCAATAGTCCCCCTGCTTTCGCTTAGTAAACAAGAACATATATACTTTTAATTTACAGATGAAACAAACAAGCAAATACAGAGAAAAAAATAAAAATATATCAAAGATACACCATCGCTGACATTGCCCACTTAAGTCATGAGTTCGTTTGCATTTATCATTTGATTTTGGTTTAGCTTTCGAAATGATTAACGCCCGATCCAGATAAATTCGTGTTGTATGTAATTATCCCCAGCTCCTAAACAGTAGTTTTGTATGTGTCTTTATGTGTCTTGCACTAGGATCGCGAAGAGCGAGCTGTTAAGTCCACACCACCACAGAAATCTCCACCTCACTCACATGTAACGTGTACGTTATCGCCGCAGGAATCGATCCAGGAGGAGCCCGAACGCGAGTTCAGCGAAGGCTTTCCCCTGATCCAGCGACTCCAGCAGTTGAAAATTAAGAACGAGCCGCAGGCAAACGCCGCCGAACCCGGCGTCGTCATGGTAAAGCAAAAAAAAAATAAAATAATAATAATAATAAAGACATATCAAAATATAAAAAAATATATTTATAACCAGATATAGCATCCAGAACCTATAGATCTAGAAAGCATCGCGAAAGAAGCTAGCCCTTAACTTTTCCCACCTCATTGGGGGAATACTCGTCTTAAAGAACTCACTTCATGCTTAGTCTTCAAAAGTTAGACTTTATCTGGAGCTTTAGAAATTAAGCTCCTGTTAAGCTCATGTACAGTTAGAATCAGAAGAAACCTTAGATTTCTTATACAACTCAGATATAAAAACGACAAATGGTCATCAACCAGTTCATATGAAATAACAAAAAGCCAATTATAAGTTAAGGTTACAGTGCCGGTTAAGTTTCACGTAAAATTTCTCATGCTCCTGTTAGCAGAAACATATGTTTCAGTAACAGGATTATGAGAATAAGCAACATTTATTGACCTTTTACCTTCTATTAATATGTGCAAACATCTCTCTTCCTATAAACGTGCACCTAACCCGATGAAATCACTTAGGTCAACACGCCGCCCAACATCAGCAGCAAAATAGATTCGCATTTCGCTGCCAGCCAGGCAGGTGCATCGCATCCTGGTACAAATGGTGGAGCCATCGGCATCTCGGCGCCGGGACAATCGCTGACGGTGGCCCAGATCAAGCCCATCATGAAGGTCTCCTTCAAGCAGAAGATCCAGCAGATGCAGGGTGGCGGCGGAGGAGCCAGCAGTTCTCCGGGTCCAAGCACGGGAGCCATAGCCAAGAAGGAGCCACCCAAATCACTGGCTCTGGTGGCCAAGCATGCGACTTCCGAGGATTCCGTCGCCGCAACCGGATTGGGCTT
Source organism: Drosophila simulans (assembly GCF_016746395.2). Taxonomy (NCBI): domain Eukaryota; kingdom Metazoa; phylum Arthropoda; class Insecta; order Diptera; family Drosophilidae; genus Drosophila; species Drosophila simulans. Next base: position 14,838,937 of record NC_052525.2, on the reverse strand, counting down.
GGGATCTGGTTCTAGCTCTGGCATTGCCACCATATCGAAGAGGGTAGTCAAACCTCAAAGCCATCGGATGGCTACGCCGCTGCAATCCGACACGGACACCGATGGCACGCCCATCAAGCCGTGGTCCAAGCTGAAACTGGCCACCCTGATGTCCTCCAGCTACACGAGCTTAACCAACTGTTCGCCGGATGATCTGGCCTCACCGCTGAAGAACTATTCGCTGAGCAACATACCGCAGCAGATGGAGACGCATACGCGACCTCGTCACCATAGCGCCAGAAGCAGTTCGAGATCTCCGCGTCATGGACACCACCATCACCATCATCATGGCCACCACCAGCACGGACAGCTTCAGGGGCCAAGCTCCACGAGCACCAACGGCTCCACGGCCAGCCAGGTGACGGCGAGCGCAAAACGAGATTGCCTGCGTCTCCAGAAGCCGGAGCAGCACTTGCCCGACGGCGAACTTACCGAACTGGGCGGCAATGGACGGAGGAAGCTCTACCAAAGCGTGTTCGATCTGTCGCCGGAATACTGCGGACTGCCGTTTGTCAAGCGATTGAAGATTCTCAATGAGCGCCAGAAGCTGGCGGAACTGGAACGGGCACTGCAGACCCGTAGCTTTAGCCTGGACTGCTCCAAGTCCGGGCCGGATAGCAAGGTGCCCATAACGGAGTCCTTGTATCGATGCTACAGCGACACCTCCGGCATCTACTCGCAGTTCCTCAGCACGTACGAGTCAACCACCAGCTCCACTTCGATATCCACCAATACTTCCGCCTCTGCATCGGCATCCGCCTCCGCTTCCGCATCCGCATCGGATAGCAACTCCAGGCAGTTGCAGTACGTACCCCTGCCACTCAGTCCAGAATCGAATGAGACCATGGAGCGGCGCAAGCTGAAGAGCATACTCAAGAAACTCCAGATGGGCGGTGGTCAGCAGGAGGAGGCGGGGCCGGGCGCGGGAACGGGAGCGGTAAAGGGAACGGGGTCAAAGGTCAACTCCAGTGCCAGCCAAAAGGGGCAGGGACTGCCGGCGGAGCCGACCTTGGAAGGGTACGTGGCTAGGCACAGTAAGCTCTTGAAGAGTGTAACCTTCCATTCCACTCTTTCCAGCCCGCCCGCCAGTGCCAAGGAGGAGGAATCTCCCTTCGGCGGTGCTGCGGCGATCGGTTCGGTGAATAAAGGTTGCGGTAACGGTAACGGTAACGGCAGCGTTAGTGGTAACGGTAACGGTAGCGGTACGGTTAACGATAGCAGTGCTAATCCGAGTTCGCATCCGAGCAATAACGGCAACAGTGCGTATACGTGTCCTCCCCCACCGGCGGTGGCTTTTCCGTTTCCGGTACCCATTGCACCAGCATCCGGCTCAGTTCCACTACCATTGGAGCCCGGAGCGTCGAACGTCTGGTCGCCGACGTTGACGTTGGTAACGCCCACGAATTCGCCGCAGGAGAGCTTCGCGTTTCCCGCCCAACTGCAGGGGGAGTTGGGCGGACACGGAACCGGGCGCGGACTCGTTGGTGGCGTTGGCAGCGCCTCAGCGTCGATGTTGCCAGCGGGAGCGGGAGCAACTGCATCCGCATCCGCATCCGCATCCACGTCCACGTCCGCCTCGTATGTCGTCGAGTGCTCAGCGTCGTCGAATCAGATCCTCCATGCCCAGTCCACCACTGATTTGAATTTGAATTTGCAGCTCAGGCAGAACACGACCAGTGCGATGGGCGGACCGGGTCCAGCGCAGCGGATCGAAGGTAAATATATCTGTTTCAGATCGGACATTATAGATCCACGATCCAGAACAAGAGCAATGCCATGCAACGCTTGTCACTTCCCAGATTGTAAAGATATATTTGAGTAAAAGAAACACGCTATGTAACTCTATCTCTTTCTCTCTCTCTATTTGAGCATACTTCTATATACACTGACACTTGCGCATGTATGCGAGTCACTCATACTCGCACAATAAGAACTTTCTCTCGCTTTGCCCTGCTTTCTTCCACCCACACCCACCCCTACTCCCCATCAAACTACTCGTCTTACCATCTTTTTATGCCACCGCTTTTGATAAAATCCTAACTGAAATCTTTGCATGATAACATTAAGTGTAAAAGGCTTTCGAAACACAGAAATTGTGTACTATATATATACATTTTTAAATTTCTTGGATTTTATACACCGCTTTTCTATACCTAAACTTTTTTATATAGTTTTCTCTAAAGATATAGTATATCGTATTTACTTTCGAATAGCAATGGTCATACCTTTACCTCTCTTATAACTGCTATAAAGAACAACTTTCCCATTAGACTTAAATATTAAATACCTTCATTCTTTGGCTATTCCTTTAAGTCTTCCTATAACTCTCCTAAAGAGTTACCTGCATTTTTAACCCTTACCTTCTTAGGGTTTTACCGAAATATAAAAAAAAACAGCTCAAGTCCTGAAAACTAAATAATGGTTATCATAGCTAAAAACACGAAATGTGCCATAGAACGGAGAATTTTTTCAGCTGATGGGCAGAAGTACAGTCACGCACGCATTGGGAACGAAATGGAATGAAACAGCCGCCATGATGGATGCTTAAGTCCTTAAGAGCATGTAACTAAAACAGCACAGAACACACAAAGTCTCACCCCGACCTATGCTTTTGTATATATTAAGAAAAAAAACCACTAAAGAACACGATCCTGTATATATGTACCTATATATGTATATAGGAGTACCATATAGAGATCTCAGCTGAGCTTGTTTGACGGAGCCGGTGCAACATTTGTATGGTAATGGGAATGAGAATGCCTGACGTTTGTAAATAATTGTCGACGATGTACGTATGTATTGGTATACAGAGCTTCGTGACACGAAGTCAACTGTACTTGTTAGTTAAGGCTGACACGTAACTAAATCAAAGTACTATAGCCTAAGTATGTAGTGCTAACAACGCTTAAACACCCACAGCCTAATTTGATGTAGTTAAACTCTGGAAAATACTATTGTGAATGTCCTCTCACCCAAAATGCAAATGAAAACTCACCTTTGCCAGACACAAAGTACCCATTCCCATGATTTCATCCACCTCAACTGTTCAACGTTCTCACAACGATGTATGATCTTGAATTTAAAGGCTTCCCGGAGGCACAGGACTACTTCAATCAAATCCTGAACGGCATCAACCACGTGATCAAGACGCACATGAACGAGATGCACTCCAAGTTCGAGACGCAATTCTCCAGCATGGCTGGTGAGGTGCGGCGACGCGACGCCATCATCGCCCAGCTGCAGCTCAAGCTGCGCTCCATAGAGGGCAAGTCCTCAGCGGCAGCGGCATCCTCATCCTCCTCCGCCCTGGTGCTGCCCATCAGCCGGCGCCAGAAGAAGATGCCCCAGCTGTCGGTGGACGACGATGAGCCGCCGGAGGAGGAGGACAACAGCAGTTCGGGTTCTTCAGCGGAACTTTTGTTTATGGTGGGTTTGGTAGTTTTTAAAACATAGAACATATTTCGAATAAATCTTGTTCCTTTCATTCTTAAAGCGCGGTGATTCCCTGGACACGGTGTTCACCTCATCGCCACCCATTCAAGGCGGCAGGCGCAGCACATCGCCGGGTCCTAGTCGTCATCATGCGGCCTCGGCGAACGCCCTGAACTGTCCGAGCAGCTACTACGGAGGACCCGGCTCCCTAAGCTCCCGCCACGCCCAGAGCCACCCCAGTTTCTATTCCGGCCAGGGCAATGGACGGAGCAGCGGGCGCAGCAGTGGCTATCGCGAGTGGAGCGGCGCAGCGGAGAGCGGACACCTGGTCAGTGGGAGTGGATCGAGCGGCGCTGTCATGGTGGCCGATGTCACGGGAAATCTGGCCCGCCTGTCGGACAGCGTGATCCTCGACATTGGCGAGAGCTCCAGCTCGAGCTCCTCTTCCAGCAAGATCAACATGGCCGAAGTGGATGACGACGAGGAGGAGGAGGATCCGAGGGGTCGGGTGGCTCGAAACGAGGAGGACATGGACGACGGCGAAGGTGGTTTGGCGAGCCACAACGACTGGGAGGTGCAGATGCTGGCCGCCGAGATGGAACGGCAAGAGCGGAAGCGTGGCCACTCCCTATCCGACAATCTGGGCGAGCTGAAGCACTGCAGCACGTTTCTGCGGCGTCGCCGGAAGTTCAGCGACACGGAAACGGAATTTAGTGAGACGGACATGGAAGAGCAGCTGGCCAGATCGCGCAGCGGCCCAATGGAGCCCAGCGGATCGGCACCATCTAGCTCTGGAGCCGGTGGCTCCACATCCGCGGGACATCAGAGCGGCAGCCAGCGACCGAGAGCTTCCAGTCTGGATCAGTTCAATCTGCGCTACGGCATCGGGCGCGGAATCTTTAAAGCAATGAGCATCGACCGTGATAAAGACAAGCTTTGAGAACTATAATCACGACCAAATCTAACCCGATCCCGATCCTGGTCCTGGTCCTGGTCCCAATCCCGTTCTGAGTTCCGAATCCCATCCCCATCGCAGCCAGAAGCGATTTCATCAGCAGACAACCAATAAGCAATGGAATTTGGACAGTATTACCATGGTACAAGAACTAGGTATATGTATATGATATACAAAACTAAGAAGATGTCAGGACATATAGATCTATATTCTATATATGTTTAGCCCTAACGAAACCCCCCAGCAAGAGAATCGATATATACAGATATACACATATAAAGTAAAGCCCGATTGAGATATATATATACACATATATATATATAAAACATATAGATTTAACGGAAACAACAACTACTAAAAACCGAGAAACAAACACACAAATAGCCAGAGAGTGTTCCCACCCCGATTCCAATTACTATTCGTTTCGCTATCTTGAATTTAAAAAATCCCGATTGTTTGTGCTTGCAAAATGGTAATAGTTAAATCCTAGTTTATCTTTGTCCGTTAAAAAACGCTGTGATTTCGTTTTAAATGCATGATATTTACAAAGATTTCTTATGTCTTTCCTTTCCTTATAAAATTACTCTTAAATATGAATAATTTTTATCCAGGAAATTCTTCTTATATGTTAACAAAGCAATGATTCTACGTTTGATCTCATGTTTTCTTCGTTTACTTTTTATAATGTTATACATTAATTTTAAGTCTTATTCAGTTGCTCTATCATTATGCAAGTGTACTTAAGGGTTTACCCATATTTTCTATAATTTTCTTTTTATAAATTTGCCAAATTTGTGTGACCCTGTGAGAGAATGTATGTGCGTAGAAAATAATTCCCACATTAAACCGTCCTGAAAAACGTCCATGCCACGATGCGCATGTTAGTTCATTTTGTATGTATCTGTATCTGAAATCGCAAAAAAGATGAAAATCGGCATTTGAATCTGTATCTGTCTCGATCCGAACCCAAATCGGTATATTGATCAGTTGCTCGTTTAGTTCGTGGACATCGGGGTCATGGGCCTCTCTACAGATGTATATACCTCTTATTGTTAGAGACTATGGAACATATATATACATATATATTTTAAGTACGTACATATATACACAGAAATATACATAGTTATATATCTATATATGAACTAGTCTAATGAAAACCGAAAGCTTTAATAACTTATATAGAAAACTATTTAAGAAACATTTTAAATACTAATCGATTCGGACAAATGTTTTGAAATAGAACAGGCCAATCCATTTCCAACACAACCAAACTAAAAAAAGGAAAATTAAATGAAAATGAAAAACAAACACACTAAACACATACATAAGGCATACACCTGCATACGAATATCTAAATATAGAGCCTATAATATGCATAGATTAGCGATTTACTTGTTGAACACCCTCGGTTAAGCCTATCGAAGCGTTAGTCGAACCTATCGAAAAACTTAGACTAGCTCTGTAAACCTTAAACCTTGTAAGCCTCCAAAATCCAAAGTCCAAAGTCCCTGCATCCATTCGGTTTCGTTCACCTGATCCCAAGCTTGACCTTCACCTCGTCCTCCAATCCTAACTAGAGAAACTATCTCGCCGTAAGAAAGGCAACTCTAGCACTTAAGTAGTTTAGTGCAGTTCAAGATCTATTTCGAAACCGAATCGAGTCTGTCGCACCGCCGCCGAAAACAAAAATGTATCTCAAGACTATGTAGGCAGGAAACACGATTGTTGATTGTTGCTTTTTCATTTTTGATTTCTATTGTTGCTCTGAACTAATCGCTTTACTAAAGACAGTTACTAGCCAGGCCCTAGACGCACTCACTAATCAGACGGTAGAGTCCGTAGAGAAAAGTTAGACACCCAACTCTAGAGTTTTGTAGTTTCAACTAGCCACAAAAAAGGATGTTAAGCTGTACTCAAGCCACTTACTATCGCTCTGGCTACTTCGGCTATCGATAACTATCGTACTGTACTAAGCGCACTAACCAACACACACAAACACAAGACAAACACACCCACACACTTAAAATGATAAAAGTCAAACTTAAATATTAGATACTATATCTATTTGAGTATCTTGAATGAGTGTTCTCACCTTTCGTGGTACGAACGCATACAAATTTATGTACATTTTAACAAGTAAGCGATATTTATCAATGACTTTCCTCAAAAACATCGATAAGTACCGATTATTATTTAAAATTGACAGCATTTCTTGGGGAAAAGCATATTTCGTTGATTTTTTATGAGAACTTCATTAATGGTACTCAAAAAAACGAATGGTATATGTAAAAAAACAGACGAAAGATGATTTTCCCCTTTAACTAAAATGTATTTCTCAAAAACTAGTCCACAGCAACATAAAAAACCTGAAATTCAAGGAACAAGGAATTCTCAAGTGGGTTCAAAACAAAGAAAACCAAAGCAAACAAAACCAAAAAGTACACAAAAAGCAAAACTTTAATGGGTCACAGCCAGCTAAGCAGTCCAACTAAATGTAATAAGACAAAACGACAAGCACAACACTTATGTAATTCAAAACAACACAGCCGGAAGATGGAGCAGGAGTAACTCTATAAGATTTTAATTTAGTCGTTTATTGGGTTCATTTGTTGAGGAGGCCACGATTGAATGCCAACGAGGAGAGCCATTTAAATTGAATTACATACGCCAGGGACCACAAAATGTCTTTTTTTGTCTCTTTTTTATATAAACGTGTAAACACAATAGGAAATCCTAGCAAAGTTAATGATAATAATGCCCAAAACAGGAGAGTGTTATTGACCAGAAGGTAGTCATCATATAATCATCGATATACCCTTAGCCAGGCACCCATTATATAGGCCCCAATCCCGATTTATATATATATATATATAAATCTTTATATATACAAGTATGTCTAACTGATTTCTTATGTACCACTCACTCTCGGTTCAATTGTTGTCAGTCAACGAAAAACTCTGTGAGTCAATTATGTATATGGATCATTTTTAATCGATTGTTTTTAACTGAAGATATGCCAGATGACCGATTTTGACCTACTCTGTATTGTACTATATTGCATTGAATACCGCGAATTGTTGTCGTTGTTGATTTTAAATTTTAAATTGCTCGTATTTAAGTTACCGATATTTTTGTACATTAGTTTAAGGTAGCGCATAATAAGTCCCACGAGTCTAGAGTAAATTCCTATATAAATGTATAAATACATTTTTTTTTCTCCTAATTGCTAATTTCGCAATGTTGACCGAATACTAAAGAAAATGTACTTATAGTGAAATTATACGCAAAAAATAATTTAAACTAAACTAAATGAGAACTAAACCAAAGCAAAAATGAAAACAAACAGAGAAATTAGCACATGTTAAAGAAGCGCAAATAAAAGTGAATACAAACGAATATGACAACAAACTTGCCTTCGGTTGCGAGTTACTTTGTAGTGTGCCAAATCTACATCATATCAGCTTTTACTCACCACACGGTATGATGTTGCTGCAAAATAATACGAATCCCAATTCGAACACTAAATGAAACCACGAAAAACCGATGCAAGTGAAGCTAAATCCCCAGCAGGCAAGGTGAAATATGAATGAGAAATCGAGGCAAGCTGAACTTATTTGAATAAAAGAAGAAAATGTAAAAACTACGGAATCATTTTATTTGGCAGGGCGGTATAATAATAAATAAACTATAAACAATAAAAAACTATTATAATATTTATTTCAATTGCTAACGACCAATGCAAATATAATCAATAAAGCTTGCTTTAAAAGGGTAACTCTATCATTGGCCACCTATTGGGCACTAATGGAAACTATGAAAGAGATAGGCGCCTGCGCAAAGTGGAAAAGCCGCCCAGCTGTTTGGTTATATTTTGAAAGAATATTAACTTATTGTAAAACAAGAATCAAATAGCCTCTAAAAAGTTAAGTTTCCTTTAAAATACGATACATCATAATCGATGAATGCAAATCAAATCAATAAATACGGTTTCAAGGGAGTTACTGTGGCAATGGCCACCTACTGAGCATTTCTGGAAACTTCATTTGAGATCGGCGCCGGCGCAGAGCCCTCAAAAGACCCCAAATCATGCCCAGCTGCTGAAAAAAAGGGGTTGCTAATGGAGCTTTTCCGCTTCAGTGGCAACGCCATCCAAAAAAAGCTTTCAATCATCCCCCAGTGCGATGCTGATGCCGCTTCTTCTTCTGCTGCTGCTGCTACTGCTGCTGCTTCTGCTGCTGCGAGTTGTACCGTGTGGATTCCACTTCCTCCGAGCCGAACAGAAATTCTCGGACACACGGAGCACACGGAGCACACAGCGCACAACACACAACGAGTGCGACCCCAAGCATTGCGCATACGACGTGTGGGCCGAGTGGCACAAATAAATAGTTCACATTTGTTTGTTTGGCCCTGTGTTGGCGATTGTTGTTGCTGCTGCTGCTGCTGCCTGCCACCGGATTTGTTTATTTTTTTCACAGTGATTGTTTTTTGCCAGTGTGTGCGCAAGTGTGCGTGCGTGTTATTGTTAGTATCCAATGTGTTCTTGGCGATTTTAAACAGTGAATCGCCGCGAATGGGAGCCTTGTGATTGCCCCATTCTTATCAGCAGTTGCCTGAATTGCGATTGTGATTGCGAATTGCTCGCTTGACATGTAGCTGCGAATTCTGGGCGTGTTTGTCGCTGGTCGGTTGGTCGGTTGGTTGGTGGTTGTGAGCGGCGTAAAAGGGGGGCAAGGATCCGGAATCGGTATCGGTGAGTACAACTTACACATATGTATGTACATTTGAACATTCGTCGAGCAAACGCAGCAAATGATTTGTTTACATTCAAGCGAATGGTTCTGAAAAGTGAGAAATATGCGAAATGTACTATAAGCGATTCGATTTCTTTCGCCGCTAGAACATTGTTTATTTGATCCCATGCATTGTTTCATCGCACATTGCCCCATTGCTGTGTTTATTTTTGATTATTCTGCACATTTGTTTGGCTTTGGTCTCGCAATCAAAATGCATATGCATGGGATGAACTGCCCCTTTCACGTTCGGTAGGGGGCTCGGGAGCCCCTCTTGCAAGCATTATGTAAACCTGTGGGCTGGGCCACCGATTCCACCTGCGATGCCAACGTTGTTTCCGAGTTTTGGGTTCTCTGGTTTTTTTATTTCATTTTTTTTTTTTTTTGTGTTTCCTCCCATTATGTTGGCTGCGCTAATGTGCTTGGCTTTTGTCTGATTTATGCCGCAAAACAATCAAATTATTGCCAGCCAACCCCTTCTGACCGCCGCACATCGGTGCCGCGAAGCTGGTGGTGCCCATTTTTTATGATATTTCTCCTTTTCCCTTTTGCGGCCGCCGAGCCATTTCATTATATAGTCTCTAGCTTGCACTGAGAAAAACCATATATATTTTTTGGACTAATGACTGAATTTTAGTTCTAAAACTACTTAAAACCTATTATATTTGATTAATAAAATGTTAGCTAGCAAATTTTTTGTTTCTTATTTAATATTAGCTATTCCTGATCACTTTTACATAATTTCTAGCCAGAAAAATCTATATAATTTCATGGTATTTTGCATGCTTTACACACGCGCTAATTTCTCGCAGTGCACGTTCAGCTTTCCTATTTTTTATGCCGCTCTCCTTTTTTCCGCCTTGGGTTTTGTTTTTGTTTGCGTCTTGTTTCAGCGCTGAACTAGTTTTTGGCCCACCACCATTGAGCACCGCGATTTCCTCGAGGAGGGGTGGGTGGCTCGAGAAGTTCCGGGGGCTGTTCGCTGGTGTTCGTTGGACTTCCGCGCTCTTCCGGGGTGGAGTGCCGTATGTCTTATATCATCATCCAGCGGCTTTTCCGCCGGCATCCGATGGGCCAGAGTTTATCGGTGGCTCAAGGATCCGTTTGGCCAAGGACGAGTACCCTTCGAACACCCCTCGCCGCCTTTTCGCCCAGCTGTTGCATAAATTTTCGCATTTAGCTGCTTGTCTTTCACATGTGGATGTGTGTGTGTGTGCGTATGTGAGCCTAGCATGTGTGTGTGTGTGATGGGGTGTCCTTTTGCGGATTTCGTGAGCGTTTTATGCAGCTCAAGGAATTCCGTTGAAGGCATGACAAGGCTTTTATTCTCTTATTCTCATTCCCCCCCTCGAATGCCCTTTTTTTGAAGGGGTATTTAAGGCTTTGTGCAGAAGTGTTCTGCAGAATAAGTCGCTTCTTAACTGAACAGGTCTAGATTATCTCTTATCATTGTCTAAAAAGGTATTTGCCACACTCATGCATTATTCATAAGTACTAAATAGAGGTCTAGAAATATTAATAGTAACATTTTCTATAATAATCTAATATTTTCCTAATTTTAATATTGGATGAAAAGCTCCACCCCTAATGATTTTGGGCGCTGAATGATGATGATTGGTATTTAGTCATCGAAGACCTTTATCAACGCGAATGACAAGTTATCAATCATTCGAGGAGCCCCCAAAAATTAAATGAGAATTCGCTATTCTCGTGCTACGCTGGGCTGGAAAAACCTGCCTTCTGGTGGCTTTTCTTTTCACAATTTTCATTTGCAAACCAAACTGAAGTGCGCCCCATTTCCGCCGCCGGCTGTCTGACTGACGGACTGGCGAGTTGTCGGGGTTACCGATTCTATTCTGGGCGGTGGTAGGTGGGCAAATGGGCCCATTTTGGCCAAGTTAGTCATGTTAGCCAAGTGGCTTCTGCCCTCCTGCCTACAGTTTTTTGTTTCGTTGTCATAACAAAATCAACAGAAGAGAAAAAAAATTGATTCCACGCTTCCTTGTCGCTGCTGTTCCTGGCCAAAATACACCGATAATTGGCTTCATTAATGCGAACATGTTCATTTGAATTATTTTTACATAAACGAGAAACGCTCGACGATGCCAGCACAATCCGCAGCTAATAATAAGCCCGATGGTAATCCCAATTTCAGTAATGCAAAGACGGCGACATGGCACTACAAGGCTGGCGCTTTTTCGGTGTCTCGGCAACCATCATCATCTACATCGGCGGCGTCCTGTTCCTCTCCATGAACAACATACCCGGATCGCATCCCAAACGACCGCGCATCGAACGCTTCGCCGAGGTGAGTCACGAGTGGCACAAGCTGACAGCTTTCCCATTTTCCGCTTGGCAATTTTCCGACTGGCATGTGGCATTCCAAGGAACAAAATGTACAAAAATAGCACCGCCGGATGGGAGGGATGAAATATGTATGTTTATCCCCCCCATTTAATGTAACATTTCTTTCAATTTGTATCCACAGTTCCCCAGCTTTCATAGTCCTCGGTTTCCGATGCCCAGCCGCAAGATGACGATACGCTGGTGTCGCGACCTCAAGTACATAAATCGAGATCTTCCAATCTACGCGGATTACAAGTCCGACTTCTACAGTGAGTGAGCTGACCCTTTGAAGTTTGACCTTTCTGTAACCATTCCAACTTTAGCGGCCCTGCCCAGTGACGTCAGTGCTGCCCTGCAATCCCTGCCAGCGTTGACCGCCCTGGCCAGTTTTCCTGGCAGCGGTAACACGTGGCTGAGGTACTTGCTCCAGCAGGCCACCGGCATCCTGACGGGCAGCATCTACAAGGACTACGGCCTGCTGAAGACCGGCTTTCCGGCGGAGAACGTCTGCAACAGTTCAGTATTATTGGTGAAGACCCACGAGTGGGGCAGCAAGGCGTGGGCGCCCTTCTCGAAAGCAATTCTCCTCGTCCGCGATCCGGAGAAGGCCATCATCGCGGAGTTCAATCGCCAGAGTGGCGGTCACATCGGATTCGCATCACCGGATCGCTACAAGCGCACCAAGGGAAAATGTATGTTTTGCATATATGGGGGGCACAAACCAATTAAGCCCAATTAAGACAGTTATGCATTGCAAATTAGAAACTATTATTAAGAGAGAGCTTCAATCTATTGCTAACTGCTTTGGTTTTCATTACAGACTGGCAGCAATTCGTGAGCAACAAGCTCAAGGGCTGGGAGATGATGAACCTCAGCTGGGCGCGCAACTTCACGGGCAGCATCAAGGTGGTGTTCTACGACGACCTGGTCCACCATACGGAGCGGGAGCTGCGCTCCATTCTGGACTTCCTGCAGTTCCCCATCAACGAGCAGCTGATGCGGTGCGCCATCATGCGGAAGGAGGGCATCTTCCGGCGGAAGAAGCGTCTGCTATCCTTCGATCCTTACACGGAAGCCATGAGGGCGGAGGTGCAGAATCGACGGCGCATCGTGTACGGATTGCTGGGGCGTCAGGAGCCGTAGGATATGCATAGGATTATCTATCTGTATCTACATTTATCTATAAGAACTCTGGGCAACGAGAAGGGATATCGAATTCGTACCACCAACAGGAACTAATTGAAAGCAAAGAAAAACTGACAAGCACAATTGCAACGACAACGAGGCACAAAGCAAATGGAATTGCAACCGAGCATCCAAATCATCCCCAAAATCATCACGACTCGTAGGACCATAGATCTCACTGGGGGTCAGCAAACACACACATACATACATACAAACATAGGTAGCAATGCCCCAGCATGTAGTCCCGTTTTTCCACCCAGATCGTTCCCAATCGTTTGCTGCTCGCTTGGCGCATTAGTTCAAATTTGTTATGTTCAAACATTAGATATGGTATTTTATAGAGACGCATAACTTTAGGTTGATATATGTATGTACTCGATTGTACGTATTTGGTATAGGCTATACAACAAGGTATTATGATTCCTGATCGAATTTATGAAATTCATTATAGGCCATGTTGTGCTTCATCGCTCACCAAAACTCAACTCATCCGCAACTTATCCTTTGGTCACGTTGAGGTCCCATATTAGACTATCCTTGTAAAAAGTTTTATACACGACTCTACAATAACTTGTGAAATATTAACAACGGAGCCTATTAGATAATTGTACAAAAACGAAAACCAAACAAATCGAATGAGAAACAATGAAGTGGATTTAAAAACCAAAAATTTAAGTTTGTTTACTTTCTGGGTTGGATTTGGAATGGGCTTTCAATAGCTTTTCGTGTGTCCTGACTGCATTTGAAAAAGTTGGAAATATAAAAAAAATTGGATTCAATTTTCTGTGAACTTTCAGCTGCTCTTTCTTCTTTTATAAGCTTTTCGCGTAGAGTCCTTAAAAGCTTTCAAAAGCTGGAAGGGTATGTAAAATCCTTCTTCAGTGTTCGCGTTTTACAATTAAGAATGAACCACAGATGGCGCCAGGAGGGCGAAATTTCCATTGAAAAACTAAACAATAACCAAACTAATAAAAAAAATATATTAAAAAAAAAGGTTTTTAAAAGTAAATTATAAAAATATAATAAAATCTTTTATTTATTAATTCCTTGGCATCTCAATTTCTTAAATGAAGTCTGAAAAACCTATATAAACGCAATTAATTTGTTTGTTGTGTTTTAAGATGTGTACAACATTAATTAATTCTACTTCGAATGATGAAAGTATAGAGTTTATCAAATAACAAATAAACATTTAATTATACCTATTATTTTGAAACTAATTTAAAATATTTTTATAATAAAGTTGTTATTTTTTTATGCTTAACCAGATAAAACTGACAATAAATGGGTTTGTTCAACGGGTTTGTTTAGACTATGTGCGTTGTCCATCATCTTGCGCGATAAAGTCAAAATATTAAAAATTTTCTTTAATTTTACAAATAGGTAGGTTCTAAAGGTGGCACCCTGTAAGCCTGGCACTGCGATCGGGACACCCTGTAGCTGATTTGCCATGCTGCATGCTTTTAACAGTTGCACTGCAACAACTAGGCCTTCGAATCGCCACTCCCCCATTTCGGAACTGACCCACCTGCTGGCTATCCCTGACCCACCTCCTCCTGCGCCAACCAACTACCTCCTCCCCGCTCTATGCCTTTCCCCTCGCCTGCTCCATCAGTCCCACTGACATGTACGCCCATTTCTGTTTTGGCATTGTTGGTCCGCCGCCGCGTTGGCGTTTTGTGCCTTTTGTTGAGGCTCAGCGAAAGCCACCCACCGAAAACCACCCACTGGCCACCGGCCACCACCCCCCACCGGCTCCCCTTCGAAAATCAGAAAAAGAGAGAGAAAATAGAGAGGCAGAAATGCGGAGGAAAAAGAATTTGTGCCATATGCTGGACATTGCGGGGCATTGCGATGCTCGGCTTTTCCAGGGCTCTGGCTCTTAAGGGGGTGGTGCTAACCAGTTCGGCCCACTGCCACCCACTCTCACCCACCGGAAGCTAGTGTGGCAGTGCGCAGACGCCGCACCACTGACGCTGGCATTGGCTTCGTCAAGTTTGGAAGGACTCGCCGGGTAGAGACACACCGACTGCTGCCCAATTCCAGCTGAACGAAGGCGCCGGCTGCGCTGCCCGCTCCCATCGGGCGACCAATCAAAGGGCGCGCGCTGGCGTTATATAAGGAATTCGGCTGCCATTTTGAGGCAGCGGGCAGGACACGCCCACGCTGATAAATAATGAAAACATGTCGTCCGCCCCATTGAAAATAAACTCTGAAGTTAGCGAAACTCATCATAGAATTCTTTATCACAACACCACGCGCGCTTGTCTAGTTGTGAAATCTGTGTCCTGTGTCCTGTGCGCTGGCGTTTTTGAAAATTTCGAAAAAATAGTTTGTTGAAGGCGTCTGCAAATATAAATACACACACACATATGCTCATTTAGCGCGGCGGTACGGTCGAGCGGTACACAAAACGGCAGAGTAATACCACGCAATCAAATTGCAAGTCCAAGAAACAGGAAACGGAAGTCGGTATAAAACGCGGGCCAACAGCTCCGCTTCGCAAACGGTAAACAGTTTGAACGCCGACGCCAAACCGTTTAACCCGTTTCGAGTGCGCGTAATTCGATTAGCAGTCCAAAAGCCAAGCAAAAAATAAATACAAAATAGAGAAGAAAATTACAAATAATTAACCGACGGCATTCGGTAACTACTTGGGCAACATTTTTTTACTGTGATTTTTTTCTCAGTTCCGTCGCGTTCCACAAAAAATTCGCATTCAATTGATGAACTAGCCAACGGCGAAGAGAATTAAATACAAGTGCAGTGCATACGATCGATCGAAGAATCAAAGCCAATATATAAGTAGAAAGAAATATAGTTTAGGGCGCAGTTGAGCGGGCCCAGTGCATTCGATATTTGTTGATGTCCTGCATGCAGGACACGTGCTAAGGCTGTCCCAGTAAGTGCTTCAAAATTTACTCGCCAACCACTTTCGACGCCTCCAGGGCGTTCAAGCTGGAGGAGGATTTCGTCGGCGGCTGCATGACAATGTCGATGTACTCGACGACGGATAAAATGAAAATGTCAGCGCCCAGTTGTTTTCCAGGACGCTACAGTCCCTCCTATCGAAGTTCGGAGCAAATGCGTCGCTGCATGCCAAATCCATCTGTAAGTATCCATCGGCACTTGCCGGGAGAACCTCACCCAACCAATCCATTCGATACCATCGATGTGATGCATAGGAGCCCAAGAATAATTTGGGGGCATCCACTGATTCTCAGGATAACTTCTGTCCAGTTTGAACTTCCATTGATCTTATTGGCAAATCTAATTGGTTTCACTATCAGAAACTACCAGCTTTCACAGTCTTGAGATTAAATCTCAATGAGAATAGTAGGATTTAGTTGAAGGCTATGAGTCTGTTCTATGAATATTATTACTCCTAAGAAAGTTGTTTAAATATTTGAATCCTCCGGATCCTAAAACTCATTAATAATACAATTAAATCATATGTTTTTACATTAAATAAGCACATACAACCTCTTTAAATGTTCTTTACTATTCATTAATGATGCCATCTTAGGATTCCCTGACTCTATTAATTTGCTCACATATTGTAAACATTGTTAGGCTTTTTGTTAACACACAAGCGTAATTTAAAGACGTTAAGCACTTAAATAAGTATATATTGATAACATAGAAGATACTTACTATACCACAGAATATCCTTCCTTCTACAGATTCACATCTCATCATCCTGCGATTCTCTCGAGGTATGATTTTCACATTAGTACGATTTCATTTGAGTTCCTCCGAGTCATTGCAAAGCAAATTGAATTTGCTGTGGGCTGTAATCAAAACCCTTCCACGATCACAGAACTTCAAGTCATCATATAGATTATGAGCTACATCAATTTTGGAACACCTTATGTAAATGCTTTATATATTGATAACTTGGCTTTCAAAGTGAGTTATCAGAGTTAAAATCATCATCATCATCATCATCAACTTATACAACATTTAAATACTTTTCACTTTACTGATAAGTATTTCTTATATCCGACTACGATTACAACATAAATCCATTGTTATTCTGAAAAGACAAGAAAAGCTTTTTCAATTATTACCATTTATATGTTTTCCCTTATAATCCTGTTCCTGTCTCCGATATGCAAAATACTTTTCACAGGAGCTAGATCCTTCGCTTGCCATTTAAATATCATAGAAAGGGAAAAGTTGCACATTTTAAAAGAAGCAGTGTGTGTTCCTGTGACCCGCAAATATGGGCTCCATTCATACTTTCATTTGCATTTGGCAGCTGAATGAATAAAGGGAATACCGACTTCCAACACTCCGTTGAGCGATATATAGAGCTTGAGGATGCCGTGTTTTTCCCGTCTGAATGCATTAATAACGAATAATTCGGAGTATTTGGCAGGCGTCTCGGAGTTTCCCAGTGTCCTGCTGAATCTTTTATGAGCTTTGAGTTAAAAATTGAATGGGAACATGGGCAGACATTAAATGGTTATTACTGACAGTTCTCAGACAGGTTTATTGATGCCAGTCTGCTGTCCAGGATTACAGGTGCAAAGGCGAAAAGCGAAGCAAAACGGAGAAAAGGTAACAGGAAACGGAAATGCCAACTGCAAGTGCACTTCCCATTTTCCGCTCGCGATTATTTCCGGCAAAGCATTCGTCTTAATTACGCCGTGAATGTCGCCTAAAAGTTTTCCGGATTTTGTGGGTCCTTCGTTGCCCACGAAGCGAACCCAAACTGAAGGGTTGTGCAGTAACCTTGAAAAGTGATTTGAAATTCATTTGCATTAATTATTTACCAACTATTTGTATGCGCTGTTGACCAGCTAGACAAATAAAAAATGTAAAAGCCCGGGGCAGAAGAACAAAGACGAGCAAAAAAATAAATGAACACGACTGAGTGGATATGGTTATAGCATCGTTAATGAATGCGTATTTTACGGATTAAAGATATTTAATCGCAAAAGATGCAAGTGAAAGATACAAATGAATAGATACAAGCTAACAGAAGATTACAATTTCTGTACGTTTAAGGATATAATAGTGCAAATTCAATAAATAGAAATTTTTTACATATTATTTTATATGGTTATAGCATCGTTGATGAATGCGTATTTTACGAATTAAAGATATTTAATCGCAAAAGATGCAAGCGAAAGATACAAATTAAAAGATACAAACTAACAGAAGATTACAATTTCTGTACGTTTAAGGATATAATAGTGCAAATTCAATATATAGAAATTAATATATGTATATATTTTTATTTGCCCTAAGATAAAGTTACCCTACAAAAATATGAAATTTTTAAAATTGAAACAAGGCGTCTCTTCCATTTCAATTAAACTTCAAAAACACCAATAAAACCTAAGTGGCAGGCAATTTATGGAGGCAAAAGTGTCTGGGTTTTCCACCAAAGTTATACCACCCATTGCTAGGGCATAAAAAGTGCATAAGCAAATGCGAAAAAGAATGCTGGAAAATTAGTTAGAAAAAAAAGCAGGCAGGTTGATTGCCCGAACAGGTGAATAACTTTTTTCCCACTTTCCCATTTTCCAACCCCGCGCGGCAAGTCCTTAAATTAATCCGACACAGAAGCACTTTAAACGGGGGTAAAAAAAAAAACGAGGAAATCACTTCAAGTGTATTTCCTTCTTTAAGGGGCAACAACTACATTTGCTTATCGGATTTGTTGCCCCTGCCCCTTCAACTGGCCGTTAGCCACTTTTCGGCTTTTTGAAAAGCTGCCAGCGGAGCAAGTTGAATGATCAAAGCGGCGGATTTATAGGATTTATACGCTACCCTTGGCTGGGCATTAAGTAGTCGGTGAGAGGGCAGGGGGTGAAATCGTCATCCGGGGGTGTGGGACATGCGGCTGAAGAAGCACCTTTTTAGCTGGTTACAAAAACACTTAACGCCTTGCAGTCCATTAAATGGAAATTTGTCGCCGATCCCCTGGACCGAAGTTCAAAAACCAAAAGAACCAGAGAAGTGTGATTTTCAGGGGCGGGTGTTTTTTTTTTTTGTATCTTTCTCGTTTTAAAAACTGAGAGGGGGGCTTTGGGCATTTGTCATTTAACTTGAATTGTTTGGCTGGCGCGCTAAACGGACAGCGGCGGCGTTAATTTGATTTAAATATTCATAAACTGCATTAAATGGCAGCGGCATTAAAACGAAACCAGCTGGAAAACAATTGACAAATTATTGGCAAAATCAAACGGGAAATAAAGAGTATGGAACCCCAGGCATTTTCGAAGGGGAAAAGTCGGAAAACGTATGAAATCGAAGAATTAGCTTAAAGGCTAAAATGAGCAGAAAACATAACTAAATCAATGAAATTAATACACTAACTAAGTATATTAAAAACCTAAGAGAAAAGTGATTTTAAGGGCAATCCAACTGACTTTAAACTATGAATGATATTTCTGCTCATATCAATATTATTTTTTTATAAAATATTAGTTATCTACAGTTGACTGTGAATAAATTCCAAAAAGTTAAGAAAATTTCAAAGAAATATTAGTTGTATATTATAAAAGTTTAAAAATGCACATCTGCATGCTTTTTTATAATAATTAGAATTCTGCGGATATCAGAAATAGTTCTTATCCATATATATGTTATAAAGCCACATTCATATACTAGGATTTAAACTTTCTTACTGCATTAACTAAGCTACTGGTTTTAAAGTACCTAAATTCATACGCATTTAATTGCTCCAGTATTTTTGGCGGTTTGTTTTGCAGCGCAATCGATAAAATTAAGCATTCAGCAATGCGTATCTATTTACACACATCATGAATATTAAATTCCCACAAAAATAAACAACAACAAGCAAAAAATCAAATTATTTATATAAGGCACACACACACACACATGCAGGGCACACACACATACACGTAAAGACACCGAGACACACGTGCAGAGAAAAATGAGACAAACAAACAAGTGCGAGACAGAGAGAGAAAGGACGAAAGGGAAAAAAACAGTTCACTTGATTAATTTTTCACACTAATAAAGAATTTATGTGCAAGTGTCAGGCTGCAGTGCGAACCCCCACCCCTTTCTCCATGTGTATGCGTGTATGTATGTATGTGTGTGTGTTTGTGTGTGTGAGCAGGTCAAGACAGTGTCCTGGCCATCGTCTTCCCTCTCTCTCGCCAGGATCCTGGCCTAGGTCGTGGCTAGAAAGAGAGGGCCAGAGAGACAGCACCATTTGATGAATGACTGCGCATATTAATTCATAAATTAATTCACTGCTGCGTTGCGGTGCCAAAATTTATTGGCCAACAAACTGTTGCGAATTCTGGTCAGGAGGGCTTTCCGTTCCGGATTTCCTCGTCCTGTCGGAGATCGAAAACGTTGACTGGGCTTAAACTAGGATTTCGGTTTGGGAGCCATGAAAAAAGAGGGAAATTTCCAAACAATTTCATAAATATTTAGTGCATATATACCAAAAGAGTTAAACTACACATTTATAAATGAAAGGAAGTCCTAAAATCAGTCAGATGGTTTTGAAACTTTAAATGTGTTGTTATGATACTAACACCAAAACCAAATCCTAGATTCCAATCTAGACAATGAAAATATTTCGAAAACTTCCAATTTATCAAAATGGAATATTCGAAACCCTTTAAAAAATATATTCCTTTTAAAAATTTATTAATGAAAACAAATTTTTAAAGAACTTTAATAGCTACATGTTTGAAAACAGTATGCTGATGAAATTGAATTCTAAAATGATTCTTTTTTATGTTTTTAAACAGACATTGTCGCGACATTCAAAACTTGCCATGCATATCGGATGAAAAATCGAGTTAGCACAAATAATTGCTCCTGTGCCATTTCAACTACTTTCTCTTTTTCGCCCTCCTCTGGTCCTTTGTGTCTCGAAACCCCAGAAGTCTGTCATTTCCTTGGCATCCTGTAATGGGAGCACGCGTAAATGTGGCCATTAAGGTAACACGACCCCCTTTTGGGCGCCCCTGTCCACCTGCAAGTGCAAACAAACTGTCGCTGTTGGATTATTTGCACACCGCCAGCCACCTCCCTGCCACCCTATGTGCCACGCCCCCTCCACAGACGCCCCTTTTTAAGCAAGTGTAAGCAACCATGGTCGGATGGCGGCTGGCTGTTTGGATGGTCAAGGAATGGGCCAAGACATCATTGGGAATGCACAACATTTTGATTTCTACGATGGCCGCCGCCCGGTTATTGCGGTCCTTCGTGAGCCAAAAGGAGTCAGCCTGCTGCGGTGTGAGGGAGACGAGTGCAGAGACGGCACTGCACTGCTACAAATTGCACTTTACAACACTTCATTTTCAAATTGCTGTCAAAGTAAGAAACGTATTAAGTCAACGTTGCAGTACGAACTTAAAAAGATCCTTCAAAACCATTTACTTTTAAAATATAAGTTATATTTTTGAACCTCTGGTTTTAAATTTCATTTTACTTATCGAATTTAACTCTTTTCTCCGCTTTAAAGTTCTTAAAAAGATAGTTAGCTGGTTCTGGAATGTTTTCAGTGACCTTCAAATATTTCGATTTTAATCAAACTTTTGAAACTTGTGCGAGATCTTGTTTTCTCTCTGTGTATCTGGCTAGTCCTTCGCATTACGCCTTTCGCCTGAAAATGGGCCGCAAAACGTGAGCGATGCCTTTGGCTTTTGGCCATGTGGGTTCCGTCTCATTCACACTGCAAACCCCCTACTTTGTTGTCGTCTTTCGTTTTCGTCGTGCGGCGTTTTGAAGTTTTGTGCGCATCTAAATAATTGATTAACTGAAAAATTCGTGCGAGTTTCGTGTACACAAGGAGTTTGCTGCATGCACATGTATAGCACAGATACACACACATACATATATGTGTATATATCTATATATATCTATATATAAAATATAAAATCGATAAGACTGGAATAATAAAGACGACGACGACGACGGCGACGACATGAAGATGAACCAGCGGGCACGGGAACCGAAAAACTTTTGATATTATTTATTTAAAAACCCGCTAGTGGGGAATGGCCGAAAAAAATCGATAGGAAGCCAGCTGGTTAAAGACTTTAAGGTTCAGGTTATCCAGGAATCTGCAGTCACTCTTTTGCCTCTCTTATCACAAAATATGAAAAGAAAACACATATAATTGCTGCAGTGGCACTTGAATCTATACACAATACTATCGATGTTTGTTCCGTCTTTTCAGAGTCGTTTGTTAGAAGATGCTTCCCTATTATGCAATTCGTGGTCAGCACGTCAGAATGTAAGTTAATATTGAAAACACAACAAAGTTAACCAGTAAACCATGTTTGTCTTGACTTGATTGATTTTCCTTTTCTGAAATTCATTTTGATATACATTCGATATTTGATATTCGATATTCGATATTTGATCTCTCTCGCCGACGCCGACTTATAAATATATCTCTCAGTATATCTATATGTATGCCAACGTGCAACTGACATCGAAGTTTGCCTTTGTTTAACCGAAAATTCGAATTGGATTTGGGTGATTTGTTCTCTATATAAACACACACACATAAATATATTTCTATTAATAAGTATATATGAATACATTCCCTATTGTTTCGATTGTGTTCTTGCCTGCGGATCAACTGTATATCGTACATTTATCCCTGCATCCTCAATCCCTTACATGCATATAATCCTAACCCTGCTAACTTCCAACCTACTGACCACTCCGATCTGCGATCTTGTCTCCACTCCAGGGTGATATCTTCGCGGGCATCAACGATGGAATCCTCAGCAGAGCGGAGGCCCTGGCCGCCGTCGACATCCAGAAGCACCAAGCCCAGCATGTACATAGCCAAATGCCCTCCCAAATCAAGCACGACGTCATGTACCACCATCACTCCATGAGTGGGCCTCCCCAGCGTCCGTTGCAGGTGAGTCCAAGTTCAACTACGAAAATGCTCTTACTTTTGAATCAAGTCTTACTTTTAAAAGCTACAATTATGTAAATTTAAATTACATTAAAGTACAACATGGATTTGGTTAAAGGGTTTCTTCCATAGATCACTTTAAAAGCTCTTAGACCCATGTGAAAAGCCCATGTTTCTGGCTTTGATTAGCCAGGACAGCTAAGACTATCTATTGTTCTTAAGCATAGTACAAGTATTTAGGACCAACTCTACGCCGGAAGTGGTAGTCCAACGGTTGATTGAACCCAACCAAGACGCCCCTTCCTGCGGTTTTTGTACAGGTCGGACATGGGGTATTAGCCAATGTCTAGAATGCTGCAAATTATGAAAGTCACTCCCTGATGAGGCGGGTTATTAATGGCAGGGAAACGGAATCGAAATCGGAAATGAAGAGCGGGCAAGGGGGAAAGGGGCAAAGTGGCAAAGGGAAACGGAACTGTCGCATTGGGACAGCCGAGAACTCCAATTTCCGTTTTCGATGGTCACACGCATGTCTACCTACAGATACATGCACACACGTACACTGTGCTTGTGTGTGTGCCTGTGTGTGTGTGTGCGGTTAATTTGAAATGTTTCTTTAATAAAATTAAAATTGTGACGTGTAAGCCTTCTGGGAACGTGCCACGTGACGGTCGTTTGCCAGGTAAGCACATCATGATTCGTGTCGTTAATTGTATTGTACTTCAACTCGAACTGGGCGTTCCGAAAGGACTCTCCTCATCCTTCCGAAAGGGGGTTAGCGCCCAAGTGGTGGTTGCCGCTTTGCTGCTGCTCTATTAGAACTTGATTGTAATCAAATTACACCAGCAACCTGTTTTCCTTCCTTCCTCGATTCTATTTTTTTTTTTTTTTGCTGTCCAGTTTACTGTTTTTCCACCGAGCCTGCAGCTAGTTGTTCATAGTTCGGCTGGTGCTCATGTTGCATGTTGCTCAGGTTGCTGCTGTGGCTACTGTTGCTGTTCCAAGTTGCCACTTGTTTTCGGCACAATCGAGCATGACCAAAGTGCGCCCTGTCCACGCGCCGCCGTCCGCGGTGGTGGTTGATGTGGTCGTGACCCCCATCCAACCGCCGGCAATCGTCCGTAGGCAAAATAATCCACTCGACTCCCTCCTGGCACATGAGGCACATAGGGCACATAGAGCACATGCTGCACATGCAGCCAATAACCCATAGCCCATAACCCATAACCATTCCCAATTGCCAGCGCGTGCTGTCCTTAATTTTCGGCAAACCCACTCGACGCGACGCACTCGGGAGTTTCGATTTCGGTCTCAGGTGCCGGCCAACTCTATCAATCACCCACACTCCGGAGGAATTGGAACTGGGAACACCCCGGAACAGAACTCCATACGATAATTCCCGCACGCGGGATCTGCGATTCGATTGTTAACAAATTGGCTTTTCCGGCCAGAGGGTTTCGCCCTAAACGGGCTTATTAATAAGAGACAAGAAATCAAAAGTCTCAAATAACAATCGCAACAGCAAGTGGAGGATGCAAAATATTTGGACAGGCTAGAAATGAATTTTTAGTATAAAGATTAGTATGAAAATTCACTTCATTTTGCTAGCAAGCTTAAAGGACCCAGTTTAAGAACGCTCTTCGAAATGGTACCTTTGGAAAAGTAGCACTTGAGGACATCCAAGTCCAGGTTAGACGTAACCCTTCTGTGGGAGACTGGACACCTTGTGTCCACCGCAAACAAGTTTGGCAACTGACCCACCCAACCGCCGGTCAGCAGTCGCACATGAAATATGGAGACCCCGAAGGAGAGCTACTTGTCCATGTGGGAATAACCTAGTGGGAAACACCTGGACTAGCGTTCACCAATATTTGGCATATCGAAAAGAATTTTTTAATTGCGCTGCTAGTTGACCAATCAAGTCGACGGCATTTGGCACAATTCCTGTCTAATATATGCCAATCCCTAGAGAAGCTCAGCCATGTCGCGGTGCATCCTTGCGCACTCTTCCAGGTGTTCTTGGTGTAGTAGCTACGTTACTTGAAGGAATCTTCCTTAGATCGATCTGTGTTTCTACTTTTAGTGGGATTTCATCCTGCAACTCCATTAAATCCACGAACTTTCCATGAGCCAAATGTCCCTTTGGTCCGACATTTAATTGGGAATTTTCCTCTGACTTATTATTAACAAATATTATATACCAGTTTCCATGACTTACTCAATTTTTTAAATATTAACTTACACAAGAATAATAAGATTATTCACATACGTAAAGGAGAGAACAATGAACGCCTAATGCATTTGGTCTTGTGAATTATTTCTAGGTCCAAAGTTATAGTAAATCGTTGCATAATTCATTAGATGGACACTCCTCGCCAGTTTTACCATTGAAAATAGATGGTTTCAAAGGTAAAATTCTGTCAGCCCGAGTTTACGAACTCCAGCTAATTGTGGCAGCTACGTAGTTAACTCGGTGCTACTTATAAAACCACCTGGACCCCCCTTCCAGTCCCAAAATCCTTTCGCATGGCACACCTCCCCCAATCCGTTCAAGTGGAAACTTTCGAGATGGAGGAGTGAATTGCAGAGGTGGGCTGTCAGAAACTCTGGTAACATGTGTCATAATCGTTATGCCAGAAGACAGAAGGCCCCCAGCAGCAGGAGCATTACAAAACTCATTAAATTAAACTAATTTACGAGCCAGGAAGGAAAATAGCTAACAGCAAACAGCTAACAGCAATTCTACTGGTTATCCAACTGGTTTTCGGTTTTCGGAATTTGGAATTTGAAATTCGGCTTTTGCGAGCATATGAAAAGCCAATTATGTGGGGAGGCGGCGGCAAAAGGGTAAACAAGAGTAAATATAATGCTAATTAAAATAATCATATCCATCATAAAAACTCGAAATGCTAGCAAAGGGGCGGGTTTGTTGTCAGGTTGTCAGAACATTTGTAACAATTACGGCGGCGGCGGCAAAATATCCATTATCAATTTCAGCGCCCAACTGGGATGAAATTTTCGGGCTGCTGGTGCTGATGCTGGAGTCGGGATTCTGGTTACGGAGCTGCCCACTTTGCAGGCATTTATCGCAGATTTTTCCGGTCCGAAACTTATGCTCCGATCTGGTTAGTCCATATTTTCCAGGCCATGCCCAAGCAACCCTCGCTCACTTAATTCAATTTAAATTACACTTACACACTTCCGGGCCGGGGCATATCCTGTCCATTAGTATTCGCAACATATGGCTCAATTTCCCTCGAAACGAATCGAGCTGAGTCGCTTTGAGTCCTTTTCCGAGCACGCACCGCCCAAAGGGATACAGGGGCCAGGATACTTGCAGGACACCGAGGGGGCCTGGCCGAGGTCCCAGTTCCTGGAGTTCAACCACAAGTGGTTTATCATACCGAGTTCATTTAGTGCACCTGTTTGATTTTTACTCTCCATTCCCGCCCGGCCTTCACTTCCCTTCCCCTCCTGCTGCGGTCGTCATATTGTTTTGTAAATATCGTTAACTCACCATTGCCACTCCACACGCAATCGAAAACTCCATATCCACAACCATTTCCGGCTGGCTTCAACTATTTTTCCAGCGGCGACAGGCGACAACAGCAAATATTTGTCTTTTGTGCACATTAGAAACAACTTACCGCTAACTAGGGTGGCTGCTTTAGGGTGGACCTTCGGGGGATACCCGCTGAAGCCCAAACAAACGCATATTCCGGGTGTTGATGAAATGCGTGTTTGCCTCTATGATTGCAGTTCCTCGGGTAAAATTTTGAACTTGTCTTGAAAAGAGTGCGCTATTCAAAACCAAAAAAAAAAACATTCAAAAAAAACCAATTAAAATATCAAAAAAAAGTCCTTATGTGCAAGAACTAGAACTAAGTTTGAAAACTCAAGTCAATTTATTCTCCTATTTCTATTGCAAAAGCAAATCCATTATTGCGCTGAAATTAACAACAAAGTAGCCCACTTATATTTAAAGTTCTATAATCACCGCAATTTAACAGCCTTAAATTGCTTAACAAACTCTAATTACAAAGCAAACGGAAGGCATTTGACTATAGTTTAGCGTGCATTGAACTGTATTTTCCGACTTCACTTGGAAAACTGCAACTTCTTGTCGCTGAAAAGTTAACAAAAATGTAGAGCTAAGCAAAAAAAGTGACGGGCATTTCGCTCCAACCAGGAAATCGTTCAAATTGCCCAATTATCGATTATTGCATATTGCTTATCGTGCGGTCATCAGCAGCATTGTCCGCTTATCGATTACCTTGTCATTTATCACCGATTCCGTGTGATTGACTTAATTAAATGTGTAACCATATTTAATGTTGACCAACTGGATGGGCCGCAAAAAGTATACAAGCGTATGCCACAATGAACTCATGAAATATTGAAGAAATTATGATTATTAATGCATTAACTTTATTTAGTGGCCGACTGGTCATGTTGCTGTTTGTCCCCGTTGTTTTTGCTTAGGTGAAAGTTCAATGTCTGTCTGCGAATCGAGCATGTTTTTTTCATTTATTTATTTTATTATTTGCGCTGTGCAGAAAGCTTTGTGTCATCCAGTGACAATTTACCAACTCCCCCAACTGCCAAGCCTCCCTCCACTTTCCCCCCGATGTTTCCATTTATTTATTTATTTAGTTTCCTTTTCTTCATCAATTATTTAGGACCTGTATGTGTTCGTCTTTTTTATGGCCAAGACAATTGAAGACACGAAAGACGGGGACTTCTCGGTTTGGGGGGAATTGCAGAGAAAAAGAAAAGGACAGCGTCGCCACGAAACGGACACGGATACGGATACGGATACGGACATTGCTCATACGCCAGGTGGCACCGCGTCCTTTTCGTCCTCGCCGCCAGCTAATAGTTCCAAACAATTACACGCAACGGCGCATTAGAACTTCGACTGCAAATTGCACTTTCTCCCTGCACTCTCATACATTTTTAATGGCCCGCTTCGGGAGAAACCGCTTTTAGCCCTAATCGACTGATTGGCCAAATTGCAGATTACAATCGGATCACAGTCTATGGACGGAAAGCCAAAGGAGTGCACAGTTTAAACAATCAGACCTAAACTGTCACTCTCATGCGGTTAAGTGCTTTACTTTATAAAGCTTTTCAAACAAGCAACTTAGATAAACCATTGCAGATACTATTTTAGGTGATTTTTGATAAATATAATTACTAGAACCTATAAAGATACATAGCTTATTTCTTACTAAATACATATTCTATGGAAACGCCTCTACTTTTGGCTATGAATAAGTTATTACTAGTAGTAAATAACGTATATTGGCACCAGAACTACTTTTTAAGGATATGGGTTTGATATTTCCCCGAGTGCAGAGTCCCTTAAGATGTAACTTAACATCTGTCGACACTTGCGTGCCACTTGATAAATCGGATCTAACTAAGTTAAACCCACTGCCCAATCACCAAACATCCAGATGGGTCCGAGTAGATAGACAAAAAAAAAAAGGGTTGTGACAGTTAACAGGTTAACCTGCTTAAAATGCAGATCAACGCATCACTTGACCCACAATCCCCGCACTTCCAACCCCCCGCTGATGATTCCGGTAATATATGGCATATGTAGATGTAGGAATCGAAACGCCCAGGAACACCAGAACTTGGCAATTATCAGTTACAACTGTGACGAGGGCTTGTTGGTCGCGGCGAATATGTTGCCCATTTTTTGCCGACTGCTTTTCAATAAGACTTTTATTTACTTACACCGAAGTGAGCAGCAAATTGATCGCATTAATGGCCATAACTAGTTTATCCCGTACGCCCATCTTATCAGGGGCGGATTATACACGCAGATTTCCATTACATAACAATGAAACTTTGGGGTGGCAGGTTCCTGTTTTTCGATGCGGATGCTCACTCGACGAGGGGTTATCTATCCAGCTATCAGCTATCAGGCCAAACGGAACATTAATGCAATTTCAATGAGCCTGAGCTACGGTCAAAACAACGAGGATGGAAAATCCGTGAACACTCTTTTTCGATTTGCGGCTCCTGTTCCCGGCGACGGCAACAAGATGGAAGGAAATCCAACCACCACCATGAGGCCATGCCATGCCATTGCGATTCCACCTGCCCGGCTGTTTGATCCGCTTGTTTTTATGCCCGTGCCGGGCATACAATTTGTTTTAGCCAAAAAGGAGGAGGAGGCGGAGGAGGAGGAGGGAGATTCCCTGTTCCCTGATCCCTGATCCCGTGCCCAAAGCAGCTCCCACAGGAATTCCCAGGCAATATAACTGAAAGCAAAAATGAAGATAACAGTCAGCACGGCAAGTGCAAATCCACCCGTCCATTTAACAACTTGTGCGCCACCCTCCTGCCACTCGGCACACCCCAGCTCCCGGTGTCCTGGATGTCGTCCTCCGCCGCCCATTCATTCTCCGCATCCTGCTCGGCCTAAACCAACTAACTGCCTTTTTACTCGGCGCGTCTGTGGGCGATTGGCGTGGCCCTGTTTGATGCTTGTAAAGACCACTTTACCCGCCATAATAAAAATAAATCATAATATTTCCCTTGCCCCCTTCGTGACCCCGCCACTGTGCACAGTGGGCTGAATCAGTGATTTTGGACGCTTATTCGCTGTTTCAAAATCACTACATGCTTCAGTAACAACAAGTGTTGTTTTGTTATAAAATTAAAAATTTACGAAAAATTAATATTAGATGTTTTGTGAAATATTTTATGGGAACAAGAAGATTTTAGGAGATTACCATTCCATATACATATGTGTAGTTACTAAAATTTGGTTATCTACAAAATATAGGTATATATCTCATGTATTTCTTATACACATATATATGAATAGATTAACTTCTTAGACAGATGATAGCAGGCAGCATATATCTGATATATATCCCATCTATATAACCTATTTCCGACCACTGCACCATACCTTTGTAGCACCAGCAAGTTCTGGATGCTGGCTGCGTGCGCTACTCCGGATCTGGTTGCTCCTTGCTGCTTCCCGGAGGTTGTAACCCCGGATAATGTACTTAATGCATCTACATATTAATGTCGCACCGCCGAAAAAAACAAGGGAAAGGGGCCGTGGTGAGGTGCGGTGAGGGGAAGTGCAGGCTGACGAAAAAAAAAAGGGAAAAACAGGGGAGAATTACACGGGTGAACTGAGGAAACCTGTGCCTCCGCGCCTGCTACTTTGTATGTAATTTCTATTACCACCCCCCGCCACCCACACCCATGGGCGTACGTGGAATCCCTCGTGTCCTTGTGTGTTATGCGTGTGTGTGTGTGTGTGTGTGTGTGTGCAGCGTGTCGTTGTGCTTTTTGTTGTTGTTTTTATTGCACAGACTGGCGACGCAGCGTGTGATTGCCACTTTCCCTCTGCACTGCAAGAAAATGCCCACAACTTGCACTGAAATCAATTAACTTTGATCTAAAGATGGTTTTTAACAATTTCTTTAGTTTCTAGCTTAATTATTTATAGTATTTATTATCTGATCTATAGTTTCCAGTATAATTAGTAAATAGTTCTGCCTTTCTGCTCCTGACTTCATAGTTCTTATAAACAAATTCAAATTTATCATTATAATCGTTAACTTAATTAAACCCCAATTTAAATAGTCAGCTGATATTATCTTGTTCAATTCTTGGCTATACTAAAACGCTCATAGTTTAATATTCAGTTTAATACTATATATAACACAATATACACTATACAACATAGTGCATCTTTTCTCCCAGTGTTTTCCCACCCCCCTTTTTCGCTTTTCCCTCCTCACCTGAGCCGCTGCACTTGTTCCATCGCCGTGTGCGTGATGTGAAAGAAGGCAACCCAATCGCCGTGAAGGGTGGTTGGGTATGGCTGGGCGGACTCTTCCCCGCCCCCTTGGATATGGTGTCTCCCAGTTGGGCGGGCCGGAAAACAGACGGTTGGGCAGCCGTTAAGCTGGGACCGCAATGTGTAAAAAATTACGAGCAAAAATTAAAGCCGGGGTGGGCGGCAAACGTTGGCAGGTGGTCGCCGGAGGCGGGAAAACTCCGCGGTCTTGCTGGTTTTCCACGCTTCGCCATCGCTATTATTTCCGCTCACACGCATGATGAGCCAGCGACAATATGTTGCCATTAACCCGGCAAATTATTGCAGTGTATGCGTGAGTATTGTTGATCGACTAAGTTTATGAGTCGTCTGTGGAAAGTCGATACACTTGCAAGGAGTTTGGAAAATGGCAAGGAAAATTAACAGACAAACTGCTTTATAGAATGTAAAAGAAAAACACTGAATTGCTCTCGAAATAACAGCATTTATAATGAGTTTATCTCATTTAATTTATATATAACTTAAGAGTTAACTTTATAGTTATAACTTATGAGACATATATGAATGGGGTTTTTACCCCTATATATATATATATATATTCTTCATAATTTCAATAAATTCATAAATATAACAGAGCACCTGTAACTTGCACTTTTCTCGTTATAAATATGCTTAAGTTCATGGCAAATTTTCCATGTTAGTTAGAGACAATGAATGTGGGATGCTGTTCCTTCGAACAGTGCAGAATGTCCTGGGAATTCCCGTGAAATCTAGCTGCCTTCAACCACCCGCCCCCCTCCCCATCCGCTAAACCTACTTGTGATCGAAGGGGCGGTGGCAAAAAAAAAAGAAGGTAAAAAGGTAAAAATGTGAAAAGTAAAAGTAAGTAAGGCCATGAATCGCAACCCCCTGCCAAAAACAAAAAACAAAAAATAAATAAATAAAACAACGAGAAGTAGGAAAAAAGTTGGCCGCTGGCAGCGCGTCTGGCGGATATAAAAATAAAATAAAATCTATTACGTGGCGAACCACCCCACATTTATGCGGCAATTTGTTGCTCCTTGATTGTGTCTGTGTGCGACGGGGTGTCCTTTCCGTATGTGCGTACGTGTGCGTGCGTGTGTGTGTGTGTGTAAAAATAAGTAAAGTAAAGTGTATCATTTTCCCATTTGGCGACCCCTTTTCGCATTTCGCCCCCGGTACACAGGCACTTCTCGCACTTTGTCTCAATTCCCAAAACTGTCGCCCCGGCAGTTGCAATTTATGAAGATTTGTGTGTGGCCAGGATGCCAGCGAAGGGTGGGACGCACGCCAGGATGCAGGACTCAGCACTCAAGGAGACTTGGCCCACTCCGCCCACTCGCTTTCGTTTCGACACTGCACTTGTTTTGATTTGTTTGGAATAATAACAGATGCTTGCCGTTCATATTATTCATTGTGGAAATTATTAGCGCTTGACAATAAAAATGGTTATTTGAACAGCACTCGAAAGTGAGTGCGCCCCCCTGACCACCCCGCCCCCCTCTCACCGGCAATCCCCTGCCGCACAACACAAATTGCAATTTGTGCAAATATTTATGTACATTGAAAATTACTCATTTGTGTAACACCAATTAATTTCAACAAACAGCGGCGGGCGCACAACAATGGCCAAGCCATTTATAAAACTTGGCCGCTTGTTGTTGTCCTTGTTGTCCTTGCTGCCTTGCTGGTCAAACAAATGGGGGAAAATGAGGTCCTTTGTTTCCCCAAAATAAACGATGCCGCTGCTGTTTGAATGTTTGCTTTGCGGTGCGCCAGCACACGATACACACTGTACAGTGGAGCCCTTCGCCAACAGCCGACAAAGCAGTTCAATCAGCTCGAACAGCTCGCCATTATATATATATATATATGTATATATATGGTATGTGTATGGGCGAAAAATGCGGGGTTATTGCCTCATTATTGGGACACTGGAAAATTCCCTGTTTACACTGCCATTTTTCAAGTTGCGCCAACAAATTGCAGCTAATTAGTGGCCACACTAGCCGGCAAATCCGTCGAAATAAGCTCATATATATACAATATACTAAAAGCGGGGTGCACGGCAAATGGCACTCGGCAACTTCAAGTTTTCCACTCAATCAGAGATAATAGGAACAAATGGGCGAGGGTCAGACGAGGGTCGGCGCACTTTTCGAGGGGTGACGAACTTAAATAATATCTTCTTGCTACTGAAAACTCGAGGGCTGAGACAGCTTATAAGGATGGTTAAGGTATCCTCTAATTTAGTTCAAAACTTAGAACAGATAACGAAGAAAATACAAGTAAATGCGTTTGTATGATATATATTTGTTATCTTAAAAGTTTCTGATAAATCACTATACCATTTCATTCCCATGAAACACGAACTGGAACAATGCGATGTAGTCACTGACTTGTCTGTCGTCGATTTTTCACTCGTTTAGTCTTTGAAAAAGTATAAGTCACCGTTCCCGAATCAAAATTTGTTTTAAAATTTTTAAGAAGCCCCACAAGCGTGAATGTAGCGTATTTAAGTGCGGTTCAGTGAAAAGTGCAAAGCACACGTGTATCACACCTCAATGGTCATTACCTTCCGGAAAAGCGAGATCGGGACAAACGCAATCCAAAGACGACTGCTAGTGCAGCACGCTGAACCATTGGCAGCAGGAGGGCTAATGTCCAGATTCTAGAATTCAAATTGCAACAGCTGGACTTTGCACACCACTAGGAGGAACTTAGAGAAGGTGCGGTAATCGATTTCAATCGATAACACTAATCAAGCTGTCAATCTTTTTAATTTTCATTTTGCAATCTCAAAACAAAACAGTCAAAGCGAGAATTTTTTCCTACATTTTCATCAGGCGTGTTTTGTGAAAGGATCAATAGAAAAAACACTGAACGTTAAACAATTCACCGACATATATAGAGGGGAAACAGTTAATTCCATTCGGTTATATTCTGGTGGTAAGCACAGTTAATCGAAAAATTCACAAATCCAATCACGTCAAGTGCAGGTCATCAAGACATCAATTTTGCAGAGAAGTGAGCGCAACGCAGCTGCACCCAAGAAGCGAATTAGTGACCCAAGTAGCCCAGCGCCGCCGAGGATCCAGTTCCATTCTCCAGCCAGCCGCCATCTCAGGGTGAGTCCCTGACAAGCAGCCCCAACGGCGTCCCAGACGATTGTCCTATCCAGCCCGGACAACGCAGCCGCGGCCCCCAAAACCGAGGCCATGGCGGAGGTTCTCAATCTGGAGAGCATAATTGCCCGTCTATTGGAGGTGCGTGGCGCCCGGCCCGGCAAGAATGTGCAGCTGTCGGAGGGCGAGATACGAGGATTGTGCCTCAAGTCACGAGAGATACTGCTGGCGCAGCCCATACTGTTGGAGCTGGAGGCGCCGCTCAAGATTTGCGGCGATATCCATGGCCAGTACTATGATCTGTTGCGTCTGTTCGAGTACGGCGGCTATCCGCCGGAGGCTAACTATCTCTTCTTGGGCGACTACGTGGACAGGGGCAAGCAGTCGCTGGAGACCATCTGCCTGCTGTTGGCGTACAAGATCAAATATTCGGAGAACTTCTTTTTGCTGCGCGGCAATCACGAGTGCGCCAGCATTAATAGAATCTATGGATTCTACGACGAGTGCAAGCGACGATATACCATCAAGTTGTGGAAGACATTCACGGACTGCTTCAACTGTCTGCCGGTGGTGGCCATTGTGGACGAGAAGATCTTTTGCTGCCACGGCGGACTGAGTCCGGATCTCACCTCGATGGAGCAGATCCGTCGTATTATGCGTCCCACCGATGTGCCCGATCAGGGACTGCTCTGTGACTTGCTGTGGTCCGATCCGGACAAGGACACCATTGGATGGGGCGAGAACGACCGTGGCGTTAGCTTCACCTTTGGCGCCGAGGTGGTGGTCAAGTTTCTCCAGAAGCACGATCTGGATCTGATCTGTCGTGCCCATCAGGTCGTCGAGGATGGTTACGAGTTCTTCGCCAAGCGCCAATTGGTCACCCTCTTTTCCGCTCCCAACTATTGCGGTGAATTTGACAATGCTGGTGCCATGATGTCCGTGGACAATACACTTATGTGCTCCTTCCAAATCCTGAAGCCCGTCGAGAAGCGCAAGAAGTAGAGGACAGCGAGATCTGTTAACGCTTCCAGATTTATTATTTTACACAATAACACTGGCACGCAACTCATTCAAAATATCCTACACGAAATCGTTTCGAAATCATCATATCCACAGTCATCCCTAATCAACCGGATCGTAGAAATAGCCCAACCTCGACATATACCTCCATGGA
Source organism: Drosophila simulans (assembly GCF_016746395.2). Taxonomy (NCBI): domain Eukaryota; kingdom Metazoa; phylum Arthropoda; class Insecta; order Diptera; family Drosophilidae; genus Drosophila; species Drosophila simulans. The sequence goes on along the minus strand of NC_052525.2, from coordinate 14,804,174 downwards.
TCCTAAGGTTCAGGGGTATGCACTACCCACTTCTTGCATATGTGTAATATTAAACCAATGTTATCAAATGGAGTTTTTCCAGTGAACTCACAGAGATTTGAACGCAGAGCTTATACTTAGCTAATGCAAAATATTGCCATATGTTACTTTTACAAAAATAAACGTCCAATTAAATTCTCAAGTGTTGTTTATCTAACTTTTGTTGTTTTATTCGATTTGCTAATTAGTTTCGTAAGCTAACTTATCCAAGTGCTGGTCATTAATTTAAGCACCTATCCCAACGTGGAAGCCCTGAAAAGTATGCTACGAATTCCGGCGGAGTGAAAAGTGGGTGATCCACCTGAAAAGGAGATTCACCTCCATCTGTTCGTGTTCGGTGACAGAAGTCACCGCCATATTATATTAACAATGCTTAAAAATTAATGAACAATAACAAAGCGCGCGCACACACACACACATGCACACGCAGAGGGAGAGGGCGATATGAGGGCGTAAGAGAGACAGAGGGAGCGAGCTGGCAGACAGACGACAAACAAAAAACAGAGACATAGATACAACAAATTGCGCCAAAAACGCTTTATTATGTCAAAACAAGATGGAAAAAAAAATAGAGAAAAGGAACCCAGTGTGGCAACAACAAATTACATTATATATATAATGAGGTCATTTGCGCGTAAACAATCAGAAAAGAAAGTGGGCAATGAAATACAAAGGGTGGGAGTGAGACGGCGGTAGAGCGTAGGGGAGACGAAAAGAAAACGAAGTCACATGTTTATCAACAAACGGCAAATAAATAAATGTTGTTCGCAAATTTGTTAATAAATCATGAAGTTGGCGACCCAAGTCGAAGAGAAAAAACTAAAGCAAGTGAAAAGAACGGATTTTCGGAAGAAAACCGTTCAGCGGCAATTCAATACTCTTATTTCTTTTTATGTCATAAATAGATAGCTTAATTCTTTTATTCAATTTATTATTTATTATGTAATACCATTTAAGAAGTTTTGTTTAATATGATTAAATTACATTTTAGCCATGGAAGATCTAACATTTACGTAGATTCTTATAGTTCATGAGGTATTTTGTACTTTTGTTAAATATAATATTATTATCCTCACTAAATCATATCTATTTAAGCTAATCTTTCATGTTAAATGCCAGTAAATGTGCTTACATTTTAATTAACATTATTCCAACTAAGCAACCAAATTTAATATCCAACTTACTGGACAAATCCGTACTCTCTTTGCATTTTCAAGAGTATTTCTTGCTTAAAATGGCGTCCTTATGCACACACACACACACACACACGAAAAGGATATGTGTGTGGGAGATGCTCGGTGTTCGTCGCTGCTGCAGAGCAGATACATATATATATGTATGTTTCTATATAGCTACACGGATATACATACATATATGTACATGTTGCAGTGGAAAGGAAATCAATGCAGACAACATTTGGCAATTTGGCAGCAGTGCAATTGTTTCCTATTTTTCCGGTTAGCTACTCGCATTTATTTGTATCCTTTTCGTTGCAAATTGCCTTCTGTTGTTGCATTTGATTTGTCCTCTGGCCGAAAAAGAGGTGGAGATATGTGGCATGCCACACCCACACACTCATACATACTCGCTTTGCCATCTCGTTCTGGCTCCAAAGTTTTGTATCTGGGATTCATTGTTTCCTATGCACTGGAAGAAATTTAAGTTTCTCTTCATCTAAAAAACATTGGTTTTTTATATAAGCGATTTATAAAAAATGTTTAAAGTTATTAATCAGAAAATACGAGCATTTCCTGTTCAGATTATATTCTAATCTTCAAATATATAAATTTTTTCATATATTTTTGAACACTTAAAAATTGTTAAAATTGCAATTTTAATGGCATATATTTCAAAATATATATTTTTTGAGTAACCTTTAATACGACCAATATTTCAAAAACTTGTGCAAAAATGTATAAATAGCAAATAATTTTGTTAGCTAGAATTCAAAGGCTAAATTTAAATAATTTGAGAATCATTTCGGTTTTAACTAAAGCCTTTAAACTCAAGCTCATAATAATATCATTTTTGTGTTCATAATATAACTGAACTTGTGCATTTCTTTAACACTAAGCATTTCCGTTCTTTCTGACGTTTTTCCTCAGCTTTAAGTTACAGCTTAGCATCCTTTGGTCGCCTTTGAATAATTTTATTAATTACAAATTATGCGCCTAATGAAATGGCCAGCAGAGGGTGTGTTGGTGATGTGGGTGGCTCTGCGGGCGGATTCCATGGCCATATCCTTCGATGCTGACGTTGACGGTGGCGTTAACGTTAACGGTAAAGTTAACGCTGGCAGCGACATCGGCACTGCCCACATGAATTTTGCATTAGCCCCAGCCAACCACAATGCAGCACATCCCGCTGCCCGACTCCGGGAATCCCTATTCCCGACTTTCCACTTTCGACTCCCGGCGCTACGGCTACGGGTTTTTGGACCCGGGTCCGGATCCGGGTCCATGGCCAAGTAATCTCGCTCTCCCTCTCCATCGCTCTCTCTCTCTCTCGCTCTTTCGCCCTCTCCCTTTCTCTCTCTCTCTATGTCCGTCTCTCTCTCCCTCCCTCGTTAGTTGGGATTTTTGGGTCCTTCGATTTGGTTTTTCTTTTTTTTTGTTTTTGCATGCCCTTTGTGTGTGTTTACGCGCAGGGTGGTTCCGTACTCTCTGCGACGAGAGAGACGGCAGCATCGCGCGCGAAAGAGAGGCAATGCGCCCTGCCGGCCGACGAGTGCGAGGGAGACGGGCAGCTGGCGAGCGAGAGAGCGAGCGCCAAGGGTGCAAACCAATAACCGTCAGACTAATTTTGGGATTGGTTTATAATTGAAGAGTTTGCCATTGTATTCGGAGCACGGACGACTTTTGGGCCGTGGCGGGGGTAGTAGCATCTACATAGTTTTTACCTCGCACATATACAATGGGCCACCAATATACGTGCATGCGTGTGTGCGTGTGTGTGTGTGGGTCTTATTGTTCTCCATAGGCCTCTCCTTATCATTTTAGAGTTTTACATAATTGGGCAGGGGTCCGATGTTCACATTTTCCATTTCCCTTAACTGTGTCCATTTTCCGGCATTCGTCGGTGGGGGCGTGGCATATTTGCCGACTGTACATAGGAGAGCAGAACTAAGCGCTAGTTTTACCCGCCCGACTGCGCCACATTCACAAAAAGATAAATAAATATGAGTGACCCAGCCCAGAGCCTCCGAATTCAGAGATTCCCCCTACCAAAAAGGTCCCTCCGACCGAATGAAAATGGCATGGCCACTGGAGGGCGGAAAGAGAGAGAGATGGGCGATGGGCGATGGGCGGAGGTATGGTGGGACGGAGGGGGCGCGACTTAGAAAGAGCCAGAAAGAGGCCATCCGGGCTATTTGGCCATCCGTTCTGTAGCATACTTTTCAGCTGTAATCAGTTTAAATGCTTAACAAAGCAACACAAAGGCAAAACACAGGACGAGGGAACATGGTAGTGGGTTGGGAAATGAGGCAGCTCCTCGCTGTTCCAGCTTTTTAGTTGCTATTCATATTTGTATAAATAATTGAGCGATTCTATAAATATTTGATGGCTAGACAAAAGAGTTGCGAGCTGCGCCCTCGTATCCGCATCCGTATCCGCATCCATATCCGTATCCGTTCCATTTCGTTTCGTTTCGCCGCCACTCGCTTGCCTCTGTGTGTGTGTGTGTGTGTGGGCCTGATTTCCCGTTCAATTAAAGCTGCCAAAGGGGATCCCCCGCCCCCTCCCGACCCCTTTCCGCGCCGGGAAAGTAACAAGTGCAGCTGGAGCAAAAGGGTTGTCAGCTTTCTTCAGGATGGAAGGAGGACGAGCAAGGACTTTAATTAGAGGTAGCTTTAAATACATTTCTTATGGCGTGAGTGGAAAACCTCACGAATTGGGTCCTGATTACAATGATAATGACTCGCCAGCTTAATGATGGTGTTTAATATAATGCCATTTAAGTGGGTACAGGCACAGATGCCCGATTTGAATTTGTTTATCTTGGGGCTTTAAGTGACTAAGAAAAACAATGATACGAACTTTCAACATTGGAAAGTTATCTTGGGTGAGATTACCAAGAAGATGTTGACCAAGATGACTTGATATTCAATATTCATAGAGCCTTTTTGGAAGATCATGTATTCATAGTGACTTTTGTTACTGCCCCATTTATTTGTATTTCTTTGCTTTGCTCTGAAACTATTTAAAACCTATATAATTGTGCTGCTAAATGTTTTAATCGAGTTCGTTTCCATCCCAATACTATTTAGGAAAATCCTTTTTCTCGACAGATGCACCACTCGATGGACCAACTGGACATGCTGGATCCGACGGGCTCGATGACCACACTGGCGCCCATCTCGGAGTCGCCGCTGACGCCCACACACCAACACCTGCACGGTTCCTATCACAGCATGAATCACATGATGAGCCACCACCATCCGGGCACGTTAAGTGGCCACACGGGGGGTAAGTGAGATGCAGTGCCTCCGCGTAGGCGATAAGATTGACGCGGCCATGCTAACATCTTTCATCATCCGGGCCGCAGGACATCATGGACACTCGGCGGTACATCATCCTGTTATCACGGCGGCGGTGGCTGCCGCTGGCCTGCATCCCGACACAGATACCGATCCTCGCGAGCTGGAGGCGTTTGCGGAGCGCTTCAAGCAGCGGCGCATCAAGCTGGGTTAGTTGCTCGCCCACCTGTTTATTGACTAATCCAATCACAATTGATCATAAATCAACTATCGTGATAAATGACAGGTGTCACGCAGGCGGACGTGGGCAAAGCCCTGGCCAATCTCAAGTTACCTGGCGTCGGAGCGCTGTCGCAGAGCACGATCTGTCGATTCGAGAGCCTGACCCTGTCCCACAACAACATGATCGCCCTCAAGCCCATCCTGCAGGCGTGGCTCGAGGAGGCCGAGGCGCAGGCGAAAAACAAGCGGCGCGATCCGGATGCGCCCAGTGTCCTGCCGGCGGGCGAAAAGAAAAGGTAGAAAGTGTTTTAATTGACGCGGTAGCGTAGCCCAGCTCCTATCCTCTCCACTCCCATCCGTCCATTCGTCCATCTGTCCACATGTCCGCCATCCCCTTCCACTCGGAAATGCCCCCAGTCCAGAGCACCCAGCTCCAGCATCTGAGCGCGAACTAATTGGCCAGACACCAAAAACAGCCAGAGATGCGGCTCTAAATGGTGGCCCCAGTGACGTGCGATAGCCCATAATCGAATTTAGGTGTACAAATTATTTATCAATGATGTGGCACGGCCAATTAATAAATAATGCATCTCGGTAACAGGTACATTTGTTCGTAACAAAGTAGTTGAGTTGGCCACGTAGCGTCAGCTGGCGTTGAAGTTTACTTCCGCGGAAGGACCAACGTTTACAGAACGCATGTGGCGCCATCTGTCTCTCGTTTTTGGTTTAGGATTGCATTGAAGTTGGTGCAATAATTGCTTAAAATCTATTGAAAAACATCTAAAGTATTATTTTCTTTTGATATCTTTATTTAAATTTTAATTTTTATAATGAATTATTTATGTAGTCGCGTTTTATTTTTCATAAACGATTATGGGGTATCGCCAGCCAATCCAAAGACCACAGATTAACGCGCAAATATCGCGAAAAATTAGGACTTTTCGCATTGATCGAGCATAGTATCAGAGCACCATCATTATACCACCATTATATATCTACCGATACCGAATACCGACATCCGACATCCGACTTCCGACTACCGATCGTCCCGCAGCTTAGGGCCCCGCTTCTAAAGTAATCTATATCGAGTCTTTTTTCAAGAAAAAGGACTTCCATTGCGGCACCTGAAAAGCGTTCCCTGGAAGCCTACTTCGCCGTCCAGCCGAGGCCATCCGGTGAGAAAATCGCAGCGATTGCCGAAAAGCTGGATTTGAAGAAAAACGTGGTGCGCGTCTGGTTCTGCAATCAACGTCAAAAACAAAAACGTATGAAATTTGCCGCTCAACAACACTGACAATCAAATAATACAGCCACACAATTAGGTATAGTTAGTAGTGTAACACCATCAATGACTGGCCACGGTTCGGCGGGATTTGGATACTGATAGTCGTTTATGACGGCAGCGGCGGCGGTTAACACGGCAGCGGCAGCGGCGGCAGGAGCGGCACATGCGACATTGGGAACGGCGGCGGCGGCGGCGGCGACATCGGCCTGTCTGGGCGACTATTATCTGTAGTTCTGTATCGGCAACTGGTTCTGAACCGATCCAAACCGATACCGATACCGATACCGATCCCGATCCTGGTCCTGCTCCTGATCCTCGTACATACATGTAGTATTCTTCGCAACGGCAGCAACACCCCCACAACCACCACCACCACCATCACCACCATCACCACCATCACAACCACAAGGGCAACCACAACGATAACGACAACCATAATAACCACGACGATGACCACTTCTCTCTACGTCTTTCACTCAGTAATCAACCAGCAGCGGCCAGAAATAATACTAATAATAATAAAAGCAGCATTACACAGAACTATAACATTTATATACACCTTCTCCTCAACTATATATGTATATCCCCCGATTCTTAAGCCCCCCCTCCTACGATCAATCAGAAATAGAGAGAGAGAGCGAGAGAGAATGAGTGTGAGAGAGAGAGAAAGCTAAACCCCCAACCGAGAGCCCAACAATCGAAATGGAGAACACTCGAGCATTATCCAAGTAAACATCGTTTGCAAATAACACAACCAATGAGAATGCAAATTGAATACCAAGAAATACAAGAATTTTTTTAGGAACGAATAATGAAACAATGGACCAACATATCAAATGCAATAATTTATTGAATTGTATAAGAAAAAAAGGTAAGCAAAGTATATTTATTATTAATTAGTTAGTAGGTGATTACTTTGATGTATTGTTGTATAAGATATAAATCTTTGAAATAATTTAAAACCTATTGCTTGCTCAGTGAAGAATAAGTATTATTGTTCATTTATTAAACAGAAAAATAACACATTATAGTTTTGGAAATTATAAAACACAAAGAGGAATTTCAAGCCTTGAAAATATTTTTTATTTCATAAAATATTTACCTTTCGCACACTGTATTCTTGTATTCAATCACAAAATAATAAATCTCGCAAATTGGCGGTATTTAAACGAGAATAAATTGGGCAAACTAAGCCATTTATTGGTATCCTTTTTGTTTATCTCTTTTCAGGAAGAAAAAAAACGAGCAAAAAGCGGTGAACAAATTGAAATGATAAATCAATTGAACACGGGCCTTCCCCTCCAAAACGAGAAACCCCAACTGCTACTGCCCAACAACAAGGATACACAGGACATCACACGCACACACTGCTACACAACTAAACACACACACACACACAGACAGACAGGCACTCACACACACAGATACAAATACAGAGACAGAGAGACACACAAAGACCAAAAGAATGCCAAGAAATTGCTTCAAGTGATCCGATAATAAGAATCTAAGCTTATAAATCTAAGGAAAAGGCAAAATGAATGTGGACGAGCTGGGGTAGAAGAAAAGGTAGAAGCCATGGACAACGGCGGCGGCAACATGAGTTCCATGTTGCATGCAGCATGCAGCAAGCAGCACTAGCAACCACCACCACACTGACAAAACCCCTCGCACACATGCCCCAAAAAACAGAAGCGCTATGCATTAGCCACTGTATATACGCTATATATACACACCTATATAGGGAACTTTGATTCGATTGTAAATACCGCAGCTATATATGCAACACCCACATCGCCCCACCCACACACACACACACACACATCAACTGTAGCCAAAGGAAACCAGAAACAAAACGATTTTCAGCTAGCTTACAGTAGAGATCCTAGAACTAATCCGTACACCCTAATCCCTCATCCCCAATCCCCAATCCCTAATCCGTAGGCCCCATGCGAACGGAAGAAAATCCGGATTTCCCCCCGCCAAAGAGAAAAACCAAACCAACACACACACTCGCCCCAAAAAAAAAAAACCAAACAGCTAAGCAAGGCATAATTTAATTTTTTTTGTCTAATTATAAGTAAACTAATGCAAGAACGATATCATCAAGGAGAAAACGAAAAACCGAATAAAAAAATGTTAGCAGCAACTGGAGATATTGCAACGAATTTAAAATGTTGCCAAACTAAACTAAACTAATGCAGAATGGGAAACCTAAAATCATATATATAAATATAAATGCAAACAACTCTATGACAACTATGAATTACATATAAATATATAGTATATATATAAAGAATTTTAAAAAAATTATATACTATACATAACATTTTTTTTTTTTGTTTTTTTTTATTGTATAATTTAGCACATTTAATAGTTTTAACTAGACTTGTACATATAAAAAGGAAGACATATAAAGGTATCGAATAAATATATATATATATATATACACATATATATATATAGCGTGCGTGTGAGTGATTTTGAATGAGTAGCCATAACGAAAAACCAACAAAAAAAAAAACACGAAAAAACCAAACTCAAGCGCGAAATTCAATAATAATTTTAAACGAAAGCTAAATAAAATAAAATAACAAATAGTTTTGTATCGAATGGGAACGGAACACTAAATCGAGAAAACCCCAACATTTTGCCGACAAATTAGTGCATAAACAATGTAAACCAATTAAAAAACGTAAAATTTTTTTCATTAAACCAAAACAAAATGCGCATAATAATGTTTATAAAAAATTATAATACATACCATTGATAACGGAACATGCCCAAGCTCATAACTACATTTAAATTTAATTTTAGTAGTTTCTAGACACAAGAAATACTGTAGCATGAAAATCAATTGATTGCAGCGCTCGAGTGCTGGCGGAGATATATAAGTAAATAATAAAAATGCAGCGAAAAGCAACAAAAAATTATAAGAAAAACAATTCTGAGTTCTAAATGGGTTGAAAGTTGAAGCGGACTTATATCTCTTTTTTTGGGAAACAAATTCTGCTCGACAAGGAAAATCGATTATTCCGATAAATGTCAGCCGTTTGAACTAAAAGTCAGCCTATCGAACTTATGATTTTCAAAAAGTAGTCCCTCGTCCACAGATTACAGCTGCAAAGTAATCAAAGTGCGTGTATTCAATAAATTTATTGAGTTAAATCCGTTTGGGCATTTGTCCTGCTCCAAATGTCCACAAACTAGTCCTTATGCCTATCTGATCGCGCTCTAGAGAACATTAGAATATCTTAGCATAGCGAGAGGCTTGGTGGGGGATCTAGATCTAGATCTAGGTCTAGACCACGTTGCAAACAAAGTGCGTGAATCCAATAAATTTATTGGGTTAAATCCGTTTGGGCATTTGTCCTGCTCCAAATGTCCACAAACTAGTCTTTATGCCCATCTGATCGCGCTCCAAAGAACATTAGAATATCTTAGCATATCGGGAGGATTGGTGGGTGATCTAGGTCTAGACCACCTTGTAGCGACCCTTGTTAAAGACGTGGTGAGCGGAGCTGAGCTTAAGCAGCTCCTCCTTGATGAGCCGCGTGATCTCACGCTTGGCCTTTTGCACGGCCAGTTCGCTGCAGCTCTCGATAGCCAGGTAGAGTTTGCGCTCGCCATCCGGCGGATTCTTGCCCTGCGGCACATATGTGCCACGTACGGTGAGACCTGCCTCCGAGTACTCGGAGATCTGAGCAAGTGCCTCCTTGGACGTGACCTTCCAGCGCGCCTGCTGTGGGAAATCGTTGATCTCCAGTTCCTCCTCGTATTTGGTAAACGGGTTGGTTGTACCACCCACCAGCGGGCTTAGTCCTTCCTCATCCTCCTTGGGCTGATAGTTCAGCTTGTTGTTTAACTTGGCGGCCATCTGCTCGGCCACCGTGCGAGCGGTCAGCAGGGTCGCGCCGGCTCCCGTGGCATGCGGTCCCTTGATCATGGGCTCCACAGTGACCACGCTGCCCTTGGTGTCCAGATTCTTGCTGCTGTTGATCTTGGAGGCCAGTCGTTTGGCCAGTTCCAGTTTGTCGGAGCTTAGAGCACCGCCCATGGCCACACTTGGAGCTCCACCGGTTGCGGGCGCCGAGGCCGCAGCAATGGCAATATTGGCAGCAGCCGCAGCTGCCGCCGCTTGAGCCGCCGCCGAGGCCAGTGCCGGATTAGCTCCAGAAACTGCCGCAGCTGCGGCTGCCGCTGCAGCAGCTGCCGCCGCCGCAGCTGTGGCCGCGGCCGAAGTATCCTTAACCGTGCGCTTGGCCGCAAAGATTTGCTCAATCTGCTGGTCAATATCCTGCTCGATGTCCTCCTCATCATCGGAATCGGCCAGTCCCAAGGCCGCCTTCTGCAGCTTCTTGCTCTCCTTGGCGGCATTGAACTCCTGCTCGTCGAACTTGAAGCCCTTGCCGCTAAAACCGCCGCCCGTGTGTACCGTCTTGCCCTCGGCCTCCTGGAGCGCCTTGTACTCCGTCCACAGTGTCTGCAGCTCGGCGGGAATCAGTGTGCCTGATAGGTCCATGGCGCGGATAATGTCGCCTGCATAGCGCGATTGTTCCGGTGTGATAAACGTGTAGGCACTGCCCTTTTTGCCCGCTCGACCGGTGCGACCACATCTGTGGAAATGGTAGAAACAATATATTAGGGGTAGATCCCCCGTAGATATGCAGTAGAGCGCTCACCTGTGAACATAGTCCTCGTAGTGGTTGGGCACATCGTAGTTGACCACCAGTATGAGATCCTTAACATCCAAACCGCGTGCCGCCACCGAGGTGGCAATCAGTAGGCGCACCTTGCCCGACTTGAAGTCGATGATGGTGGAGTCGCGATCGAACTGATCGATGCCGCCGTGCAGGCTCATGCACGGATACGATGCCTTCATGAGGTCGCGCAGCAGGATGTCGGCGTTCTCCTGCTTGTCGACAAACACAATGATGCTGCCCGCCTCCTGGTAGATGCCCAGCAGCTCCAACAGCTTAAAGAACTTCGCATCGTCGTTGAGAATGACTACGTTCTGTTCGACATCTTTGCACACCACCGACCGACCGCCGACGATCACCTCGATGGGTTTCTTAAGTATGCGTCTGGCCAACGCCTCCATTTGCCGTGGAAACGTTGCGCTAAACATGACCGTCTGGCGATCCGGTCGCACGTTATCGATAATGCGCATCACCTGCGGCTCGAAGCCCATGTCGAACATGCGATCTGCCTCGTCCAAGACGACATAGGTGACGCGACGCAGGTTCGTCACACGTCCAGAATTCGCCGCCAGCATGTCGATCATGCGACCCGGCGTGCATACAATTATCTCGGCGCCACGCTTCAGCTCGGCTATTTGCTCGGAGATCCCCGTGCCGCCGTAAACACAAACTGGCCGCAGGCCGAGCGACTTGCTAAACTTGCGGATGTCCTTGCCGATCTGCATGCAGAGTTCGCGAGTGGGCGCCATTATGATAGCGATAGCACCGTCGCCATCCTCCATGCTCGGCTGGTCCAGAATATGCCTAAACATTGGTAAAATGAATGCCAACGTCTTGCCACTGCCAGTTTTAGCAATACCTATCAGATCCCGTCCGGACATGATGGCCGGTATGGCCTGGCACTGGATGGGCGTGGGCTTCTCGAAGCCCAGCCGTCGCAGCACTTCCATCTCTTTCTTGCTGACGCCGCACTGTGCCCAAGTCTGGAGAAGATTGCAGAAAGAGGATTATTTTTAAAGGTAGTTTTGGTTTTGGCAAACAGAAATTACTAAAAAAATTGAATACAGCACATTTACATTTTTTAAAACACGCACATAATCTGTATCTAGTCGGAACTCACCTTGATGGGCTTTGGACAGCCCTTGCCCTTCACCTGGATGCCCTCAAGGTCGGAGCGGTACTTCTCCACATCGGCGGCCGTCATGCGAGTCAGTTCCGGCACCTCGACATAGAAGTTCTTGCGGAAGGGCGCATACGTAACCGAGGAATGATCAATCTTGGCCAGCTCCTTGCGGTGCTTCATCGCCAGATTAACGGCCGTGTCACGTATGTCCTCCAGTTCGTCCTCGCTGGAGTACTCCAAGCTGTCCATGTTTTGTTCTATCACCTCGCCCTTCTTCAACGTCGTCGTCTTCCTTTTGGCCACTCCCGTGAGAATGACGACACCCTGCGATTTGGCGGGTGGATTGACGAAATTGTTCACACGCCGCATCTCGTTGTTGACCTCCTGCATGTAGGCATCCAGTGGATCAATTTCGTCTTCTGGCTCGGCTTCGGGTTGCGGCTTGTCATACACTTCCGGATCCGCTTTAGCATCCACATGCGGCTGCTCCGGCTCCTTCTTGGTCTTCTCCCCTGCTGCGACGGTGGGCTCCTCAACGATCTCCATTTTGGCCGCTACTGGTTCGGGCTTCTTTTTGATCTCCTTTTTGGTGTCCACCGGCGGTGGCTCCTTCTTGATATCCGCCTCGGCTTTGGTGGCCAGGCCAATGCCCAATTTGCCAAATGATTTGCTAAAGGTGGGGCGCTTAACGGGCGAGAACTTCGACTCGACCACGTCATCGTCGAAGCGCTTGCGTATGCTGTGGAATTTTGAGGGCGGCGAGTCGGGTTCGGCGTCCTTTTTCCCACTGTCCAGCGGCGGAGCGGGATTGCTGTCGTCCTCCTCGGACTCGTCCTCCAGACTCCATTTCTTTGCTGAATTGACCACTGATGGCGCCACAACAGCCGCCTTGGTGTCCCGCTTGCGTTCCGCGCGCCAACGTTCGATTCGCTCGCGCCGCTTAATCATCTCTTGCTCCAGACGACGCTGCTGCTCCTCCTTGTCGATCTCCTCCACCTCCTCTTCGGAGCAGCTGGTCGAGAGCAATGGTATGACGAGCGGAGCTGCTGCGGCCGCTCGCCTGCTATCCGATTCCTTTTCTCGCTGGCGATCTCGGTCCCGATCCTTTTCCTTCTCGCGCTCTTTTTCCTTTTCGCGCTCCTTTTCCTTCTCGCGCTCCCGTTCCTTTTCACGCTGCCGATCGCGATCCCGATCACGGTCACGATCCTTGTCCAGGCGCCTGTAATGGGGCGAACTAAGAAAAGTTTGTCTTTAGAGGGTGGATGTCCAGTTAGCCTTCTTTCAATCCACATACTCGAAAGTAACTAAGGATAAGGATACTTAAATATTTGGGAACCATTTTAACTTTTAAGCAAATAAAAGCAGACTCACGAAATTGGTTCTGAACGGTTGAAAACGTGACGTTTTCACACATAATCCAATCAATTAAAAATGTTTTAATATTAACCTTCGACCTTTTGAAGTATTTTAACCTATTCAATCACAGACATACACTAAAAGCCACATTTTTGTAGAGAGAATCGCATGCTTACTTGTCCTTCTCGTAATCCTTTGACCTGGAACCCTTCCTCCGCTTATCGTCGCGTCTTCCACGATCGCTGACCATGTCCTTGCCGCGCTTCCGGTCTTCGCGCATGTTCCGGGAGCCGCCACTGCCTCCTCCGTTCCTGGACTTGCCCATGTCATAGTCGCGACTGCGACTGTCGTGCCGGTTGTCCCGCTCACGATCCCTGTCGCGCTCTCTCTCACGGTCGCGCTCCCTCTCTCTTTCCCGGTCGCGCTCCCTGTCTCGATCACGCCTTGTGCGGGAAAATAAAGCAATTAGTTCATCTGTTTTCAAACAATTTGGGGGCCAAAACTTACCCGGAACTTTTCGACATGGCGCTTTCTTTGGATTTCTGTTCGCCGGTTTGGCGCTGCAACGCCTCCAAATGACGGACGGTACTGGCAATGCGCGATTCCCACTGTCCTTAGTTACCCAAACACAGCGCGCAGCACAATGCAATTGTTTTTATACAGATATTACCGAATTTTCATTCGCAACATATCACAAAATACTACTTATTAAACGTCAGATATCGCACAAGTGCCAATCAAAGTTATCGATTACAGCTTTAACAGCTCTGTTACGGCGCACTCCGTCACTGCTAGTGACGGCCAGATTGCAAGCTAGAGGTAAAGGTTGGCGAAAAACATCGATGTTTTATATATAAACAATTTTTGTTCTTTGATCTTTTTTATTTAAAGATTACTTTCTTTTTTAATATTGCTTAAATAAAAAGGTAGTATTTGACGTCCACCTTTTCATCCTCCGCTGGTCCAGTAAACAAATATACTATTTTATTAAATTCAATGAGAAACAACTGAGAGAGTTAAAAACTTATTTTTCAGATATTTATCGATATCTTCCACGACGCCAGCCAACACCGCCAGCAAGTCACAATATGCTATTAATAATTGTATTAGAAAATATTGAAAAATAACTTATAACTACAATATATACGCTTTTTCCTCCGATGCGCAATAGAGATGGCAAATCATCGATGATTCCTCGAATAACATCGATGACTGTGATTTTTCGTAGACATCGATGTCATCGATGTTGGCGTCAATGTTTCTCCGCCTTTAGCTTCGAATAGTCGTTGCCGCTGGAACACGTGCTGACAGCAGAAACAAATTCTTGAATAGAATTTAGTGAAATATTCGACAAATCCATTTTTTTTTTCTATTTCCATTTTCATTTCGAACCGCTGCCATGCCGCCGGAAATCGAGATCATATTGGGCACCTACGAGGAGGTCTTGCTGGGCTTCAAGCTCATCGAATCGCCGACTGACGACTTGACCAATTCCGTCAAGTTCCAGCTGAAGCAGACATTTGCGGACAACTCCCATGCAGGATCCATTTCATCGGTGGCCGTGCAGTGGCCTTGGGTGGCCACTGGCGGTTCCGACGACAGGATCTTTGTCTACGACATGCGCACGCGGAAACAGTCGCAAATCATACTCTCGCACGCTGGCACAGTGAACACACTGGAATTCTCGCCGGACCTGTCGCACTTGCTCTCCGGGAGCGACGATGGCCATATGGTCGCCACACGCGTGGGCAGCTGGACCAAAGAAGGCGTTTGGAAGAAGGCCCATGCCGGCCGCGCCGTCACCCACATCAGTTGTCATCCCAGCAGCAAGTTGGCCTTATCTTTGGGCTGCGACCAGGTGCTGAACACCTGGAATCTGGTCAAGGGCCGCGTCGCCTACAAGACCAATTTAAGGAACAAGACTCCGCAGGGTTTCCACCCGGGCTGCTTGTCGTGGTCCAAGCAGGGCGATCACTTCACACTGAGCGGTCCATTGACTCTGGAGATCTGGGGCATCGAGGGCGCCAATGTTATTCGTCGCATTGATATGCCGGCGAAGCCCATTTGCGTCACCTGGCTGGATGGAAACGAGTGTCTGACTGGCCTGGACAACGGCAGCATTATCTGGATTTCCCTTAAGGACAAGGATGATACACCAGTAAGATTCGCGCTTTCTCAGCCTGTTATCTATGATACTTAAATGCGCTTACTTTGCAGCCCACCTTAATTCCTGTACACAATGAAAGGGTCAAGGCCATCGCCTATCTGAACGAATTACTGGCCACCGTCTCCAGGTGTGTTATTCGATAAAAATCCAAGCTACATCCATATAACACCCGTCACCATATTCGTTTTTATATATACAAATTTATCTTTTCCAGCGCTGGTGAAATCAAAGTCTGGAAGATCGACATGGAAGCGCGCAAGCTGGAGGAGATTGCCAGCACCATCGTTGACTTCCGACCCACCGCCATGGGCCTGCTGGATCTCTGCCAGATCGACAATGACCAACCGGTGGAACAAGCCATCAAAGTGGAGAAGAAACCAATGGCGAATGTGGAGACTGGCCAAAGAGCCAAGCCGGCGACACCACGCGGATTCGTGACCATCGAGTACGAGCAGGATAAGGAGCTGGATGCCGAGGAGAAGAATGGGAAGGAGAAGAATGGGAAGGAGAAGAATGGGAAGGAGATGAATGGGAAGGAGAAGAATGGGAAGGATAAGAATGGGAATGAGAAGAATGGGAAGGAGAAGAAGAACAAGATACAGGCAAAGAAGGCGCAGCAGAAAGCCGAGGAATCCTCCGAAGAAAACATCTCATCGGAAGACAAGGAGAGCGACGACTTCTCCGACAGCGACAGCGACTGCGATGTCTCCAGTGATCACGGCGACTGGGAGAGGAAGCCAACGAAGCGCAAGCAGCAACCTACTCCAGCCGCCAAGGGGAAGGCAAAGCAGCAGAAAAAGAAGTAATCTTTAGTAGCTTACGTTATGACTATTGAGTTAATCTAGAGATATAGCTAGAAAAAAAAGAACATGGATGAACTGTCGATTAGACTGGGATGAATAGATATATGAATAATATAAATATGAATATGAACTTAAAAAGTTCGATCTCATTAACTGTACACTGTAGTGTATTCGAAAATAAACTCAAAAAACACTTGAATTGTTTATTAGATCATTAGTTGATAACAATTTGTATTTGTGTAAATGGTAGGGTGACTGGTGCCAGGATCACCAGGGGATGACCGGCTGCCAGCTGCAGCAGTTTTCAGATCAGTTGCGGATGCGAGCTAGAGGATGGGATATGGGGTGCTCAGTGGGCCAGGAAGTAGTGCAATAGGTTTAGGTAAATGCGCTCCAGCAGCGGCCAGAGGTGCTCGGCCAGGAACTGGATTAGGTGTCTGAGTGGCGGGCAGAGCGCGCACACGTAGTCCGTGAGGGCGTCCAGCACGCGGATGGCTAAGGGTCAGTTGTTGCGCTCCAGTCGCAGGCAGATGCTGCTACCGGCGACATTGTCATCATCATTATTCTCGTCATCCTCATCTCGACCATCGGGCCCCGTAGCATAGCATCCATCCTCGCGACACGCACAGCCATGTGTCCAGGCCATCGGTTCCTGGAACTTGTCCACGTGCAGCGGATTGAGGTAGGCATACAGGCGGGGATGGTCCACGTACGCGGAGCACGCGTAGCACCACACAGACAGGTCCGCCGTGCTCATCGCCAGCGGATGCTGCTCCTCCACCGAATGCTGCTCCATGTGGGCGTTTACATAGCGACCGCAGGCTACATGCCTGCAGCTCAGGCACACCCAGTTCTCCCCCGTCGATCCGCAAACGCTGCACTCCGCTCTGCTGTCTAGTGCTGGTTGGGATGGGAAATCGGTGAGAATGTGTGTTAGTCGTTAAAGGATTGAACAGTGTGTAGCTCAAGAAGCAGTTTACATGCAGGCGATATATCAAATGTTCTAACGTTTTAAACTAAGATAAAGGTAGATCAAAGTAAGTCACACGGCAGATTTTTGGTTGAAAACCGAAGAAACGTCATTTTTCGCACGGATTTCGATTCAGTAAGGATTGAAGCACAAAGACTTCTTAAAAAACGCAATAAACACAAGATAATGAAAGAAAAAAAACAGCCGCCAAGCTCAAAAAATTGCATGCCATATGCACATAAATCATTAAGCAGTTATAAATAATTTAGAAAAATAGCCAATTTCCAATTTCAAGCACAAAAAGCAAAGAAAACTGAAATTAACATTAATAGAAAGAACAGTCCTTAAAATTGGTTAAAATAATAGCACTTCCTGTAAATGATTTCCTGATTTTTTTTCAGATTTATAGGGTATTCACTATATGCATTTCAAAAAACATTCCTGTTTAAATAAAATGTTAAATAAGTTATTGAAGATTTAACTTGAGTCATAAAACCATTTTTCCAAAACTGAATTTTTCTTCTTGATAACTTGGAACACAATTAGGAAGTGCTATTATTTTGACCAAAAGGTGAGGGAATCTTCTCCGGACTGCATTGGCTTACATCGGGGCGCCTCCTCCGGACGCAGGAGCCTCAAGTGCGGACACGTCTTGAGCGGATACACGGCGAACATCTCACTCTGTTCGAGGGCCTGACACGCGAATAGGGATTGGGAACGGTATCGAGGCGCAGAGATTGCACGGCATGGGATTGAGATGGAGAAAGGCACGAAAAGAAGCGATTAGTGGCGAGCTGAGGGATAAACGCAGTGCTGTCCTCGTACCTCCTTGTTATCCGCCAAGTAGTCGCTGAGCGTTTTTACCTTGACTTTGGGCTTGCTCCCGCTGGGCCGCTCATCGCCGCAGTCGGGACGATCGACGGCGGGTCCGCTTGCCGCAACCGTAGCATCGTCATTTGAGATATTCAAGTGTCGCAAGGAGGCGGTAAGAAAATCCTCGTTGTTGTTCTCGCCCACGACGGGATCGCGCGGCAGCCGCCGTCCGACGAACTCCAGCGAGCGCCAGTGGGTGCGCTGCACCTGCAGGCACAGCTGCAGCGATTCCACACAGCTCTGGAAGGCCACCGTTGGTGGCTTCTGCAGCGCCGTGGCTCCCAGCTGGGGCGTCGGCACGGGATCACCCAGCAGCGTCTTGGTGCACATGGTCATCGCGTACGAAATGGAGTTCACATTGTAGCCACCTTCCAGGCAAACGATTATCCGACCGCTGGCCAAAGCCGACAGCCAGTGGGTGAGCATGCCGTAACCCTCGGGCGTCACCTTGCATCCGCCCAAGGGATCGCCGATGGCAGCATCGAATCCGGCGGATACCAACACCAGCTGCGGATTGAACTCGTACGCAATGGGCATGACCAGCTGCTGGAAGGCCAGTGCGTACTCCAGGTCACCCATGCCCTTCTGCAAAGTGAGTGGAATGAGTTGGGCTCGTAAGTGTGTATATCAATGCGAAAACCCACCTTGTTCCAGGGTATGTTCACATTGAAGCCCCTGCCGGCTCCCTTGCCCACCACATCGAAGTTGCCATCGGGTCCCTTGGGGAAGAAGGAGCCGTGCTCGTAGCGATGCAAGCTGATGTAGAGCACCTTGGGATTGGACTCGAAGATGTGCTGCGTCCCATTGCCGTGATGGACGTCCCAGTCCACGATCAGCACACGCTCCAGACCGAAGTCCCGTATGGCATACTGCGCCGCAATGGCCACATTATTGAAGATGCAGAAGCCGTGCGGATGATCCTGCTCGGCATGATGGCCCGGCGGACGGACGTTGCAGATGCCGCTGCGGGACTCGCCACGCAGCACACTGTCCACCGCCTGCAGCACTGACCCGGCGGCCAGGACGGCGCAGTCGAAGGTGCGCGGATGCAGGTACACCGAGTTGTAGACCCCAGCAGCGTCATGCAGTTCCTTCGGCTCGCGGCCAAGCAATCGACGCACTGTATTCACATGGGCGCGAGTGTGGGCCAGGCACACCTCGTCCGTGGTGGCCGCCCTGGCGGACAGTTGCTTCATCTGCGTCAGCAGACCGTAGTCGTCGTGCATCTTGTGGATGTGCTGGATGCGCGACGGCTGCTCCGGATGCCCCGTATCGTTGAGATTGCAGTGCAGAAGCATTTGGGCATCGTAGGCATAGCACACCTTCACCGACGGCACCGATAGCTTGGTCTCCGCGCGCAGCACCTGCAGACGAGCCGCATTGCTGACCACCTTTTCCGGTGGCAGCGGAATGGCCGTATCGCGCGTAGGGTAACGATCAACAGGCGGTGGTCCGCCCATCCAGTGGCGCAGCACCGTGTGCAGATCCTCGTCCTTATCCCGATCCTGCAATTCGGCGCAATCATAGGTCTGCTGGAGCTGCAGACACCGCCAGTGGGGTCGGTGCACGGCAATGCAGCTGAGCAGGGCCTGGGCGAGTTCCGCACGCGGCAGTGGCACTGTCTCCACCAGCGGCGGACAGGGATCACCGAGCAGGGAGCGCAGGGTTAGGGCCGCACCCTCGGCCAGTGAGTCCAGGCAGTAGCCGCCCTCCAGAACGACGGCCACCCGGGCATCGGCCAGTCGCAGCAGCGGATTCAGCAGGTGCGGATAGCAGGCCGGCGTCACCTCCATCTCACCCTCCGGACAGCCCAGCGCCGCATCATAGCCAGCCGAAACGATGATCAGCTCCGGCTGGAATTCCAGGGCCACCGGCAGCAGCAACTGCTGGAAAATGGCCAGGTAATCGCCATTGGTCATACCCGTCGCATTCAACGGCACATTGAAGTTGTATCCCGTGCCCGCTTCCGATCCAATGGCGTGGTAGTCCGACTCGTGCAGATGCGGCCAGAAGCTGCCGTGCTCGAAGCGATGGATGGAGAAGTAAACCACCCTGAAACACACACACGATGAATGAGAATACTAAACAGAAAGGGCCCACTTTACCTGGGATCGTTGTAGAAGAACCGCTGGGTTCCCTGTCCATGATGCACATCGTAGTCGATGATCAGGATGCGCTGCAGCTTGTGCACATCGAGGGCGTGCCGGGTGGCCAGTGCCACGTTGTTGAAGAAGCAATAGCCGTTGTACTCGGCCTTCATCGCATGGTGACCCGGTGGCCGGATGATGGCCATGCCATTCTGCGCCTTTCCGGTGACCAGATGGTCCACCAACTCGATGGTAGAGCCGCTGGCCAGTAGGGAGAGCTCGAAAGTGGACTGCGGGTGGAAGACGGATAAGGTTATCAGTGCTCTATATATAACAAGTGCAGAGCTAGTAAAACACTGTGAATCTTATCTAGGATGGAATAGTATGAGTACTAGCCCATTTTAACGAATTTACAGTTCGCTTCAGATTGCAGGAGGATTTAGCTAATGAAATATAAAGTAATAAATGCTGTGGGCAGTTGTAAATCAGACTAAACAATAACTAAAGTTTGAGCAAATTAACTAAATATTGCACGCAATATAGAGATACAATACTGAAAGATAATGACAACAAGAATATACATATTAGAATTACAATCGGGGAGAATAAATGCATTTTAAGTGGCGAGGAATAGTCATTTGCCTAATTTATGCCAGTCACTCAACCATTTACATTTATGCACCGCACTGTACCTGTGCAATGGGCCGCATCTAATCTAATCTGCTCCAATTTGCATTTATCAAGCCGTCGAATTAAAAACAACGCAATCTTCGCAAGCAATCAAGTGCAAATACAATAAAATGAGCTAATTTGGAGCCAGGCACTTGGATGCACTGTTCCATGGATCCCAATGGATGCGCTTGCTCACCGGATGAATGTAAATTGAATCGTAGCGGGAGCTCAGCTCCTCCATGCGCTCGTCATCGCGAATCCCGGACGTCTCCTTTAGCCGCTCGAAGTGCTCCTCTGTGTGCAGGCGCAGAATCTCATCCTTGGTGGCCGATCTCGAGGGCAACTCCAGGCAGCGCTCCGTCAGATTTAGTTCGCGACAGCTGGATGAGGAGATTAGGGAACACATATCAGCTTAATTCGCTTCGTTTACTTCAAATATACTCACCGTTCCAGGACGCGTGTGAAGCGCTCGGGACACTCGTAGTGCTCCTTGTCCCACAGGCAACAGTGCTGGCTCATGGACTCATCGTAGATCAGTGCCGTGGGTTTCCGCACCATACTCTTGCTGTTGACAGCCTTTTCGCAGGTGATGGTTAAAGATCACTTGGTTAGGATCGCACAAGGACAGAGGATAGAGGTCAGTCAGTTAGCACTCACATTCTGGAATATATCCGTGACGCTCTCCTGCGATCCGCAGCCCTGATTCTTGAGCATGTTGTTCCGCGCTCGACGTTTCGCCTCCAAGAGCGCTGCGCTCGGTTTGTTCGTCTTTCGCGGATCGGCGGTATTAAATCCGCCGCTGATACTGCCGCTGCTGCTGCTGATGCCGCCGGCAGAGCCACCCGCCGCCGTCGGCGCCCCTGGCGTGCCCGTCTTCGATTTACTGGCCATTGCCCGCGTCTGAATCTTCGCCTGCTGCGCACCCCGTCGCGTGACGATGGGCGGGCTCTGCGAAAACGAATTTGAATCTTTAGTAAGCAGCTCCCGCTGGGTAGACACACAACGCAGCTTCTAGCGGGGATTCATGCACAGATGGATCTCGAGTGCTGCTCCCACCGGCGAATTTGAATGCCCACTCGAGTGAGACAAGAGCTCAGGCATCCAGTTACTTAACCCTTTCCAAACAACCACAGGTCTGGGCCTTTTTCAATCGCAGATTACCTTAGGAATCTGGATTGCAACTAATCTGGGTACAGGTTTTACCAAATAACGCGCACCATCCACGGTCAAGTTCTGTAAATTTCAGTTCGGTTCACCGCTTACAATTTATTAATTTATTGCTGTGGCAATAAGTTTAATCACGTTTTAGAATATTAAACATTCTTTTTCTAAATTTTATCAATTGGAATTAAACATGTGCTAGAATATAATAAATTTTACACATGTCAAAAAGAAACTTCAAATCTGGACTCCAAAATTTGTTTATTTTCCTACTTTGTTTTTTCCTTTTTGTTTTTCCTGCTCACTGCTGGAATTAATACTGTACTTCAAATATATGTTTCTTTTTCTTTCGACCTTCAAAAACGGAACGTGTATTCGACTACATGGAGGTTTCACTGTATTTTGAACAACTACACGATTGTTTCGAAAAGCTTCGCTTAAATATATATTGTAGCTGTAAACAACGCATGTAATCAACCTCTAAGGACTTTGAAACTGTATAACCAGGGCGTTCTTTACGCGGAGGCTTCACTGCACTTTTAGTGGGCAAGCGGCCAACTGTTTACCACGAAGTTTGGATTGAAACTGCGCCGATGGAGGAGCTCGAAACCTGGCCAAGAAGCTTGCACTGTGCGTGTGTGTGTGGTGTGTGGGTGTTGCTGTTTGGTTGCCACTGCCGCTTTTGGCCAAAACAACTCGAAACTGGCGGCAATAATCCGCCAGCACTTACCATGTTTGTGGGAAAACGGGAACTTTAAGTGGGATTGCGAGTTGGCAAGCAGAGCCAAACCGATCCGAACCAAACAGAATCGAACCAAGCGAAATCCGTATCCGAATCCGAGTCCAAATCCGAATATCCGGCACTGGAAGTGGAGCAACTGGAGTGACTGGAAGCGCGCGGGGGAGCGGGACGGAGTGATTCACAGCTGCTGGTTGTTGTCGCTCTTTAATATCGCATTCACAGTATTTATTGGTTACTTCTTTTCCGCTCCTCGACTCCCGTTATTTATCGATTCCTTGCAGCACACTTTTCTCTTATAAATTAGCCTTATTTTGTGTCTCGCTCTTACAGCCGCACCGAATGTTTGTGTGTGTTTGCGCTTCAATTGTTCTGCATTTGTGTTGTTGTCTTTTATCGTTGTTTTTGTTGTTTCTTACGTGTGTTTGCTGCTTGCAAACAGCTAATACTTAAAGCACTGAGCAACAAAATTAAGCTTTTGCTTTGCGATTTTCTTTTGATTTTTGGTAACGTTGCAGTTGATGCAGAAGATGCAGCAACAGTAACAGATACACAGACACTGCAGCGCGCACACACACAAGGACACGCGGGAAATCAGAACCTGAACCAGAAATCACACACAAGAATGTGGGTTCCGGGCGGTGGAGCGCTGTGGGGGGTGGCGAGGCGGAGCGAGAGAGAGAGACGGTGAGCGCGAGAGACAGAGTGAGAGAGATGGAAAATGAGAACGCGCGGGCGGAGCGGAATGCAATGTTTGTGTGCCGTCTTCTTCTTGCCACTTACAACGCTCAGCTGTTCGACCGATTGACACAACTTGTTGAATAATCGGTGCTAGTCGACGGCCAACGTTATCAGCTTATCGATACGCGC
The DNA here is from genome assembly GCF_016746395.2 of Drosophila simulans. Lineage (NCBI taxonomy): Eukaryota > Metazoa > Arthropoda > Insecta > Diptera > Drosophilidae > Drosophila > Drosophila simulans. The sequence goes on along the minus strand of NC_052525.2, from coordinate 14,780,633 downwards.
TTATTATGGGAAATGAAACGCGCTTATTATGATAGAAAGTGAAGTGCATAGATTGGTTATGTAGCACTGATTGCGTTTATGCGGTATTAACGATTTACCTCTCGATAAAAGCAGCATTTGAAACTTTATTAATATTAATATTTATATTTCAAAAGAGGCTAGTGTCGCTCACCGCATCGATAACTACTGCTTGAATTCAGAAGCTATCGATTCGAAGGGCTTTCGATTCAAGGGCGCCATATCCATCTTGTGGCTTCCGCATCCATGCTGCCGTTTGTCCAGGAGAATGTGCCGGAGATGCTGCTCCAGCCGGCCCGGTTGGCCTTCTGCGCCAATCTTCACGTGGGCCGACCGCGGGATGACCCCACCACATTGGTTCTAGTGAGGAACCTAAAGTTCTACGAATTCCGGCGCAAGGATCTGGTGCACTACATTGATTTGAAGGACACGAAACTTAAGCAAATAGCCAGCCAACTGGAGGCCTATGACGGACCGGTTTGTCCCTTTCTGTCCAAGCAGGAACCCACTGACGAGAAGGTGGACTGGAGCATGCTGGATCCGCCGGAGGATTTGCCCCTCAAATTCGGCAAGTTTGTGTGGCAACGGGAGGGCATCTACCTGCTAATTCAGTGCTGGAGGCACCTCGTCGTCCTAAAGAGGCCCAAGGATCACGGTGCCAACTTCGAGCTGGTGGCGGATCACAAGGATGTGGTCGACTACCAGATGGTCGAAGGTCCCATTCCCTTCCAGGCCGTCGTGGAGCTGGAGTTCGGTAGTGGCAAGCGCCAGCGTTGCGATTTCCAGGAGGATTTCTTAAGTCAGGAGCCCAGCACGTCCAAAAATGCCGGCTTGCCCGCGCAGGATTTCGAGAGCCTGCTGCAGGAGGTGCACCGTGCCGAAGCCGAGCTCAACAGCCAGCGAATACAAAACCAGAAGGAATTCGCCATCGTCCAGGACCTTCTGTACTTCGGCACGCCGGGCCAGCGTTCGCTGCTCCTTGAGGAGAAGCAGCCGCTCCGACGACTCGGCGATGTATGGACACGGATCTGCGGCGATTATTTCGTTTGTGGCACTCTGCTGGTCAACAACACTGGCACCAATCGCCTCACCATAGTCAAGGAGCTGTATCCGATTGTTGTAATCGAACCACACACCGACTTCAGCGTGGAGCATCGCCTGTACGAGCTGCCTCTGCAGGCAGATGGCCAACCACCCGAGGACTACGAACAGCTGGCGCAGTTTTGGGCCTGCCAGGACCAGCATAGCAGGCGTCTCAAATGGCGACCGGTGGAGAAGGAAAGAATACTACCGCCGGAACGATCTGCCGCGATGGTGGTGCGCCTGCGTCTGGTCGATCTCCTCGAGGCGGAGAAACTCGTATTGATGGCAACGTACGAGATTGGCGAGGATGCATCCCCTAGGCAAATCCATCTCATTACCTTCGATGTGAAGAAACTGCTCGATAAAACAGAATCCTTGGCACCCACATTTTCGCCCGCCACGCTGCACCAAGACTTTTTGGCTGTTATTATGACGCACACGGCGCGTTGCTCCCTGAAATTGGAATTCCAGTCGGCCCAGGATTGCAAGACATTCGAGCAGCTTCTCGTCTCCAAGCTGCAGTTTCAGTTGATCCAAGCCCAGGAGGCAGACAAGGAGCCGAGTGAGTAGTTTTGTCAAGAGCTCCTGTGGTCCCTTTTAACTCATAATCCCTTACAGCTTCCGACTTGCTGGACGACAGTGATCCTGGCTCTCACTTTCAGTCTTCCAAAATCGCCGCCGATCCTGTCCAGCGTATTTTCTACAATCGCCAGCCGCTGTCACAGTGGTGTGACACCCTGCTGCTTCGCGACGATCCCGGAAAGCATTGGCATGTTTACGCCAAAACGGACGATCGGTTGCGTCTGCTACTGCATCGCCTGACGCGCGATCTCCTCCAGCTGCACTGCAACCTCAATGTGCTCGAGGTCGCTGAGCACAACATGTCGCCTGCCGACATGGAGATGGAGTTGCTAAACAGTCTGTTCGAGGAGATGGACGCCTGGAAGGTATTGAGTGAGCCGGCGGCCAGTGTGGAGCAGCGCCGGGAGCAGCTGACGCAGCTCAACAAGGCACAAATGGCCAGCGATGTGTTGGCTTCTATGCTATTCACCGATGATGATGATGACAATAGGGCGTAAATGCGTTTTGTTCTTCTCTTCGCATTGGAAAATCTATGTATCTGCTTTGTTAACAATGTGTTTTATGCATTGTTTATTTTTTTATAAAAACATTTTGTTGTATTGCATTCTTGTCAGAGTTGTAAACAAACAAATTAAAGCATTTACGCGAATGTTAAAGCACATGTGAATAGGAAAAGGTTATAATAAATGCATGACTCGTTGTGTCATTGTGTCACGATTACTTTTAAACTTTACAACTTAAAGCTAAGTGGACTTGGTCTGGCTGGAATCGATAGGAGTTGGGCATTGTGGCATCCGCATCCTCACGTGCTGATGCGCCGCTGCTGCTCCTCGCTCTTGATGATGCTATCGAGAACGTTCTCCAGATTTTGCGTGGCCGCCGACAATTCGGCATTGTCGCTGTACGAGTCCTCGACGATCTCCTTGACCTTGTGCAGCAGCAGCTTGAAGTTCACCATCTCGGTGTCGCGGCCATCGCCGCCGTTGGCCGGTTGCTGTTCCAGCAGAGCACCCAGCGGCATGGGCAGCGGCAGAGGAGCCGGCAGGGATCCAGGTCCTTGTCCTGGCTGGACACTCGAGCGACGCTGGTCGAACCACAAGCTTATGTCGTTGAGCGAGTAATCCGATTTGTTTGCCTCCAAATAGCTGCGATTCAAGTCGGCGCCATTTACTACAAGAAACAAATAACTTAGAGGAGCTTTCTTGTGGATCTGCTGTAGGTTCTCTTCTTACTGGAATGCGTGAGATTGGCACCCACGGGCGCATACATGTCGAATAGCATCTGCCGCTGAGGCGTGCTGGAGCTAAGGAAAGTGGAGCTGACTAGGGGCGCAGCTGAAGGTGCCACTTGAGGAGCTGGCGCAGATGGGGGCGAAGTTACCGCAGAGGCATGCTGGAAGTGTATATAAATGGAGTTAGATCAGCTTTATGGACCGAATGTGTGGAAACCTCACTGATAGCTGTCGCATATCCTCGATGATCTGCAGCAGGAAGCACTGATGGGCGCTCAGAAACTGCGATATTTCCGAACTAGATGCGGTGGCCACTGTTTGCAGCTGGGTTTCCAGCTTCCTAAAAACCAAATGAACCTTAAGGCTTGGCTAAAAAGTGTGGCGAAAACGGGAAAATACGCACGCATTTTGCAAAAGCAATCGATCGATGATGGACTGCAGCCGGCTGGACGCCTCGCTGGCTAGCCCTGTCAGGGAGCAGAGCTCCTGCTGCTGTTGCTGCAGGACTACTGTGCGGTCCTTCTCCTGGCACTGACTGCGCACACTGCGCGTCTCCGCGGGAATGGGCGTGGCAGCGGATTGACCCAAGGCGGGCCCACTCTCCTGCGCATTGCAGAAGCCGCGACGCTCCTCCTCCTGTGTCTTGCGCGGCATCACCAGCCAGCCGCACAGCCTGGCCAGATGGCGGGTCCAACGCAATGGCGGCTGATCCTCCACGAACACCTCGCACATCCGATGACCCGGCTCGTGGCGACCACCAGCGAAGCCCACCGCAAAGCAGGGCAGGCACAACGATATATCCCTACACACCTGACACCGGAAACGTATGCCCACAATGTGCTCCTTGCGGCAGCCGGCACAAGAGTTGCTGTGAATCAAATGCTCGGTGTCCTCGATGCGTTTCACCAGTGCCAGCAGATTGCCATAGATCAGGAATCTCGTCTGGACGCCCGCTCCCGTCCAGAGTTTGTGGAACTGCGGCTCGGTCAGTCCGCCAACGCCATGCGGACAGCGAGCAAAGCACTGCTCCATGGCCAGCGGAAGATTGTGGACGCCATAGGCCTTGGCCTCGCCTAAATAGCTGAGTAACTTGCTCAGCGTGGCCAGGAGCTGTTCGAATGCATATCTGGAGATGATCTGCGACTTGGGATCGGCCAGCAGGCCAAAGATGTCGCCCACCAGGTGATCGCTGCTATATAGCTTGCACAGCAGTATGAAGGTGATCCTGATCTCTAGCAGGGATATGGAGTGTCTGCGTTGCCTAGCGAAACCAATCAAATATCAGACGTATTCTTAAGATGGCAGAAACTCAACCCACGGATCGTAGACATTCCAGAAGAAGTTGGCCAGCAGCCCGGTTGCCCTGTCCAGTTTATAGTTCGCATCCTGGTTGAAATGGCCCAGTTTCTCGCAGGCAAAGTATACATCGTGGAGCAGGGAGGTCAACTGGAATGGAGGAACCATCAGCTCCAGGCCACCACTCAAGTTATGGCGATCCAAAATGGCCAAAACCAGCTTGTAGGGGATTTTTCCGGCTGCAATTTGAAGGTTAATCCTTGGGGACTCCTCCGAATGGACCACCTAGGCGACTGACTCACTGTGAAATATCTTTTGCAGCGCCACAAATTTACTGGCGCACCGGTATACCGTGTACTTGTAATCCCCGTAATCCCGCTGCAGGTCATCCATGATGGTGGATAGCTCTTTGTCCACCTGTTGCTTTTGTCCTTGGCCACCTTGGGATCCCTTTTCGCGGGCAATGGACGCCACGGCCTCGGCGCTGTTTCGCAGTTTTGTCAGCTGCACGGGCACCGACGATCTCAGCATTTTGGCAGGCGTTTATTGTTATAAATTTCCCTTGATTTTCGAATTTATCTCAGTCTCTTTTAAACGCGTCGTTTCTCGCGATCTCTTCCTCTTCCGTTAGCGCAAAAGTCAAATCGTGTGGCGTCAGGTGGCAACGCCGCGCGTGTTATCGATATCACTACGCCGAACCGTTAGTGATTTAAATTTGATTCAAAATGCTTATTATCATTAATTAATTATTTATAAATCATCCGTTCGTTCTAAGAATATTTGACTATGAAATGTGGTAAATAACTATGAACAACGGGAAATGTAAGCTGCATAACTTGGCTTCACATATAGTATTTTCCCAATTTCAAAAACAAAAAGTTATTTAAAAATCCTTCTTTTGAATGCGAATAATTACCCAACAGAACGAGAAAATAGAAACACTGGCACATAAATTTTAAAATTAAATATATATTTTATGTATATTTGCATCATTCCATTACAATTACATTACCTTATGCTATTTTGTTTTTCATTAAATTTTCTTTCGATTTAAAATAGTGGGCTTCTTATCATTTCGCTTTTTGTTGTTTTTTGTTTGCTTATATCAATATTATAATATGCCAAGTTTATATGTGAGTGTTGTGGCGGGGCGGGGGGCGTGGCTGGGCGGGCGAAGAAGTGTTCGTAATTAGTTTATTTAACTTTTTGTTGCCTTTTGAAAGCATTGTCCCGCTTCCGTATGCGAATCGACGACATACGTACAAAGATGTTTGCGTTCACATTAATCACTAATTATCATATGTGTGTTTGGGTTGCTATTTATATGTATATATAAAGATCGTTCGCTCTTCATTTGCAATGCGCGTTTGCCATTTATGCTAAGGGGGGAGGGGTAAGGGGAGGGGGGCGTGACGCGAGATATAAATTTCCATCGATTTGCTTAGTTAAAAGTACGGCCATAATCGTAGCTGTTGGGATCGGGGCATATGGGTGTGCGGATGTTCCTAACTCTCCTCCTAGATGCTCCCACCTGAATCCCACGGCCATCGACTGACTCGACTGAAGGATCCAAGCGAAGGCTCGATTTTTACAAGGCTCCTCCTCCTCAGGTTTAAGGTATAGTTTTAGCTCACTTAATTGCACATACTTATAGATCCTATATGTATAAAGTTCCCTTCTTTTAGATTAAAGTGGTTTCTCTCGCTGCGACTGTTTGCTTGGCTGTGGTTCAGTTTTGGTTCATCGAATCGAATTGAATTGCTCGGTTTGATTTGTATCTGCAATTGGTTTTGAAACCTGTCTGCATATTGCGGGCTTAAGTTATTGAAAAGTTAAGGTGCTGGTCTGCAAATCAATTTAGCCTTTGTATATTTCGAATTGTTAACGAAAATGATCATGGGGTACGAATCAAAACGAAACCACATCGACATCCATATATCCAATGGGGCTTGGCTCTTCATTTTCGGGGGATCGGGCGGTCGGCAAATTGCGCTGCTTCAGAGTTTGAATTGAATAAATTATGCTATGCTAAAAGTTGGGCTACAAGGTGTTTCTCTGTTCAGTTTTCACTTATACAAATACGCAGTAATCGTAGTATTAATATTAATTAATAGTGAAAGACATTTTTCGCTAAACAAAATCAACTATAGGTAAACATAAAAAAGTTGCGTTTTAAATTGTGTAATTTTACGTTTGCTTTTGCTATTAGATACATATATAGATATATATATATGATGTATATATATCTATATATATATATATATGTAAATGTATGTATGTATATTAAAAATAAAAAATATATACAAATATTAATATACACATAGATATAAATATATTTATGTATATATGTTTTATATGTAAAATTATAAGAAAGGGCATCTTGACAAAAAAAATTGCTTTGTAAAAGCATAGAAAATTATGCTCCTCATTTGTTTTTAGGTGGCGGCGACGTCTTGCACAGGTTTCACATCTTCTCTTGCCTTTGATGTATAAAACTGACATATTGCATAACGATATAGGAGTGGTGTTGGGTTTTGGGTGTGCACATAACGCAAGTTAGACTTCGGCATGGCGTGCACTTGATCCCATTAAACGATTCAAAGCAGACAAAACAGACGCGTACAAGCGGTTCCACGACCACGATGCAGTGCAGCATTCCGTCTCGCTCATTTTGGCTAACAATCCCTCCACTGCGTTGGCCGAAAGCTGGACATATGCACTACCTATTGCATAAACTGTGGGCCAAACAATGGCGGGACTAGCCTGGAATCTATCTACTAGCCGGCCTTGTGGTGGGTGTGATTTGTCGTTACATCTTCTTCGATCTTGTGTGTGTTTGATGGGGTGGTGGAGGATGGTGGAGGAGGCGACGTACGTGTGTGTTTGTGTCTAGGCGTGGCTGTGAGGAGAACCCATTTAGAAACGATAATTCTCATCGGCCATGTGCACGGCCCACAGAAATTTGGTTCTTTGCGTTTTGTTGAATATCTTCTCGATCGGCACGTCATTCTTTTTACACCTGCAAATGGATGACGGAGCACCATGCATATCGTTGAGTGGAATGTGCTGCTTTTGAAGGGGGAGACGACTTACCAAGCCACCGATATGCGTGGATCAAGATAGTTTAGCTTAGATGTGCCCAGGGCAATGGTCTTATTCTCGTCTCTATCAGTCTCTTGTAGTTCTAGTTTCTTCAGCTGATCCCTTAGGCGGTCCAGCTGTTTGCCCTTCTTCTCGTCTCTCGACTGCATTGGGGTTATGGCAATTAAACATACTGCGTGCGGAAGCATCGTCTCGCATATACTCACATTATACTCGGACTCGCATTTTTCGATGGCTTCCCGCTTGGCCTTGATCTTCTCCTTCAGATTCTCCATTGACTTCTCGTGGCTCTTGGGCACGGAACGCTGATGGTTACAGAGGATGGCCACGGCACGGTTGGCGCGATTGTAGGCCAACAGCTTTTCCGGCACCGTGGCGCTCGGATCGGTCAGTAGATCCAGCTGGCTTTGCAGTGTTTTCGATGCGTTATACGTACGGAATACCTTGGCCGTGAGACCTATTGCGTTGGCCAATAAAAAGCCAGGAGTAAGTGTGGGGAAAGATGATGATAGATAATTTGTAAGCACGCACCTTCCATCAGCTCCTTGAGATGCTCATTAAGCACCTGCGTGTTGAGACGATCGAAGAGGTCGTCGCCCTCCTTCTTGTGCTCCATGAACAGTTCGAGGTTCTTGAAGACGCGCTTCTCCACCTCGACCTCGTTGTAATACCGAATGGAGTCCTTACCGGGGAAATCGAAGACCACCACGTTCTCCTTTCCGTTCAGTTCCTTGTGGAGCTGGACATGCTCCACGCGGAGCGAGCAACAGCCGACGGTATCGGCCTGATCCTCGTCCTTTTCGTTGCCTGCTCTCAGCGCCAGTTTGTCGATGAAGTAAAGGGCCACCGCTCGCTGGCGAACCCTCATCTCCTTGGACTTCCACTCGTCGCGATAGGTGGCACGTATCTTATCGATTACCTTGTCCAGGCGTCGCGCCGTCTCGTACTTAATGTGATCCTTCTCGCCCTTGAGTTTCGAGGAGGGATTCAACATGATGTACTTGACCTGGCCCTGCACGTTCTCGATCCAGGAGGCCAGCCAGGTGACCGTGTTGTCGTGGCGCACCTCCTTCCACCGAGATCCGGGCGGCGGTGAAGGCACCTTCGATTCTTTGCCACAATTAATGGACACATCGCTGGCATGGATGCGACGCTTGATCATGCCCATTTTGGGATGCTCGCCACGGCCGCGGAACAGGCCCGGCGGCTCCAGGCGGAAGTTACCGATCTTCTCCTTGTGCCCATCAATCATGCAGAATCCGAATTCCTTCATCAGCGCCTCGTTTTCGTTCTTCTTGATCAGCTTCTCCTCCTTGCTGGCTGCCTTGCGCTTTTCGGACTCCGCCTGGAAGTAGTTGAACATCTCCTGGAAGCCGCACTTTCGGAAATCTTTGATAATCTCCCTCTCCCTGGGCGTCATGGACTTGCGGAAGTCCTTGAAGAAGTTGTTATTGAACACTTCCTTGGTGCAGTAGTCGTGGTTCAGCATCTTGGCATAGAACGTGGCCGCCTCCTCCGTTTCCTCAGAGAGCTCCAACGGCTTGCCATCGTAGTAGAACCGTACATTCCGTGGCACCCGTTCGTATTGCGGTGCGAACACGGGTCCCTTGTGCTCCAGCGTTGACCACTTAACGCCATCAGCGCGCTTCTCCTCCTCCCACCTGGAATGTAGGATGATTCGGGTTAGTGCTTCACATACAGGCGGGGATAAGAAGACTGAACCTGCTATAGTTGAGTTCAAAATGTTAAGCACCCCCGATCGTCGATGAAATATTATCAATTAACTTTCTAATATAAATGGGTGCTACTACTATGCTAGTTTTTATAGAGATTATAGGCTAGCCATTGCTAGCAGTAATCAAGATCTGACTATTGGGTCCACCCTCTTTTTTTAAGAATAGAAGCACCCTAATCAAGTCGCACCATCGAACTTGCTCTTCCTGGACGCTCTTCCGTCGCACTCTTCTCCTTTTGCCCGCAACGGTGGCTATGGCCACCATCCGCTGTCCGAGCACCAGGCAGACACTTTGCTTTTCGAATAGACGCAATGCCGCCCAAGAGCGCCACATTTGGTTTGGTATATTTCCAATTTATCTATAGCATTACGCAAAGCAGCAAACGAGCAGCCGCGTTCGAACCTAACCTCAAATGAGCATTTTTCGGCCTGCTCAGCTGTTTTTCAACGCAACTGTGCATGGTGCGGGGGGAGTGCAGGGGCTGGAGCAGCGCATGCGTTTCGTGGCGAATGTCGCTAGCCGCACAGTGAGCGCCAACAGTTGCCGCCCACACGAACGCCACTGTGCGGCGAGCCAGAGGCGGACCACAACTTGCGGCAGCCACTGTGCGTCGGCGGTCCGCTGAGTGTGTGACTTTCGAAAATGTAGGTCAGTGACATCCAAAACTTCTCGCAGCCAAAAACACATGGCATGTGTTGTGCCGCCGCCACACGTCACAAGCGGTCGCCTTGAGCTCGGGCGAATCTGAGCAATGCGCACTGATCGAGCGTGGCTTCGCCTCGATATAATCAAGTACTTGGCTGCGGATGAGCCAGCGCCACCTGTTCCAAAGGCCTTTCACCGCGAATAACCTTTTCGCAGTGAGTGGGCCAAGTTGCTCGGGATTTGCACCGAAAGTGGTCATAGCCCTGGCATCTGAACCTTTGTGAGGGGTATCCATTTGAATGGATGGCTCTGCACCCATCTCTTCCTCATTCTTCTAGACCATTTTCTATGATAATCTTGATAAATCGGACAACTCACCAGCGCCACACCTCCTCCTCCTCCTCCTTCACCTTCGTCTTCTGCCGTTTGGCGGGGGATACTATAGGCTCGGGTTCCTGGAACAGAGTGATACATTGATTGATTGTTAATGGGTTGGAAATGATAAAGGGCGTACCTTTTTCATCTTTTTCTTTTTAGGCTTGACACTGCCGTAATCCTCACTGGGCTCTTCCTTGACCCGCTTCTTCGACTTTTCCTTGGACTCCTTCTTGATCTTTTCCTTCTTGATCTTCTTGCGCGCCAGCAGCGGAATGTCGTCGTCGTCGTCATCCATGCCGCCATCAGGACGATCGGTTGGCTCCTGTTTGCGCTTGCGCATGGCCAGCGGCACATCCTCCTCGTCGTCGTTCATCTCGTCGGCCTCGTCGTCCTGATCATTGTAGTTCATGGTGCTGTCCTCTTCGGCGTAGCTCTGCTCGTGCTTCACCACGAACGGCGGCTCATCGGCACGAAACTGGGACATGGAGTAGTCACAGGAGCTGGCTTGCGACAGATTGTTAAAGCTCTCCTCCTCCTTCTTGATGTCTACGATCGATTCCTCGTAGCCGTTCTTATAGTTGGCACAGGCAACGTTTCCATTGCCATTGAAATTGGTGTTGGCGGCTGCGGCTTCGTAGCTACCGAGCTGTTGCATCTGGTAAGCATCCACCGGGCCCGAGTGCATAAGCTGTTGGGAAACGGGCTCCGGCTTAACGAACACGCCATCGTACGATGCCTGGTCTTTCGAGGAAGATGAGCTGCTGTGCCGCGAACTGGAATGTTTGCTCTTCGATGAGGATGAAGAGGAGCTCTTGTGACTGCTGCTGCTGCGCTCTTTGTCACGGGAGCTGGACGTGGACTTGTGCCGGCTGGATGAACTGCTGCTGCGATCCTTGTCCTTATCCCGTCGCTCCTTATCCTTCGAGGACCTCTTGTGGTGGCCCGACGACGACTTGTGCTTGCTGCTGCTGCTGCTGCTCCCATCCCTATCCTTGTGGCCGGACGATGAGCCGCTGCGATGCGAATTGCTGTTGCCATCGCGCTCCTTGTCCTTGTCCCGATGCTTTGACGACGAGCTGCTGCTCTTGTGTCGATCCTTGTCGCTACAATGTAAATGGTTAGGGTTATTAGTTGGATTCCTTGTGAAATGGTTTAGCCTAATCTATAGCTCTGAAGAAAGCATTACTCTATATATAATATTGAATTATCTGCTCTAATTGCAGTTTCTCATTCCATATAAATATGTAGCTTTTGTTCCAGCTTCTATCTAAAGTCGTTTTCATGGGAGAGAATTTGAATTACTTAGGAACTCAACTTGGAAACTTAGGCCATTTTAGACAGAATACATTTAAAGTGATAGCTACTCCATTTCATTAGTTTGTCACTGTATGATTATAAAAACTATAACCATGAGCACATGGGGAACAACTGTCTCTTAATATAAGCACTATTATGAATCCCAGGTGATTACATTGTCCTTTCCTGACTTTGACCTATTTGGACTGTTCCAGATGGTTCGACACGAGTGGCCCGAATCGAATCGAATCGCATAGAGTCGAGTCAAATCGAACTGCTCCTACATACGTACCGACTGCTGCTCTTGTGCTCCTTCGACGAGCTGGAGGAATTGGAGCTCTTGTGCTCCCTGTCCCTATCACGATGCTTGTCCTTGCTGGAGGATTTATGCTTGCTGCTGCTGCTGCTACTGCTGCTGTGGTGGTGATGGTGGTGTCCGTGTCCATTGGTGGTCACCCCGTTGGATTGAACCACCTCGCAGCTGCCACCATTTTGTATGTGGATGCTCTGCGGGCGCGAGAGAGATGGCGAGATGGAAGAAAGAAGAAAGGGAGATGGTATAAGTTAGTTAGTACGTATGTATGTATGCAGATGGACCAGCTGAAAAGTGAGAGTGAATCCGGGCCAGAAACCTGTGCATCCGTCATGTTGGCCCAACTGGTCGCCATTCTCCTGTGGATCTACTCGATTTCCTCTCGATTTCTGGCGATGATTGGCTATTATCTCGTGTCTATCCGCTCACCACGTGGTGAAAATCAACCCTAACAAATGCCGCGTAGGAAAATTCACTTTAAACTACCAGCAATGGGTTAATCGAAGAAGAAGAGCCGCCGAACGATGGCGACAGGAAATTGAAAATTGTTTCCGAATCACTTGGAATAGGTTAATATATATTTAAAAAAAAACACCTTGCCAAACAATGACACCAACACACGCACAAGAGTCGTTTAGAATACAGAAAATCGTTTCTCTTTTTTTTTTTTACACTTTTTGCAGCTTTTTTTTTATATTTTTTTTAAAACAGCTACACACACAAACACATCCCCACGGGGTTATTGTTGTTATTGTGGTTGCACATTATTCATCGCGAGCATTTTCTAGTTACTGTTTTTTTTTGTTTTTGGCTGTTTTGGGGTGGCACATCTGTCTTATCAGACGACAGAACACCTCCGTACACATTTATGTGTGTGTAGAAGTGTAATTGCAAAATGGGACACTTGCAATTACATATGTACATGAACGCAGCGGTCCACAACCAACAACAAATACAACAACAACAACAACAGCAGTAGCAAACACATGTGATATTATGTGTGTGGAAGAGGGCAGTGTGACCAAATTTGGTAGTAATCCACGAAAAACAGTGAAATTGAGACGCTGTGCGAACGTAAATAAGGCAAGAAGTTGCAGTGAAAATGCAGGGAAAAGAGTTTAGTTAGTTAAAGGGCGTTTTTGAGGGATAAAACTGTGGAAAACCAATGTTCGAGTGGCTGGTGAAAATACCAGTTTCGAAAAAATACCAGTCAGTTGCGGCCACACTGTGCCAAATACATTTCGTCTGCCTCGGCTCTTCCCCACTCTGCTTCGCACCCTCCTTCGCCTTTTCCCACTTGCATTGTCGCCATTTTCGTCAATTACCAAAAGACCTCTTCTTACTTTTTTTTTTTTCTCTGCTCGTTGCATTTTACGCACTCTGCTGGCAGCGACGCCGACAGCGCTGCCAGCAGCGAGCGGTACACTTGCAACTATCCTGCGCACCCTACAATTATGCCGTTCAGAATTTAACTTGATTTTTGGGACTGACAAGCAGGCTGCAGGCGGCAGGCAAAGTCCCCCCATTCAACACGTTTGCACATTACATAAAAAAAGGAATGGATTTTTCGTTTAGGGCACTTACATTTTCGGCAGCCACATCCCCACTCATTTTGCGGAACTCGCTTAGCGGTTTTACTTCTACTTTATTCGTTCCTTTCTTTTCTTTTCACGCGTTTACACTGTTCGGCTGATGGTTTTCGTTAGGATATTCAATAATATAATGTTGTCGCTCCTTTAAGCGGCGACAGCGGCGGGGAAATAAAAGCGCACTGAAGTTTTTTGAAAAGGACCAGCGTTTGGTGCTTTTGTCGATGCGATTGCCCTTGCTTTTTGGCTTCTTCGCGTTTTACGGAACGCAGCAGCCACGCAGTCTCCCCGATAGGCAGCGATTGGTTCGGACAAGTAGCGACTGCTGCTATCGGAGTGCGATAGGTCGATAGTTCGGATTCGGACAGTGTGACCATCGGTGCCCCTGTCGATATCAGCCTGACAATATATTCGCACACTATCTCGATAGTCTAGTGAAACAACAGTCTCTAGAAACAATTTGAAATCTAGAATAACTTTCTAATATACGCTAATATATATTAGACTTTTAATTTATTTCACATCATACAAATTGATTTCCGCACTATTCGCTTAAATTGTGGTAAATGCAGCGCCAAACGTTCAACGAAAAAAAAAAAAAAAATTAATGCTAAAAATAAAATATACAACATTTAAAGAAATTCATTAACGTTCTGGCATCGATGTAATATATTACATTCGTACAGCTCCTGCAATTATTAGTTTAGAATATAAACAAATAAAACCACCGCCATAACTGCTTTATCATTGTTTTGTATGTAGGTACACAAGTTTATTCACTAATACATTAGTTTAATATTAATTTAGATAAAAAAAAAACAAATGCATAACAAACATTTAACAGAGTTCTCATATTTTTGTCGCCTCAGCTTTTTCTGGTTTTTGTGGGTGGTGTGTGTGTGTGTTTGTGTGTGTGTGGTTTCTTAACTTCCGTTTTTACGCTTTTACATCGATTTATTAGTTTACATCGAACCATATATGCATCTAATTATGTATACATTTGTGTAAATTGTACTTGGCTCACTTGCTACATATATGCAGTGCACCGTGCTTGGCCAAAATCCATCGATTCGTCCGGATTTATCTTAACCATAACAACATTAAACATCTATAAAAAGTGTTCGTACGGTAAATGTAATTAAACTATGCCACGCCTCCTTTTAGTGCGCGTATGAATATAATTGTTATATATGTATGTATGTATATATATTTCCTTTTCATGCGAAACTATGCCGATTTAAGTTTAGGTTTTAGTTCTAGATTTACGGGTGTTTCCATCTCGGTATTATGTATGTGTGTATGTAGTTGGTAACAGTCTTTTATCACGTTTAGTTTGGGCATTACGCACAACGTATGGTACATAGGTTTTTAATAGTATATTTCATTTAGCATAATAATTGTTTAAATCCTCCCATTTACGCTAAGCTTTACTTATATCTTTATCTTCATCCTTTGTGGGTGTTTGTTGCCGTTTCCGCTTTCGATGCAAATTGACGTGACTCTTTTCTATTAATATTTGTTCTACCATCTTTTTGTTTTGGAAAATTGGGATCAGCAAATAACAAGTTGTGTTCAAAAGAATCAGCTGTGATTGGATTAAACTACTAAATATGTGTCTAACATTCTAAACGAAATCGGAAACGGAAACGGTAACGATAACGGTAACTAGTTCTACATGCATGTAAAAGTCCTTCTACGTGGGACAGGAAGTTAAAAACAACAAACTGAACAAACAGTGTATATATGTACATATATATATAAATATATATATATACTTATATATGTATATATGTGAGTGTGTGCATGTGGGCGGGGTATCTAAAGTATGCTTGTCTCAGGCTCACTCATAGGTTGGGGTTAAAGGTTATCTATCCGTATCTGTATCTGTATCTAAACTGTTCCGCAGCAATTACCCATCAGTTGACCGAACGAGAACTAACCCTGAATTATTGGTTCTATTGGTTGGTACGAATTAGGGACACTTTGTGTGTTGGGACTTGAGCTGGCTGCCAGGACAGTAGTTACATATCACATCGATGAAACCCTTCAGTCGAGACCCGATCGGGCGCTCTCCATCTCTCTAGTCCTGGTCGTCCTCCTGAAGCGGCGGCTGCTGCTCCTGATTCCGATCCGAATCCGTTGACTTCCGGGTGCTGGCCTTGTGCTGCAGCTGCACCTCGTACTCGCTCTTGATGTTCACATACAGTTCACTCTGTTTCTGGTGCTCCTGCTGCAAAAGGGTCACGAAAATACGGTCAGCTTCAATCACAAACTGTGTGATTTCCAATATCTCTCCTATATTTCATTTGCTTGTAATTGCATTTCAAGATTCTCGCTGTGGTTGAATGCCTATAGCTTACCATGATCTCATCGAATCGCTGATTGGCATGGGGCAACTCGTATCTCTGGCTCTGTTCCCGCAAATTCCTGGCCACATTGAGCTGCTGGGTAAGATTGCGCCCGATTTGGTCCAGAGATGTGTGCAGCACGTGCTCGATTTCTGCCGACAAATAGTTCAATATTTGAATACTCAAACATTCGAAAAATATCCAGCAATAGTAAATCAAGTTACTAAATCAATTCCAACTCACCAGTGCTGGGTATAAAGCGCCGCTTGGACAGCTTCTCCTCGCTTTCCGCCAGAGCGGTGCTGCCCCTCTTCAGATTGGACCCAACCGCCTGGAGATCGGACGTGGGTGCAACCTGGCAGAAGTCGCAGGGCGAATGGGAATCACTGCAGGTGCAGCTGCCCAAGGAGCTGGGCGATTTGACAGCCGCCGATGCGTGGACACCACGCAGATGCTTGGCCGCCGTAACGTTGACCACACTGATGCTCTTCGTAATCGCCGACTTGACGGAGGACGTTTCCGGCGGAACCAGTGCCAGAGGTGGTGTTTTGGCGCTACCATGCCCGTGAGAGGATAGAGCGGAGGAACCATGATGCGATCGGCCGTGATGACTGCCATAGGGATCACCGAATTCGGACATGCTGCGCCCGCCATCGTCCTGATCGTCATCATCATCCTCATCGTCGTCGTCGTCATCCTGCGCATCATCGTCCTCGTCGCCGTCATCGTGGCCACCATTCTCGCCAGACTTCTGCAGATTTTGGATGAGCCGCAGCACGGCCTTCTCCAGCAGAGCCGGATGCTCGGAGGCGGGCACATCGACGGTCGACTGCGGTATCTGTGTGTTGATGATCACCGAGAACTTCTTCTTCATCTCCTGCACCCGCCGCTTGCCCTCCTCCTCGCCCAGCAGCGTGTTCACGCAGACAAAGGAGTGCACCTTGTTCGTCTCCTTGTCGATCTCCAGATAGCCCTTCGATTGCAGGTAGATGATGTTCCCGTTGCGGGTGAACAGCCGGTAAGTGGACTCGCCATACGAACTATTGCAGTCGTACACTGCAAGATGCCGAATGGATGGGGGAATTGGAATACATACGATATGGTGGACTAAGTCAGGAACACTCACTTTGACGCAGGGCCACGATCACCCAGCGCACATCGTCGTTGTGCATGAAGGTGAAGGGACTGAGATTGCGCACCTCATCCGTCATGTAGCCGGCCACGATTCCAATCCTCTGGTCGCAGTCGATGATCCTGCCGTCGATCAGGTGGCGGGTTTTGTACTCCAGTGTGTTGGCATCGATCAGCCGACTGGCGATCTTCGGCGGACGGATGATCCGGGCGCAGCCAGTCAGAATCTAAACGAATCAGGGATTAAGGATTGTGTTTGTCTCAGCTTGCGAAGATGTCGAAAGGTAACTGGTCTCAGTACGATAGTACTTGCAGCATAAGATAGGACACCATTCTAAAGGATCTTATATCAATGATTCAAGGATCCACTTACGATATCATTGCCGCTAATGGTGTGCAGTGGAATGACATCGTCACGACCGCGTGTCCGCCTGATTAACTGCAGATTGGAGCTGAAATGATTGGAGCGTATGCCGCGCGGTGCTTCGTCACTACGCCGAAAGCAGCCATCGATCTTGACCACTTCGTAGGCGGTGGGCTCCGATCTGGGACCCGCACGAGCCAATCTGCAGGAGAACATGGTAATATACAATCATAGCATATGAAGATTAGGTTGATTAGATAAGCTATGATTAGATTTTGGACCAACCTCACGCGAAAACTGCGTCTATCCTCGCGCAACTTGCGATCGATGGCGTCCTCCTCGGCTTTGCTCCGCTGGCGGGGCTCACCTTCCGCATCCGAATCGCCATGGGCGTCGAAGAGGTTCTCCAGCTCGGTGGGTATCAGCTGCTGCTTGAGCATGTTCTGGTCCTCGGGATGTGTGATCTGCATTATGCTCTGACCATACAGATCCGACTGACAGTGGCCCAGATGCTGCTCAATGCTGGCCGAGATCAGCAGTATGTGGCCATGGCAGGTGAGTGTGAGAAAGAAGCTGTCCAGCATGTCCATCAGGGTGTCCGTGATCTGTGGTCGCTGCTGCATCAGACTGTTGCCAAAGGCTGCAGGAGTTTGTATATAGTATTACTATGCATTTGGAGATATTCGAGATATATCTTACCATGCTTCAATCGCAATGCATGGGCGGCGAAGCGCAGAACGGCTGTTTTGTCCACTCGACGTGGCGACTCCGCCACGTGGGGCACCATTGTGGATAGTTCCTGGATGGATCCGTTCAGTTTGTCCCGCCGGTTCTTTTCCGCTCGGTTTCGCGCCTCCCGACCACTAAAATAAATAAAAAATGAAGTATTTATTTTATTAATTGCTTGCTTGTTCGCATGTAAAAGCATTTTCAAAACCTTTTAAGAACTGGCATTTCATTATGATATGAACTCCCGGCATTCGCGAATAAGGTCAAAATTGTATTAAGAGCTTTGCTTAAAAATGTCAAATGAAATCGTAATAATTTTAATAAAGAGCTGAAGTAATTTACACTTGCGGCATCAGTTTAAAATAAGTATGCATTTGTTATTGTTGAACCTTTTTGAGCGATGATGCTTAGACTAAAATGTCAGATTAATGTGGATAATAAAAATGCGCAATGGATGGGCGACTGCTCGCTGATATGTAAATAATACACAATGTATTCTGTTGTAAACAATATAAGTGATGATTGTGTTCGTTGAGGTAGGAATATGGGTTGTCCGTTAAAAAGGAAATGCGTCTGTGAATTATTGGCACTGCATACTTTTGGACAGCTTTATGGAGATTTCTGTTTGCATAACAGTTCGCAATCGAATGAGACATCACTGCCTACATTACGTATGTACCGTAATAATCTGCAGACTCTCAAAAGCTGACCGACATCGTTTGTCCGTAAGTTGTCCGTATAATCGCATGTACTCATTTATGCGTACATACGTACAGACCTATGTACATCTGCGATGACTGGGCATATTTGTTTGGCCGTTACGCAGTCGCAAGTATTACATAGTGCCCCGGCTAGACTATGACAACAAAATAGAACCCCTCCCGCCGCACCCCCTTGCAACTGTCCGTCTGTCAATAATTATCAGTTTTGCATGGGTGGCGATTCGGGGAGGGGGCGATTCGGAACGGGGATTCGAGTGCAATGATCACGTTCTGTTTGGTGAGGCTTTGGTTCGTTTCGCTTGGCGCCAGTCTTGCGATTTCATAAGGCAATACACTGCAAATAATTGGGTGGTGCATTGGAAAACTCCTTTCCTTACCAACATTTAATTGTAAATTGTAAGGCTTAATATTCTTTTTGGTAACTAATTGAATGACAGTTCGTCTGTTTGAAGGCGATTGCAAATGGATATTAAGGTAATGAACTTTTTTGGCTAATTATTTTCTGTGCGCCCCATTGCATCCGCTTTCGGCCGAGTTCATGAGTAATTTATACGGAAATGTGAGATCGCCGCATCCGATTGGCTACCGCTGTCCGCTGCCACAATGTTGTTTTAGCCCCATCCCGACCAAATGCCCCACTTCACTCCCACCGGCGCACAACCAACCCCCAACCACCAACCCCTATCTCCAACCAACACCCCCCTTCCCCCCCGCACTGATGTAATTTATTTTAAAACGCAATTGCAAAACAAGTTCGCAAAATACACACACACACACATTGGCGAGTGCAAAACGAAGTGCAGGAGCAATTGCAATTGCAATGGCAATTGCATTGGCAAAAGCAATGCAAACAGTTGCACAAAAAACAAAAAACAACAAGAATGAAGAAAAATAGGAATAGGAATAACAAAATATAGCCATCCTAGGCACCGGGAAAGTGCGCAACAGCCAAATAAACAAATGCAACCAACTACTTGGGAAAAATATATAAAAATAATAGTAAACATCTGAAAGTCGATATTTCAAGGGATCGATATATTTTGGCAAACAATTTTTCCCAATTCAACAATATGTCTTTTTACAAATGGTTATAAAATATGAAAAATATATTAAAATATATTTTATATATTATATTAAAACTTTCGAGCTCATTAACAAAAAAATGCAATATTAAGCAGATAAAAAGTAGTGAACATTTTAAAGATAACGAAAGGTAACTGACCTACCAAAAAAAAAAGGAAAAACAAGAAAACATTATTTCTTAAATTTACAAATAAAGCCTTATTCATTTAGCATTCAAAATGGACTCGAAAACGACCAATAATAAAAACAAGCCATTAAAAGTTCCATAAACGAAAATTAATTGTACCAAAAGCACTTTAATATTGTTAATTACAAACTACGAACTATATGTGTTAATTTTTTTTATATCCTGCCATTTTGTTTATGCCACTGGTGCAATGCTCTATTTTAGGAAAATTCATGTTCCAGGGTATTCGGAACGTTCAGACGATTGCCATTGCGATTGCCAATTGCCGATGCAGCGATTTGCTGGCCTTGATTGAGTTAGCACAGTGCACTGCACCCTTGCACTTGATGTCAAATTGTTGTCTGTGCAATTGTTGGCCAAGTGGCCAACGACTGTTGGCTTTGGCCCCTCGAGCTGTCTACTTTTTAGCCATTTCCAAGTGCCATTTCCCCTCCTCCACCTTCACACACGCACACACACACACACACACTCGTGTATTTGTACACATTCGCCGGCTGAGTGTGTATGCTTGTTATCCGTGAGTGTGCGATTGTTTGTTTACTCAACTTGTTGCATTCGCCGCTGAATGGGGAATCGAACTACACTTGTAAAATCTTCACACAGGCACTTATTGATTGCAAATAAATTTAAATATAGATTCTTAGGCTCGAACTGAGCTTTTAGTTCGAGTACAACCAATACAACTTCATTCGGACCACACTGCGTATGAGCAATTTACTTATTTGCTTTCAGTTTGAACTCCGAAGCAGCTACATTTCAAATTTTTCTAAATATTTAAAAATTTGAATAAATACGTGTATCGATATACTATTTTTCAATTATATCGATTGTAGCATAGGAACGATATGTTCGATAAAAATGGCTTGAATGTAACTATTATGTTTGAACTGATTAACGGCGTGAAATAATAATATTTTTGGGATATTATTTGACATTTCAGCAGCAGTGTGCCTCATTTTCTGCCAGTGCATCGCTGGCTTCTCCCTCGCTTCCGTAGTCTGTCTCGCTCGCGCTTTCTGTTTGTTTGCTGCCGCTTACAATGTAAGTGCGCGCGTATCGATAACTGCCGGCACCGCCCAACACCCAACACACCCGCCTACCGAAGCAACGCGCCCCCCGCCCTCCCCCCTCTCAACCGACGGATGCAGTAGTAGCGACCTTGAAGCCGCGCTAATGACGTATCGAAACGCATCGGATTATAAGTTCGAGAGTAACGGTACAGCAACGGCAAAAGCGATACATATGCAAACACATATGGCCAAGTGAATAAGGAAACGAGTGCACAGTGTTCTGTTTATGGTCTGTCAATCAAAGTGGGCGGTTAGCGTAGCGAATGAATGGGCTCGAAAGGGGTGGCCCAAAGGGTGGGTGGACTTGTGCAGCTCTCCTGCAGCTCGGATGAATGGCGATTTCGCTGAATTAGGAACTGCGGCGAGTGCCGAATGAATGCCTGCCCGCCTGTCCAGTCCAGTCGTCTCGTTGACGAAAATAAACCAAACGAAATGTTGATAAAAATATATTAGCAGCGCCCACGGCCTCCTAATCAAGTGGTTTTCGGTGGTTTGGGGTGCTTAGTTGGTGCCACAAGTGAAGCAAGTGCCGCAAGTGCCACAAGATGACGCCTAATTGGGGGGGGGAGCAATCTTCAATCAGGCCAGCCACTCAGCTGGAAGCTGGAAGCTCGGAGTGGGTGCTTCTGAATAATGCCAAATTGGCCACACGACCACCCGTCGAGGGGCCACGGGTGGATGCTGCCCCCCATTAGCGCGGTGGGTGGGATCCTCGCCTCGAAAAGGGGGTGCACACGAAATGCGTGCGCCTTGAACTAGTACATGCCCCAGGTTTTGGATAACAAAGCAATCATTCCAATTGGCGGGCTGAAATATTCCGTTTTCACATCTTAAAGCTTTCAGTTTCATATGTACAATGAGTATCTGGCTAACTGAAAAGGCAATTAATACCCTACAAACTCGAATATTCTATGCAAATGCAACTTGAGAAACTCCCAGATGCAATAAAAGATCAATGGGACTCACCTATTCGAGAGCTGAAACATCTCCATCATGGTCTCGTGCGGATGCGGGTGGTGCGGATGTGGTGAATGATGCGGATGCTGCGGGTGGTGTGCGTGCGGATGTGGCTGCGGATATTGATGATGCAGCGCATGCATGTGGGCCGAGTGTCCGGGGTACGCCGCTTGCATTGCTCCAGGACCCGCACCCGGACCCGAACTGGCTCCTCCTGGCACTCCGCCCGGTCCATAGCCCATGTACCTGCCACCGGACACGGCTCCTCCGGCGGATCCTGCCGCTCCTGCCGATCCGTACGGTGCATTCGGATACCACATATTCGGATAGAAGCCAGGCGGATTGCCATGCGCCGGGGAATGTGCATACGGATGCAGACCTCGTGAGTTGGCCACTCCTGGTGCCCCAGGCATTGGACTACCCGGCGATCGGTAATTGAAATGGTACATGGAATTCGATGGCGGTCGGAGCATCAGATCGCAACCAGATCCGGTGGCAGAGGGCGTCGGCGATTGGTAGAAACTGTTCGCACCACTGCCACTCCCACTGGGCGCATAGTCGCTGCCCAGCACCGAGCTCTCGTTCTCATCCGGATAGTTATCCTCCTCGAGATCGACGGCTGGTGCCGTCTCTAGCGGCGCATCCGCATCCACATCCGCATCGCGATCCCAGGCCAGCTCGTCCAGCTGGCATTCGCTCTTGCCCAGCACAAGCAGATCGGCATCGAGCGCCGGCGGTTCGTCAAAGTAGGGAATGTCTTGCTTGAGATCCTCAATGTCCTGGCCGCGACCTTGACTGTGGCTCGTGGAGGAGTTCCTGCTGCGACTGGCACCCTCCATGTTCTCCAGCTGGAAAAAATAGAGAGAAGTGGACGGGTTCTGTGAGCGATCGGCTGAGGAGATCATTGCATCATTGACGGCTGATAACAATTCTAGGCCCCCACTAATTCTAATTGCCCAATAGATTATTTTCCCATTTAATGGTGGCTGCACTGTTGGAAAAATGGCAACCAAAAAGAGTTCAAAAATTTATTTTCTAATTAATACTTAAAGGTATATAATCTCGTTCTAAAGACTAAAACTAATAATAATAATAATAGTGTCACCCTGTGATGTTAAGATACAATATTATGATTCTTCACTTAATAAATAATAATTAAAAAACAAAAAAAAATAATAGTTTCTTTGCAAATTATCTATTATGTAATGAATGTATTTTAGTACTATAATTTTTTACAGTGCACTTAAGGACCGAACATTGTGTTTTATTGTCCAATGCCGTTCTCAAATTATTATTTTGTTGTATTTTCAAAAAACTAAAAATAGCTGCCAACGAATTCAAATAGTGACCAAGGAAATGAGCGCAATTGGAACTCGACGTTCCTGCGATTTTTTTATGATCGAACTCGTAAAACGCTCAAAACCAAAAAAAAAAACGATTTTTGAAAAGTCATGGGTGGCGGCACAGGGAAGGGATTCACTTTTCTTTTTTTTTTTTTGGTTGAATGACACAAGCAAAAGTCAAAGAAGTCCACGTTATTTATATGCGAATCCTATCCAAGTGTCGCCTATAAATAATTCAAAACACTACTATATATATGTACAAACATGGACCTGCTCAGATCACACACAAGAATATAACCATCTATTCAGGGCAGATCTTTGAACTATATTTACTATGTATTATTTTCTTGCCTCTCTGATTCACATGACAATCGCATTTGTGGGTCGAGGGAATCGCGGGGAGTTCTGGTCATAAATTCTGTATTTTTTTGCCCTCGAGCTGGCTGTTTATTTGTTTTCCCTTGTGGACAATTGAAGCTTTCCATTAACATATATATATAAAAAAAAACTATCATTGCCGTGGGAAAAGGTGCTTGGTTCTTGAAGAATATACGCTAATACAAAATAATTTAATTTATTTAATTTAATAAATCCTTGAACAATCGCATTCAATTTGATATTTATATATACATTTTAGTATATTTTATTATTAATTTAAATCTTGTTTTAAGATATCAAGCTTAATATCACTTTTCAATTTTGTTCATCATAGTTTTCTAGGAAATATCGTTTTTAATTAATGGCTTAATTAAAAACGAATTCATTTCACTTATGTATTCGTTGGCAGGAATTTCGATATTGAAAGAGATATGACATAAACAAATAAAGATATAGTTAAATTTATTGTGCGAGTACACAGTAAGAAATGACAATATGTATGCTCTTAAATATTTGATGATATATACCCGTAACTATTTATAATTTATAATACTGCTTGGCTTGTAATTAACTTTCTAGCCTGCTATCAAAACGCTTTACCTAGCAAAAATAGACTGGAAATGGCCATATGACAATTAAAAAAAGGGTGATAAATTACGAAATAAGACTACATGGTCAACAAGGAAGTCAACAGCCACTCGACAACTAAGTAATATGCAATCCAGGCATTTCTTTTGCCAGTTGTTATCATCGTCGATTGCCGTAATAATTGCGCTTCTTTTCTTTATTAGTTTATTTTGCTGTTGCACATTTTTTTTCCCTTTTCCGCCATTCCAAATTTGTTTTGCAATTGTTCTCGAGTGGCGGGTAAAACAGCGGTCATAAAGACAACGAGGGTAGACATGTCAATTGCTGCCAAAATCGCCAGACGGCGTTTGTGCCACAGCGGGTGGCTGCCACTCTGCCACTTTGCCACTTTGCATGGCTGAATCTGTCGGTGCAATGGGGCGTATACGCAACGCATTGGCGATGGGTAGATACAACAAGTGGGTGGATTTACTTTTCTCAGTTCGTTTCTATACTAACAGCACTGAATATATGATGTAGTTCTTGAGCTGCAACGCGGTGATCGCTATGTTGGTGCAACGGGGCGTATACGCAATGTGATGAAAACCAAACGATTTGAAGTGCTCAAACTAAAAAGTTCTTAACTTATGATTTATTTGAAGATCTAAGTTTCGAATCATATATTTAGGCAAATTACTCTCTAGCACTTTTCGAGTTTTTACTGCCCAACTATTTGCAACTATTTTCGAAACCCTATCATTAGAGTAATTGCATACGAGAATAGATCAAGATAAGTGTTGGAAAACTAATCAGCCCTTTTTCAAGTTGATTTACAATGTTTAAAATAAAATCATGAATGACAATAAAGCCCCTGATTTCAGATTGGCTATCATGCGAAAAAATCGCCCTAATTGCTCTTATCTTGAGGAACTATTTCGACAATTGTAAAGTGGCACACGACACGCCTTCAAAACTCTATGGCCCGCAAATCGATAAAGTTCGCAAATGGGTTAGCCCAAAAAAAAATTGCCATTGCGATTGGCCATATAAATTTTGGGTATATTCGTGTGCGATGAGCACATTCATACATACATACAAATACAGACTCGTGTGAGCGCAGGGCAATTATAATCACCGTACAGATATTAAACATGAATATTGCTTTTGATAAGCCGCCGACCGAAGTCGCTTGTTTGCTCCTCTCGATTGCTCGATTCCAAAAACAAATTCCACGACCATGGCCAGACACCCACCAATTGTTGTTGAACCCGTCGCCTTTGTTGAGTTTTTCTAGCATTGCTGGTGGTGTTATGGCCATACGTAGAGATATCGCCCGGCTGATTAGACCGCGAAAGTGTTGGAGGTCAAGTTTTGACTGTTACAACTGCGGTTTGGTTCTATGAAATGGATATGCCAATATAGTTTTATTTTTTTTTAATTCCAACATTAGGGAAACCTGAAATTAGATTTCAAACTCAAGATCTAGTTTTAAGACCTTGCTTGCGTTAATTGTTTACCCTTTGTGTTTGGAACGAGTTACAATTCTACCAAAATAGATGACCTTCAGAAGTTGTTATCATGTAACCTAGTTCGTAATCCCCTCTAATCACCATTGTAATCAAACATTGTTGCATTGCCCTCTGAGTCATCTGATGAATGGGTTCTGGCGAGCAGATAGTAACGATAGCCAACTTTTATTTACTCGATAAGGATAATGCAAGTGATTCCCGTAACGAGTGAGTTGGACAAGTCAACAACTTTGGACGGTGATTTTCTAGTATTCTTAGATGAGATTGCTTGGCTTAGATGATAGGTTAGAAATAGGGAGTTTCCAGCTTTTAGGCACAATTAACATGAAAACAATAATAGTAAATATATTTAGGGTTGCCACCTATGTAAGTGATAGTCAGTTGAGATTATCACAGCCTTGTAGAATTAATCCATTAATTTCTTCATAGTACTATTTATCATTGCTTATAAATGGTTGCCATATTTTTGCTAAATAAATAGAAGATTTTCCCAACTAATTATAAGAATTGCTGCTAACCGTAATCTTAATAATATAAAATTATGAATCTTTTGCAAGTACTACAATTTAAGTGTCTTAAAGCAAGACCATCACAACGTATCCAGGGTTGCCACCGATCAGCAGCGTAAGCTTTCTTTTCTCTGGGGTCCCATAAATCAATCATGAAATATTTACATCTAATGCTGGCCATATCAATAACAACAATACAATCATTCGAATAAAGGGAGAGGGCAAAAAATCAATTTCACTTACATGTTTTGTGCTGTTTCTTGTTTTTCTGCATGAAGCTTTCGCTCTCTCTTTCTCTCGCCCCCTTTCTCTCTTTCTTGCGCTCTTTCGGCAAGCTCTCACGCACGCCCTCTCGCTCGCACTTGCTTGTGCAGTTTGTTTACGCCTCTATCCGTCTCGCTCTGTCTGCTTGTTGTTGGTGTAATATTGGTGAATTATATATTTTGTATTACTTTGTTTTGCTCTGTTGTTGTTGCTGTCCTGCAGTTGCAATTTGCTTTATTATCTTCTCGGTTATTTGTGTTTCTTTAATATTTCTTCGTAATTCTTTGTACCTTTGTTATTCTTTGAAAAAAAACGAAAATATTAACAACCAGTTACTAGATTTCAGTATTTTCTTGCACCTAATTAAATTCACTTGGTATTTTTACGGTGTAACAGTTACACTACCGCCACCTAACGGTATTTTCTATCGTATTTGTTCAAACATTTTTGAAACACACTTAGTATTTTTTGTCGGATTTCAGTTGGACGGGTTGGGGGGAAACAAGTTTAGTTTACATATTCATTAGTTAGTCATCTCCGACTGCTCTTTGTTTTAATTTCCCCATTCTTTTGCTTTAAATTTGTGCATTTGTTTCTTTTTAACTTGTTCAATATCAATCAATATTTGTACAGCTGGAGGTATTTTGTTTCACTTTGTTGTAGCTTTAATTTGAGTTGTTGCTTAGCCATTCAGCTTCCAGCAAGTGTTTATTTGTTGTTGCTAAAAAGAGTCGAAAAGAAAGAGAAGAGTTTTAAAAAAGGGCACATTTGAAATTATATTCATTTCGGCTTATTCACAAAAAGAACTATGCAAATAGTTGGTATTATCTTTTGAAAGGCATTTCGTTTAAGATACTTAGTTAATACCCAAACTTAATTTGGGATTTTGCTTCCTAATTAAATGAATACCTAAATTATAATTA
The DNA here is from genome assembly GCF_016746395.2 of Drosophila simulans. Taxonomy (NCBI): domain Eukaryota; kingdom Metazoa; phylum Arthropoda; class Insecta; order Diptera; family Drosophilidae; genus Drosophila; species Drosophila simulans. Next base: position 14,753,260 of record NC_052525.2, on the reverse strand, counting down.
AAACTTTTATTTCCCACTAGCTGACGAACGGACACAAAAAATGTTAATATCATTGTTGATCCGTTCTGTGCTGTCACCTGTTGCTTTGTTTTTCTGCAGCTGCCGCTAAATGCTTCTTAAGTTCCTTTTGTTTTTAGCTTTTTGTTATCTCGTTGACTTTGTGGCTGTTTTGTGAAATAAACCGGTTAAATCCAACAAAACAAAAGTTAGCACCACCAGTCGCAAATTAAGGGAATTATTGAACCCGAGTTGAACCACCATTGCCGATACATATTTCACTTGAATTGCTTTCTTTATTTTATTATTATTTTTTTTTTTTGCTGAACTCGACACATTTCGATGCGCCGCCTTAATTTATTATCCTGAGCAACTCGATTGATTGCTATTCCAACTTGTATCTCTAGTTTCTTTGCTCAATCGTACATGTTTATAAGCGTTTTATGGAGTGCGCGAATTCGAGAACTGGAAAGTGAAGCCAAGAAAAGTCTAGAATAACAATGCAATTTGTTAGCTTCTGCAATTAAGGCTACCATTTATTTATATGTTTATGAAATGGGAGTAGATAAACCCCGTTTTTGTAGCGATCTTTTGCATCTGATAATCAATAACCCATTTGAATTACTCAACGTTCTATCTCGGAATCATTCAAGCAGCTAATTCTTCTTTCTTTCTTTACCAAACTATCCCTTAAATGGCATCTGGTCTAGTTCTATGGTCTATGCCCGCCTCTTATCTTCCAGTTTCATCTTTAATTCCTCAAACAGAGTATGTATACAATATATATATTTATTTTGTGCGCATTCATTTCAAGTGTTGCTTGGCAGTCTAAATCAAATATATATATAAGAAGATAAACTTCTTTACGAGTGTCCCCAACTTTTCCCCAAAAGCTCACACAGACAGGCGCAGGCACGCACTTATATTGCTATTTCTGTGTGTGTGTGAGTGTGTGTGCGTTTGTCTGTGTGAATCAAGGACAACTGAATCCTGCGGCATTAGGAATCCCCCTGCGGGGGGCGTTGTACGTAGGTGGGCGTGTGCACACACACACAAGTAGATGGAGGTTCCCACTGCGTATATGTGTGTGTGTGGGAGTGTGCGTGCGTGTGGGTTTGCTACAGTGAACACACGAGGTACTGGATTTTCAAAATTCAGTGCAAAGTAATAGGAAATATTGCTAAAACAATATAGTCCAAAAATGTTTCCTTTACATCAATTATGCATTTTTTTTTTTTTTTTTTGATACATCCCATTTTAAGAATAAGTGTTGGAAAAGATCCCCTAAATCTGCTTTGTGTACGCATGTAAACCCTTTTTAATGCCTTTCGCTTTCTAGTTTTTCCTAATGTAAGCTCCACTCGCTTTTCAGGGACATCGCAGGCACGCAGAAAATCTTTGCAAACATTTTTTTTTTCCTCGGCTTTTTGTTTGTGCTGTGTGGTTGACACAAGCACCACCCCAAGCAGCACAGCACCTCGAACCACCCAACCAACCATCGTAAAGCTGCAGTGGCTCCGGTCCTGGAGCAGTATCTGTATCTGTAGCTATAGCTGTAGCTGTATCTGTATCTGTATCTGGTCTGTATGGTTCTGGAACTGGGGTCCGAGTTTTGGGGCCTGGGTCAATCACCCGCCAGCGGGTCGTAATTGCAGAAAGAGGGGTACAAAAACAGCACAAAGCACACACGCAAAAATAACAACAAAAAATTAAAATGTAATATAAAAACCTTTTCTGCTCAACGCTTTTTATAATTTTTTTTTTTTTTTTGTTATATTTTTTATTTTTTGCACTTGCCCATTTTTGTGTTTGTATTACGGCGGGGCGACGTAGATGAGAAAGAATAAAACAAAAATAAATTCAAGTGCTCCGTCAAAATAAAGCAGAAAAATAAGCAAAGAAGAATGAGAACGGCAGAAATGGGCGAGAAAAAGGCGAAAAGCTATTTGCCAGACAACGACAACGAACTTTGCGACTACAGGGGATTTGCAGGGGATAATCGGCGGAGAAGCGCGAGAGAACCCAAAGCGAACGACACACCGAGTGAAGAGAGTATTCGCTCAGCGGTAACAAAATAAATAAATTATATAATTTGCTTTGACGTTTGACGTATCCCCCCCCCCCCCTTCCCAGAACCCCAATACCCCAATCCCCCTTCCACACTTTCGGTTTGTTTACATTTGCAATAGTTAAAGTTACATCGAATGGAGCGCGTTAGATTGGGTTTGAACCGCGGGGCGTATACGCAATATTACGTATACGTCTCGCTGCGCGCCATTGTATGGAAATCATTTATAAATAGAGCAAAAAAAAAAAAAGCAAAAATGCCTGCTAATAGATCATTAGAGTGGATCATTTTGCCAGTGCCGAACGGGTTTTCTTTGGAATGATGGGGGGCGGGGGGTTGGCTTGGAATTGTGGTTGGGGTGGTTGACTTATAGGCGATATGCCTTGGCAGCCCCTTTGATGCTAGCAAAATTCCAAGTATGCTAATGAATGAACTGCATTGAATTTGAGACATTTCCACCCCAGCCTTATCGTTTTTATCAACTCTTAAAATATTATTCAGATGGTGTCGGTTTATATACTTCCTTGAACTTGACACCTCTTCTAAGCTATGCGGTTGCACAAAATATAAAACGTCTTTGCCAATTTGCTTAGGAACCACAGAAACATATTTTTGTGGAAAGTTGATGGCAGGAAGTGGTAACTTACTAAAGCGTTTTTACTCTTCAAGCGGAATTTTTAAATTATAATAAATATATAGAAATTAATGCAAAATTTTTTAGCTAGCATCTTAGTATTGATTTCAATTGAAAATATGTAAAAAAATGTCCTCGTAGGGCTAATTACAAAAGCCGCTTTATACAGCAACAATCAAGCAAGCGAGACGCTGCTGTTTCGACCTGGCCCAAAGCTGACGTCGACATCAGGTGGTGGCTGGCAAAAAGTTGTCGCAAAAACCAAAAATAGCTGAGCACTCGATGGGGGGAGAAAGGGAGCATGGGAGCAAGGTAGCAGCTAAAGAACGAGAGCGAGCGGAGAAGAAAAGAGCTATTGCGGAGAACAAGCTGGGCGGGAAGAAAGAGCCAGAGAGGGCGGGAAGAACGTGGCCGTTCAAGCACGTTCTACAAAGATTTGCGAGTGCACTTTGCATAACATTCCATAACATTGGTAATATGGGAGAAACTATAGCTATTGGCGCACAGAGATGATCGAAAACCATATCAGTTAATACAGTTACAAAATCACGGAGCCAATAAGACGAGTTGAAATGGAGGGCGAAAAAAAAAGAAATTATAGTAACTAGAGCTTTCAAGCTGATTAGTATATTTGTATTGCTAATCTGCTGAAGAAATAGAACTAGCTTGACCTACAGACACTTTGAGGTAGGCAAACTATTAAGGATGTGAGATACATGAAATTGCTGGATAATTTGCCTGGCCACACGGCGTATGCGTTATGTTGAGCCGCGTTTATTGCACATACGCCATGTGAACCGCGGCTGGCGTGGCTAATCTAAGTCAAATCGATTTAATTAGCATAGCTGCCTAAGATGGCGTCAAGCTATCTCGGCTATATGCGATCCAATCAGGCATGCTAAATTCGCCTCCAATTAAGATTCGATTTATCGATAAACTTGTGTTTCGGCAGTCCACATTCTTTGCAGCTCGATTTGATTGCCCTTAATTTATGATAGCTTACATTGTGTTTTATTCGAAAGAAATTCGAAATATACGCGAGCATTTTTGAAATATTTCCCCATGCTATGTAGTTATTCCGATTGTACAAATTGTGGCGAAAAAAAAGTAGTACCATTAGCTCGCTCATTTAAATTTGCAGAGCATTTTGGCATTCCATTTCTCTCGGTTAACTTTCCCTGCCTTGAATTATGCTTGACTGCCGCAGAATCTGACACATTTAATTGAAAATTAAATATTTAACTTAAAATGGCAACTTATTCAAGTAGTGGACGTCATTTCTTGAGGTCGCCAGCGGTTGGCGGTCGTTTTTATTGTCTAGGTTAGGTTATCAATTGCCGCTGCTTAGGTCCGCTTTCAGTACAGGTTCGGCTTTCCTTTTCCCGCAGCTTTCGAGCGTCTTGGCCCCTCCACAAAATACCGCCTGGCCCCTCTCCACCTCCCCCCCCCATTCCCCTACCAGGCCCCCCTGTCCACATTTTAGCGACGAGCTTTTGACTCTCTATACCGCTTGGCACGCTCAACGCTCAACGCTCGCCGCTCAGCCAAAGCGATCGCTCTTAGACGCGACGTCAGCAAAAAATTTGATGAGGGCGACAAGAACAACAAGTTAGAAAAAAAATATAAATATGTTTACATATACGAACTCGTAAAAAATATAAAACAAAGAAAAATGCTAGGGAAACTGACTGCATATTTTATTGTCCTTAAAAATGAAACAGACATTCCAAATTATATGGTTTTTTTTTAGAGAACTAATGCTATGGCTATAATTTAGAAGCTGCCTATGGATTTTTAAAAAATATTTATAAACTGCCTTGAGATTTGTACACTTGTATTTTTAACAGCTTCCCCTCTTTCAATTCACTTGAATTGCCAACATCAGCATGCGACGTAGAAATTAATTATCAAACATAAAACAAAACAAAAGCCAAAAAGTAACAGAGAAAATAATAAAAATGAAAAACATCCACACAAAAATCATCAACATCATCATCATCATCATCACCATCGGCAACAGCAAACAGAAAACCTTGAGAGCAGCAGCAAAGCAGCCGAACAAAAAACAAAAATTGGAAAGAAAAAACCAAACCGAACAGCAAAAAAAAAAAAATAACAAAAAAAAAACACTTTTATTGATCGGAACTCGGAACTGGTAAATCATTGAAAAACTGTTGCCAACAAATGGCTGATGCTATGCTGGGCTATTTATATTTACTTTTATTGCTATTATCATCCAAAGCTCAGTTCCATCGCACTCTTTCCATGCTGGCCACAAGTTCAAGGGAGGCTAAGAACCCATCATAGAGTGCTCCGCCATATAACATCTATATTCATTGGAATCCGTTGATCTCCGCACACCCATTAAAGCGCAGATCTGGGGTAGATCTTTTTGGGTATGCCGAAGTCGAGAGAGACTGCGAGTTCTTCTCGCTTGTTTTGTTTTTCTTTTCTTATTAAAAATTAAATAAGTCGAAAAAAGAAACTGGAAATTCATTAATATGTTAATTTTATTTGTCTTGCCTCATTGATTGTGTCGATGCGAATGTGATAGTTTTTTCGTATGCATTTGTATGTGTTTGTGGCTGGGCAAACACGTTAATGTTGGCTAAGCAGATTTTCGGAGGATGACAAACACAGACAGTGGGAATGTTTTTCGTAAATCGAAACTTTTCCCAAGTCAACAAAAAACTGAATCGTTCTCGGGTTTCGATCGCGCAAAAATGCGCGCACGCGCCGCTGATTTCAGCACATATGCTCGTACTCGTAGGCTATACCATATAAAACCAACTCTCTGCTCAAGAAAACATCGAAATCAGTGAACAAAAACGGAAATGAAACAGGACCACAAAAGTACTCCGATCAACAGCATCTAATGCGGCGAATTCAACAATACACCAACAACGGTTCACCTACAGCTGCTAAGCTCGAACGTTCCAACAATATTAATTTTGCGCTCGGTGGTTGGTCTGTTGTTGAAACTCTATCTACACTCTAATGCACCAGCACAGAGCTCAAAAAAAAAAAACTTGTTCAAGCTTGTTCAACAACACACCAACAGCGGTTTTTAAGTACGAAAACCTCGCATTGGCAAGAAATCTCCCATTGAGCTTATGAATATACATACTAGTCGTATAATAGGATAATTGGAGTTTTTCATACACCAACGTTTGGTTGTTGAAACTGTGAAACTGGAAGATAGCCCTATAATTACTATATGATTTAAGGTCACCGCAATCTACCTTCTTGATAGTATTTCCTCTCGTGCGCGTTTTTGGTTTGTTGTTTCGAACTTTTTTTTTTTAACACTAAAGCACAAGCACTGGCACAAAACACACACACGCAAACAAAAAAAGGCGGGGGGGTTGTCAAAACGAAGTTTGTTTGTTGCCTGTTGTATTTCGGTTTTAATTCCTCGTTTTGTTTTTTATTATTTTTTTTTTCCAACTTTTATATGGGGATCTGGGGGGCACTGTTTGATATTCCAATTCCATTCGTTAGCGCGGCGCCATTTACGTTGCTCGAGCGTGTTCTTTGCATTTTAGCAGCGGCGGCGACCACGAAAAAGGCAAGTTGAAAGAGAAGGAAACTCGCACAATCGCTCACACACGTACGCAGAGCCAAAGAAACATTCAGATACAAATGCGAAATACGAATATGCTCATAAAAAAAATAAAAAATAATAATAAATACGAAACAGCAACGGCTGGCGAACCGAATTCGAACTCCAAGCTCCAAGCGAACCGAACGAACACCAAGCGGACCAAGCGAACGTCGCGACGCGTCCGTCCGTACCGCTACAGAAACAAAAATTAATTACATATATTGAAATCACAAACTAAACTAATCAGCCAGACGACGAGCGGAGCAGCGACGGCGGCAGCGGCAGCGGAGAGCCGAGCCGAGCGCGAATCAGCTGCCCGGAAAGCTAACGCTCCACTCACGCTCCTCTCCCGCTCCCGCTCCCGCTCTAGGTGCCGCTGCCCCAAAGAAGCAGAAATGGCAGGGAAAAGAGCGCGAAAGATGAAATATACAATAAAAGCTTCGCTCGCCAACGACGGCGGTGCGACAGAGATGGCGGTTGGCCGAACACCCACCAGCAGCTGGTGCGAGCGAGAGCGCAGCAACAACCTGCGTTGGAAAGCTGGCGAGACCTTGACTAAGGTTTCCGGCCGGGAAACCCTCGGCGAGTTCATGCTCACCCAGTACACCGGGAAAAAAAACGTTGCTGAAAGCTAGAGTTCTGCACGAAAGAAAAAATAATAAGCACAATCACTTGAATCTCCTGTTCATAACAATCTCCAAATATAATAATGTATAATTAAAGGCTATCAATTATTTTGATTACAGTTATCTGTAATCATTATAGTATTATTTAAATTTTAGATATTATCTTGATAGTATATAGATAACATAGATAACATCTTGAGTTTGGTAATCTGCGATAAAGATGCTTAAAAGTATGCAAAACTTTTCGCCTACGTTGCTGTCATGAATTGCGTGCTCGCAAATAGATTTCCCCTCATTTTCTAGCAGTGCACATTGACTCTCTGCGCTCTGTGTCTCTGTCTCTATCGTTTTCTCATTTTCTGAGTTTCCTCTCTGAAAAGCTTTTTCCCTTTGCTAGAGTAGAGCCGCAAAAGAGTATTGGTGTTTAGTCTATGAACTTGACGCTGGCGTCTTACACAATGCTGCTTCTTCTTGCCTCTGCTCTACACCAACACAGAGACATCGCAGCACACACACACCCAAACAGGAAGAGAAACACACACACACACACGACTTAGAACGGGGGGAGCACTCTCAAAAAAATTACACTCGCTATCGAAACGAAATGGAACAAAAAACACTCGGCTGTTATAGCGATTTATATATATATATATATATAAATATATGTATATATTATTATATATGGATTGGCCTGATACTGGCCAGATATTCCGAGCTCTAGCACTAACCTAGGAACTGGAAACGGACTGGAGTGCCTGGGAAACCTCGAGAGGAGACTCCGCCGCCATGAGACTAGGGGACTACGGAGACGCCACTTGGCCAAACGGGCCGCTTCCACTGCAGCAACGGCCGATGCGGAGCGACAACGCGTCGTGGGACTTGGACAGATGCCGACCGACTGCCACCGATGAAGCCCGGTCCAAAGACGTCGGATGAGCGGACGAGCAGGCGAACTGACGGACGGACGAACGGACGGACAGACGTACGGACAGCAGCCAGGACGCTCGCGCTCAGACAGCTTTCGATGCGTTTCGGCGAGCGGAGCTTTTCACCACCACTACCCCACTACCCCTCTGCTACCCATCACAGCTTTTCCTCTCCCGATTTCCACGCTTTTCCGAAGAGCAACAGTAACGCACAGGCGTCTTAAGTGGCTGGGCAGACAGGGCGCATACGCAACATTCGAGACGAGCCAACACTTAGCCACAGCCGTCTCGCTCGCGCTCACGCAACTTGGCCACCACACTTGCGGTCACACAAAACAGATCGCATACAAAATAAAACAATCATTTAATCGTCAATATCATTCATGTCATTTAATACAAATCCTTTAATGGGTTTTTTTTTTTTGTAAATTTTATTAGTTGGAACTAAACAAGTTTACTTCTACCTATGTGACAGCTTTACATATTAAATCTAAGCGTAACAATATTTAACAAGTTGGTTGTTAAAACTACTCATAGAAAAAAAAAATTTTAAATGTAGAAAACTTCTTAATTTGTTTTGCATTTCTAGATGATTTAATAAATTTAAGCTATCAGAGCCATAAACTATTTACAATATATGTTTCATTTCAGCAATATACAAATAAACTCTTTGCAATATATGTTTCATATCAGCAATATGAAATTATGTTGTATTCAGTTCGTGTCGCAGCCTCCAGGTGCTAAAATTGCGACCTCAGGTGCACAGTGCTTCTTTCGGCGCTGTTTTGTTTTCTTCGGTTATCTTGCGATAACACAATAAAAATAATAAACAAGAATATTCTGGATTTGGAGGGGAACGGATTGGCCAGAAGATGGAGTTGGACTAATCTCCGACATTCGATATGCGACTCTGGTTTCCTTGCACAGCAACGGGCGATAAAGTGTAGGAATTTTTTTAAACATAATCGAACGGCGAATTTTCGAGTAGCAAAATCGCTAATTCTGAATTTGTTAGTGAGCCAATTCTGATAAGCGATTTAGGACTTATGTAGTAAAATATGCATGTACGCATATTACTTCAAACAGCTTATCGCAATTTCGCCAGTGAAGCAAACTTCAGCTAGATTGTTTAGAGGAATAAATATATTTATGATGCAAACTTATCGAGTCGCCCGAACGGCAAATAACCTCAAAAACAAACGAATAACAAGCGACTCAAAGGCCCCGCAAGACGTCCACTTCCTCGGGCATAGCGAAAACGCGTATCTCCTTTTCGGTCATCAGGTCCTGTAGCGAAGCTAGTTCTACTGGCAAAACCCTGGCGCCTTCCATCAGCAGGGACTTGTCCCAGGGACACTCGTCCATGGCCATTACAAGGACGTCCTTGCTGCGCTTAAATGAGGCATTCGTTTTGGATAGGCACATCATGTACAAGCGCCAATAGATGGAGTTCCTGCGCAGTATGCGATAGTGCTCTTCCTCGACCTCCAAACGATCTACATTGGTCGGGAGAAAAGTCTCGATCATGCTAATCAAACGATTGCACACCGCCATCCGCGTGGCTTCTTTCGAAAACTTATCGTTGTCATCTACGATCCCAAAGCGATGGTGAACCGCAACGACCAAGTGGACCAGTGAGGCGACGCCAGCCTTGGTGCGTATGAGCCGGCTCCGCTGCCTGTACCACATAATCGTTTTTAGGCTGGACCACATCTGTAGAAACACCATATTTCGTGGAAACTCTTCGAGTCCTTTCTCGAGCAGTTCATCTAGCTTGATCATTTTGAATCCAGTATAGAATTCAACTTGGCCAAATACTAAAAAGGACAATCGCAGATGTAGCATCTGTATTTCCATGATCTGCTCCCTAATGAAACGCTTTCTTTCGCTGTCCTTGACGGCCTCGGGACCAAATTGGTCATTCTGCAGGTCATTGAGCCACTTTCTAGCCTCCTTACGACGACGATTATTCAGCACTTCGATCAAACAGATAGCACGCAAGAGGATGAGCAATTTGTTGGGCAGGAAGTACTCCTCCAAAGTCATCTCAGCTGGCTGTGTATCGAGGGCATTTAGTTCCGCTCGCACCATTACCTCTGCGTTTCTCAGGCCTTCCAAAACCTGTTTCTTGGAGTGGACAGTTTTCTGGTTTATTGGGACATGTTTTCCCAAACACAGTGAAACGAGTATGCCGATGGCCTCAGCTTGGCGGCCTTTATGTATATGCAATTCTGCACAAACTAAATAGAGATGCATTGTGTCCACGCAACTAATGTGGCTGGATTCCTCTGATTTTTTTGTGACGATCCTACCCATTATGGAAAAGGCCATGCGGTAATTCTTAGCCTCAATTTCGCACAAGGCCTGCTCCGTGTAGAAACCGACAACATTCCGATTATCCGTCAAATTTATCAGTTTGCGGATCCGTGTGCGTTTATTTTTAAAGTACTTTTTCGTTAGCTTGCCCATAGACTTGTGCAGGATTATTAGGAGTTTTTGGAATCGCAGATACAGAATCAGTAACAATCGTCGCTTGGGCTCATCGCCGTTAAAGATTTCGGCGCATTTGAGTAGCATCTTACTCACGGTAGCCGCATACAGTTTATGGCCCACAAGGTGCGGCATGTAGCTGGGAGTCACGGACATCTCTCTGGCCAAGTTGATCATGGCTGCATCAAATTCATATTGCAAAGAGGCCACTGCATAGGAGTGCCTATCTACCATGGCAGCGAAAAGCATTTCAATGGCCTCCGACTCCCCGAAGTCCTCAATGCAAGGATTCAATTTGTCCGCCAAACAAGCGCTGCGAATCAGGGGCAGTTTCATTAGTTGAACAACAACGAGCACCAGGTGCAACCGATTGTTCAGCGACTTGAGTGCGTGTACATATGGGACAAGTTTGTCGCTGCCAAAGTATCGTTCGTCGTTCATTTTGTCCTTGAAGACATCAGTCGACGAAGCCCGCCTGTCTTTCAACGGCAGGAAGCAGTATGACTGCCTAAGCTGCTCCACTCGCGCCCAGATCTCGGGCATCGGCATTCCCGAGCGCAGCACCACTTCCTCGAATCCAATCAATGGTTGTTCTCTTGCTGCACGTGCTCCTAGGCATTCGAACGTCAGGTACGGGAAATTCAACTCCATAGACAAACGAATCAGAGCAAACATCCAGTTAGTATGGCCCGATTGGCGTAGAAATAGTAAGCAGTTGTGAAAAAGTTTTAGCATTATCTCATCTGTCTCCTTCATGATGAATCTTCGGGTGATTTCATCGTTGTGTCCCACATGCATGCGGCGCATGCTGTACTCGTAAATCCGGAGCACAGCGGACACGTTGCAACACGCCATGTCGCCTTGGGTGACCATAATTAGATTGCTCCACAGTGTGTACTGGAATGGGTTTCTCTTCAGCATTTTCTCGAATCGCCGAGCGACCTGAATAAATGAATTTTGTGTATATTGATAAAATATGTTCTTTTCTACATATATTCGTTTTAAGAAATTATTAAGAAAATTGCATGCTACTATGATAAATAGATGTGTTATTCTTTTTTCCCAAATACCAAAGATGTTCGTTGCAATTGCTTAATTAAATAAAAACTAAACGTATTTGGAACATATGCGCTGGCAAAGAAACGACCTTTCCACAAAACCCTGTGGAAATAAACCCATTTCTTACCTCGCTAGCCTGATAGGTGGCATTGGCTACGTGCGTGTAGAGCCGCAGAATCTGTTGATTGGACGGATGGTGCTCCAGGGCCGTTTCCAGGTTGTATATCTGTTGTTCCGCCACCGCCAGCCGATTGGCCTTGTCCAAGTTGAGATTGAGCAGACGGTGCAGCTGCAGCCAATGGTCCAGCACCTCGGGATCCTGCTGGACTAGCACTTTGGTGCGTGTGAGCTGCTCCTGCAGCCTGGACACCTCATCTTCGCCGGGTTCATCGACCAGTTTCTCTCTGACGTAGCGACTACGCTTCCGGGAAAATTTGGAGTGAGCCCTTGAGAAACCATGGGAATTGTATTCTCTATCCGACAGTCGTTTCATACGGCTTTTGTAGCGTGGTCGTGCGGGTTTTTTCAGGGTGGTGATGTGTCTATAGGAGCTGTTGCCCAACTTGTCCACATAAAACCCATCGGTGGCATCGAATTCTAGTGGTTTACCCGGGGGTAATTTCTTGGTTTTGGTAACCTCGTCTTCCTTGCGCTTGTCCGCCTCCTCCTCGGAGTGATCGCTGCTGGAGGAACTGTCCGATTCGGGTTCCTTAGTTGCTATATCCACATGTTTTTTGATGTAACTCTCGTTTTTTTTCCAATTCGCGCCAGTCGCCGGCTCCTCTTCACCTGGTTTCGTAGTCTTCTTCGCACTGCTGGCTGCTGGGGTCCGGCCACCACCGTAGGCGGGAAAGAGAGACATGTCAAATAGCTAATTTTGTTGCTAAACAACAAGTTGCTGAGAAATGATAGTCTCTTCAATGAAAATATTTATTTTGTTTATGTTGCGATATCTTAGAGGTGGGTTAATGTCGATTGGCAGCTTATCGAAAAAATAGCGCGGTTACAAACCAATTGGCTGGAATCTCCACTAATGCAGCTGTGCCTACAACCTACGTAAGTTACTTAAAATATTTAATTTTAATTGGCTCAAACGATATTATCATTCTATTATAAGCCAGCTAATATCTGCTAAGGTTTTTTATTTAACTAAATTGAAACCACTTTGATATTCATATTATAATATATATATATTTATTTAACTAAATTGAAACTAAATTGATATTCATATTATAACTCACCTACAGCGTTGCTCTTATGAAATACATTATAATACATTATACATTATATACATTTAAGTATTTATTTATATTCATATGTGTTCGTTTACTTTAAATATTACTTGTATTTTACTGAAAAATGAGCTAAAATTAAATTAGCAATATCAGCAGAGCTTCCTGCAAGTCTCCACTTTTGTAGACCTCTTAGCGGTGTTAGCAACCGGTTTCAGAAGGTCCGAAAAGGTTTTGAATTTTTGGGCATGATTTAACACTTAAAAGGATTTCCCGCCCACCCAAAAAAACTTAAGATACGAAGCTTCATATATATATAAATATATATATGTATATTTCTATAGATGGGCGAATAGCACCAAAGACGAAGTTTTACGTCAAGCACCGAATTTACGTTGTTTACGTGTAAAAAGAACTGAAAAACTTGTTCTTATTGGGTTGACCCATTAAATTGAAATTATTTTCGTTATACTAAACTAATTAGGCAGAGCTGTATGATATTTAAAGCCGCACGTTTTGACTTCTTTTATAACTTAGAAAGAAATCAACAGATATTTTTCTTAGCAATTGAATTGCAATTTGCCAATGCAGATTTAAATACTTGATAAATTCATAAAAGAGGTTCACTTAAGTATATTGATTTTAGCTCAAAAATATTATCTTGATTTATTTTGTAATTTGTTTTGAAACTTTATGCCAGCATCTGCATTATCTCCGTACCGAATATGTTCGAAATCAGCAGAGCATATTTGTTTATTACGAAAGTGCTTGAGGTCTTTATGCCACACATGATATCAGCGAATAATAATACTTAATGTCAGTCGATTTGCAGCTTAAGCTTTATGCTTACATCGATAACGAATTCAAGATGGGGGCGTGGCAGTGATTTCAGCTAGACTTCTTCCGCCTTCCCTTCCCTTTTCTTCCCATCCCATCCCTTTTCCCACCTTCCATATTTCCCCTCAGTGTTTTGTGCACTCTTTTCCATATACATATGTACTTCTTTACTTGATTTTTTTTTAACATCTCAAAGACGCTGTAAAATGCGCTCGTTTACACCTCAAGTGGCAATCATTTGCCATCGCCCCCAGTGACGTCGTTATCGTGGGGTTTCCTTGGCCACCCCCTTTGTCGCCGCCCGTCGCTAATCACCAGCTGTGAGAAAGTCGTCCTGCGAAGGGAGAAAGCACGGAGAGGGAGCAGCGAAAATGGGAGAAAGCGGGCGAGAGAAGCGTTGACTGCTGCTGTTGTTGATGATGATGAAGTGCCAGCAATGTGACAGTTACAGGATGAGACAGAGACAGATACAGCGGGCTAGAAAGAGAGACAGCCATGTGTGTGGGTGTGAGAGTGTGTGTGTGTGTGGCACAACAAAAGACGCCCACATACACACATTTGTACATAATAATGGGTAAACAACAGCAGCCCAATGACAATGACAAGGCAAATAGCGAGGAAAACTTCGCAAATGTCAGCTGGCGGTTGTCTCCCATAATTTTCCCAACCACCCCCACCACATTTCCCCCCGGCCGTGAATTTTCCCAGCAACACCACCACCGCCGGGAAAATCGAACAGTAATTACTTTAGGCTTTTCTGCCAGCATTGGCGGCAAGGCACAAAAAAAAAAAAATAAAAGCTAAGCAAGAAGATTAAAAACAGACATTAAAATGAAAACAAGTCGCAGTCGTCTAGCTTTAAAGTGCCAGACGGCTACAAAAGTTGCCACTGGCAACGGAAAACTGATGAGAGGGGCGTGGGCAGATCTGTCTAGCATCTGTGCACTGAGAATAAATGCGTGCGATTTGGATATAAATGCATTTGAGATACATACATAAAGTTATATGCATATATATTCTCTTGTATCTTCTTGTATACTTAAATCATAGCTTTAGTTCAGCACTGTCAAGTTTTTCTCTCGGTGCAGGGGTTAGTATATATCGCTTTATATTTACAGCTACTAAACTGTAATCGGGGCCACACACCGGAAGTTGAAATGACTTGAAAATTTATTGCATTTGCTGCACAACGCCGACAACGACAACAGTTTTGTTGCTGCTGCTGTTGCTGTTGCTGCTGTGCATCCAGCAGGCGAACGCTTGACTGGTTTTGGTGCTACCAACGCCATCGCCATCGCCATCGCATCGCCATTGCATCGCCAGCGTCAACGAAACGGAAGTGGCGCGGCAGTCAATTGGGAAGACAGGCCAGGACATGGCCGGAGGCACAACCGAGCTCTAGGGGGCTCAAGGGGGTGAAGGGGCTGAAGGGGCTGAAGGGGCTAAAGGGGGAATGCCCCTCATTGGAGGGGGTGGTTAGGAGGTGGCTCGACTCCAGAGGCGGCGATTGCAAAATTGAATAAGCCCACAGAACCCGATCCCTTGAGCTGAAGCGAAGCGGAGCAGAGCAACCGGAACAGGAATGCACCACTACACTGGGAAAAAAGTTGATCAACACTTGAATTTAAGGTAAGTGTGAACAGCATATGGTTAATATAAATATTCGAAGTCCCCAAGAATTCACAACTTTATTTAGATTCTAAGCTTTTCTTAAATTTTGTTGTTTCTTTTCAGCTTTATAGGAGTTATTATTATTTTGTTATTATTTTTAGTTTCTTTAATATAAAAATTCAGGGAATTTAATTTATTTATAAACTACATTATAGTCTTGGCTGTTTTGAAAAAACAACTCAGTTCGCTTGACATAAGCAAAGTGCATTTCTTTGGCCAAGTGACGATGCGATTCCCCCCAAACTCATACTCATCCTTATTCCGGTCGACGCGAATTTACGGCGATTTTTCCGTCACTGGCAGGACATTTTTCGTTGTCCCTTCCCCGGAATTGGCTGCTCCTGGGCCAAATGTCTCAAGTCGTGGCTGTCGGAGAATGTGAGACGAGACACTCCGGGACTGAGTGAGTGCATCCATCCTGTGCGCAGTTTACTGCTCATAAAAATCCATTAAATTATTCAAATTGCATAGGTAAAACAGTTTTTGTCCATACCCTCGTTTTCTTTTCTTTTTTTTTTCTATTTTTTTTTTTTTGGCGATGACGTCGACACACAAGCGGAGATTTTCCCGTTTTAGGTTTTTCCACCATGGCCAGGTTTTGTGTTTGATTTCCAGCCATTTTCCACTCCCCAGCCATTCTTTTTGCTTTTACTTTTGTTTTTGTTTCAGGTATTTTTCCGCGTTGGCTGCTTAAAATAAAAGACAGCCGGCGGTTGCAGCTGAAGAGCTTGAAGGATGGGAACGAGGATGAGGTTTTGCGGAGGAGGACATGGATAAGGATGGGATGCAGCCCAGTGGGGCATGCGTCAGAAAAACAACAACAAGGACCAGGAGGACTAGGCGAACTAGGAGGAGCACACATGCATCCACTTGGCTGCCAGCTTAGCCACACCACATCAGTTCCACCATTAGATCGCAGTCTGCACTGCAAACAATGGGATGCGTTCTTAAAAATACAGAACTGCTATTAATTATATTAATTAATTAATTATCGCAAGTAAATCACTGTTACTTTTGTGGAGGGAACAAATTTGATGGAAAATTAATAATTTTTATTAACATTCGATACAAATTGTTGTCCGTGCAGATGCAAACCAGAGCCAAACTCGAACTCAGACTGAAAGTCGGACCGACCAAACCAGATCCGAGCAGGCCAGACCAGAATAGCGCAGGTCAGGATGCCGGAGGAGGACTAACACGGACCGATGAGGAGGAGCTGGAGGAGCATGGAGGAGCCTGGGAAGAGGAGCTGCCATCGGCTGCACACTAAAATGTAGGCGGTTTGCGGCATCTCCACGTATGTTACCATGGCGGGATACCATGGGATACCATGGAAAATGCGCTCCAAATCGCCGGAAAAATCACGCTGAGCCAGATTCCGTTGGGAAATGAAAATCACCGCTGGTTGGGTTTTAGTTTGCGCTTAATCAAGATGAAAAAACGTCTAACATGAACTTGCCTTTGCAATTTCCATGTGCTTAATATTAGAAAAACTCCATGTGGAATATCTACAACTGTGTTTATAGGAAAATCTTTTAGAATTTTGTAATATTTTGATAATACTATATTATTTAGCCTTTGCCCCACTGTTGCAGGTGTAGAATGTGTGTTTTGCCCGGTTTGTGTGCTTGGCATTCTATTCACAGTCTGGTTAGCCCAGCGGCATATCTAATTATTTGCCCACAGAGTCATCAGCAAAACGCTCCAGCCCGCAATCCGCTCCAGCTCATGCTCCCCCGCTCCACCGATCCTCCTGCCCCTTCATTTGTGCCCTTTGTGGGGCCTCATTATGCTGGAAAATATAGAAAACGGATTTTGTAGTTTTGCCATCAGAGCTGCGGCTGTACACGGCCAAATATAACATTTTTTAGTAATTACATATTTGCACTGTTATTACCTGCATCGTGTTAAAAAAAAAAAAAACACCTACACCCGTGGCTTTTTGTTCTTTATTTATCTGTTGCATTGCATAATTACGCGAATGTGAATATAAAAGTGCGTAATGGATGCGGGTTGGCCATGTGGCCTATGTGCCCGGTGGGTGGCTGCTTCCAAGGACACCAACAGAATCCCGACCAGATTCCGCTCCAGCTGAATGTTAAAGGTTGAAGGCGTTGGCAAAAACCCACACGATGTCGACTGTCTCAGGGTTGAAGTAGAAAAATTATATACTCGCATAGGGGCGGATGTTTTTGGGCTAAAAAAAAACATCACGGTATGCTCGTGCTTGTGGCAAGATTAGCCGACTGAAAGGATGAAGATACAGATACAGGTTTGCAAAAAGTATGTGTACCCATACGCACAGGTAGGATCTTTTCCAAACAGCAAGGCACGTACTGGGGATTTTCGGAGGGGAACAAGTTAATTGTTATTGCATTTACCTGTTGTGTACCGTGATTTACATTGAAAACCAGCATTCAATATTTACTAAAGTTAGTTTGAAACATGCAACATTCTTAGATACTTAAAAAGATATTTAAATTTGACCTCTGTGAATATAAAAATATATTTAATATATATTTAATATATATAATATTTTTAGATTTGATATTAATAATTTAGTAAAGTTATTAGTTAATATAAATTCACGTAATCGAATGTATTTATTATGAATTTCTGATAAATATTGAAGTAAGTAATTTTCCATTTTCCAATTGGATTACCTTCTTAAATGGCCCTTGCATGGCTGAAATAAAGTGGGCCTCGTTCGAAATTGGATATGTGTGTTGGCTGTTTCGCTTGTGGCCGGAACCCTTTTGCTCGGTCCACGACGACATGGTCAGCCATGCGGAGCTCATATTAACCTGGTCGAAAAGCGGCTGCAGCGTCGATAAAAGAGCAATCTAACCGCTGCCCGGAGCAACGATTCCCGTTGCGATTCGATTCGTTTCGTCCCGTTTTGGCTCGAAAAGTAGGCAGCGCCATTTGAAAGCCCCGGCTAAACCGTCAATTTCAATGTAGGCACGACCAACCGTCCTGCTCCCAAGCCCATGTCCGTGCCCATGTCCTTGCCCATTCCCATTTCCATTTTCATTCCCATTCCCGCGCGTATCCTTGGGGATCGGGAGCTGGGGGCATGGACGATTCGCTGGCCAGGTGGGTCAGTGGTCATGTCATCGTCCTGTCGCCGTTTGGCTTGTGACACGTGGATTGGCGAGAGATTTCGCCGGCATTTCGTTACCCCTGTTGGCTTTCTGCATTCCCGTGTCCTTTTTTCGCCATTCACTTTCTCTGCTCCTGGATTACACGGGCTAATCCCATCAGCCAGGCTTAATTGTATTACAACAAATTATACAAAAATGGTGTGGCGATGAGCCTTAAATTGGAAAAATGCGCCCCACCTTTGTAGGTGTTAGTTAGTTGTTAAATACGGAATTTATTAATTTCTACTTCAATTTCACAGATGAATTAACCTTTTCAAGCTTCGTATTAAATATTAAAGGTGTCAGATGGCTACGCTTTAATGCGGATTTCACATAAATTAATTTATGTGTATATGAGTGTTTTTGTGCTTGTAAATGAAATTACGCAAATATAAATGCGGCTGGAAAATTGCCAAAAGTGTCATTTAGCATTTGCAGATATGGGTTTGACAGCGAAAGTTGCATTAAGTCGAATGCGAAATGCCCTAAAATGTTTTCATTTCGTTGCGCACAGCAGGCACAAATTTAGATCCGACTAGGGTATATATATATTCGTTATTATCTATCTAAATTTTAATAACTAATATGCCATATCGCATTTATGTGCCATCATCGCACTGCGAAAAATTCCAATGCGCAATTGTCAAGTGTCTGTTGTAATTAATAGCGAGCAGTTGCGAATGCAATAAATAATCGATACTCACTTAATTCCTTTTCTGTTTATATTTATATATATGTATATATACATATATTTGCACCACGTCGACTTGACTCGTTTTTAATTAATTTTTTATGAACTGCGTGCGTATGTTGGTTAGTTGTAATATATATTCGCCGTATTTTATATATGCCGCCGTTTCCTTTGTTCGTTGCCTTTTCGCCCCAAAAGGAGCACAAAAAGCAGCTGAATGATGAATGACTGCCAAATGAACATGTTTGAGTGGAAAGTTGGCCGAGATGAGATGAGCCAAAAGATAGAGACGGAAATGTACAATATAATCGAAGCGAATCCGGGCGAGGCACGCCATCCGTAATCCGTAGAAAGGAAACGAAGACGCGGCCCAAAAGAGGTATTTTCCAATTTCAGTTGCATGCCACAGTAACACGATGCGGATGCAGTAACACGAATTTCCAGTATTTACATATCACTTTTAAAGGCAGTGCAGGGATTTTCGATTCAATTAAATCAAAGTACGTATTCTTAATAACCCAAGATATCAGCACAGTTTTGAAAACATTTATAAAACTGTCTAAAGGAAGGCAACTATTTTTTTGGGTTTTTAATAGGTGAAGGTTTCTTAGGGAGGAAGTTTTCATAATTTCTTTATGCAGAGCTTCACTGTACGTGATTATTGATGGCAGCTCGACTGACAGCCAACCGAGGGGCACAGGGAGACAAAGGAGCAAGTTTCGGGTTACCTGTACCGGGGATTAGGCATCTGTCTCAGTCCCATCATCAGTCTCCATCGCCATTGCCATCGCCATCGTCAACCTCGGCACTTCAGTTTCTGGCTCTGTAGCCATGTATAGTGTGTCCCATCTTCCAGCTGTCATTCGTTCACTCACTCACCGAGAATTGATGGCATTTGCCAAAAATACTGATGACACGCACACACACAAACACACACACACAGTCATGCATGTGGCGGTGGGAACTTTTGTTGCATACTTAGTAGGGCAGGACAATGCGCCACTGATTGAATTGCATGTAAATTAACTTGCTGATCCGATTAGGGCCGAGACGGGCCAACAACAAAAATAATATCCAATTCAGAGAGAACTATTTACACTGTGCGAAAATGTGTTTCCTTCCATTTGCTTAATTTGCAAGCTTGTTGACTTCATTTGTTAGCTACTTTCAAAAAATTGATTGTTATTTCCCTGGATTTTAATATGCATTGTTCAAATTCCGCATTTTGCATGTTCGTTATTCAATTTTATCGATGCATGTTGCATTCTTTATTGTGTAACATGTAAACTCATTTATATTGCTGAATGTCCATTTTCAGTTGTTGTTTTTTTTTTTCGATGGCAAAAATGCGATAAAATTTATTAAAAAATTCTTCATTGTAAAAATCAGTTGTTCTATGATTGAATTTATCGCCGAATAATAAAAACTGCGCGAAATGCACAGCTACTGAGCTGATTTGCTACTATTTTCCACTGTGTGAGGCTAAAAAACCGCATGAACTGCCAGCAGGTAAATGGCGAACGAACTCACACACACACGTAAACGTAAAAGGATACGCATGAAGAAGCTAAGTACACACATACAGGCGCACCCAAATACACCCACACTCAGACAAAGCGAGCTGAATACACACACATACACACACACATGACCGCTTCGGGCAATTTCATTTGCCGCTCAGCTCTCACACAATTGAAATTTTTGTTGCATACTTTCAAGCAATTTGTTTGCAACTCAAGTTGCCAAAAAAAAAGAAAAAAACGGGAAGAAAATTCCAAAAAGCCAGGGAAAAGCGCTAAAAATAATACATCCCGCTTTCCTCTTCACTAAAGCTGCCCTCCAAAAAAAAACTTGGACTCGATTTATTTTGATGCACTTTTTATTATTTGTTTTTGTTCTTTTATTTTTCTTTTTTTGCCTATACCACCAAGCTTGGCTGGGACTTTTTTTTTAGGGAGGATTGGCACAAACTTGTGCATACTTTTCGTGGCATATTTTCATTCTGCTCCTTGTTCGTTATGAAAGCGGAGCTTGGTTCAAAGAGCTGCGACCACAATTTGGCTCCATCCAGCAACTGCCATTCACCCTTCAGTGGCGGGAAAACCAACCCCCCCAGCTCCATCCCGAATATATATATAAATCGGGGGCTATCTCTTGACCAACGCCGCCCAGAAAACAAGCTGATAAAAAAAAACAAGTGGGAAAAACTGTAGACGAACTTATTTATTTTCATACTTAGAGCTTTGGTTTCGGCTTTGGTTGTTTCCCCTTTGAGGATCCGGGCAAAAAATACGCAAAATGCGCAAGGCTAAAAAAAAGGAAATAAAAAGTAAAAAGAAAGCTGGCTAAAAATATTTAATTAAAAACAAGTCAAGAAAGTGTGTTTTTTTTTGTCTTCACTGCTAATATAAAACATTAGGTAGCCAGGGGACTATGCTAAATATATCACATATATTATATTATTTATGCACATAAGAATGCGGCTTCTATATGCTGGATGATTCATTAACATAATCGCCAATTCATAATCTGCCGAGGACTTGGTGGGTATAATAAAAACAAGGACGAAAGCAACTCGATTCAGAGAAAAGCCCTTGGCTTTTGCCGAAATTTAATGAAATGTGTCGCAATCGTTTGGGGATTCCCAGCGCCAGTCATCTCCTCCAAATCCATTTTCAATCTTCTCCCACACATCGAGATATCCTTTTCGCAACTCTCGCTGACTTTGGGCGTCTGCGGGTGAAAAGTCCTGGCGAAAAGCAGCCACTTCTGCCCACCTCCGCCCACTTTCGCCCACCCAGACGACTCAGGAATTGACTTTAATGGCGCTTCGATGCTGTCAAACATTTGGGGCCAAAACAGAAAATACGGGAGAGAGCTCTTCGACTTGACTTTTTATTAAAAGTACTGGACAAAGTTTAGTGTTTGGCAAATAAATCGAAAATGACATCTAATAGGAAACATCGAAATGTACGAAGAGATGTTTTAACACCCCTTTTTTTGCGTTTGCCCATGGAAATGTTCATGGAAACTAAGGAGGATGGCTTTTTCTTTGATGTTTTGAGTCGTTTTGCTTTTGGATAATTAAATTGTTCGAACTAAAATAAGTATTAGTTAATGTACTGCCAACCACTAGTAGTATTCCCTCAATTTGTTTAAATAATTTCATATTAGAAGAACTGTTTTAGAATTTAGAGATGCACATGCTGAATACGGATGGATAAATGCAGATAAACGAAGCTTCTTTATTTGAAATTGCCTTCTCATGTCCTTCCGTATCATTTCATCCACTCGAATTGCTTATTCTGACTTCACTCAATCCTAAGGTGTACCCAAGGACACTTTAGCTCCATGTTCACCTAAGGCAGCATCAATTATACAGATTGCCAGTATATATGGAGTGTATGTATGTCTGTATATACCATGCCATGGATGTGAATGGAATGGAGTACTTATGTGGATGATGTTACCTCCGGGATAGTTGCATAATCAGTGCCAAATGCTCTGGACACAGATGCGGACATTTGGACAACTCATGAAATTCATGAAGAAGTCCCCCGAAATCCGAATGAACTTTTCCGGGCTTCACTTGGCTTACGGTACATTTGAGTCCTAGCCAATCTGCCATTTTGGCGAGGAAAACTCAAGCCACATTTCCCTTCGAGGCGCACCCTTAGATTTTCACACTTCACGCAGGCAAATAACCAAATATTCGGGGCAAATGAGATGGAATTGTTTTGTCGTCTCGGGCATTTTCATGGCTT
This sequence comes from Drosophila simulans, assembly GCF_016746395.2. NCBI lineage: Eukaryota > Metazoa > Arthropoda > Insecta > Diptera > Drosophilidae > Drosophila > Drosophila simulans. The sequence goes on along the minus strand of NC_052525.2, from coordinate 14,730,518 downwards.
GATTTTCATTTTGTAGTTAACAAATTCATAAAACGAATTCCTTGTCCATGTTTTCATCCCAGGGCTTCGCTTCCAAGCGGCTGACCGCACCAAACTCATTTCCAAGTCAGAAATTACAACGCCACAAAGGAGAAAAAATCTGAAAAATAGGCACGATGCTGGCACACAAAACCAAAAAAAAAGAAGCAAGCAAAAATACAGTGCCACCGAAACTGGAGGCCCGGAACCTTTAACCAAATATTATGCAGGTTTTATACCGTTTTCACCCCCTCTCTGAACAAAAAATGGTTTAGCCAAACAAACAAAACGCCGGGAAAAAAGGCAAAAAACGAAGACAAACAAAAAATGGTGACAGCGGTGATAACATACACACTGCCGAAAAAACGGTCAGAGAAAAACAAAAAAAAAAAGTGTTAGAACACACATTCGAAAAAGGAATAAAGTATTTTGCATTTGAAGAAACAATGTGTTACATTTTTCCTTTTTTTTCCAGAATTCGTGAAGGAAATCCAATCCAAGGGAAATATAAACACGCTGAATGCCCTATCGTCCTTATTTTCGCACTCTGCTCAGGAGATCCTGATTTGAATTGACCTGATTCAATCGCCGCACTCAAATTGAATCAAATCGAGAACCATCTCGAGAATGTTGTTTCCAACCAAAATTCAATAAAGTGCCAAAACGCATTAGAAACCATTGGCAACGGATTAGAAGTTCTACCGTAGAAGAAGCATTTGGAAAATTTAAAAACTCCAATCAAATAGTTAAAATAAATACAAAAAATTGGTTAGTTGGACTATTATTTTTGCTGTAACACTTATCAGTTTGCAATTGGTGAAATACAAAATTGGAAAATTGTGGAAATTCTTAAGCTCTTGTAATAGGAGGCAACGTCATTAGAACGATTTTTGCAACACATGCTGCAGTTCCCATGCCGCAAAACGGCGCAGTGATCCATTTGGAAAGTAGAGCAAAAGTTGTTGCAACTAAAATTGCTGACCACCTTTGTGTTGGGGGCCTGTCCATTTTCATTTCCATTGCCATGGGCGTGAAACGGGGGGACGAGTGTACAGGTGAAACTTGTGGCGCCGCCGGCATCAGGAAAATTCCGGAAAATGCTGCAAAGAGTGACGTTGGCCGGCGAAAAGTTCGCTGAAATTGTGACACAATTTTTGACGAATGTCAAAAACTGAACCGTAACAAGTGGATGCACACCGGGCCGGGCCGAAACCCAAACAAATGACAGCGAGGTGGGGTCGCCAGATGGGGCAGATGGGGGCATGGCTGTGGGATACCCTTCGCATGGGGGTTAATGGAGGCAAGTGCCGTAAACCCGCATCAACGCAAATGTCATTTGATGGATAAGTTTTCGGGGCGAGGCTCGCATCCATTCGGCGCCCAAAAAACAGGGATAACTATGCTCCATATTTAATTATTCATGAGGCGGCAGAAGTGCTAGGTCTCCACACAGGCGCCGTTCGTCCCTTTTGATTAATGAAGCAGCTGAGACAACATCAGCAATCAAATTAATTTCAGTTACATGAGCGGATTATAAAGAAACGACAACAACAGCAACGAACGAACACGGGCACTTTACACGTTAAAGTCGCCGACTATGGAATACCCCTTAGAGTATTCTTATTATTTCCAAAAGATTATCAAGTATTAATGCATATAATATTACTAATACAGGTTAATCAAGTTTCGAAATCTGTATAATGGTTTGAATTTCATTTCATACATATATTACAATTTAAAAATTAGTTAAATAATACCCTAAAAATACTATAGGTATTTAATCTATTATTTCTTTATAAGAAATCCATTTTAATATCTTATAGTTACCTAGCAAATCTGCGGCAGTAGGTACAACTGTGGGGATTTATATGCCATTTATCCTGCATAACCCGCATACCCTGCTTTTGTCTGGCACATCTGACAAAACTAAATGGGGCAAAAAGCGGGGCTGTTGGGACAGCAACAAATCGCTTTGGGGAACAGAGGCAACAACGCGCAAACATTTTTCACAACTAAATGAAGTAATTTAAAATAATTATCAATGCTAATTTAATGAGGCCCGGGCCAAGGCGACCAACTTGGATATATGTTATTTTTCGCAACCCCCTTTCCCCTCCAGCTTTACTTTTTACTCCTCGCCACGCTTTTGCGTGAAGTTTCTTTGGGCGACAGCTTTATTTTAATTTGCAGTATAGTTTTTTATGTGGGCAGTAAAGCGATGCAATTGAAATGCATGGGCATGGGACGGGGGCGTGGGCAGCGGGCGTGGCACTTAGTGGCAACGTTCAGCTGCGTCTAGACGGCAGAAGTATATATGTATATATGAATTTATATATACATGCAAATTAGCCAAGTTAAATTGGCTGAGAAGAGGAGAGGAGAGGAGGAGGTGTCAGTAAGCCGGGCTGATGAGAAATGCATTGGGAATCGTTTGCGTCGCCGACAAGTATGCAACATAAATTGTACAAGCCGCTAACGGTAATTGTTGCGCCGCCAACATGACGTATACGCGATATTTGCCTAGCTGCAAATGAGGCTGCCATTTTGCCTCTCGCTCGCGCTTCCACTTCCGGTTGGTAGGTGTGTGTGTGTGAGTGTGCTTGTGTGTGTTGGCGTGCTCAAGCGCCTGGAAAATGCCGCTAACGATGACGTTAACGTTGGCTTTTACCGTTGCCATCAGCGTTGCTCTCCTTCTGCCCCTTATACTCCTCCTTCTCCGCTTCCCATTCCCATTGCCATCGTCCTTCTCACCGCCATTTGCTCCTCATCCTGGGCGCCTAAAAGCATGCAACAGCAATTTAAATTTTGTGCGCATTTCAATTTGCGAAATGGCGGAATAGAAAAAAAAAGAAACCACCAACGCCAAACAACAAAAATGCAGCTCGGCAATTAAAACCGTGTGGGGTAAGCAGAAGGTCGTAACGCAGGTGAAAAGGCACCACAAAACAAAAAAGAAAGAAAGAAAAATTAACAAATATGGCTAGAAAGAAAAATACAGCATCAAATGGAACCACAATATGGCGCCTAAATATAATAATCAGTAAACAAGTCATACAGTTCGTTGTATTAAATACAGTTCAATGCTCAATTAACAAACAAAAGAAATAAATAAAATAAAACAATGCAAAGCCACAGCAAATATTTAAATATTTATAGGCGAAAAGCGTGTAATTAATAAACTCACGAATATTGCGGTCCTAATTGTGCATAAAATGTTGTGCCATCGATAAATTTAAAATAAATAATTTATGTGTATATTAGGTGTTTGCCATTTCCTGTATTTTGTAGTTATTGATCCCAGGCACCTACCAAAAATCAAATAAAATATTATTTCGTAGCTATAATAATTAATAATTTGTATATACACAATACGAATATTCATTGTGCTAATTTGCCCAAGTAATACAATTTAATTTCCTTGCAAATATCCCTTAAAGAGTCGTGTAAACCTGTTTATAGCATCTGTACAACTGTATCTGCATCTGTAACTGCATCTGTATCTGCATCCGTATCTTAAGTGCTGTGTGGATTCCTGCTGATTGAAACGTTTCGCCATTTAAACTTTAATGCCACGGCGCCCAGTGGCCAAGGGAAAAATCGCGCAATGGAAAGCGGAAAAGCTGGGAAAGTATAAATTGGACGGCGATGGCGGAGCGCGAAGGTTGGAGGGCGGAAAACTGGACAGCGGGCACAGCACGCACATTAAAAGTTCAAATGGTACAAAAATATAAAAATCCGCTTACGAAATTCCGAGGGCCACAGAGACAAAAGGCAAACTGCAAATAGGGCGGACAAGACTGGCTGGCAGTTAAAAGTGGAATAGTGGCGGACAAAATAATGCGACCCCATGCAGCGATTTTGAGCTGGAAGCTCGAAGCTCGGGGATTCGAGGGGCCAAAAGACTATTACTTTCGCAGTTTCAGTTGCAGATGCCCCTTCAGTCTGCACCATGACCACACACACTGTGCACTGATCGATACCCATTCGCCTGGCCTTCCAGTGGGCTATCATCTGCGATCCGGCATATCAACTAAATCGAAACGCAATCATAATAAGCGCTTTACTTGGGCCAACTACGCATTGCAGGCGATTGGAAAGGACCAAAGGACACTTCTATTTTCGACTCTCAGCAGTTGGGGATCAAATTTGAATTGGGTCAGGCAGGCAAGCATAGAAAAATGATAATGTATCTAAATAAAACACCTTCATGGATCTTATCTACTCAAGCGGAACAATTTGGCTTGGAGCGGCTGCACAGTGATGAGTTATTCCTAGGAGAACATTTTCTGATGCCGGCAAACTAGGGAGTCTCGACGGGATTGCATATCCGACATCAAATACTCGTCCTGGGGCCAAACTGACCTTCATCCAAAAGTCGACCCCTCCCACCCCACAAAACTTTGCCAGAGAGAGAAAAGGTTGGGGCGATGTTATGCCAAACTAATTACTTGCTAAAAGCGCAAACAAAAGCCACAAAAATAAAAACAATGCCAACAATAGAGAAGGGAGGGCCGAGGCATTGGGCTTTATCTCCGATCGCACACTTGACAACCTTTAACCTCTAGCCCCAGTGTTCCGGGCATTTTTGCTCAGCATGTCTAAACAAAGGCCTGGCCAAAACAATTGGGGGCCACAACGGAAACCAAACACTCGAGAGCCAATCAATGGAAAATCTGTCCCAAAGTCAACTTGCGCAACATATCGGGGGCGTGGTCACGCCCACCGCCCCCAGGGGGGGAGGTGCTTGTGTTAGCCTTATGCAAGGATATTCATTAATTAGTCGAGTGGCGAGGGAAAGGAAAAGGCAAATGGTCGAGGAAATGCAGCAGCAAAATGCCAGCAAGGCCTGCAAAATGAAACGAGTTTTGCTTCCTTTTATTATATAAAATATATGGTCTATATGCGAATTACGTAATTAGCCTGGCCAAAAGCCGATTAACGCCTCATTTAGTTGCGACATGAATAGTTAATGGTCACACCGGTTGGCCAAAAGGTGATTTCCATTCACTAGCTAGTTAGTTACCTAGGTGATTAAAGTGCGAGGAGTAATTAAGTGAAACACTTAAAAATATATATTAATTTATCTATTCTACCAAGATATTTATAAAAAAATGTAGATGTACTTGATTTATTTCTTTAATTTCTTATGTTTCTTTAAATATGTTTAAAGGAGCATAAATTAATTCTGCTAATTGGGAATTGTAAAGACTGTTGCCCAATAAAAATGTAGATTTACTTTCTATGCTGCAATTTGCGGCATTTTAAAGATAAACATGGATTTTTTCCCTTCGGAGACTAAGCCGTACTCAATGTGGGGATTGGAAAGCCGCAAAAGCGTCAGGTTCTTTATGGCCAGGATGGGCTGGAATCGGTAAAATCGGTTAACGGATTGTGAGGACATCTGGCCAGGCTTAGCACCTGATTAGGTGAGGCTGAGGAGTCATTGCTGAGGCCGGGGATGCCGGGATGTTTGGTCAGATGATGCGGCCGATGCGAGGGGTCAGGGGTCAGCGACGCATTAAAGGCGTAACTCGAGTGGGATTCAGGGAATTTCGCAGTTCGATGCCCGGAGCTGCTTCTGTAGCCGTAGCTCTGGCTCAACGGGGCTCAGCTGGTGGAGCCGGGACCAAGGAGCACGGAGCAAGGACCAAGGACCAAGGACACTGCCATTGTCCCGGCTCCTTATCGAAATCCAGTGCTGTCACTTGTCGGCCACTTCACGGCAGCCAGTGATCTCCCTCGAGTGTGTTGAACATACGCTTCTTATGTGAGTCCTTCCACTTTTTTGCAATACCCACCACTCCCGCCCCTTCCCCTTCAGCTCTGCCTTGCCCCCTTTACGCTTTCTCTATGTTTGTTTATCCTCCGCCTGACCCCTGACCCCTGGCCATATAACAGCAGGTTGGGGGTTCTGCTGGGGCTTATACAACCACTCAGTGACACAAATAAAAGTAAACATGATAAAACCATTGAAACTTTTTCCATTTTCACTTTTGAGTGTGTTTGTATTTCGCTTCACTTCGCCTTTGTCCCTTTCTCACACACAGCATATACCTATACGTGTGTGCGCGTGAGTGTGTGTGTGTGTGTACCCCTGGATGCGCCGCATCTGTATGCGAGTTAATCTCAAGTGCAGCCGAGAGCTAAATATTTACCATTGGCGTTGACTCTGCGCCTCTGCCGCCACAAACTCACAAACACATGGCCAAAGTCCCCACTGACCAGCAGCAGCAGCAGCAGCAGCCACCCACTTTCACCCACTTTCTCTGCTCCAACCGATCCCCTTTTACCGTCGTGTTGACTTCTCGCTTATCATCGATGGCGCTGAGGTCCGTCCATCCAAACATGCATTCAAATGACCCGGCCAGTGCCACGCCCACACCCGCCTACCGCCCCTTGTTTACGCTTAACTAACAAGCCAAGCTAAAAGTTAGCTGGCTGCAAGCCGGGACTTCCCCTGCGTTTTCCTTTTTCTTTTCGTTTCTCTTTTTATTTTTTTTGTTTTTTTTTCTACTTTTTTTCTATTCTTTTCTTGCTCTCCATTTTTGCTCCTTTGCCATTCAAAAGAGTGCAGTTTGTTGTGCATAAATTGTTTATGTTGGCAAACCTGGGCCGGGACTCGAATTGTTTTTTGGATTTTCGATGCTGGTGCTCCACAGTAAGTTGGCCAACAAACGGGGCCAGAACAAAAGGTAAAATGGCAAGTGCACACATACACATACACGCTTGTGTCAGTCGTTGAACTTGTGTGTGTGTGTGTGTTTTGACCTCTGGCAAAACTGCATCCAAAAGTCAATCACACAGCCCAGTTTGCAGTTTATGCGCCTTTGGGCACACTCTATTTATTGCTACTGGAGCATTTTTGAGCATTTTTGTTTTTGCTGGAACTAGCTTATGCCTTTTACTAAATAATGAAAATCTTTTCATTAGTACTGTATCGAAATATTTGTTGGATATTCTATTAATTTTAAAATTACATTTAATCAAATGTATGGTCACACTATATGCTTACTTTGCCTTGTTCAGCACTGGTGAATGCAATGCAATACATGTTCACAACAAGCAAAATAAATCACAGATATGTAAACACACACTCATAAAACGTAAATTTACAAATATAATGTCACATAAGTGCGTATTATAACATTTTCAATAGCTGCATATGACTGTGCCAGTGTTGGCAATCGAATGTAAATACTTTTGAGCAGATTGGCAGCTTAGAATGAATTCAACCAAGTTGACAAGTTAATGCTCGGCATTTTGACGGTTTTCACTGCGGCATCACCTGCTTCGGGCAAAAGCCAACGCCAAGTCCGCCCATCAAGCCACGAACTCGTGAATATTTAAAGGGCAGGCTTCAATATTTCAGCATCGCTCAACCTTGACAGCATTATGAACTGAGTGCGACTGCAAGTGGGTGGCGGCGAGTGGTGTGGTAGGTGGCATGTGGCACAGTTGGGTGGCAGGTGGCAATATGAAACGCTTGGATGGCGCAGAGCAGTGCAGCGGATGCTGGAGTCAACCCAGGCGTGTAACCGAGGCAATGGAGGCGATACTCCTTCCACCCACTCAATTTGGCCCCTTGGGTGCGACTGCTGGTGCAACTGTCAAATCTTTCATGAAGATATAACTCACTGCCGGTCCAATGAGTCGTCGGCTCATTGAGAACCGGATCCGGATGTGGATACAGCTACGGCCACGTTGACAAAACTGGGGTGTAACGCAGCTCAAAAAGAATGGTAAGTTTGGCCACCTATTGTTGGCCAAAAACAGCACGTAATGGTGTATTAATTAAACTTCGACCCTTGCTCCATATCGCTTTTTGGCAACGCCATGACACGAGTGTGGAAAATTGCTGTGTTTCACATACACATAAGTTCAATGAGTAAGCGAAATGCCTCTAAATACGAAAAACATATATTGAATGACCAAAAAGCAGCCAAAAACATTACCCATCGAATTCCGAAGACTTATTTTGGTACACGTGTTAATAATCGAACGAAAACATCTCATCATGAGATGAAAAACAAGATGAGGTCGAGATACTTACAATCTGTTACATAGTTTCATTCCAGTATACTGTAAGCGGGTAGAACTAGTCAAAATACAAAGGTTTTGAAATCAAAGTACTCACTGCACTTTAGTTCATAGTGTAAAATGGAGTCTCTTAATGTTACTTGTTAGGGTTTTAAATAACTAGTGTTGGAAATGCGCTTGGTAAGTGTGTGGACCTAGTTTTTAGCCACATTATCCTGATGGAAAATCATGTGATTTTGTTAGAGTGATTACTAACTGGCTTTAATGGTTGCTGTGTAAAAGTTTTCGATTTGTGTGGCTATGCAGTGGTAAAATTTACTTCTTTTCGGTTGCCAGCGCACTGTCTTGGTTTCATTTCGATTCTGGAGAGCTGGAGAGAAGGAGTCATTGCTCCAGGACGAGGTTAGCTATCAATCAGGGTTTAAGAGTTTAAAGTCGCCGTGGGGAAACGGGGGAAAACTCGCTGCTCGACAATCATTTACCGAACAGCTTTTGGCTTTCACTTTTCACACATCCCGCAATTAATTTCCGTTTGATTGTTTGTCTCTGTCCGGACTCCTCATTCAAAGCCCCACCCGGAATCCTATTTGCTTTCCACACGGCGAATGCGATTTAATTGCTTTGGGACCCCTGCTCCCGCGACTTAAACTCAGCTCTGGTGCTTTTCCTTTGCTTTTCCTCTCGCCCACACCCGCACTTTTCCCGCACTTTTCCCACACTTTTTCCATACTTTTCCTGCACTTTTCCCGCATTGCACCTGCAATCGTAAATAAAGAGCTAAGCGTGAACATGAAGGTGAGGAATTGCAGCTGCAAATCGGAAGAGAAGGAGGCTGTCGTGTCAACAACTTTGCCGTGAAAGTTTTATTTGTTCAGTTCATTTGGTGCTGCTGGCAGAAGCAAAACATTATATGGCACATTCATAAGCACCCGTGTTGCCGGGCGATGTCAAAAAATTGTGAATGGTATGGGGTTTTTCTGAGGAAAACACTAAAAAAAATCACTGAAAACTTTGTTTGCCTTTTTTACTTAAACGCACTTAAATAGTGCACTTACTTTAAAGTCTAAGTTAGAATATGGAATGTCATGGATCAATGAAATAGCCATGAGAGTTACAACCTAAATGTATTTTTGATTCAGCCAAATTTTAAATATTCCCGACTTTTAAAAAATAAAACGTGTCTCTCATTTCATCGTCGAAACAAAGTGTGCCAGCTGGCTCTGGAAAGAATGCCATATGTATGTCATGGCTCATTTCATAAGTTAAAATCAGCTAGGTAGTCAACACACACTATCGACACTTAATACACACACACCGTTTAAACAAAAGTGAAAAAAAATAAAAGAAAATCTGAAAAAAAAAGAAAAAAACAGCGAACAAAAATCCTAACTTGGTATTCTATTTAGCTAATTAGAGAGTTGCACTAAAATCGCGCGCGACTTGAACGCCAAGAAGTATAGAACTGAACCCTAAGCAGCACATCACTGAACCAGAGTCTCATTGGATCGCACCGAGCAAAGAACAAAATTCGTAGGTTCAAAGTTCAAAGATTACGGTTCCCGAAGGACTGACCCAGAATCCAACCACGGACCATCCGTTCCTGAAGGCCAAAGACAGCGAGCTGCAACGAATCTCCAGTATTGGGCCACTTTAACAACTGCTTCCAATCCGATTTCTTTTCCACTTTTGATAGTTTTATATTCAGGTGAGTTAGTTAATACTTATAATACTTATAAATTGTTACATATATATTCGGCTTACTAGATCAAATAATTATAAATATACTGCATTTGCTATTTGCCTCGTAGATATCCCGAATCGCTGCCGTTCCAGGATGGTCATCAATCTAAACCCGTCCACCTCTTCGAACGCCAATGCCAGCGGTAGCAGCGTGGGCGGCGGCAGCGGTGGCGGCAGCAACGGTGGCAGCGGCGACGGAATGAGCAGCGCCGGGAGCCAGAGCGTCAACATCATTGGCGGAAACGGAAGCGGAGGCGGAAACGGTAACGGTAACGGTGTTGTAAGCGGTAGTGGCAACACCGCCGGAAACGCCAGTGGCGTCACCTCCAGCAACCTGATGGGCATCATCAGCCATGAGATGTTCGATGGTATCGTCTATCTGCATGTGGTATGTGCCGGCGAGTCGAGCTCCAAGTGGATATCTCTGGAGGAGGCGATGATCTACTGTCCCAGCGGCGTTGTTGCCTACACCAAACTGCAGCTGGCCGAGATTTATGGCATCCCGATGGACGTTCTGTTCGAATGACGGCGATGCATAAACCAGATTCTTCGTTGAACGATTGCAGTGTACGCACCTGGACGATGGTACTGATGGATTCTTGATTAGCTCCGTTTGGCTAGTACGGTTTATAAGCTGGACCATGGTAACTGGCATTTGAACTTTGGCACTGTTGGCAAAATCTGGGAATTGAGTATTCGCCAAATACGTGGCATTGGCAATATGACGTCGATTGTTTTTTCGTGCTACATTCCCTGCTCTAAATTTTAAGTTCCTGGCGTTAAGTGATTTTTCCGAAGGCAGCAAGTACTACAACTAGTATACCAATGTGCAAGGTTATTCCGTAATTAATTGCAAAATAAATAAAGGAAATTTATAAAGAAATCTCTATGGGCAGTATGAGAGCCATTTACCTTGGTCACTGGCCGCCGCTTCACGTGCCCCTGTGGCATTTGTCAGTCGACGTGGAATGCGGGGGTGGAAGATGAATGGGCTGAGCGGAAGTTTAAGGAGCCTTTGCCACGCAGACGCCACACGGCGTATGCGTAATGCGGCCAGCCCACAGAATTTGGGCATTTCAATTGCAAATTAGCCAAAAGCCAACGTCAACGGCCACCACGCCCACACCGACAGCCGCCCCCTTTTCAAGTGCGCCTCGACTTTTCTTTGCCTTTATTTTTCCCTCTTCGAGTTGTGTGTGTGTGTGTGTGCGTGGCAATTTGAATGATTTATGTTGATTGCGTATAATTGCATGTTGTGTCCTTGTCCGCCCCTTTGTGCCCAGGTGCGTTTGCCGGCCACGTGACAAATTCAAATCCCCATCACCGCTTTCCACTCCCTTTTCGCCCGCTTGGGCGGTTGGTCGGTTGGTTGGTTGGTTGGTTGGCTGGTTGGTCTTGTCTCGGTTTTCCCATTTCCCATTTCCGCCCCACCACTTTGCCGCTATTCCTAACCTCAGACATTCTGCGGCGCATTGTTGGTGCCGCTTTTATGACGCTCCATCTGTCAGCGGCTTGTTGGTTGTTCAGTTGGCTGGTGACACCGTGCCAGGACACGGAATGGAGCTGGGGCATGGATAAACAGGACCCATATCCAGGCTGGCTGCTTATCTAATTACGCGCCCAAAAGCACGCAACACAAAAATGCCAAGCAAGTCGAGCGAGGCAACGACGACGACCAACTTGTCTTTTGCGGCATGACGCTTCATTTTTCTAATGCCATTCGCTGGCGGCGGGAATCCGTGGGAAAGCGGAAAATGCGGTGGGTCAGGATCTGTGTGTGGAGCATGGCTGACTTTTGCCAAATGGCAGGCGCTCGCGCATTTATTTCGCTTGTAAACGAGCGCAATTTGCAATTTGAGCGCGTCCGCCTCGCGTGTACCTTTCCCACTTTCTCCTTTGCTTTTATAGCAAAAAAAAAACAAAAAAAAAAAAAACACAGCCTAAGAGGGGAGTGTACTGTCCGCCCCCTCAGCCATTTGCAATTGAATATTTATTTGCATTGCCATGGGCTTCGTGTCGGGTGTGGCGCAACTAAAAAATTATTACGCATACGCAGCGTTGCCAGCGGGATAGAAACTATAGCGAATCAAATTGTAAGAAAGCTATCTACCTAATCAGGCAAAGTATGACCAGAGTGCTCAAGTTCTTTCAAAAAGAAATGCCGAAGGTTCGCAGAAAACCTTTTTGATTTGAATTAGCATCAGCCTCAAACGTGCTACTACTACCTTTTTACATCAACTAATTACATTCTTCCAATTAATACCTCCGTGAATTCAAACAGTCTGGACACACTAATTTAACAAACCTGCAATTGATCCTTTCAATTGTCTGTAGGTTGTACATTAACCAAAGTTGTAATGAAATGTAAACGCTTTTTCCAGCTGTTCGCTTGCTGATCACACTTTGGTGAATGCAACGTAATTGATTCTCCCGAAACTTCCTGTGCCCTGGTCACACCAATTACGTGTCATCCGGCAGCTGGAAATTAGAGGCCAGTTGGAAGTGGTGCAGCACCACTAAGCCACCCACCCGATGGCCGATGCAAAAGGAAAGCTAATAAAATGTACTTTATGCCCGAACGTGCGTTGACTGTGAAATCGGGCTGGCAGCAAAAGGGGAGAAAGTGGAGAAAGGGGAGAAAGGGAGCATATCTCTTGTTTCGCTCGCATCACGCGGCTGCCTAATTATAATTTTGCATTCTGCTGCCGCATGCAAAATTCATGGACGCGAAAAGTGCGGGGCACGGTTGTCATTCCAATGCTGCCCACCGAATGTAATGTTAGCATAAAAGTTGACAACATCCGGGGTCAGCCTGGGCCGGGGTCAAAGGTTGATCAAGGCGAACACATCAACGTTAAGCGTTTTATGGCCAAAATGTGCGTTCCATTTGAAAAGAGACCACTCCCAGGGTTTTCCCTCGTTTCGTTCCTTCTTTTTTTTTGTTTTTGCGCTGATTCGCGCAACTTTCAGTGCCACATCCACTTCCGTTGGCTGGCTGCCGTTTCCGTTTTCTGCAAATGTTGCAAATCTTCGCGAAAAACTTGTCGTAAAAATATTTCCATCAGCCAAAATAAAGCAGGAGCAATGTGGATGTGGATGCGGATGCGGATGAAGATGAAGCTGCAAGGACCAAAAACGAGCAGAAGGCGGCAGGATTTCCACGGGCGTGGTGGGGCATGGGGGCAGATAAGCAGAGTATAGCTCGCCAGTTTTCGCAATGAAGCAATGAAACTGGCAATAAACAAATGGCACAAACGGCAACGGATGTGCAAAAAGGAAGCAGAGTGCAAAAAGAGCCGGCAAAAACACACGAAATGAATTGCCAACGAAAAGGGTAGCCAAACTGCAGTTACCCTAAAAGTATAGACAGATTGATATAGGTTTATTTTATTATGCTTAAGTTTGCAACAAATATTTACTTTACTTAATTATATATATAAGTAATTATATAAAAGGCCTTAAGGCATAGATAGTATTTACAAAGCCAGCAAACTAAATTTAGGTACATGAACTTTCAAATTTCGGTCATCATAAGTTATGGATACTGTGGATCAGAAAAGTTTCACTGTACGGCGGCGGGGGCAAAATTCTGGCCAAATTACCGAACAGCAAGGGCATAAAATGAAGATCCAGCTGCGATGGCGCAAAATGCCACCGGAAGACGACGTCGCGGCGCCAAAAGCAGCGCATTTCCAGTGGCGGCGGTGGGGGAACTTTCACGGGGGTGGTGGCGAATTTATGAAGCATAAGCTGCATAAACATTAAGATTACATAAACGTCGACGGGAATCCCTTTGGCAGGACAACGAAACTCGGCAGCGATGAAAACGAAGATGAAGATGAAGAGACCCCAGAGGAAGCAACGAAAAAGGGGGTTAACGTGGCATTAGCGGGGCGCCAAAGGCGGCTACAAAGGGGTTAAAGCGGATGGGGGGCAAACCCAGGCGACGCTTGCAACATTTTAAGTGTCGATAATTTGGTAGTGGGTAGTCGGTACCCACTGCGAGGCGTGGCCACGCTTAAGTCTCTCATGCATATGCATTAATGCAGACAAAGACGGCCGTATTCCAAGCGAAAGAGACGCCACTAAAGCAGCAGCAGAGAGACAAGGAGAGAGAGAGGGACAGAGAGAGAGGTTGCATTTAAACATTTTACATTGCAACGACGGCATTTGCATTTCTCGGGACCGGGGCAAATTAAATAAATGTAAATTTTAGCCCACACCCAAAGGCATTTGAATCGAAATGGAAATCGGCCAAAGAATGGGAACGTGCACAAAGGATATGAATTCAGAGACCTAAAAGAAGGCTCTGATATGGCTCGCCTTTAAAAATTGCACGATTACATGATCGCCGGCCGGAAAGAATCGAATGTTCTTCCATTAAAACTAATACCACGGAACTCGCTGCGAATCAATTAAATACTGGTCTCTGTGAGCTCAGCAATATTGAAATACCGCCCCACTTTCGCCGGACACATCTGCTCCGTGCCCGAAAAACCCGGAGACCCAGTGGAAAAGCCCTGACGCACATACATATGTATGTACATGAACGTGGCGGAGGTGGAGGTGAATCCACCAGCGAAATCAGGGAATGCAATACGATGTCGAAGGAGCCATGTGTAATGGCCTTGGGTGCTTTTTTCGGATGTGGAATGGAGGATTGGGGATTGGGCACGCTGGATGGCGGATGGCGGAGGGCGGATGGGCAGTGGGATGAGCAGCGTCAGTTGCTACGTGATTTGTTTGCCAAATTGTGGCAAATGTGCGAATGTATCTGCAACTCAATTAGTGCAGAAGTAGCAGCGATGCGGTGATGTGAACACCACCCACAAGCCAGCCAGCCAAACCCACCCACCGCCACTGCCACTGCCTTTGGTTTATTGAGTTTGCATGACCCTAATTTAAAGATGATTTAAAATTCCCGCAGCGAAATTAACCAAACATCGGGAAAAGAGGTTAAGGGGGCTGTTGCTGGGTGGGATGGGTTGATTTCGACGGGGGATTTATTGCCGGCCGGCATTGGACGCTAATGCGGCGCATTTATCATGGACATGGCTCCGACTCCGAGGACTCCGCGATGGCGACGCAGCGCTAATGGTCGCCACTTGGCCAACATAAATTATGCTTAATCAGGAGGCAACAACACCGCCACCGCCGCCAAGGGGATCGAGAGGAGCTGGCGGAGGTGGTTGGCGGAAATCCTTTAATCGAAACAACAAGCAGATACATGGCCAATCGTCAGATACAGATCCACAGATCCTGGGGTGGAAAGAAGCCAGAATTCAAATTGAAAAGGAGGCAATGATGGATGCGGGGGATGATCCCACGACATCTGGGTAAAGCAGGAAATATGGGCAAGGCGGTTTCTCCATTTGGACACGCAGTCAATTAGGAATAAGTACGAGGTCATTGAATACGTTTATCTGAATGATATATGCATATATATTAAAGATACAAATGCGATACATGAAGCTAACTCTTTGCTTCTTATATTTATTTAATTCATATTAAAATATAACTACTACTTATTCAAGGGATAATATGTAAATTGTGAAATATACACGTGCTAGCATTAAAATGTATATTTCATTTGGGTTTTAATTAATTTAATGAAATAAATTGATCATTTTATGCATATTCTGTGATAAATATTACGAATTATTTGCGAAAATACCTACAGATTCGAAGCCATTCCATTCGAATATTCGTTCCCACCTCCTTAAAGTGGAAAATTCCGCACACGTTTCAATTACCGGTCGCCGGATTTATGCCGCGTTTGAGCCACCCAAATGGCCAAGCAGCGCCATCGAAATCGCCAACGCCCCTTTGGCATTCCGACCAAATCAACAACAAGAGCAGGAGCAGAAGCAGGAGGAGGAGCAGGAGTAGGAGCGGGAGCAGAAGCAGGAGCCACATAATTTGCCGACAAGTCCGCAATATCCTTGTCTGGGTCAAGCAGCAATTTGACTTTGGGTAAACTCATTGATCGACCAAACCGAGCCAAATCAAATCGAAGCCAGTGAAAGACGGGATTTTCCCTGTCCATCTCAAGTTTGCCATCTATAGACGAACATTCCGCACTTCACATCGTGCAATCCCACCGCCAACAGAAGCCCCCGGCTGCCATCATATCATGTCAATCAGGAGCAGCAGAAAACACTTTAGCCTCGGCCAAGACAAGACGGCGACAGGCGATGCTGGAGGCGTTGGCATGGGTGTGGTTCTTAGGAGGAGTGGAGCCAGGGGGTTCGTGGCATCTCAAGGCGGTCGGTTGGTGGGTTGGTCAGGGGGGTTGCAGGGTTCCGGGGGAGGGCAAAACATTAAACTAAGCTGGCAGCCAAATGGCAAACTAAGTGACGAAGCCTGCGCGAGCCATTAAGAGCATTCGTGCCCTTCCATTTCGCCACGACAAGTAACTAACACAACTAACATCGAGTTGGGCTAGCAGGTACACGGCAAAGAAATTGCATAAATAACAAATGAGTGTAGAACAGCATTTATTTTTCAAAATATGGCTGTTCCTATGGCTTTATCCTATAAAAATTAAATATATTTATTTATTCAGCCACATACAAGCGCTTGAATACTTTTTTCTACACGACTTATTGCCGTGCATCGATGTGCCACGCCCATTGGCATCATGCAGCGCCTTTGTTTGCTGCAAAGCATGCAACAGCAAAATAACAGACAACTGGGCGAAATTGCTCGCCGCCACCCGATGCGAGTACAAATGATATCATTTCCAACGGGGCGTGGCCATCTGTCATGCATGCCGCCCATCAAGGACGTTGGAATGCAGTTAGTGGGTGGCGCTGTCCGCGGAAGTGTGAAAAAACTTCAACGGTAGACAGCCAACGGCGAATGGCAAAGGCAGCGACTTGAAAGAGATCCACACAAAGGGGAGAGGGGGGAGAAACAGGCAAAGAAAGGAAATGTTAACAGCGGAAAAGCTCAACTGGAAAAGAATGGAAAGCGTTGAGAAAGCGAGCGGAGAAAGGGCGCAAGTTTCGGAATGCAGTCAGCGAATTCCTTAAATGCTTGCACTGGCCACAAGTTAGCAAAAAATCACTCTTTCTGTACTTAATGCAAGCGAGAAAATGACTATTTTCCAGAATTGGGTTTTCATTTAAATATTTTGCATTGAAAATACGTGGGAAAGGAAAGCCTGAGAAATAAAATATGTTTTTTGTTTATAATATAGTTATGCTAATGTTAAAAGCTTAAACCCTATCGTATAAATATGGTACGTGATAGTCGAGCCTGCAGACTTCTGCCGATATTGGCTCATACTTCATGCCGCTTGAAAAATCCGCCCGTGCAGTAATCCCCAAACGCACTTTGATAACCGCTTCCACTGAAATAGATGAAAAATGAATAAATATACCGGTGTCCACTTCAGTCCACTACGGACACCTTCGCTGCGGTGTCCTGGACCAGGACCTGTCCGCCGGACTCGATTCGATTCGCTTCGGCCGGGGTCCTTTGAATGTGGCGCACCCCACGGGTACGCTTTCATTGGGCAATTTATGAACGCGTTTTGGCCTTTTGCCGGAGTTTGTTTGGGTTTTGTTTGCGTTATCTTTGCGCAGCTTGCCAAAGCAGTTTGGGGGGAACAAAAAAAATGAAATAATGGACATACCCTAACCGAACCGCTACCGATCTCCCAGTTGGATATTTAGCCCAACAATATACGAGCCTTTGAGCACCAGTGGCATAAACAAAGCTGGGCCTGTTGCACACCTCTTATAACAAAGACTCACGCAGTTTGATTGTAAATCTCGCATTTTAAATTTGTAATTCCATAACATAAACTAAGCTTTAAGAACAAACAGTCTAGTTGGCCAACAAAGTAATACAATCTTCAACAAGTTGGCTATGGAATGTGAAGCCATATGACTTATCCATATGGCTTATATGGTATGGATTTAATATCCTTTAAGATTCGATCTTCATGTCCCACTCCAGGGCATTCGAGCTTCGTTCATCGGGATTTGTTACGCACTCGAGTTATTTTCCTTTTTTGCCCTTTTGGCGAATTCCTGGAAACAAAGTAATTTATAGCTGGGAATTTTGTGCGCCGCTGCCAAGGCAACAAAATGGAATTGGCGATGGGTAACAGCACGAGAGAATGAACAGGAATCGGAGAAATGGAGAAAAAGCGAAATGAGAAATGGAGAAAAGGAGAAAGGCGGGTGCGCCGATGGGGGAAATAGAGAGGGCACGTAAATTGCGGATGACAGTTGAGGCGATGTCGCAGAGGGCGCGTTTTAATTACGACAGATTTATTTATTGCGCATACGACGCGTTGCCCGAGGGAATGCAGGACTGCAGGACTGCGGGACTGCAACTCCGCATCTCGGCACTGAAAAGTGCAGCGGCTAATTTGCAATGAGCGTCGGCTGGCCTTCGGTACGCACAGCTCAGCAGCTCACCACCAGCGTGCAGGATGCACAGGACTCCCAGGACTCGCACAGGAGTGACTCACCTGGCCATATCCAAGGCGATAAATTGTCATTAAAATGAGACTGGCAAAGGAGGAGTCCTGCTCCTGCTCCTGCTGCTCCTGCGAAAAGCTGGAACCGAAGCTTGTTAGCGGGCCAAGCGCTAAAAGTGTAATTAAAATTTAATTGCTTGCCGGCAAAGTGAACAGAGACGCAGATGACTTTGCCTGGCATATCGGATTAATCATCCGACTCTCACGATATTCCTTTCAGTGCAGCAAGATATAGGCATTTTGTTAACTACTAATATGGACAAACATTTAAGATCAACTGGCATTAAGATCAAGATTAAAAAACATTTTTAAATTGCTGGTGCAATGCTTAATAGCCTATAGATAATTTTTTATTTTTTTAAAATAATAAAATAAATGATTTTTAATTGTTAAGTTCCTAAATTTTTGCAGCTAGTAAAATGAAAACATTTTCCACCACTTTGCAAGAGTGCCACTAAAACTTTGTAGCTTTTCGATTCACAAAAGAAATCTTTTTGAAGACAACTGGGATGGGAAGAAGAAAGTATGCTGCCGAAATATCGTTTGGCAGTAAGAGAAATACCGAAAAGCAAACACGTTAACAGGAAAAGGCAAGAGGCTATGTAAGCATGGCAATTAAAATTTAATAAAATTTAATGAAAGTTGATGAAACAAATCAAAAGCAAATTGTAAATAGCCCACGGCGCTCATTGGCCAGGCCAAAAACGTAGATAAAGTGGGCGAGTGGCCATAGTCGAGGCGTTGGACACCCTTTAAACGGAAAATTCTGGGCGGGGTGGGTTGTGGAAAATGGTCGAAAACTTTATCGATCGCCACCTAGTGGCCAATAACCAAATAAGAGCAGTTTGGTGCACTATACAACTTTGCCGGCCTGTTGTTCTGGTTCAAACAAATCTCAATAATTGTGCCCTGGAGTTGTAAACGCCATTGCACCTCCTACCAAAATCATACCTATACATATTTATATATATTTGTATATCTATATATACATATGTGCGAATACATAGAACACACATAGGTGGACATGGAGATATTCGCCCACTGCTCACCCTCCCAAATGGCCGATAAATTGATTTATGTGCTTGTTTGTCAGTTGAACTGCAACTTGTGCATAAATTTCAAATTGCCATTGCCACTGCCTACCGCATGCGGTGCCACGCCCACTGCCACCCACACACACGCACACGTGCGATAAAGTTGGTCCACTCTAAATATGAGCAGGCCTTTCGACCACTATGCTGACCTCTATTTGTATGAGGCGAAAATTAAATACCATTGCCGCAAAGTTTTCCCGCTCGCTTAGAACAAATATGCCCGGGCAAATGTAGTGGGTAACTAGCTTGCCGGGCAAATTGTTTCCACAAGTTTTCATGTTACCTCCGTGCTCCGCAACTTTTGCCGAGCATCTTCATAAATATTTTGAGTTCCTGTCCCGGATACCGAACAACAACAAAGTCGCTGTCAAGAAAGTGGCAGGTGCAAGCTACACCCGAAACACCAACAAAATACAAGAACGTCAGCAACAGCAGCATGTATGCAGAGCAACTATAGCTGATAAATATCCGAAAAACTAAACTTCAAAGCCTGGTTATTCCACCCATATTAAAAGTACTCAAGTACTAGCACCAAAGTACTATCAAGTCACATAAAGATGTCTTCGATTGGCTTCATTAATAATCGATTGGAAAACCAAAATGGCATTAATGAGATCTATCGATTCATTGCATCGATTAAAAAGGCTAATAATATTGGTGTAGAATATCGTTGTTGTGTGATTTATACAAATTGATGAGAAGAGGCTGTTATCTAAGATAAAGGTAATACCCTTAATGTATTTCCCCCAGGAAATTCCGCTTACCAAAGGTGTTTTCCGATCAACCTATATATGATATGTATGTATACATGCCGTTCAAGCATCGCAGAAGGGGGGATTCGCCGATTGGGGGCATTGGAATCCCGCAGAGATTGTCGTCTAACCCCAACAAGGGGATTACATGCCGAAAGCCGATTCCCAGACCACCTGTTTGTCGCTGTCCTTGTCTATCTCTACGGATCCCTTATCCCTTATCCCATTTTCCATTTCCCCACCGCCCCCCACACTTTCCTCGGTTTCGAGTGGTACAACAATTTCCATTTAAGCCATTTTCATGGTTGCTTCGGTGGGTGGCACGTGCCACGCCCCCTGCGGCTTGAAAAGCTGTCAACGCCCTAAAAGCAATAATAATACCTGCAAGCTGAGAAAATTACTGGCAGGATGGCGTTGTGGTTTCACTATTTGTATGTGAGCTTAATCAAATGCTAGCTGGAAGCTACAGATCTCTGAGTGCAGGAAATTCATCAAACTAATTTATCAAAATAGTTGGCATTCAAGGAAATTAATTTTCTTAGTGATTTTCTCCACAGGCAAGCTTTCATTTCAATATGTATGCATCTGGAATAACATATAGAGTATGTGTTGCAATAAAATAAATACTCGCTTGCTTGCTAATCAACATTTTAATAAGTTATTTACTGAAAAAAAAATCAATTCAATTAATAGTTAAGTTTGCCAATGTCTTTGTAAACGCTTTTCCGCAACAATTTGCGTACACCCAAGGGGTATTCTGTATTCCATCTGCATAACAATTAGCCCTCCATTGTTTCCCCCTTTTTTTGTATTACCCAAGTTAATCGATTAATTATCAATGCTGAAATTGTACGTTCACTTTGCTAATGTGGGTACCAGGCGACTACATGTGTTCAATGCCCCAGAGACAAATCGTCTCCCGAAACAACAAAAACTTGTCGTGTTGCACAGGCAGGTGCTCATATGGTATCCTTTTTACGTCCTTCCTCCACTTTTGCCACCCCCTGCCGCCCGCATGGTAACAAAAAGGAGATCCAAAGTGCAACGCACAACATGCTAAAAAGTACATACACTTGGCCTGTGCACTCAAAAAAAAAAAACAAGCATAAACTTACAAATTCATAACTTTCCAAAAGAACTATTATAATAAAGCTAGAATCTTAGATTATATTCTTTGTATTGATAATTAAAGTGTGGCATGCATTTTCAATAAATTAAGTTAGTTTGCATTTTCTGCATCGAACATTCCGATTTTTCTGAGTGCACCAGCAGCTGCGTCAGTGCAAGGTAGATACAGATACTCCTACTTTCGAAAGCCCCAGCAACAAAACGCATAAATGTGCACAAAGGCAGTTGGCGCACACGTACAGCTGCGGTCAATAAAATAGTTCCTGCACTAAAAACAAAAATACGTTAATGTGTAGTATGCAAATGTCTTAAAATGCAGTTGTTTTTTAATCATGCCAATTATAATTATAAACAAATGGTAGGAATAAATTAAGTTATCAAGCAAGGTATTAAATAATTGTTCTTTTAGTACATATTTCATGGTATCTTGTTCTGTTACTATGTCATAGTATCATTATCCTTTTGGCCGCGATTGTCTTGGTTACATGTGTGCACAGCCGCCATCTCGCTCTCTCCAGCTGGCCATCTCTATCGCACTCTGGCTCTTAGCAACTTTTGGCCTTGTTTGGCCCCGTGGGACCAACTTCAATTCAAAGCGAACAAACTAATTTCCTATGCAAATTGAATGGCAGTCAAGTGTGCGAAGTTCGAGATACATTTGCAGCAAATGCTTTTAAAAACAACCCACAGACCACCACACACACACACACACACGCGTATGCAAGCAGACACACAGATACAGTGTGTCAGGTTGTGCAATGGTCCTGGATTTGCGGAAGGATAGCTCCCGAACACGGATGCCTCCGCCGATCCTTGCCTTGGCTATGTAATTTACTTTTCATTTTAATTACCCAGTGGTTAGTGCAAATTAATTGCCACCCGGCACCACTTTGCAGCACCACCCTGCACCACCCAGCACCACCCTGCACCACCACCATCGCACACTCATCCAATCAAGTGACGCCGAGGGTCCTGTGCGGCAAGCCAAATTGTTATTGTCCTGGCAAATATTTCGACTAGCGAATTACAATACAATAACAATTGACTCGCGGCAATTGGCATTTGGCAATCGGTGCTGTGTTAGTGGAACACTTGGAGAAAAGACCCACTAACATGTTTGATTACTTTAATTGGCCCAAACCAAAATGGAGAACTTATGAAAATTTACAATGTTAATAAACAATGCTTAACTGGAAATCAATAGATTCATTTGGATTTCCAATGTGAATTACAACAAAAACAATTAAAAATACTACTTTATTAAATGAATTGAAATTGTTTCGATTTATTAGTTTTTTTGATTTGTGTGAATATGCTGCTTCATTTCGCTCAGTGCCCGATTTTATCGACGCTAATTAAATGAGTGCTGAAATGCGATATGCGGTATTATCGATATGCAATTCTGAGTTCTGAAATTGAAATGCGCAATGTTCTCACCGAGTAGCGCAAATAGTTATGCAAGTTTCTTTGAACTGCGATTATTGGCCCAGTTTTGGTTTCAGCTGGTAACAAAGCCGTTTATTGGCCAGCATTTTGCGGTTTTGTACAAATTGTAATTGGTGTACACTTGGAAAATGCAAATGGGAGTGTAAATATAAATAAATATAGAATATTCTTGTTATTATTATAAAATGTAGACCACTTAACGCCCAATGAGTAATTATCCTCTGTGTTATAACCATTAAACTTAATCCATTTCAGCTCCAATGCTCTTATATCCTAAGTACCGAGCATCGTTGAGCATGTCACCTGGATTATGCACGTATTTTTCTATCAACTTAAAGGCAAAAGCACTAACAGAAGTGCCCTTAAAACGCACATACGATTGTATGTCGCACTGTCATCCCCCGTAATTGCAGGACTATCCGTGGAGCGGGATCCGCAGGATCAGCAGCAGGAGCAGCGGGAGCAGGAGCACTCCGTAGGCACTTGGGAATTCCCGGCAGATAATCCGGCCCACGATGACAAGTGGCTGGGTGCGTGGCCCGAGTGGAAATGAAACTCATTCGTCATTCGTCATTCCTCATACGCAACGTGGGCTGGCTAACTGAGCCAAATGGGGGTTATGCACGTACGTGGCGCCCCGACTTTTGTACTCCATATAGCCATATAGCCATATAGCCATACTTCCATCCTGGCTTTATTGTTTTTGTGATGGCTGCTGTTGGTGGTGCAGCTATAGCAGCATTTATGATGCTTTGATATATCGAAATGGCAGGAAGCCAAATACAGGCGAACGAACATGGGACAAGTTTTTCATTTTTTTTTTTATTCCTTTGTCGTTGCCATGACAAACATTCGCCGTCAGTTGACAGTCATAAAATCAAATGCACACACACACACAGACGCACACACTGCCACACTTCTACTTCAAAAGGAGCTGGGTGTGACAGCTGGTGCCACGCCCCCCGCCTCGACCACCCACTATATTGCCGCCCCCCATCTGGGGGCTTATGCAGCTCAAATATTTTTGCAACAATTTCGTTTCGTTTGCTGGGTAAATTTACTTTCAGTTATGCGGCCATTTTCAACAAGAAACTTTTTTGATTTTATTTCATTTCGTTTCGTTTCGCTTAAACTGTAGCTCTCTGTCCTATCTCTATCTCTCTTCTATTTGCTCGCCGTCTCTTTCGCAGATAGGTTTCGCTTGGTTCCACTTCTTTTTCGATGGTGCCCAAAAGCTGAACAAACTGGCCAACTTGGAAACGGGCTGACAACCTCTAATTGATTGACGGAGATGTGGCTGTCACTAGAGGCATAATTAAAAGCACATTTATTTCAATTTCCACGCTTAAGTGGTTCGGTTTCGGTCGCCTACCGGCCCACGAAACCACTTCATTGGCTGCCCACTCCTGATGGGACACAAGACATTGGCCAGTTGACTGGTGATGAGCAGCGCAGCAGGAAAATAATAAAATTATACAATTTATATTTATTTATATATGCACAATGACTTCCAAAGTATATAACTTCTATATATATAAAAAAAAAGATAAATTACGCTACATATTGTTATCGATATTAAGTTAAGACCTTGACTGAGCATTCCAGCATAACTGTTTGGCTTTTCGTTACTCGTAGTTACAGGTGGCCCAAATAATTCAT
Organism: Drosophila simulans; assembly: GCF_016746395.2. Lineage (NCBI taxonomy): Eukaryota > Metazoa > Arthropoda > Insecta > Diptera > Drosophilidae > Drosophila > Drosophila simulans. The sequence continues at coordinate 14,706,150 of NC_052525.2, read as the reverse complement.
CCATCATCCGACTTAGTTGGCCCCGCAAAAGGGTTGGCTAAAAAGTGTTGCCTACATTTTGGGGCACTGGCAAGATTTTCAATTACATTCCATTGGCCACCGCACGGCATGCCACCCCATTTTCGTTTTCGGACACTAATTGTAATTGGAAAATGTATTTTAAGCGCCTGCGAATAATTGCGCATTAATCAATTGCGGGCTGAGACAAAACCAGGCAACTGACAGCATTACTTCGGCTTTGACGTCATAACCAGGCATCATAATTAGCCGCAGAAGCGCTGAAAATGAGGGGTGCAAAGCTTTCGAGGGGCAAAAAAGGGTGGAGGGTGTGTGGTGGCCTAATTAGTTTGATTAAATAGCGCAGGGCTTCGGGACTTAAATTGGTGACTTCTTGACCAGGGGAATAAATGCCGTTCATTCAATTGCCGCTGCATCGCTGCCAGATTATCAAATCAGAATTGCTAGCCATTATCAAAGGACCCATGGAATGGACGAGGTGGCGGGCGAAATCTAATTAGAGCGCTTAAAACGTTAGCTCTATGGCTGCCATAGAGGTCATAATGAGCCGGAAATGAGTTCGTGTCCCCCATGTACTCACTGTACCTAGCCGCATACCAAAAAACCCCACCCCACCCGTTTCCCAATTTTCCATTGGCATTTTCTTTTTGGGCTGACAAAGAGTTTGTCGCTTGTCTTTTATGATTAAAAATTGGCTCGGCATCACGACTAGGTGGAAAGGGCTGGATGCACTTAAAGAAATTGTGTGCACAATTTAAGATTTAAGAATATTTAATTGATACAGTTTCAATAGTTGATAACTGAACATTAGGACTTAGGTTTAATTACTTCTGAAACAAAAGACGTGTATCGTATTCATAAAACTGTATTGTGCATAGCAAAAATTTCGCACAGTGCAGTCTAATGTGTCGCCAAGTCAATTGGGGCAGGAAACGCGGGAAAGCGGAAGAGCAACTCCATCCAGCGAGTGAAATTTCTTTTCTCCGCTCTCTATTCTCTTCTCGTCGCTGCCTTTTCTTTTGGAAATTTCCTTTATTATTGCATTAGTTGCCTGCTATTGTTGTTGTTTGTGCTGCTGCAGTGCCAGTTAATAGAAAAATCTGCAGCCCAGCAAAGACTTTCAAAGTTTTCCCCAGAATCACCACGCCCCTCCGTCCACCGCCCATCGCTTTTCCCTTGCAATTGCGCTTTTCTTTGCCAGCGAGTGTATTTCATAATTTAGACCAGCTTGTCGCTGCCGCTTTTCCCTGTTTTCCGGCATTTCCCCCCCGCCCTCCTGCTTTTCTTCTCGGCAATTTTGATTGTACATGGCCCGCCCCCCCTTCCCCCTTCTTTTCGAGTTGAGTTAAGTTGATTTTCCTTTTCTCTGCAACGGCTTTTCTTTTCTTTTCGTTTCGTTTCGTTTCTTCTACTGCCTTTTATTCGCCTCCCTATTATTTTGCTCTATTTCTCACTAGCCTGATCTCTGTGTTTTGTGTGTGGCGCAGCGTGAAATTGAATTAGGTCAATGCGTCAGGCAAAAGTGCCAAAATATATATAAATCGAGAAACTACAAAGTGCAAAGCGGGAAAATTCCATGGGGAAATTCGCCACATACCAGAATGAAATATGCTCCATGTTCGCCCCTTCAAAATAATAAAGGTATAATGAAAGTATGCAATAAGAAAGTTTCGAGCGAAAGTGAAACGGCCACAGCTGATGAAGAGCGCAACAAAGTGCAGTGGAAAACTTGCATTTCCCGATCCGGGAAATCGAGCAACTTTGTTTTCGGCTGGGGAGAAGGTAAGTAAGTTCCCCCAAAGAATCATATGGGTTAAATTGTGGGAGAATGCTGACGAATAATTTACTTAGGTGTTTCTACCAAGCTGTTAATCCTGCAAATATTTTATTTATATAAGGTTAACTTTATATATGCCCACTGCGCTTAAAGAGCGAGTAAATTGAAATTTCTAGGCCAACAAAATGCTATTCCCCTGCTTAATTAAGTCCACAAATCACAGCCCATAGCTGCTTCGGTGGCTCTTTCAATTATGCCTCATGATTGATTTTCCCAGCATATTTATGCGATCAACGCCGCTGGGACTTGCCTAGTTTTTTTTGCGGGTAATTAACTTTGCGCTGAAATCCCGAAAACAAATTGAATTCCGAGACAATTCCCCGGTCGGTGCAGCCAGCAAGCATCCAGCATCCTGGCCCATCCAATCCGATGGTCCGCCACTATTTGGCGGAGGTGCTAGGTGCGCTACTAGCCGACTATCCATTTTGGCCAAATGGCAAATGAGGCAACTAAATCATAATTGTGACAGCCAACTGCTACGCACTGGGATGCTCAGCTCAGCTCGTTTCAGTTCGGTTCAGTTCAGTTCAGTTGGCTTCAGTTGGCTTGGCGTTTGGCATCGGAGCAATGAGGACGAGAACGACAACGCAGCCCATTAACAACTTCAAATAATTTCGCATAATTTATTGGCCGACATGCCGGGCCACTGAGCCCGAAAGTATGCCATGCGGCAGAGCAGCGAGCATCCAGGACATGGCGGAAAAAACTTCGACAAAACATCAATTACACTGCGCGAAAAATGCACACATTTGTATCTATAAGTTAAGCAACATATTTATACTGATTTTCCATGGAATAGCCACCAATAAAGCCAACTAATTCATTTTCAAAGGTGCCTGAAAGTATGCAAATGTATAATAGCCAGTGAATGCATAGAGAAAATTCTTCACGTATAGACATATTTTTTTTTATATATTTTTTTTAAACTATTATTCTCTGTGCAGCGGCAACATTGTTCGTAATTCAATACAAAAAGCGTGAATCGTGTGCCTTGCTCATTAATTGAATTCGCGCCCTAATAAGTACGTTGGGAGCACCGCCCCTCTGGGGGAACTGGGCGTGGCATGCACAAAATGCATAATTAACACGGCAAGTGGAATTTATCGGTATACATTCGTAGCCAACATAACCAACATAACCGATTGTATATGTAACCAAATCCATGGCCGAAACATGTTTGTGAAACCGAATCCATAAAGGCTGGCAACTTTGCGCTCTTTGCATCCTTTGCATCCTTTGGCAAAGATGAAAGCCCTGCGCATTTCGATTTGGCGATGTTTTTCCAACAATTTGAATTTAATTTGAGCCAATATTTTGATTACTGAAATGGATTTCAGGCGCTTTTGCGGTTGCCGTTGCACAATCAATATTGGTGGCTTGTACGTTTTTTGTATCGAATGCGTTTGCGATTGCAATTGCAATTGCATTTGCACCACCTGCCTGCCGAAATGCCGCCAGTTGCACTTTAATTAACATTAACCCTTTCGGAGCGGCATCATGGTTTTTGCCAGCTCAAAAGGAGCATTCACGTCATCATCACCATTACCATCATCATCATCATCGCCGAGCAATCGAGGAGGAAAACCTTCAGATAGTTGTATTTAATTTTCTCACATTTCTACCTTCTACCGCAAGTAAAATTGTAAAAACATTTTTCTCTGATTTATTGATATAAAATGTAAATGTAAAATAAATTTAAAATATACATGGCAATTTTTATTTATTTTACAGTGGCGTTATGCATATATTGAATGACATACTCTTAATCGCCACTATAAAATGTTATTTATCTGTGCAAAATAAGTGGTCAACTGCATATTTAGATTTTCTAAATTAAATAAAATGAAAAATGTTTAAATAAATTGCGAATACACTTAAAACACTTAACCCGTATTATTCATAGTTAGTGGTATAGCTGTAATAGACACAAAAAATAATTTAGTTATGCTTGTAGATGTTTTACTCAATATTAAGTGAGTTTATCATTAGCTATATGTTTTTAGATAAAATTTCCTATGGCCTAAATCAATATTTTATTAATACATAACCTTCTTCACTATCGCTAGCTAGTCGGCCGTATTACACGGGTAAATCTATGGATATAAAAACGAGCTGGCCATATAAGATAATGATAACTTTTTCCACCACAGCCCACGTGCCACGCCCACTGTTCGGTCGCCCAGGCTTCGGAAAATTTGCATTAAACCCGCCAAGTGAGCCGAGTGGATGAGTTGGGCTGCTATGTGAATGTGGATGTGGAGGCTGATGAGGATGAGGATGCGGATGCGGATGCCATCAGTTTTCCACCGAAAAGGGGTGGAGCGCGGAGGGCAGGTGGGGATTGGAATAAAGGTGAGGCTGTGTACCCGCGCCATAAACAAAAACTCATTAACCCAATTTCAATATTAACGCAATGAAAGTGCAGCGATGCCAGAGGCAAACAGCGCGGAACCGAGCGCCCATAAAGGGAGCAGGTTCTGGATCTGGAGAGGACTCCACTCCACACACATACATATTTATGCACATATGGGGGTGGCAGGGATTGGAGTGCTGTGATGTGGATGCCAGTGTAGTGTAGTGGAGCAGGAGAGGCCCGGTGACAAGGCGACAGTCCGATACCGAACGTAAACTCTCCGCAATACATAATCACTCAAAGTGCAAGTCATTAATTTTCATTAAATTTCATGTGGATTATTTGTCAACAAAGCATTTTCGACACACAAACAAAATGTGCATGGCAAATGACTGATGGCAGCAAGCGCGGTGTCTTTAAATCAATCAACGAATTTTTTTCAAGAGCATAAATTACAAAAAAAGTAAAAAAAAAGAACACGGCAATTGCGGAAAAGTATGTCATGCCAGAATACGGTGGATTTATAATGCCACTTCCCACATAAATCATCTGGCGAACATATATAAACACGGCTTAAAGTATTATTAGTATTTTGGCTGAATTATGTATGTATGTATATGGTTATGTATTTATTTATTTTGGCTTTTTTACTATGAAAGTGAATTGCATTTTTAATAAAAACGTATCAAATGCACTTAGTTCGTGGTCATAAGCAGTTGATTTCATTTCATTGATTGGTAAAAACTAAAAATAAAATTCACAGAGAGAAATTAGGACATTACACACACACACACACAGATCCTCTTTTGCGATTCCGTTTGGCCGGCGAAAGGATGCTCCATAATTAATCAGCCGCAAGGCCAGTGCCAATCAAATGTGACCCAAAAAGAGGATGAAAATGGATCTCCGCCCCACTGGACCAGTGACACCAGCGATTCCCCAGATTCCCGAACGCCAGATCCATCTGGCTATAGTCTATATATATACATATATACATATGTCTGTGCCTGTGTGTGTGCGCATATGCCACCTGCCCGCTCATCTGACCACAGCAAAGTTTGCCAATAACTGCAAATGCAATGCATTAAGCCCGCTCCGCAGGGGGGAAAACCAGTTGAAAGGAGTTGGAAGGAGTTGGTGGCAGTGCTGGTTGAAAGCTTCCACACAAAACCCGTCCCCCATTTTCCTGCCACTCAACGCACCTGTCGCAAAACTGACATTAAATTCACATTACAAAATTGGTTGCCTGCATTCGGCGTATCAGTTTTTGGTTACCTTGTTGCAGTCAACTTGATGGGGGTCGTGGCAGCGGCGGGAGCAGGGTTTGTTCCCGACGTTTTTCGGGAGTGGTTCTGGAGCTGGAGCTGGCTTACAAGGAGGTGGAAGCCATCGATGCGCTCCACCTGCCTGAAAAAGTTTGTTTTAATGGACAAAGTTGGCTGTTGAACGCTGAACGCTGGCCGGGATTCCGGGCAACTGGCAACTGGTAACTGGAAAACCGGAGCCTGGAATACTGGGAGCTTCGCCTTGCTCTATTTGAGTTTCAAGTTGTGAGCCGCAGAGCCGAGAGGGTTTCACCAACTTTTTCCGCCAACACACAAATTAAATTATAAATCAGCGGGCGTGGGCGTCGGTTGGGGGCGTGGCCGGAGCCCCTTGCTCCATCACCTGAGCTCAAGTTGGGTTCGGTTTTGGCTTAAGCTCCGGTTAACTGATCCTGGGAGGCGGGAGGCTCTCGGTCTCGCATTGAGTGTTTTTCTTGCTCGTTAAATTTTACCAGGCAAGCGACAACGCGGCGTATGCGTAATCTATCAGATTGAGCCACAATGAAAAGTTTGCCCCAGCTGCAGAGAGGCACAACTTTTGGACTGCGAACATTTGATGCCATTTAATTTGAGAGGCAAAAACTTCTGGCGACTGCAAATAATAATGTTTGGCCCACACATGAATCATCATTGAAACAATAAATTTGGCGGATAAGAGATTGTTTATGCACACATCTAGGCATATTAAGCATTAAATTATTGTCGCGCTGCTAGCTCGCAAAATCGAGAAATTATTCAGCGCAATTATCTAGTAATAATGTGACATATTTATTGAGTCACGAATTAATGCCCCAAAGTGGAGGTGCATTTAAATTAAAGCAGCAATTAAAGAGGCAAAGTAATGAACTAATAAATACGGCTTTTCGATGCGAAACTTAAAGCAGAAAAGTCTGGCAATTAATTGGCAAGCATACTAAATGAAAATAATTTTGAGACATTTTAAATGCAAGCAATGGTATTTGAAGTTTATTTAATTGAAATAAGATATTGCAATTTTGCATATTAATTTAGTTCAATTATAACTTAACTAACAAATATTTTGTCCGACTGTCAAGATCAATTAGGAGTTCCTATGGTGACGAAACAAATGAATTTATCGTACACTGCTTAATTTACAACTGTCTGCAGTTCTTGCGATGAATTCTTGATTATGACTTAATTACTTGACCAATCAATCAAACGCTGCCGACTGTACCTGCAAATCCCGCCGTTCGATTTTATCCAACTGAGATAATAGCAACACTTGTCGCAGCTCCTTTTCGTCCTGGAGCCTTTATTGTCCGCCAGTGTTGTTGTTGTTGTTTTTGTACTTAGTCTGTCCATTTTGTTGCTGCTGCTGCCTGTCGCTGTTGCCATGTTACCTCGAGCAACAATTTAGTCCTCTGTTGCCATTAAATGCTTGAGCTGCTTAATGAAGGAAATTAGCAACCCAGCAGGAAGAGGACGATGCAAGTTGTCGGCAGATGGGAGGGGCACAGGAAGCGGAAGTTGCAAGGAGCAACATCTCTCTAAGCCGGGCACATTGTGTTGCATTGTGCGGGCAAAAAGTTGCAAGGCCTTGCCACGCTGCCACCACCCGCTGCAATGTACCACCTTGCACCACCGCACCACCGCACCGCCGCAACTCCGCCGACCGAAGGCAACATCCAACTGGCGAGCCAGTGGAGCGTGCAAGTTATGTTTTCTTTGAAGTTCATGAAGCAAAATGTCTTAATTACTGAAATGAGATGACGACGAGACAGAGGAAAGTAAAAAAAGGAGGCACTAAAGGAGAAGGAGAACTACACACAGAAAAAACAAAAGCAAGTGTTTATCACTCAAATGGCTAAAAGTATGGATAATTATATGCATATGTAAAATAATACACAAACATCATGTTGGTATATTGGCAAAAAACCCCTTTTTTTTGTAAGTTTTTCCTTACTTGTTTCCTTACTTTTGAACTGAAACAATGCAGCTGTTTGTTTTCTTTGCTATAAAAAAAGCAATGTTTTATTATTTATTTCAAAATTTACATAAGCGGTTTATATATAATAATAGTTTTATTTTACCCAATATATGGATTTATTTTCCTGTGCAGTGCAAAGGCAGGCCGGCGACCACAAAGATTCAGCTCGTTCTAATTAATTTGTTGCGGATTGACGTTCGGGCAAAAATCCAAAGCCGAAAAAAAAAATGTGGCAGCCAGAAACAACAGGGCTAAACAAATCGAAAGGAGGAGGAGGAGGAGGACGCGGAGAGGAGGAGCACATACATATCCTGGGTGTCCTGGTGCACATCCTGCGGCAATAACTCACGACCACTTTATGCGCTTAAGTGATTTCTAATGCAAACCAATTTCCGAAATCAGGCACAAGCACTTGAAGCCAAGGACAAAGGGCGAAGCCAAAGGACCCATCCTCCCGAGCCACACCCCCTAAAACGTTATCCCTAGGAGGAAAATCTGAAGTCAGAAGGGATATTTCGTTGATGTTGCAAACAGATGCGGAGCCCGAGAGGCGGAGGAGGAGTTCAACTGAATCGCCTGCCAAAGGACGCGGCCTCCACTTTCGTCTATCAGGCAAATGACAGTCGCGTCCTGCCTCGTCCTTGTCCGCCCAGTCTCCACCTCTCAAACGCCACCCTCCACCCAGCAACTCCTCCTGCTTCCTGTGTTTCCCGAGTCCCGTAGCCAGACGATGTTTGTCTTCGACTTGGTCCCGGCTTAATATCACATGCAGAACCTACAACTCTGCACATGAAACGATGGCCCGAATCCGAAAGCTGGCAGCAAAAAATTCAGATTCTGGCTCAAACGCAGCGGATGGAATGGGTAAGCGGAAATATGGCCAAAAGATGATGGCGATGGGATGCTTCGTTCCACAAAGACAGTCAGCGGGAAAACGACAGCAGCAGCAGCAGCAGCAGGCAGCGGCGGAAAATCATAAAGGAAAATATTGAATTTACTGCAAAAAATGCAAATTTCTCCTTTGAGGCAAGCCTGAAAACTCCGCTGACTGCCAAACGTGATGGGTAGCAAAGGGGGTATTCGACTCAATGGTATATAAATCAATTTTTATGTTTTATATTTAATTATGTTTATTGGACATTAAAATAATTATGCTATAATGGTAGAAATAGTCATACATATTTTGAAACGTATTGTTTAAAATATATAATTGTTAAATGTATTGATATAATAGTTGTAGGGTATTTTAGGGAGTATTACCCGCTGCTGCTTAGCGACGAGCTGCTGTCAGTTGACTCTTATTCCGGTCCAGCTTCTTCGCCGCCTAGAAGAGGAGAGTCCAGTGGCCAGGACGACTGGCCGACAGCCCAGTTTGTGTCCTGCCAATCCCAGCACACTTGTGTGTAATATCGCCGCAATTTGCTGGCCAGTTCAGTGCCAGGACCCCGAGCAATAAGCCAAAAACCAAAAGACCATGCCATCCCATACCATATTATACCATACCAGCCAATATAAGCCGTGTGGAGGTGGACTCCTCATCGTCCTGCCGCAAACATTACGCGCTCACCTCGCCGCCGTTTGATTAAACTCGTGGATGCGAGGGTGGATGGAAGACAAAATGTTTATGAGCGAATACCGCGAGCAATAAAATTTAATATGAGCAAATGATACGGGTATGGATGTGAAGGAAAAGGGCCAGAGCCGACTGTGTAATAACCACAAATACAAGCCACTGGCAGGGGCAATGACAATAAAGAACGAGCAGGAAAATCAAAGTTATGCAATGGCCCCCCGTCGAATGTCAGTGTGTGTGTGTGTGTGTGTGTGTGTGTTCTCCGGTGAGCGATAAAATTAACAATTCAATGAAGTGAATTCGAAATGGCAAATCGAATAGCGAAGTCGAAGAAAAAGGCGAATTTGGCTTTGGACCTAGAAGGGCAAAAATGAAAGCCACTCAACCCAAGACAAAAAAAGGAACTCTCTCTCACACTCACACACACACACATACATATACAAACGCACATTCGGAATGGCTCATAAAAGAAATTGCGTATACGTTTAGGAGTACGAAGCCAGACGCTCAATAAAAATTAAAATAAAATAGCAAAATAGAAGCCCACAAAAAGTTGCCCGAGCAGCTGTAACAATTACGATTGTTACTTGCCTGGGTTTTTAATTTTTATCACTCGCAGAAAAAGAACAAACTTGGTACATCATCACTTTTAATTTTTTCCTCTCAACAAAAAGTTCTCTTTATATGCGGAAAATAGCTGAAATGAAAGTAATGCACAGAAAGACAAGTTCTAATATTCAAGGTATATATATAGTTATGTGTTCTATAATTTAAATAATCTACAAGCCAAGCACAAACAATTAAAAAAATGGTACAAAATAGTTAATTAGGCAGCACGAGCATTTGATTTCAAAACTTTTAATTATGTCTCTGAAATAAACAACAAAGTTTGCACAAATTTCAGTTATTCTCCCCCGTTTTCATTTCCATTAAAACTAAATGCACACAATATATTAAAATAGTTATGACGTTTTTATTTATATTTAATGCTTGTGCAAAAACCATATGCAAAATAAGTGTAAGTATATAGTAAGTGAAAACAAAACAACTTTCTTCCGCTCGAATTTCTAATTTAGAATTAAAGCCAATACAATTTTACTAGATTAAAAATATTTGTTAAAATTAATAAATGATTGTAAGTTGGCATATGAAAAGCCAAAACTAACTGTTTGGAGTTTCGAATTCCACATTGCGGCTTAATTTTTAATTAAAACAAAATGCACACTGGATGCCAAAATACTTGGAAAATGTCGTGTGCTGTTGATTTTGGCTGCTGATTTTGTTGTTCGAGCGACTGTGTTGAGTGGCTTTCATTAGGGGCAATCGATTGAATTGGAATGGAATGGAAAGGCGGCCGTCTTTTGTTTGCTCGCCGTTTGCTAAAATGTTTGCACTTGGCTTAAACGCAAAATTTGCTGATATTTGGCAAACAGGCGAAAGGATGCCCCGGAATGCGAAATGCAAAATGTGAAATGTGAAATGCAGCGATGCGTTGTCAATGGCAGCATCTGCGGTTATTCCCCCACCACTGTGCAAGTGGGTTTTTCAGGGGTGCGGCTTGAATTGTTCATATTTTGATTAATTTCTCTGTTCTGCTGCGGCTCCTTGCTGTTGTTGTTCTTGTTGCTGCCGCTGTTTGTCAAGCGGAGTAATTGCAAAATCCAGTGCGTCTGTGTGTGTGTGCTGCAATTATGCTCACGCACACACACGCACACATGCACACACGCACACTTAAGCACACATGCAAACTGCAGTTAAGCAAATAAAGCGCTAAAAGCATAAACTAAATGAATTAAACGACACACAGAGAGGCTTACAGCCCCTGCATTATATATACACCCCAGTATATGTATATATATGGCTGATATACACCCACCCATATTTTCCTGGAACTTTCTATAAAATATGAGATAATAAAAAGTGAATTATGTTTTTGCACAGCAGCGGCAGAGGCAAATATATATGTATATATATAAAAAAATGAGAGCAAAAATGGGGCGGTGGAAAAACACGAATCTCGCAAATAAATGCGAATAACTACATCAACAGGGGGGCCACAGCAACAACAAGAGTTAATTGCAATTGTTTGTTCGCCAGTTTAGTTTTTTATTTGCACTTTAATTATGAAAAATAGTAGCAGAGCGGAGCAGAAACTAATTTTCATAAGTACACAACTTTGTGCTGGAAAAACAGAAGCAAACACAACGAGGACGAGCAGACACATGACTTATGACAAAACACAGAACTTGATGGCCAAGACCATGAACCGACCCCTCGACCACTGGTCCACTCTTGGCCACTGGACTTTTGGCCACTCCGCAGAGACACAAGGGAGCCGCAGGAACGGGAAGCCAAATGAAATGAACCAAGTGGAGGAAGAACGAACGAAGCACTCGCCGAGCGAATAAAGTTATAAATAATAATGCCGGAAAATTGCGCTGGTAACTGAACGCTTAAGTGAATATCCTAGCAACTCCATGGCAATCATATATAACTTTTCAAAATAAAAATGAGGAGTTGCGAACACTAGAGACACGTAATTTAATGTTATGAAAAATACAAATATCCTATTAAGAAATTCCTTGAGTAACCTTTAATTGGAATAAGACAGAAATATGATATATATATGTATGTAAATATTTATTTATGTGCCAATGCACAAAAAGTACATAACATAATGCATTTCAGAAGCCCCCATCAATAATTAAACAATGAAGCTCTAGTAATTAGTATAAATGCATATACATTCACTATGGACGACAGTCTACGTAGTGACGAAGCGCACCAGAAGAGGGTGTTTATATGTTTCATAAAGGAATAAATTATGAAACATATGCAAAACATATATTAATTGAGTTATATGAATATATTATTAAGAAATCTTGATCGTACAAAAACTGAGGAATTGTAATTTCTGGCTTATATTTGCTAAGTCAATCTTAAACCGTTTTTGGGAAAACTTAGTTGCCCAGTCGATCAGCTGTCCAGACTCATTCCGTTTCTCATTCAGTTCAGCTTCAGAGCTCCGATTATATAATACATTATATATTTGATTTTTACTTAAATTCGAGCTTTAACAATCGTTGCACCTTCGACGACAGTATGAACGTGACACTCGTAGGCCTCACCACAGAACGCAAGATGAAGAAGTCGCAGAAGAAGCCAGCAATGGTGGCCGTTCCTAAGATGTCGCTGAAACCACAGAGGACGGCAGGTCTATTCCAGCCGAAGGTGGAGAACAAGACCACTTCGAGCACTCCATTGGCTGCACCCAAAAAGGTCCGGTTAAAGGATACCAAGGTGGCAGATCCTCTTGCGAAGAAAGTACAGTCAGAATTCGTTACAATACCAAAAAACCAAATTCGCAAAACCAGACGCAATCGTCCTGGTGACCGACTCTTAGATCGCCGTTCCCGATCGAAACGCACTGGCGTGAAAGCCGTGGAAAAACGCAATGGAGCCGGGGCACACAACTGGGGATCCCTCCTCCAGCAGGAGATCGACTTGCGCCAGAGGGCCAATTTGAGCACCTGCCAAGGGATGAAGCTACCAAAGGTATCGAGTTTTGCCTACGATGACGATTCATCGGAGGAGATCGAACAATATACACTCGACGAGTGGCGTGCCATGCAGGCCCAGAAAAAGCAGGTTTTAAATAAGTTTGTAATGTCAGATTTCGGTACAAAGAAATACGCAACAGGGGATTCTGGAGAAACTGTAGGAGCCGAGGGACCAGTAGACACAGACGACACCAAAGGATCCCACGAAACAGGAGGAAATGAACAAACAGGAGATGCTGAAACAGGGCAGAGGTCTGAAGGATCTCGAGAAACAGAAAATGCCGAAGCATCTGGAGTACCTGACGCATCTGGAGGAACTGGAGGATCTGAAGGATTAGGAGGATCAGGAGAGCTGGAAGACGACTGCCCGTTGTACTTGGTTGATATCCTGTTAAAGTTCAACACTGATCAAGGTGTTATTCCTTACCACTTAAAATTAATTTAATTTGGTTGCATTTTTCGTGTTATATTAATAAAAAACTATTCGTTCAAAATTTGATAATACAGGTATTCTGAATAATTTCTACATTCTCCAGGGTATATATAAATCATAAATACATATAAAAATATAATCAAATAAGAATTTAATATCAAGCTTTTAGTGATCTGGACAATTTTCCTTACTTTTTCAGGGCCTTGCAAATAATTGGGAAACCCTTAAAGTCACTTTAAGGCTGTTTCCCACAGTTTTGATGGAATTTTCCGGCGTCACCGCAAACTTTTCAGTTTTCCATGTTGTGTTTCCGCCTGTTTCTCACGCCCACCCCCAAGTTCGCCGCCCAGTTTCTGGTTTTTGTGCCTTCTCTTTCATGTTACATTAAATTGAACAAATTCTAGCGAAACAAAAACAAAAGCACAAAACTGTGGGAGTATAAGGAACTTTAGAGTGCAAAAATGGGGGAAAAAATAAGTCTGCAAACTTTTTTGCGCGGCCTATTCTCTGTCCCCCTTCCTCGAACTCCATCGCCCTCTCGCTTGCACTAATTACACAACTCACACGGCCCAGAAAGAGCTGGCAATAGTGAGCGAAAGGGAGAGCTAGTGCAACCAAAACTATCTGCGGAACTGCAAATTAAATGAAATTCTAGAAAGGTTTTTAGTTCCACTGTGGGTTTTCCACTAATGAAAATCTCTGTCTTCTCTATTTTCTTCTCCTTTAGTTCATTTCCACACTGAAAGGTAGAATTCCCGTAGAATTCCATTGAACTTGAATTGTGTCGCACGTTTTACGTATTCTATAACTGGCAACCAATTAGGAGCAAGATGCCCAGTAAGCCGAGCAGATCTCGGAGAACTGGGTGCTTGTTAAAATTGATTGCCAGCAAAAAGAGGGCAAAAAAACAAAAGCACCAACTGCTTAGGCATGTTACCTTTTTCCAGCTTTTCCGCTTTTCCCGCTCGTCCCGCTAACCATGCCTACCCCAACTGGTTCCCCGAACATTGATTTATATTTGTATTGACACTTGGAGCCCCCCTTTCCCAAAAAAAAGTCCCGTGCCAACAGTGCCTGCTGTTTGCCTATCGCACGAATTTGTCCTTGTCATTGTTTTACAAGCTGCCCCTTATCACGCCCCCTTTAACGCCCGCCCGCCCGAAAATCGGAGTCAAAGTGGAGGAAAATCAAGCACAAGCCGGGGGAAAATCGATTAGGCAACAAGAAGTTGAGTTCGGGTTGGCCACTACAAATACTCATGAATATTAATGTTCAAGAAGGGTTATTCAACATTATTTTTAAAATATAAATAAAGCAATTATAGCCTCAGCTGCTAATGCAGCTGATAATAATGCCCAACAATTTACTTATCAACGTTTTTTTTTCACCTAACGTACGACTGAGCTTCATCAGTTATTATTAACCAAAAAATAATAACTATAATATAATATTTAATATAATATATATATAATATATATATATTTTTTTATTGATATTTATCAAGCCACAAAAATCGCTATGCGTTGCACAAACCATTTTGTAAGTTTATCCCTCAATAAGCTGTCATTTAAATATATAAAAACTAATTTGATGAAGAGCGTGCAGATCATTTTAATTAAATATTGGCCAAGGGAAACCGCAAACTTATCAGCAGAATTTAAATGCCTGCTTCAAAAGCGATATGAAAATCGTACACAATGGCATCCATAGAACAAAATGGTAATTGTGGCATAATTTTTGTGTGCATTTGGTCACACTTGAATAGTCTCGTTTCCGTCAACTGAAATTATTTCAAAGCTGACACGAGAAATTACCATTGATAAATGCCGGAAATGTGCTGCCCATGCCCACTCGACCACTCGCCCACTTTTGACCCACCCACTTCTCTACGGAGGGCATGACTGGGAATTCCGGTGAAGGCGGCGGATTCCCCCCACTTCCTGCCCAGCTCACAATGGCCATGCAAATTGGACACGGCTGCAGCAAAGCCCCCCATTCCCATTCCCACTCCCAGTTCGAGTCCCAGTCCGAGTCCCAATTCCAGTTTGAATCCCATTCCGATTGCCGGAGCGCCGGGTCATGTTTGTGTGGCGTGTGTTTGTTTAACTTGGTCATCAAGTCAAAACAAGAGGCGGAAAAGAATGGGCAATGAATGGGGATGAGGGTGGGGCTTGGAGTGGTCATGGTGTGTTGGCAGAAGGAGGAGAACTTGTGCTGTTGAATGCAACATGATTGGAGGTTTCTTTAAAAGGCTAAAGCTGCACAGAGCACTTCCTGCAATTAATGTCCAAGTCAGCATCGATTGACAATTTGGTTTGGTCTCGAATGGCCAGCAAAAACAATTGCTTTCAACTAACTATATGTTTTTACAATTGCAATTTGCGATAAACGAATGAAAGAGTAGCTATGTTAGCAATAAATGTGGGAAAGCCGCAAGAATATTTATAGGGCTTCTAGGAAACCTTAGAAGTGGCTTAAGTTATGCAGATGATACATGGTTTGGCATAAAAATAATTTTATATTGTTTGCTGTAATGAAAATTAAGTTTAAATTTGTGATCTATAAATATGTTTCTATTACGCTAACGTTCCCTTATTGGCAATATTTGGGCTTTGTGTTACGGCCTCTTGAGACTTTCCATTTCCCCCTGTCTTATTTCGTTTTTGGCCATAAGATAGAGTGGTTTATTTTTGGTCCGCCTTCGGCGATCGATGGCACCGAGCTATTTTTGACATGTCGCCCTGTCAACGTCAACACAAGGCTGACATCCAAGTGGCAGGCCAACACCTGAGACTTGGCTTGCAGCCGAATTTCCCAAGCATCGCCCACTCTCTCCGCCGAGGATTTCCCATTTTCCGGCGCCATTTCCCAATGCCACTTGGCAATTCCAGTGCTCCGAGTGCCTAATGATGCGACAGAGCGGTGCAGAGGGTGCCCCGCCCGAGTCCTGTGTTTGTTTATCTAACGAGTAAATACGATTTTAATTAAATGTAAATCACATTGTCAAGCCACACTCACACACAAATACACAGACACCAACATACATCCGCACACAGGCCATAAAAGTTACTCCGGAAAAGCGAGAAAGGCGGTGGAAAAGTGGTGGCGAAAAGCGGCTGGGGCGGGGGCATCAACACCATCCACAATTTGAGTTACACCAGCTGCCAGCCTGCTGCCTGCTGCCTGCTGAGTCGACGCCCAGGACAACATATATTGCTTTCACATGTTACTCATACGCCCCGTTGCTCGGCATTCACATTCCCCCAACCGATGTGAAGCCCTCGCAAATCCAACAAAACTCCGTCTTCTTCAGACATAAGCCATGGCCAGGACAGGCCAACACACCCTTGAGATTATTAATTAAAAGACAAGAAAACATAATTTCTAAATTTCCATACAAAACCAAAGAACTCATTCAGAGACAGCAATCGAAAACAAAGGGAGAAGTAGAAAGGACCGAAGGCAGATGGAGAAAGTAACGAAGGAAAAAGAGAATTGGTTACAAGATATTGGTGTTTTAGTGATATCGGATAAGAGTCAGCTGTATTTAGTATTTAAACCCAAGTATAGAGAAAAAAATTACAATTAGTCTTTGAGCTTCGAAATGAATAATCAGCTGGATAAGAAGATTTGACCCAATTTGGGTAGTTCTACAATTTGGGGATCTAAATGATCTAAATGAATCCCGACTGGAGTGACGAGGAGCCAACATTCAGCCTTGAAGTCCCGTCTTCTGAAGAGGACGAAACGGAAATGACCACGAGAAGCACTAAACAAAAGACTGAGGAGATAATTAAGCAACAGACTGAGAAAACTGAGAGGATTGGGGTAGAGACTGAGAAAAAGGATATAAAGAGCGATTTTTATAAGGAGATGGACGGGCTTGTGGAACCACCAGAGATGTCCCCAAAGGGCATGGAGGAATTTTTACAGCAAAAGGTGATAGGTTAAAAAAAAAATGACATGGAACCAAATTAATTTTTTTAAAAGATAAGAACCATTAATTTATCACGTGATTATGTGATTACCACAAGTTAATGACAGTATTTGTTACAACAATACGCCAGCATTTGCATTAAAAATAATTGAAAAATTGTAAAACATAATATCCCCATAATCCCAAGCAAGTGCAACACAAGTGCATGGGGGCAATGAAACGGTGGCCCACTTATCCATATCCATGCCACATCCTGCTGCACAGATTGCCACCTGGCTGGCTGCCCATCAATTCAAATGCCATCCACCGTTTGAATTGATGATGTCGATGATGGTATCGCCCCCGAGGCGTTTTGCCAGCAAAATCTTACGACATCTTCGCTCACACCGAGCTGGGCGCTTTTGGGGTGTAAGTTTTTAGGCCGGATTCGGATCGGATCCGGATCTGGATTCGGATACGTATCAGAATCCGACGCCGAATCCGCCTGTCTCCTCTTCCATTTCGCCATGGGGTTCAGCAAAAGGCATGTGCCATTGTCGTCGTTTATGCCGTCAAAGTGAAAATCCATGCGAGAAATTATATGTCAAAGTTTCACTTTTGATATGCCAAAGCATTTGCGTTCCACCCACACAGATGCGGTGATGGTGATTGTGCTGGCTATAGTGATGGTGATGGTGACTTCTGGCCCGGGCTTGGTGGATTCCGGGGGGTGGTGACCTGCTCATGCCGGTGACCTCCTGGCACTGCAACGCGGCACGCTCCACTGACGCACTGACAAAGACACATTTGCGGGCCACACAGCGCTGAAGATGAGCAATGGCAATGACGACGAGCTGTCAGGGGTGTGGGTGTGGGGTGTGGCAAGGCGGTTGCCCAGGGGGGTGCTGCGAAGGGTGGTGGTGAGGGGGCGGGGCGGTTGTGCTACCAATTACTCGAGTTACTGGGCCAGTGCAAGTCCGGGTCCGCAGCAGACTCCGGAGAATCCCACCGAAACGTATCCTGTTCAACGGCTATTCCATTTTCCCAATGCTCTCAAAATGTGGAAAATTAGTTAATTATAGGCAAAAGTTAAAAATATTTACCAGGAATTTTAATTCTAGAGTTTCGCAAATGAATATGACTATATCTGGATAAATGACAATTGAAAACCATCATAGATATCGCTTAACACTTAAGAAATAAATTTAAATTACATAAAATTCACTTAATTTACTGAACTGTGGTTAACTTAACCATATTTATTCTTGAATGTATATTTAATTGTTTTTAATGTCTCTCTGTATAGACAATAAATAAAATGTTTTTTTGTGTTAAGCTCAACTCGCATTCGATATGATTTAATTTTTGCTGGCAAGAGTATTTGGGAATTCGATTGTGAGAATTCGGGCACAAATTCGTTCTTTTTTTTGTTGCAGCTAGTTGTGCGTTGTCCTTTGGTTTTGTCTATGAAAAGGACGATGTCTTGCCATTCTTTCGCCCCTTTCCCCGCCCACTCACCATGCAGTCTTCCCATTCAACTGTTTCCTTTTTCTGTTGGCTTTCCTTGGACTGGCGCCACGACCAGCACCTATTTGAAATTGCCAAAGGGTATATCTGATTTTCGATGAATATTTAAGAAAATTGGTAAGACCACGATTTTAAGAAACATTCGAGAAAGTAATTGGATTGCATTTGTAATTTTTATCATATGACTTCGAGTGGTCAACTGTTTATGTAATGGGCACCACCATGGTCGAGTCATGTCCGCGTTGTTCGCCTCATTCCGGTTGGCATTTTCCGGAATCTTCGCTCCTTGGCTGGTGGCATCATTCAAAGCAATGTAATCTACCCTACTTTACAGTTGACAACCCAAAGAACCCGTTCGCCTCGCCACTTTCCCTTTGTCGGTTGCGGTTGTGGCACTGCTCCCCACGCCGACGCCATCCAGCCACGCCCCCCGATGCTCCCACCTAGTCCTGGCTTTTCTTCGTCCTGCAAGTTGGCCGTCTGCAGTCGGATCGGAATGCGGCTGCCGTTGGAGGCCACAAGGAACCAAGTCCTCAATCTGCCCGGCTGCCTTATCAATGTTTGCGCACTTTGCTTAATTTGATTTCGCATTTGGCGCTTGTGCTCTGATTGCGTTTGTAGCCACAGCTGGCCACGCTGGCTCTAGCATTGAGTGGCCTGGTCACACTGGGCTCAGCTCAGCGTCAGTCAATTTCCGCAAATTGAATGACTACTTCCACAATTGCCATGGCTAAGCTAAGCTGGCTTATTCTACGAGTATGCGGTCTAAGCACAATAAACACACATAATTCGTTATTCGTTTATGGATTGCAAGGCAGTGTCGAACATAATAATATTGTCTTTTCGAAATTAAAGCTCAGTGGCCCTAATAAAGTTAAAGCATATTAATAAAAATAATTTATAGAGCGCATAGATTGATGTCAGGTCATTGGATCGTTAGTTTAGTTGCTAGGTTGTGACCATCCTTTCTGCGCTGAGATTCGGCTTGGTTCTGGGCCATCTCCACCTCCATCTTCATCTCCATGTCCATGTTCATGTCCTCGTCCACATCCCAATCCCAATCCCACATCCGTATACCCTTGGCCCCCTGACAGCCTGTGGAATTTATCGGGCCCATTAAACGCAGCGCACTCCCTTCGATTCGGTAAGCAATTGGTAGGGGAACGGGCTGGGATGGGATGCTATGGAAGTTGGGCTCTGAGCAACTGACATGCAATTTATAGCCCCGACTGGTAATTGACAGTCGGCCCCTCCCCGCTTCCTTAGTCCTCAGTCCTTCGTCGTCCTCGTTCATGTTTCTGCTGTTTATTAATAAATTGTCACTTGCAACGGACTGGCATTATGGTTGATTGCCACTCGCTTGGTGGAGAGGCTCGATGGTGGATGGTGGTGGATGGTGAACGGGATACGGGAGCCAGATGAACGAGCCCATGGCCAATTAGTTGCCATCATCGTAGTCGCATCCCGTTGCCTAATCCCTGTTAAGCTTCATCGAAATTGTATCATTATCATATCCAGACATTCGAAAACAAAACGCTCCGCACAGTCACAAACGCTCACCCTTTCCACGATAATGCCACTATACACGAGGTCCTCAGCTTCCCCTGGGTGAAGGATGAGATTAAGAAAAGCAGCAGGCAGTACATGCAGAGGCTTCAAGACCACCCAAACAACCTGGCACAAGACCTGCTGGACACCAGTCAACGCACCAGGAGGCTGCACCGATCACACCCTTTGGACCTCTCTGGGATTAGACACGCAAATTAAATTAAATTATATACATACATTATTATATACATCATACATACAATATCGACAGTTATTGTATAGTTTCGCAACAATTTATGTAATCAATTAATTCTCTACCGTTAAGTTTAGTCATCAAATTTAATGATTGTCCGCGAAGGACAGTTTTAAATTAATATATCCAAAAAAAAAAAAAAAAAAATATCGAGAGCTGCCATTTTTGGCTTACACAATGGCAGAACCAACTCCCATCTGCCATTTCCCACCTTCCCAGCTCCACTATACGAGATGGAACTAGAGCTATCCTCTTGTCTGGCGTATGCTCCTGGATACCTGGGGGAAATCTCCATCGCCCAACGTCTCAATTCAATCTGTATAATGCTCGCTGCTCAGTCGCTTCTTCTCTCGGTTTTTCCAGCTTTTCCAGCTTCGATTTTGGCGTTAACAAGTTTTCCCACCCACATTTCTTATATCCGGCATACGAACTAAGGACTAAGGACTCCGCAGCTAGGAGCCGGACTGCGGCAACTTAAGCTGCTTATTATCCCGCGGGGCGGTAGTGGGGGGATGGGAGTACATACACATACATACAGATAGTCGGATATATCTCCGGGCATCCTTGGCCGCCGGCACTAATTGGATTTCTCAGAACAATGGCCAACTATCGGGCATTTTGTTCGGGCCGAAATATTCAATTGTCGGTCTGATTAATCTATGGAAAAATGGCAGCGAAAAAAGTGAACAAGGATGAGCCGGGGAACATATAATGATATGATACAATTTTGAGCTGATAACCTCGTTGTTCTTGCGTCGTTCGTTTTAAATTGACTTGGCTTACGACTTAAATTGGTATCAGATTAAATTCTTTAATACACTTGTTCGTTTGGCTTACAGACGCTCATTTGTGATATGGCTGTACTAGTACATATGCTGATTTTCCTAGGTAAAGAAGAGTGTTTTTCTCACAGTGCAGCCGAGAGCAGGCCTATCTACTTAAATGCATTTAATCTACCGTAGGATAACAATGCGATAATTGTCGGTTGAAGGGTTGGAATTACAGATCTAACATCGACATCGGAAAAGCCCTTCCATCAATTGTTTGCCTAAGTCCGGACTCATTTCAAAGTCAACTGACAGCCGGGCACTTGAACAATGCAAGATTATTACTACTACGAAATGGCATTATTTCTTGGCCAAAGTGAAGGGAATCATGTCCGGAGGACCTTCGACCCCAACTGGTGCTCCGCCTCATCACTTACGGTTAATTGTGATGGCAGCGGGCGCAAAAAGAGCACATAATTCATGCCACTCGGACAGCGGAGCAGTTACAGCAGCCAATGCTAACAAGCACATTAATAATATCTTAACTTGAGCGTCTGAAGTGGCGCCCACAGACCATTGGCAGTTCTGTGTGTAGTTGTGCGGCACAGTGAGGCCTCGCCAGTGAGCAACTCTCAAATACAGCGAACTACTTTAAACGCCCAGGTGGATTGCAATCGGGAATATACTTATAGTCGCTTCTAAAATACACAATTTAACCTTACTCAACAAATCTCAACTGTAGCATGTTTCAGATAGCGAAGCTCCACTTTGGTCAAGGGCTGGGTCTACGGGGGCTGCGATGTGAATTGGTCGGGGCCATCGGACGTGGTCGAGCACAAAATGCAGTTAATTAATCATTCCGGGCCAAAGTAGTTTGGTGCTTGATTTATTTTTGGCCATAAGCAGCCAGCGAGCTCGGCGCAAAGTTAAAGTTTTTTATCAGCCCCGTTTCAGACGAATGAAGAAGAGGCCTTGGCCAAGTTATTAAAAAGCGTCAACAGTCAGACGCAAAACGGACGGGCTGAGGGTTCCGCCGTACTTCTTTTTCAGTTGTTTTTGCATTTTTTTTTGCGAAAACCGCAGTGACAGGAAGTCACTCGAAAAGGGCGTGGCAGGGGCGGGCGGTATATGCAGCTATGAGTCGATTAATTAAACCACAAGCGTTTAAGCGGCAAACCGCAGCGGTGGGCGGCTGGTCGGGTGGGTGGTTGCCAAGTCGAGTTTACTTTAATTTGACTTTCACTTATACACTTATATCGCCGCCTGTCCCTGCCACACACACAAACATACACAAATAGGGCAAACAGGAGGGAGCGGGACAGAGTTTACCCGCATCCGGTGCTGCTGGCTCTTCTTCGTCTACTTCCGGTCCCAACGCGGCAGAGGCAATCAAATTTCGTATTAATTATGTGCTTAACCAAACACCTCACACACACGCCCACACACTCATACTTGCACACACTGAAAAGCACACCCACACACACACACACACATATATGAAAGGAAGAACAACATCATCAACAGCAAACAATAATGAGAAAAGAGCGGGGAAAGCCAAGGAAGGGGACGGAAACAGTCTGGGCGGAGCATAATTTAATATACACCACTTGAAAGCCAGAAACCTTCGAAGTTTCAGTTTAGAACCTTTACATAATTCATTTAATCACTACAACTACATATTTTGTTCACCCAATTACGCTTGCAGTATACATATGTATATGTATATCAAAAATCATTATAATCATTTGATCGCAATTAACTCAGTTATTTAATTAAACAATTTATATGAATGTAGAAACTAAATATTGCTCATATATGTAAGAATAGAAATAGCATATCTTAATGCTTAAAAGTGGCGCATATTTTGTAAATTAAATTCGTTCGGTTGGCTTGGAAATATCCAAGTTGCCATCACTCGGTGTCGGCTGCTAAAATTGTAAACTGGCAGCCTGGGGATACGTTGACGCCGACGTCGGCGGCTGGCGTTGGCACAAAGATTATGCCAAACCGGCCATGCGGAGATGCGGATATGTGGAGCGGTAGAGGGTCAGGTCAGGGACAGGCGACAAGGCAATAATTCTTTGGTTTTCACATTTTGCCCGGCGCCCGTTGTCGAAAATCTTTTTGCGGCTTATGTTACACCAGGACAGGCCACCAACCCACCAACCCAACAACCCAGCCATCCAGCAACCAACCCAACACACATCCCATCCAGATGGGTTGGAAGGATGTGGGCAAGTGGGCGTGTCCTTTGGGACGGGCGACACATGTTACGGGTCAGTGGCGCCGCTGCCGACGGCTTACACTTTTGGGCTTAGATTTTATTCATTTGCATATGCATGCTTATGATGAGATTTATTTATTTGACTCTCCCCCTTTTATTCGTTTTTTTTCTGCTGATTTTTTTCATTGCCCTGTTAGGTTGGCTATATGGAAATTAAGCGAAGTGATACATCGCTGACCGCTGATAAAAAAAGTTTGGGTTTACGAGTTGCTGCAGCTAGATATATTATTAACCAAATCGTTTAAACCATCAATTATCAACATTCTAGTACTATTATTATTACACATTTCCATCAATCACAAAAGTAGCTTTTTGGTACAGTCCCGCATCACGCTCTTGACCAGGTGGCAACGCTGCACGTTAGGTGGCGTAACGGAAATGCAAGCCCTTGCCCCGACGGCAACCTTTGACTCGCCGCGCACGCAACACACGCGCGATTAGCAGCAATTTGTACAGCAATTAAGCTCAAGTGCAATAAAAGTTATTTGCACCGCAAAGTGCAGCGGGGAAAAATGGTGGCAGTAATGGCGAATGTTGGTGTAGCCGGCACAACAGCGATGACAACCGCAAGTCGGGCAAACGGCAGGAGCCAAAAGTTATGCACTTTTTTAAGTGAATATGATTGCATTCTAATGTCAGGCCATAAATTAGCGACTCGGACTCCGGACTCCATGGCATGACCTCAGCTCAGCACGCGACCCACGCCGCTGACAGCCCCGCTATCCACACAATCCGCCCACCGAACACCACCCAGCACCACCGCTCCGTGTCCTTTCCCCCCCAGGACCGCCGAACCCCACTGCGCGTTACGTGACAGGAGTATGCGAAACTTTTCAACTTGAACGAAAATTTATATGCTGAAAAATATAGCGAGTGAAGCCATGGTGTGCACCCACCAACAGCCACCTCAGTAAAAAAAAAAAAACGAAATCTGGAAAAAATAATGGTGAGAACCGTAAAAGAGTTTGCCACACATAAAATACCCAGCACTGCGATTCCTTTTTTGTTTACGATCTGCCATAAAACTATGGAATGGCTTCATTTGATTTTGAAATAGATATTACAGCAAAAAACCGTCGAGCAGATAGCACGAAATGACTAAATGCACTGGAGTTGAAAGGGAACTATATATATAATTATACATGCCTACTATATAATAGAAACATGCATTTTCAAATAATTATATAAAACAACTATGCAATGGTATATCATCAAATACCGAGTGTTGTGTTGTGCTTGATAATGAATGGATATCGAGTTCGTACCTTTCTATTTCGCCACAGACCAATTCCCAATCTGTTTCCAAAAGTCAAAGGAGTTAGCATCCCAAAAGTTTTGATCATAGCTTCTCTGGATCTCAAGATCAGATGGAGTAGATATGGCTGCACATGCCCCAGCACACCCTAAGGTATCAGATGGAAAAGAAAGGGGTAGGAATGTGCGAAAAATTCGCAGAGCATGACTGGGCTAAAGGGTGGGTGGGGCGAAGGGCGTGAGGGTGTGCTTACCCCGCGAGTGCGAGTGGGTGTGATGAAGTAAGAGGTTCGCAAGTGGGGAGGCGACATTTTGTGCGGTTTCGCGTGCCACTGGAAAGTTGAACGTGCTCGGCTA
Organism: Drosophila simulans; assembly: GCF_016746395.2. Classification (NCBI taxonomy): domain Eukaryota; kingdom Metazoa; phylum Arthropoda; class Insecta; order Diptera; family Drosophilidae; genus Drosophila; species Drosophila simulans. Next base: position 14,681,197 of record NC_052525.2, on the reverse strand, counting down.
ATGCTGATGCTGATGCTGATGCCATGGCTCCGGCTGTAGCTTCTGCTCCGACTCCTGCTCCTCCAGCGCATCTGGCACTGCCAAGGCCAAGGGGAGCGGCGTGCGTTGTGGGCATGGGCGTGGCACATGCACTCGCATGCCGCCGCTGAAGATGAAAAACTGCTGCGGATTACGTGGTGGTAAAAACTTTTTGACGCTTGATTTTCATGCTGATTGTAATCCCTGTGTACGAGTATTTTCCAGCCCCGATCATGGACCGGGCCAAATATGTCGGTGGGCGTGGCAATTAAAAGCGCGCTGCCAGCTATTCAAAAACTGAACCGGAATATAATGCCAGCGAGTTCATATCAACGCAGCTGGACCGCGGGAACATCGGTTTTGAATTGAGGCCCCTGGGGGCCACGCACTCTGGACTTGTGCATTGCTGAATGCTGCAGCTGGAAACTAATGAACCTTTCAACTCACTGCAAACAGTGTTGCCAACCGATCAAAACTGCGCGGTCCTGCCTTAAAAATATCTGCAATTGTTGGGGATTATTTTTAAGTAGGCCACGAATTACAACAGCATTTTTGGCACTACTTTCGCAGGACTTATGCAGGAATATAAAATGCAGGTTGTTGAACTCTTAAATGTCTTGTAAATACCAATCGATTAAGATTTTTAGTAATTTATATACATGAAATCATGTTAAAATAGGTATAAAATAAGAATGATTTTAAAATTGAGTTTAAAAATTGATTCTATGAGTATTCCGGACTCTAAGATTCCATTATTGATCGAATGAAAATGTAGTATATTCATAAATATGAAATATTCATAAAATAGCCAAGTGGCATGTTCTGTTGCCCGAAAACATTTTGCATGTGGACAGTAGTGAATTGTGGCAGCATCGGATATTTCGCAGTTAACGAAGGACTGTGGGGTGCCCGTCCACCAATTTTGCCCACGGCGCTGATTTTCCCGACTGTATGCACTATGTGTGTATTTCCATTCGGACATGACATTTTCACCCGGGGACCCCAGGACCCCAGGACGCCAGGATCCCAGGACCCTGGAACCGTGGAGTATGCGTATTTAACATTTTCGATGCGGATCCTTTGGCCGGCGAAAAAAAGGGGGGAGCGAAACTAATTTATTTCCATTAGTCGGCGACGTCGGCCACGTGAAATATTTCCGCTAATTGGCATTTGGCAGGCCGCGCAGCAAGTAGATCCTGGCGGTCCTCGAATCCCAGGAGCCCGGCAGCCTGGTCGTCTGGGTTCCCGGGGTCCTGGACTCCGACCCCCACAAAGCATTCCGTAATTAATCATTTTCTGATTTGGCATCGGTGCCTGCACGGCGGCTCTGGCATTTTTCCGGCCATTTGGCGACGCCGGCTTCGCATTTTACGCGCCGTTAAAGTTTAATCGAAAAAGTATTTTTGTGGCCAATGAAAATTCCAATAACGAAATGCCAGCCGCAACAAACTTCTTGACTTTTTTATGCCCAGCCGGCGAGCCGGAGAAGTTTTTCCGACCCCCTCACTCCTCACTTGCACCTGTAGCCCAGGTGGACTTTGCTTTTGGACCTTACTTTTGCCTTGGCTTGATTAGTCTGGAGGGGGCGGGGTCTTGGTAGAGTCCCGGATCCGGACATTGATGCACCCGGATGAGCCGGCTTCGGATGCGAAGCTGGAGCCGGAGTGGGAGAGCACGGAGAATGCCTGCATTTGATGGACATCGTGGCCATGGCCCATCGTCAAATTGTCTGGCTGAACTTTCGCAATGTGTTGCGTTGTGGCCATTCGCAGGAAACAGGAAAACTTTTCCCTCTAATGCGCAATTAAGCTAAAATTCCGGTGGATTCGTGGCAATTCGGGCAGAGGTGGTACATTGTGGATCATCACCTAAACGACAAATCCCCCGGATGCCCCGGTCAAAATACTTAAAATTGGACAGCTGCATGAGATGGGATCAAAGAAGCACTGGAATTTTAATTGAATGGCCAGTGGAACAAGTTGTGGGGCAATAAAATATATTCATCAGTAGTCAGAACTCACAAGGAGTATAATAAAATTGTACCATAATACTTAGGATCCTCGTTTCAAAATGCATAATAAACAAAGTTAAATTGGTATTCTAATCCCAAGCTAACCCTAGATTTTCACTATTTCAAAAACTTAAGAAGGCACACATACAATTTCCAATTTACTTTTACCCAGGAGTGCTAAGTCACAAATTTCATCTGAACAAACAGAGAGCGATTTCACTTTCCCCCGTCGGTTAGTTTAGCAACTCAAAATCTCTAGCTATGAAAATTGTATCTGTTTGACAAAAGAAAAGAACTAAAAACACCAGCATAAGTACACCAGTTCACAGGTTTAACCCAGACCCAACCACAAAAGTACACACAGAGCGAATCTAGCTGGGATTATCCGAGCACACACTCCAAATGGGCGCCCAGTTGGCCGGCGAAAAGCGCGCCGAGGGGGGCGGCGCAGGACCAGAAACAGGACCACACCCACCGCAAAATAAGGATTCTACGACCAAGAGGACAGAAAAGTCGGAGCACGCGGAGAACGCGTTGCCGGGGCAGCCGCAGCAGGAAACGGATGGACCACCGATCCCCAAACAGGAGTATCCACAACCGATGCACGTTTCCAGACGCCACACAAGATCGCGCAGCATCACCACCGATATCCAACGAATGTGAGTAGCCCCTGCTGCAAGTCCATCAAAAATATTTGGAAATTTGTAAAAGAGCACAGGTGAAAATTCGTAATTATCTCGATTTTTCATTGCAGGCCAACGGAGGCCATTTACGCGGAATTCGATCGCCTGATTCAGCAGGTGGAGGGCCATCTGGGGCCGGTGGCGATGGAGGCACCGTGCTTGGATGTGGCCGCCCGGCTGCAGAGCTGCCTCCAGGCGCACCGCCAGCGGTCGTGCAACTGCTTTGCGGCGATGGAGGAGTACCGCCACTGCGTGGTGCGGGCCACACAGAATCGCGTGGATGACTTGGCGGACATGGAGCCGCCAATGATGCCGGTGGTGCCGCCCCAGGTGATGCCGCCACCCGCTGTGCCGCCGCCAAATGCGCGTGGCAACCGCAGGTGGTGGAAGTTTTGGACCTGGTTCCGCTAACCGGATGCAGTTGTCCGAACGAACCGTTGCCCGTTTCTCCGGCCAAAAACACGATGATAGAGAAACGGCTTTAATAATTAAAAATTATAGGACTTGAATCCATTTTGCTAGTTTCCCCGGCTGCAGATGTGACCAACAAGGATATCTACTCCAAGTGAATTTAGACACAGTGACTGCTCGGAAATTGAACGCGGCAGCGTTTCGATCAGGTGTAAATACATATTTTAAATACATATTTAAACTTCAATAGGCAAATATTTTGCTGTTATGTCTGTTGTTAATATTCGCATTTAATTGTATTTATAACATGATCATAAAATGTAGGTTTTAGAAAAAGTATCTCTTCGTCTGCAGTGACAGATTTTAGTTACTAATATTTGTCGTTAATTAATTGAAATTCCAAATGGGCCACACGATGAACAATAACTGTAAAATGCAACTGAAAATTGCATTGTGTGGTTGACAATAAATGACGTAATAAATGTTTCTCAGCCACCTATGTATGTACCTATGTTGCAACTCAGACTTCGAGTCAAATTGTAGAGCCAAGCGAAAGGCAATTGCAAAATGTAACATTTACCACAAGCTGCACGCGTGTAATTCTATGCTTTCAATTTGTGCCGAGTCAGTGGCTGCTTTCTGTCCATCATAGCGGGCTGTCACTGTGGCCGACAGCAGAGGTGCTTCTGTGCTGCTGCTGCGCTTATGAAATGCAGAGATGGAGATGCCGAGCTCCCGTTGCACATTAGCCTCCAGGGAGGAGAACTCCGCCACCCACTCTCCGTATCTGTCTATTCATTCATTTGGATGTCTATATCGTGTGGCCAGCAGTTGGTGGAGGTGGTGGAGGCAGCGGGGGTTGGGGGGCCAGACGAGAATGCAGAATTGCAATTTGCAATAAAAGTAAATCTGCTATGGCGCCGAGCTCCGGTTCCAGCTGGCTAGCTCCTTACATTGTTATCCACCCCTTTCCACCAACACGATTCTCTTTTCAAGAACCATCTGCCACCATATGTGTGCCCATGTGGGTGAGTGTGGATGTGTGTGTGTGGCTTCAGGTTGAAAGCCTTTCGGGCAAGGTGTAGTATGTGCATATATCGAGGGTACACTGTACCTATAAGTACACAGCAACACTTAGTTGCATTGCATAAATAAATGTCTCAAGTGAGCGTGATATAAGATCACCCATTTATGCTTTAAGCTAAGTCAGCATCCCCACGCTGGCCGCTGGCCATATATGCGCATAAGCTCTCTCTCTCTCTCTCTTATACATATATATATATACGCTGCTCTTCTGCCGCTGTCGACGGCGGCGCAGTCGCAGTATTTAGGTAAGATTAGACACTCTGTAGAGGTTAAGCAGGCAGAACCGTTTCTGCTACTCGAAGAGATAAGAAGAAATAAAAAGGTGGCCTGACGGCTGCACTCAACTGCAAGGAAAACACGTGTTCTCAATTGGTGGCAAATATTGGTTTATTACATGGCGACCGTGAGGCAGGAGCCTGCGATCTGAGGACTACTGAGGAAATGCTGCTAATATTGCCGATTTGATTTGGGAATTCTAAACAGCGACAACAGGTGTGAGAGGCAGGCCGCCCCTTACACCAGTGCGGGAGACCTAGAGACGGGACACTGAAGAAAAAAAGAAACAAAAATACTGAGTGAGTAGAGTGTGGTAATGGGCAAACGCGGATGTCAGAAAATCAAAAATAAAGGTATAGCACATATTAAGTGGCTATGATATACAAATAAAACACCGCCCCCATGGGCAACGGCACAGAAATTAACTGCCGAATTAGACTTTCTGAAAGAAAACCTCCAGCAAAGAAAGCCGAATACCACAACTCACTCAGCAAAAATAGAAATAATCAATGAAGAAATAACTGAAAATTCAACATCACCCAAGCCGAAAAGACCCGACGTCTGCATGAACGACTGCCCTCGACCATTGTAAGCCGCAACAGCAATTAGCACGGCATCCTGCGAGGATAGGATTAGGATAAAGGATAAAGGATTCCACCGGCGCGCCGCACATGACAACAGCGAATGTCTACCAAGCAGACGTTCGAACACCCTGCTCCTGTCGAGCAAAGGGATCTGCCAAGTATCAAAGAGGTAATAGAGGTAGATCCGTCCGCGGGACCAAAGCCCTTGACCATACAAGAGTACAAGGCACGGACTGCAGCGAGGGAGCAGCCACCTAAAAAGAAGAGGGGTGGCCGCCGGATTAAGTTGCTCAGCGCCCGGAGGCTCAACATCGAACTACTGAAGACGGCAACTAATGAGGAAGACAGGCAGCGCTACAAAGAGCGCCTTGCAGCCATCAATCAACAACTTCGTGGTGCGAAGTAAAGCGGCGGGCTGCGTTATACGCCATAGCCTCAACCGCCCAAATATTATATTAATGTTGTCGATGCGGTTTCCGCTGCAACAAAATTACTAACTTATCAGGGACCCATTTCATAACTAACACATTATACTCAGTCCTAAACTTAAAATAAGTAATAATATTGTAAAATTGCAAATTGCAACCGATGTAAACTGAGTATAATGAATTCATCTATCAAGTAAAAATATGTTTAACAACAGTTTAGACCTATTAAAATTTCGAGCTATATTTATATCTGATCGAGATAACAATAATTGACCAATTCTCAAAGTTAAAATTCTATTTGTACTTTTGATATACAAATAAAGACTAATTTTCCCCATATCAAAATGGGACATAAGTCGTGGATACAACCCCACAGTTAAACTCAATGTACTTACTATTTTTGATTTTAGTTATCCTATCAGCCTTTTAACCTGGCCTTAAAACTTTATCAGTTTCACAAAAGATCGTTGAAAAAGACTTACATGAGTCGAGCCAATGATTTAGACAAAATCTAATAGAAACTACACCAAAAAGGTACAAGTGCGATTACATCGCTAAAAGGTACATACATGGAATGGCTAAACTTAACCATATCCATAAACAATATTAGAGATGCTTTTGATAAATCCTATAAATGTATTACTAAAACCGCGCTGATCAAAACTCAGACGCTTATTTTTCACATAAAGGTATTGATAACACAATACAACACATTACAAAACCTAATAGTAACAAACAAAAGCAAACTCACTGAAGAACATAAAGTCCAATGCTTCAAAGTTCTCAGTTCATTTGGTAAAAGACTACATAATACCAGCGTTAGACACAGTATTATAATAGAAATCCCAACAGAACTAACCAAAATAGCAGAATTCGACGAAAGCCAGTTAAGAGACTTGGACGAGTCGCAACCGCTAGAAGATTTAGATATCGAAAGCGATATCGAATCAATAGAAGAATTAAAATTTAATACCGTACAACCAAATACAAGAAACATGGCCAACGCATTAGAAGCTCAGAGAGCATACGTTAAACAGGTATCTGCCACAGTACCTGAATTCGATGGTAAGAAACTCCATTTAAACAGGTTTGTGACAGCACTAAAGTTGACGGATCTAACTAAAGGAGATCAAGAAACTTTAGCAGTAGAGGTCATAAAGACCAAAATTATTGGCCCATTAAACTATAAAGTAGAACATGCGACAACGATACAGGCAATAATTACCATATTGCAGGCAAACGTAAAAGGCGAATCGCCTGACGTTATAAAGGCCAAATTAATAAATGCCCAACAAAGAGGCAAGACCGCGTCTCAGTATGTTACAGAAATAGACAGTATGCGTAAGCAGCTCGAGGCAGCTTACATAGACGGCGGATTAGACGCCGATAATGCTGACAAATTCGCGACTAAAGAGTCGATATCAGCAATGACCAAAAACTGTGCCAACGAGGCACTTAAAATGATCTTAACTGCAGGTACATTTAGTACATTCAACGACGCAATGGAAAAATACCTACATTGCAGTACAGAAATAACCGGCAATTCAAATACAGTCTTATTCTATAATGGGAATAATAGACGTGGTAATTATAATGCCTACTATCGTGGTAGAGGCAGAAATAATTATAACCATAATTATAACCAGAATTATAACCAGGGTTATAACCAAGGTTATAATAATAACAACAGAGGTCGCGGAGGCTACCGCGGCCACGGTAATAACAGAGACGGAGGTAACCGAAGGGGTAACCAAAGTCAGAATAATAATAACAACCGAAATGTGCGTAACGTACAATCGGAAAACAGCCAGACCCCCTTAAGAGATCAACAGTAAAAGTGTTTAAAGTAAACCTAAATCTGAGTATTTTCATTAAGACAAAAAACCATGAAACAAACACAGTTCTTACATTACTAATAGACACAGGTGCAGAAATTTCATTGCTAAAAGCCAAAGCAAAGGAATATAATAATATAAATTTCAGTAATATATCAAATATTACAGGTGTTGGGCAAGGAACCATACAGTCTATAGGAACAGTAGATCTTGACATACGCATTCAGGATGTTCTAGTGCCACATGAATTTCATGTAGTACCTGAGAATTTTCCGATACCATGCGATGGCATAATCGGTATAGATTTTATCAAGAAATACAATTGCGTATTAGAGTTTCAAAATAACAAAGACTGGTTCACAATAAGACCCAATAACTTCAGTAGACAGATTAGTGTACCAATTACACATAACTTAGACTCCAACACACTCTTATTGCCAGCTAGATGCGAAGTAATCAGACAAGTCAAATTACTCACTAACGAAAAAACGGTGGTAGTACCAAATCAGGAGCTGCAACCAGGTATAATAGTAGCAAGCACCATTGCCGATAGCAAAAACGCATTGATTCGCATTATAAATACAAATAATAAAGACGCCATAATAGATAGCGCGAAGATCAAATGCGAATCAATGAAAGACTATGACATTTTTACAACACCAGTAGAAAAGGAAAATAGAACTGAAGAAATTTTAAAACAATTAAGATTCCCTAAACAATTCAATAATGAACTAACTAAGTTATGCACCGAGTTTAGCGATATTTTTGGTCTAGAAACAGAACCAATATCGGCTAACAATTTCTACAAACAAAAACTCAGATTAGGGGAAAAAACACCGGTCTATATAAAAAACTATCGCATGGCAGATAGCCAAAAACCAGAAATCGCCAGACAGGTAAAAAAATTAATAGATGATGGAATAGTTGAACCATCAATGTCTGAATATAATAGTCCATTACTTTTGGTTCCAAAGAAACCACTTCCGAATTCCACGGAAAAAAGATGGCGATTAGCAGTTGACTATCGTCAAATAAATAAGAAACTATTATCAGACAAATTTCCACTTCCAAGAATAGAAGATATTCTTGATCAATTAGGAAGAGCAAAGTATTTTTCATGTCTCGACCTAATGTCTGGATTCCACCAGATAGAACTAGAAAAAAGGTATAGAGATATAACGTCATTTTCAACAGCCAATGGCTCATATCGCTTCACGCGATTACCATACGGACTGAAAGTAGCACCAAACTCCTTCCAACGTATGATGACACTTGCATTTTCTGGTCTTGAACCATCGCAAGCATTTCTATATATGGATGACTTAGTAGTAATAGGTTGTTCAGAAAAACATATGCTCAAAAATTTGACTAACGTATTCGAGCTATGTAGACGACATAATTTGAAACTACATCCAGGGAAATGTTCTTTCTTTATGAAAGAAGTAACATATTTGGGTCACAAATGTACCGATAAAGGTATACTCCCAGATGACACCAAATATGAAGTTATAGAAAAATATCCTATACCAACAGATGCCGACAGTGCTAGGCGTTTCGTAGCCTTCTGTAATTATTACAGACGTTTCATTAAAAATTTTTCTGATCATTCACGCCACTTAACGAGGCTTTGTAAAAAGAATGTTCAATTCGAATGGACAGCAGAATGCAATGATGCATTCGAATACCTTAAAACAGAATTAATGAAACCAACATTACTACAGTACCCAGATTTCGGTAAAGAATTTTGCATAACAACCGATGCTAGTAAACAGGCATGCGGAGCGGTACTTACACAAGATCACAATGGTCAACAACTTCCAGTGGCATACGCTTCAAGAATGTTCACTCAAGGTGAAAGTAATAAGTCCACTACAGAACAAGAATTAACGGCCATTCATTGGGCCATAAATCATTTTCGACCATACATATATGGCAAGCATTTCATGGTAAAAAGCGATCATAGACCATTGTCATACCTATTCTCTATGAAAAATCCAAGTTCAAAACTCACTCGTATGAGGCTGGATTTAGAAGAGTATGACTTTACTGTAGAATATCTTAAGGGGAAAGATAACCATATTGCGGACGCCTTGTCTCGCATAACAATAAAAGATCTGAAAACAATCAACAGAGAAATATTAAAAGTTACCACCAGATCAAAAGCTAAACAGGAAAATTCCTGTAAAGACGAAGCAATAGTCAAAATACAAGAGGAAAAAGAGCAAACAATAGAAAAGCCCAAAGTCTATGAAGTTGTCAATAATAATGACACAAAGAAATATGTTTTAATCAAAATAGATAAACACAAGTGTTTATTAAAACGAGGAAAAACAATTGTTTCACGCTTTGATGTTGATGACTTGTATTCTAATGAAACATTTGATCTAAATCAATTCTTTCAAAGGCTTATTTCAAAAGCCGGAATGCATAAAATAACAAAAATGCGAATATCACCAAGTGAACAGATGTTCCAATTTGTATCACTAAATGAATTTAAAATAAAGGGCAACCGAGTACTCGAAAAAGTAGAACTAGCTATTCTACAAAAGGTGATAATTATAGACAAAAATGACGAAGCTCAGATTAAAGAAATTTTGACAAAATTCCATGATGATCCTATAGAAGGAGGCCACACTGGTATTTCGCGAACCCAGTCAAAAATCAAAAGATTTTATTATTGGCCTCAGATGACCAAGACAATCTCAAAGTATGTAAAGACTTGTTTGAAATGTCAACAAGCCAAAATTACAACACATACGAAAACTCCATTAACATTGATGCCAACGCCAGCAACAGCATTTGATACTGTTTTAATTGATACCATTGGTCCACTACCGAAATCGGAAGACGGAAATGAGTATGCAGTTACAATCATATGCGATCTAACCAAGTTTTTAGTAACTATTCCAACACCAAATAAAAGTGCTAAAACAGTTGCAAAGGCTATATTTGAATCATTTGTACTGAAGTACGGTCCAATGAAGACGTTCATTACAGATCAAGGTACGGAATACAAAAATTCACTTATGAATGAATTATGCAAATATATGCATATAGAAAATCTAACATCTAGCGCTCACCATCATCAAACTTTAGGAACAATAGAAAGAAGCCACCGAACTTTTAATGAATATATACGTTCATACATATCGGTTGACAAAAGTGATTGGGACATTTGGTTACCATATTTCACTTATTGCTTCAATACAACACCCTCAATAGTCCATGACTACTGCCCATACGAACTAGTATTTGGCAGACTACCCAGACAATTCAAAGATTTCAGTAAGATAAACAAAATAGACCCAATATACAACTTAGACGACTACTCTAAAGAGCTTAAATGCAGACTAGAATTGTCGTACAACAGAGCAAGAAGAATGTTAGAAAAAGCAAAAGCGGATAGAAAATTAAGATATGATAGGAATACAAATAATTTCGAATTAAAAATAGGAGATAAAGTATTACTTAGAAAAGAAACAGGTCATAAGTTAGATAAAAGATACGAAGGTCCTTATGACGTAGTAGATATAGGAATAAATGACAATATAACCATTAAAACAGGAAGTAAGAAACAACAAATAGTACATAAAGATAGGCTAAAAAAGCACAAATAGAATGAGAAAAAAAAAAGGGCAATCAATGCCAAACCTTTCATAATAAAACTTAAATAACGGCCTGATCAGCCAAAACAATATAACAAAGACATAGATATAATCGAATTTTTATTAATTCAAAATACATACAGCTGCGGTTAAAATAATAGCACTACTGCAGGTGGAAAGTTGATTTCCTAAAAAAAGGTATTGAATGTTTATTTTTTTTAAAGTCCGATTGCATGAATAATAAGTACCATATGTTGTCTCTCTAAGCAAGAAATTTTGACTCTCTCAATGTAACGGTTCTTTTTGTTTTTGGGCACTTTCTGCAAAAGGGCGCTAAATGAGGCGGTAACAAAAATAGCACTGACCACGTTTTTGCTGAATAAAATTAATAGGAGTGATTGCTTTGGGTTTTTTTTCGACATATTTTGAAAAAAGGAGTTGCATTAAAGGTTTTAATTGAATTTTTTTCAAAAGAAGACCAAAAATTCTCTAGTTATGGGTCGGGGAAAGCATTTTACCGTCGAAATAAGGAATTTGATTAAAAACATGATCTGTGAAGGTAAAACCTACGCTAAAATGAGACGGTTTTTTTTGTTTTTCAAACAATATGATCCGCAACGCACTGCTGTTGGTCGAAAATAACGAAAAACGTGGAAGAAAGCCCTCTATGTCCAATGTGGAGATCAAGCGCTTGGTTCGGCAAAGCAAGAAGGAGCCTTTTAAGCCGGTGACGGAACTGAAGAAGGAGCTTCAGATAGCTGCAAACGTGGAAAAAGTTCGCAAACACTTAAGACAAAACAACCATAATGTGTGCAGTCCCAGAAAAGTCCCGCTTTTGACTGTGAAGCATGTGGCAAAGCGAATCTTATATGCCAAGATACGCAAGGACTGGCCTGTGGAGAAGGGGCGCCACATTTTGTGGTCAGATGAGAGCAAAATTGGGTTTTTTGGTTGGAAAGGCTCTCGGTCTTATGTTCGGCGTCCACCACGAACTGAAAATAATCCTCGCTTCACCTTTAAGACGGTAATGCACTGGGGATCAAACATCATGGTATGGGCGTGCTTTTCATACTATGGAGTAGATCCGATTCATATGATTCAAGGCATCATGGATCCGCACATTTACACAGATATTCCGGAAAATGTTATGGCGCCATATGCCGAGGATGAAATGCCGTTTTTTTTGGACATTTCAACAGGATAACGACCCAAAACACACGAGGAAAAAGGATCGAAAGTGGTTTGAGCGGAAATCGATCCAAGGAATGAAATGGCCTGCTCAGTCACCCGACTTGAATCCAATCGAAAAACTTTGTGCGGACGTGAAAAAAAGGTTTCTGAAGCCAAACCCAACAATAAAGAGGAACTTTGGATTCATGGGGGATCGAGGATCAAGGATTCATGGATCAAAATTCCTCAAAAACGGTACCAGGACTTGGTGGACTCCATGCCAAGAGGATGCGCAGCTGTCATTGCCCACAATGGTCACGCAACCAAATATTAAGATTCTTTAAACATAGTTCTTAAGATATAATCCATTTGTTGAACTCTTATTTTATTTTTTTAGTTAGTTTTAGCAAAATACGAGAAACAGTGCTATTTTTGTTACCGCCTAAATTTGGAGGTTTTTCTTTGTTTTACCAATTATTTTTAAAATATCCATTAGATCTGTTACCAATTTTATTATTTCAATTGAAAATCATTGTAGTATTTAAGATTAGTGGAAAAAATTTTGAAAAAATGTCAGAAAATAGAGAAACGATGGGGCAAACACGAAATGTGCTTTTGGTGCTATTATTGTTACCGCAACTGTACATATTTTTTCTTTATTCATTTAAAAATTCTATATCATAAATAATGTTAATTCATTAAAAATAATATTTAAGTAATTTTTATTTTATAATGATAATATAGTTGATAGAAAATAACTTCATTTCTTTACGTTATTTTAAAAAAGAGGGGAGGTGTAGTATGTGCATATATCGAGGGTACACTGTACCTATAAGTACACAGCAACACTTAGTTGCATTGCATAAATAAATGTCTCAAGTGAGCGTGATATAAGATCACCCATTTATGCTTTAAGCTAAGTCAGCATCCCCACGCTGGCCGCTGGCCATATATGCGCATAAGCTCTCTCTCTCTCTCTCTTATACATATATATATATACGCTGCTCTTCTGCCGCTGTCGACGGCGGCGCAGTCGCAGTATTTAGGTAAGATTAGACACTCTGTAGAGGTTAAGCAGGCAGAACCGTTTCTGCTACTCGAAGAGATAAGAAGAAATAAAAAACACGTGTTCTCAATTGGTGGCAAATATTGGTTTATTACAAAGGTAAGCAAACATTAGAATTTATTAAATCCAGCTCATGCAGAGCAGCCCCGCCCACTTCTTCGCTCTGCCCGAGCGCAGAAAAAAACACCGAGAAGGGGGCGGGGTGTACAAAAAATTATAGCATATAAAACTCACCTTGCCACGGCTACGGCAGCACATTCAACTTTTGGGCCAGGCCAAAACACATACAACGACGTATGCATATATACACTCCAGCGGACACCGGGTTCGCCTGTATTATCTTTCACACACACACACCACACACACACACCCACACACATACACCCGCTTATAGCCCGGTACATATTTGCCCTTACATAATCCAACTTTGCTTTTAGCATTTGGCAAAGCAAACAAAATGACAGCGCCAAAAAGGAGTTCGTTCTCACTACACTGGCCCAATGATGACGCACCGATTATAAATATTTGTATACATATGTATAGTTATATATATATATATATATATATATATATATATATATATATATAGTAACATATCTACACCCACAACTCCCCAATCACAACCACACACACTATTGTAAACAATCACACACACACATTAATCTCTAAGTACGAAATGTATTCAAAGATCGAGAGCCCTTCGATTATGCTTAGCTTTCATCTACGCGCAGCAAAGTGCAAAAGTCCGAAGTCCAAAGTCTAGACTCTGGGGCGAGCCAATGTCCACGTCCCCTAAACATTCGATCACTTGGCGAGCCAACTGAAATAACAAAAACTTCCGCCCACACAATCGTCTCAGGATTCTCAAATTACTCCTATTTTTCGGGGCTCCTCTCTTAACGGGAGAATAGACACCTCTCTTTCCGGGAGAATAAACGTTGATAACCTTATTCTCTTAAACTTCGCTCTTAAGCTATCCCAATCCGCCTATATAAACCCAATCATGTCCCCATACATCAGTTCAGTTCTGAGTACGTTATCAATCGCGATAACACTGCTAAGCCCACTTCAACCTCGAAGTCCATTATCCAACCTAGTGATAATCCAAAGGCTCTAGTTCTTCCTTTACTGGAAATAATAAAACGTTTAATAATAAATAAAATAACCTCCTGTGTTCTTTTTTTATTAAACACTCGGTCTGAATTCGTAAATGGCGCAGTCGGTAGGATAAATAGAAAAAGTTGTGCGAGTTGTTTACAAATATCAATCTAGTGACAAAAGATCCTTGTACGACCAAGCGTATCTTTTAAGATTGAACCACGCGAATCGGCGCTAAAGTGAACATAATATCGTAATACAATTAACTCTTTTTATCCGCAAAAGAACTACGTATAATCGGAGGTTGACACATAATAGTCAAACCTACTGCATACGGTTAACGAAAGTGTAAAAAAAAAAAAAAAAAAAAAAAAAAAAAAAAAAAAAAAAAAAAAAAAAAAAAAAAAAAAAAAAAAAATCAACAACCATGGCAACCGAACAAGTAAAATTGTTATCGGAATCCCACCTTAATCAAGCCTTAAGCCAAATAAGGCAAATACCAATATTCAGCGGTAATACCCAAGAACTCAGTGCCTTTATCCGAAGGATCGAGTTCATACTTCAGCTTTATCCATCAACGGACATCAGGCAAAAGCATGTATTCTTCAGCGCAATTGAAATGCAACTTGCAGGAGATGCTCAACGTGTATCCCAGTTATCCGGAGCAACAACCTGGCCAACCCTTATGAATGCGCTCATCAGCGAGTATAAAACCCAAACACCATGTGAAGAACTACTTCGTCACATTTACAACACACCCTTCAACGGAAGTATCCGTAAGTTCGTCGAAGAATTAGAAATAAAATCATTCACGATATCGAATAAACTTATGCTAGAAAATGATATCAATAATACTGTATTATACACAAATGCATTAAATAAGACAATCAAAGATGTAATCATGAGAAAATTGCCCGATAGGTTATTTATGACTCTTGCTAGATTTGACATTACGACAGTATCTAATCTCAAACAAATAGCGCAACAAGAAGGCGTATACGAAATAACTTTCAATGACAGAACAAGATCCCAAAATTATTCCGATCATAACAAAACCCAACCCCAAACCTCTAAGAATAAGGGAAACTATCAAAATTTCGTGAGCAATGCTATGCATAACACAATTAAGTCAAATCCAAGCACTACTCCGAAACCCTGCGAACCAAATCCAAAGTTTGCAAGAGAACTCACACAAAAATTAAATACAGGAAGAGTCCAGAATCCATTAAATTTTCAACAAAGAAATAATAGTGCCCCAAACCCTCCCGTCAAACGACAGAGAGAAAGTGATAGTGCCCAATACAGAATGGATACAGGATGCGAAAATTTTCTTCAACCAGCCTCGGAATCAGAAAGCGATTTAGAGGAGGAGGAAACCCATTCTTAAAAATCACAATGAATAATATTACTCTCAAATGCTTAGTAGACACCGGTTCGTCAATTAATATTATGAAACAAAATTTCTTTAATTTTCCAATCAAACCTTCTAAAGTCAAAGTCCACACTATTAATGGCATTATAATGTTGAATCAAAGCGTTTCATTGCAGTCAAGCAAACTTTGTCCCATTAAACAAACATTCTATATTCAAAACTTTTCAGAAAAATATGACTTACTATTAGGCAGAAACTATTTAGAACCAACTAACACTCAGATTAATTATTCAACACAAACAGTCACTATAAATGGCTACATATTTAAAATGTGGTACGACCACATCCAAACAGATGAATCCAAGGCCATCAATGAGTGCCCCAAGTCATCTAACTCAGAGGAAACCCCTCTACATACCCCAAAAAAGGAGAAAACCCTCCGGAAAATTAAGCGGAAACCCCACTTAAAATCAGATGAGTCAAAGGTTACCAATGAGTACCCCAGATCATCCAATTCAGAGGAAACCCCTCTACATATACAAAAAAAGGAGAAAAACATCCAGAAAATTAAGCGGAAACACCACTTAAAAACAGATGAGTCAGCATCCAATCAGTGCCCCAGATCATCTAACCCAGAAGAGTCCAAGACTACCTATGAGCGTCCCAAGACTTCTAAATCTGAGGAAAACCCTCTTATTACCCCATACCTAGAAGAAGCCCTTCTAGTAACATCCTCTAACTACGCCCTAGATGACGAGTTAAGAGAATCTAACGTATTTAGATTAGAACATCTAAATACAGAAGAAAGGGAGCAACTTTCCCACGTTTTGCTTGAATACCGTGATATTCAGTACAAAGAAGGTGAAACTTTGACCTTCACGAGTACGATTAAACATTCCATTCATACAAAACACGAAGACCCTATCTATAAAAAACCGTATAAATACCCTCAAGCGTTTGATCAAGAAGTCAACAGGCAAATCAACGAAATGATAGAACAAAAAATAATTAGGAAATCTAATTCCCCCTATTGTTCTCCAATTTGGATTGTGCCAAAGAAAAGTGATGCTTCTGGTAAACCAAAATTTCGATTAGTCATAGACTATCGTAGTCTCAATGAAATAACCATCGACGACAAATTCCCTATACCAGTAATGGACGAAATATTAGACAAGCTTGGACGCTGTCAATACTTCACAACCATTGATTTAGCTAAAGGTTTCCATCAAATTCAAATGGACAAGCAATCAATATCCAAAACAGCATTTTCAACAAAACATGGACATTACGAATATACTCGTATGCCTTTTGGTCTGAAAAATGCACCAGCAACATTTCAACGCTGCATGAACAATCTTCTTGAAGACTTAATTTATAAAGATTGTTTAGTTTATTTAGATGATATTATCATTTATTCCACTTCATTGGAAGAACACATAATGTCTCTAAAAAGGGTATTTGATAAGCTAAGATTAGCTAATCTAAAATTGCAACTTGACAAATGTGAATTTCTGAAGAAAGAAACAGAATTTCTCGGTCACATTATCACAACAGACGGTATAAAACCAAACCCTAACAAAATAAATGCAGTTATTAATTTTCCTATTCCTAAAACCACAAAAGGAATAAAATCATTCCTTGGACTCTGCGGATTCTACCGTAAGTTCATTCCCAATTTTGCAAAAATAGCAAAACCTATGACGTCCAAATTAAAGAAAGGAACAGTAATTAACACAAAAGATAATGATTACATGTCCGCCTTCGAGAAACTAAAAGTACTCATCACATCCGACCCAATTCTAATATACCCCAACTTCGAAAAGAAATTTTCACTGACAACAGACGCTAGTAATATAGCCATAGGTGCTGTATTATCCCAAGAACATAAACCCATCTGCTATGCAAGCAGAACTCTAAACGAACATGAACTTAACTATTCGGCTATAGAAAAAGAACTATTAGCTATAGTATGGGCAACAAAATATTTTAGATCCTACCTATTCGGTAGAAAGTTTGACATATTAAGTGATCATAGACCACTTGTATGGCTAAATAACATAAAAGATCCCAATATGAAATTACAGAGATGGAAGATAAAACTTAACGAATACGATTATAATATTCAATATCTACCCGGTAAAGAAAATCATGTAGCTGACGCTCTATCTAGAGTTCAAATTAAGGAAAACTTCCTAGGAGAAGATGACCCAGCTTCCCTGCTCACAACAGCTACTGTGCATAGTGCACAAGAAGACAACCAAAATCACATTTCAATAACAGAAAGACCTCTTAATTATTATAACAGACAATTCGAATTCATAAAAGACAATTTTGACGACGTCCAAATAATAAAATATTTCCATAAAACCAGAATTAAAATCAGTTATAAAGAAATGACTGATACCCTTGCTAAAAATATCATTAAAGAATATATTTGCACTAAGAAAAGTGTTATTTACTTTCCTGATGAGATCGACTTTCAAATATTTCAAAATGCGTATATTCAAATCATAAGTCCCGACAGTTTCACTAAAACTATGAAAACCAGCATAAAACTAATAGACATTCAAACATACGCCCAATTCAAGGAAATCATTCTCAAAACACATAAAGAATTATTACACCCTGGTATAGAAAAACTCACACTTCAGTTCAAAGAACTTTACTATTACCCTGATTACCAAAAACTTATCCAAAACATCATAAACGAATGTGAAATCTGTAACATCGCTAAAACTGAACATAGAAACACAAAATTAATCCTTGAAACAACCCCAGAATCTTTTAGTCCCAGAGAAAAGTACGTCATGGATTTTTACTTAGTAAACAATAAACAATTCCTATCATGCATTGACATTTATTCTAAATACGCCTCCCTGATAGAAGTAAATAGTAGAGATTGGCTTGAAACTAAAAGAGCTATTTTACGCATATTCAACGATATGGGTAAACCCATAGAAATAAAAGCCGACAAAGACTCCGCCTTCATGTGCATTGCACTTAAAATTTGGTTAGAATCAGAAGGAGTAACTTTAAGTATAACAACAAGTAAAAATGGAATCTCTGACGTTGAGCGATTTCATAAAACCGTTAATGAAAAATTAAGAATAATAACAAGCGAAAATGAACCTGAAAACCAATTCACAAAATTTGAAAAAATACTTTACATTTACAATCACAAAACAAAACACAACACAACTGGTCGAACCCCAGCAGACATCTTCATTTTTGCAGGAACCCCGGCCTATAACACTCAACAAAATAAAGTAAACAAAATTGACAAACTCAATGAAAATAGACACGACCTTAACATAGACACAAACTTCAAAGAATCCCCTCTAGTTAGATCAAAAACGACTAACCCATTCAAAAAGACAGGAAACGTAAGACAAATAGATGATAAACATTTCGAAGAAACAAATAGAGGTAGAAATATAACACATTATAAGTCTAAGTTTAAAAAGAAAAAGAAAATTAATAAAAGTAAATATAATAACGATAATTCCAGGCTTACTCCCGAGCATGATATTCATGTTATGCCTCCTATCGACAATTAACACACAATACCTAGAAGTAACCCCTATCCAGGCCAAAAACGGTTACCTAATCTTTCAAACCGGATCAATAGATTTACCGATAAACCACGAATATCATCACTTATCTATTAACTTAAGTAAAACAGAAAATACTTATGAAGAACTTATTAAACAAGCTCAACATTTTAATAACTCACCACAAATACAGTATCTAGTAGAAAAACTTAACAGAGAAATGAACGGTATACGAATTGTAAAACGTAGTAAACGCGGTCTTGTTAACTTTATGGGAACAATTTACAAATACTTATTCGGTACCTTAGATCAAGAAGATAAAGAAGAATTACAACAAAAAATAGCCGACATCTCTAAAAATAATGTACAAATAAGCGAACTTAACCACGTAATAGAAGTCATTAACCAAGGAATCGAATTGACCAACCATTTAAATAATAACTTTGAAGGAGAACAAATGATAAATCTAATAATTTTCAATTTACAACAATTCACTGAATACATTGAAGACATAGAGCTTGGTTTGCAACTGACACGCTTAGGTATCTTTAATCCAAAACTTTTAAAACACGACTCATTAATCCACGTCAATTCTGAAAAACTTCTTAATATTAAAACTTCAGCTTGGCTTAAATCTGATACGAACGAAATCCTGATAATATCCCACATTCCAAGAGAAATAACCAAAACACCCGTTTTTAAAATAATACCCTACCCAGACGGAAAAAGTTACATATTAACCGAAACAATACATGACAAATATTTTTCACACAATAATCAAACATACACGGCAAGTTCTCAAAGCTTAGTTGTAAATAAGTGTATAATTGGTATATTAAACCAGGTCCCAACACAATGTAGATTCAGTAAAACACATTCTGATTTTGAAATAAAATATGTAGAACCTAATATAATCACAACTTGGAACCTTCCCAAGACTATCCTAAACCAAAACTGTATCAATAGGGAAACTATAATAGAAGGCAATAACATGATAAAAGCATTTAATTGTTCGGTCCAATTAGAAGAAATATTAATTACCAACACAATGTTAGACTATACTCAAACTATCTATGTAAACAATAATGTAACAAAACTTGAACCACTCGAATACATCCAGGCAAAAGAAATAATCAAACAACACAATCAGACGAATAATATCTTTCAAATAATAACACTTGCAACATTAATCATGATAGTTATTATTGTAATATTGTACTTTATCTATAAATATAAAACTATACCTCAAAAGTTAATTGTAAAATTTAAAAATCAAACGCAAAAAAATGAAAATATTATAAGTCCTGAAAAAGACAATACTGCACCCCCCAATACCCCTGTATTGTACCCTACTCTAAACGCCTGAGGACAGGCTTTTTTCTTAAGGATGGGGAAGTAACATATCTACACCCACAACTCCCCAATCACAACCACACACACTATTGTAAACAATCACACACACACATTAATCTCTAAGTACGAAATGTATTCAAAGATCGAGAGCCCTTCGATTATGCTTAGCTTTCATCTACGCGCAGCAAAGTGCAAAAGTCCGAAGTCCAAAGTCTAGACTCTGGGGCGAGCCAATGTCCACGTCCCCTAAACATTCGATCACTTGGCGAGCCAACTGAAATAACAAAAACTTCCGCCCACACAATCGTCTCAGGATTCTCAAATTACTCCTATTTTTCGGGGCTCCTCTCTTAACGGGAGAATAGACACCTCTCTTTCCGGGAGAATAAACGTTGATAACCTTATTCTCTTAAACTTCGCTCTTAAGCTATCCCAATCCGCCTATATAAACCCAATCATGTCCCCATACATCAGTTCAGTTCTGAGTACGTTATCAATCGCGATAACACTGCTAAGCCCACTTCAACCTCGAAGTCCATTATCCAACCTAGTGATAATCCAAAGGCTCTAGTTCTTCCTTTACTGGAAATAATAAAACGTTTAATAATAAATAAAATAACCTCCTGTGTTCTTTTTTTATTAAACACTCGGTCTGAATTCGTAAATATATATATTATATAAATATCAAAATAAATCTTATATAATATGTGCATATATATTTATATTTATTTCAGTAAGATATCACACCAATGCCGGATAGCTATAAATAGTATTAATGTGTTATTTGTGAATTAGTATGGTATAATTTTTTTCGGTGCACCGCAAAGGGTTTCGCCGAAAATGTCATGAAAATATTAAGAAGAATCAAGGTATAATGCATTGTATTTTGCTCCACCAAAATCAAAGGAACGGATCTAACCGCATGACTAATCCGCAAAAGGAAAATGCAACTGTGAAATTAGCAGCTAGAAAATGCATTTCCATTTGCTCTTAAACTCTTTATGGTCACATAAAGCTAAATATGGTTATTTAAGCAAATATATTTATGTTTTAATACTGCAGTAAATAAATACATTTAGACAACGAATCGTTTTTAAAAATTAATGAAAATCCTTAATATTTTCTGAGCATTTCCTCGATTATTTGTTTAAGCAGTTAGCAAGGGGAAAATGCAAAAGAAATGCAAACTGTCGTATTTGAGTTATTCCGTGGGATTTGCCGGGTAAGTTGTTACTTCCCCCGGAAGCAGGCGATTTATTATCGCAACTTAATCTCACAAAAAACACGTCAAACCTGAAAATCCTGCTGCTCGGCAGCCCGGTAGCTTGGCCCGCCCCCTTTCGCCGCACGCCCATGAAAAGTGCGGGGTCCCCCGAAATTGGGGTGTAGTATACATTTGCTCGCCGCCGTTGGCTTCATAAAAAACCAACTACATGGAGTGCGCATAGCAACAAAAAAACATGCAGGCAAATCACAGTGTACAGCGCACTTCGCCCCCTCTCGTTCTCATTCTATACCCTTCTCTTTTCTTTTTTTTTTTGTGTTAAGGAAGCCCCCCTCGAAAACCCCACCACTGGCAATTTCCATTTGGTTGCCCTTCTGCGGGATTCGAGCAGAGAAAGAAATTGTACAAGTTATTATTATTATTATTATATTACCAGAATTTAATATTTCAGCTAAGTTCATTTAAGCTGCTGAATATTTGGTGAACAATATTTCCCAATACCAAGTTAATACTATTTAAATATTGTGATAATAACTTTATTTATCATAACCTAATGTTATTGCATAGTGAATCAATATTCTATATTAATATTATTCCTCTTAGAAACAGAATTTAACTGAATATCTTTTTCTTAGGAAATGTGCATATTTTGCATTTAATTTTCGTCCTGTGCACTTCGTTTAGCCGTGTGTTTTCCGTTTGGCTCTCATTTTTTTTTGGTAACAGTTTTGCCCACTGCTTTTTTCTATTTTCCTCGTTGTGCCATAAAGATTATTATGAAAGTATTTTGCTAAGCTTTCTGAGTTGAGATGAGATGTGTCGGGTTGGGCAGGGTTTTTGGAGTTTAGGTTAGGGTCCTGGTCCTGCTCCTGCTCCTGCTCCTGCTGCTTTTGGTTATGGTTATGGCTATGGTTCTGACTTTGGTTCTGGTTCTGGTGGTGCCATCTCCGTTGCCCGCGCTATCTGGCTGCGCATCCGTCTCTGTCATGCCATTTGGCTGGCACTCTCGAGGCCTTAAGTGTGCATGCATTATGCCATGTGCAGTTGCAGTGGCAGGAGCCCGGCGCCTCCGCGTGTAATATGCATGCATGGATAATTTATCAGGACACAGCACAGCTTTAAATTTGATTTAAGCCCCGTCGCCGCTGATTGCCATGTTCCTGCCCATGTCCATCTCCATATCCATATCCATGTCCATGTGCATGTCCATATTGCCATCGTTTTCGTTGTGCTGCCTCAAATGCAATTAAATGGCCGCAAAGCAAATCAAGCTCAAATCTCAACTGTGCACTTCACCGAGAAAGTTAAGTTAAGTTTAAGATAAAGATAAATATTCCCATAATTATTTATTTAAGTCTCTTCTATTTTCTTACGCGTAATACATTTAATTTAAAATTTATTTTTCGTAGCCTAATTTTTGGTCACACAAATGCCAGGTCCTATTTGATTGTTTCAGTGTAATTACATGACGAATACTTTTGGCTAATAAAAGCAAACGTTTTCATTTCCAATACATGAAAACTGTCAAAACTGTAAGAAAATTGCACTTTCGTATTTGCTGAAAACCTCGAATGCAAAGGCATTTGCTTAGCAAATAAAACTGGCTGTGGTAAAGGGCATTTATAATCGCAAAATAAATGCAGTAGTGCACAGCCATGCCATGAATCATATGGGCTGCTAAGGCGATAAGGCCCCAAAAAACCCCTTATCAGGCACACACACGGCCCCCGAAACTTTCGACCCCAATTTCAGCGACCTTAATCCATCTGTCAGGGGAGCGAACGAGCAATTCCTTGTAGCAGAGTGTAACAGCCTGGCTTTTTGCCCACGCCCCATACCTTGCAGCATTTTTGATATGCTTGTAGTTTTCGGTGTTCTTACAATGGGCAGGATCCACTGCATCCTCTTCGGTGGGCATATGGAAGGGGGCAGGATATAGTGCAAGGATGATGCCGCCTTGGCGGTACGGGCATATGGAAATCGGATAGAGCAGACATGGCCAAAGTTGTTTGTTTTTATGTTGTCTTCAGCCGCGTTGCATAAGTGCATTTGTCTGCCATCTCGACAAGCTCTTGTTTCGCCTGTAGTCCTGCGGAGTATCCTCCTGCAGTTTCTCCAAAAACCCCATGCCGAAAACCAATGCAAACCCAAGCCCAAACTAAAACCCATTCACATACCCTTTTCCGTTTCCGTTTTCTCACACTAGTCCGGGCACTTGTTTTCAACGGAATCAATTTAGCGTAAGAAGTTTCAGCTCCGAGCTCGAAGTTGTTGTCATGTGCAGGCCAACGGAGCAGGGGTGGAGGTCAGGGGTCAGGAGAGGGTTGAGCGTTGAGCGTTGATGGTTGAGGAGGGGCGCTGAGTGGTGTATGGTGTGTGTGTGTGTGGTGCAATTATGCCAACGACAGCTGCCTGGCAGCCTCGTCGTCGCTCTATTAATCAAAAGTTATACAAAAAGCCAGCGAACTTCGCCACACGACTTGCCCGCCAGCACCGCCCGCCCAGTTTTCCAACGCTTTTCCTGGCTGAGCCACATCTCCCTATTCCCAGCTCGATTTTCTCAGCTGCAGCTCCTCTTGCTCCTGCTGCTCCTGGCGCCGGCTTCACTTCCTCATCCTGTGCTCCTTGTTGTTTGCAATTTAACTTTGCTGTGAGCGAAGGCTCTTCATGAGTTGGACCGAGCTTATGTGCGCAAACACATACATAGATACACTGCGGGAAAATGCTACAAACAGTTTAATTAATAAAAATAACATTATATTAATATAGTATGTATCCCTGGAATGCCTTTCTTTAATTTACTAAAATGCAAATCATTTATTTTTACCATCATAAAGTGTTGCACTTTTTAATATAGATATCTAAATCATTTTTAATTATTTTGATACACACGCCAATGCTTTTTTCCAGCGCAGCATATCGGTGTGTCTGTGCGGCTTGGTGAGTAAAAACAAGATATAATATTTTATGAAAGCTTTGGCAACCACTGCGCCCCCATTCCGCTGATGCTGGCCCACAATGGACTGGGACTCATTGGCCATAAATAAATAAGGCAGCCAAACACAATCAAAAACCAATGAAGCAGACCAGCAGCCACAAATGACAGGAGGAGCTGCGAGTGGAGCTCCTGGAGGCCGACCATCATCATCTTCGTCGTCCTTCTCGCCCTGCTCGTCCTGCCAGTCGTGTCAGCTTTTTGTCCCTGTTCTTGCACAGCCAGCGGGAGTAGTTGGCCATGATTTAATGCCCTAATCATTTTCGTTT
Organism: Drosophila simulans; assembly: GCF_016746395.2. Classification (NCBI taxonomy): domain Eukaryota; kingdom Metazoa; phylum Arthropoda; class Insecta; order Diptera; family Drosophilidae; genus Drosophila; species Drosophila simulans. The sequence goes on along the minus strand of NC_052525.2, from coordinate 14,656,161 downwards.
TTCAATCAGTCAGTTTCTATTTGCACGAAACACATATACATACATTCTCTCCGAGATCTTTTATAAACTTTGTAAATTCACTCGTTCTAACTAACCTCATATCGCCATGAGTTCCATCGAATGGGTCGGTGATATGCTTTACTACGTTATGCGCACCTACCTGGGGTTAACCGCACCCAGTTGCAATGCACACTTCCTTATCGATGTCCTTGGAAAGGTGAGTAAATGAAAGCTCTTCAATATTTTTTGGTGCGGCAGCAAGTGAAGGACTCAATACAATATTCCAAACTTGCAGATTGAACATTTTATATATTTCATCGAATTTTCCATGATGATAATGAGGCGGCCAAGAAATTTCAAGGCTTTGACTGATAGCCAAGCGAACCGCCTTCAACTATACAATTGCCTTTCAATGTTACGGACTTGGGCAAAAGTGATATACGCATTGGTATCCGTGGTAATTAAGGGCCTTAAAATATATACATTTACAATATGAACCCAACAATTTTTTACCATTCAAAGCATGCTTTAATCCATATCAAGACGCATTACATAAGTATCGCGATAGTGATTTCCGGCATCGTCTTGGCCATCGATATGATCTTCTTGGCAATAAATGGCTTACATGGCAAAAGAACGCTGCGACCCGCGCGGATTCTGTGGATTTCGTTGAGCTGTTGCACTTGGGTGCCCGGGATTCTGAACGAACTGATCATCTATTTGTATAATTAATGAAAGCAATGGCGATGTTAGACTTTATAACTTTCAAAATTCTTTGTCACATGTAGCACTTTCAAAAATATAGGAAATAAAGAGTCACACATCTAGTCCTACATTCTCAATTCTTCACGCGGATGTCTGTCGATTTGACAAAAGTTTTCAGCTTAATTTAATTTGCTGCAGCATTCAACTCGATTTCGCGCGTTTATCGTTAGTCGACAACTTTTTAATTGCCAGGCGGCGAAAAGGACACACATTCCCCGGAAGTGTTACTCTTTTGTTGGCGGGTGTAAAAGTTGAATAGGGTGAAAGAGAAGCTTAACTGGGTACAGAAGGAAAGTTATACAATTTAAGCCCTTCATGTTACTAGAAGGGAAAATAAAGATAGGATTAAACTATGAAGTAGTTTTTCTAACTCTTTTATGACCATAATAATAATCAAACAACTTTAATGATAAATGTTTTGTGCATTCTATTAACCAATGCAACTATCTGTATCACTTTCATGGTAATTTAAATACTTTTAAAATTTATTTGCATTAAAATTTGCAAGTTTAAAATATTTTTGCAAAAGTCCGTCAAAAAGTGACAGGGTAATTAGGGTAATGGTAATTAGGTTTAAAAAACTGTGCTTTTAACGGTGCGGCCTTTTTTTAAATATTGCATTTTTTGTAAAAAAAAATAATCGGTATTTTGATCAAAACATTGAAAATAATTACCCAAATAAGGAATGTCATACCTCGCTGAGTTCGTTGTTTAAATACCAATCGATTTGCATTCAAGTTTGGGAATTCTGGGATTTTTCAATTTTTCGCAAATTTTGATGATGGTACCCCCTTACAAAAAATGCGAAAATTTGGCCAAAAATTAATTTTACAAAATCTGTTTAAAAGTGAAAGGGGTGGTTAGTATTGGTTATGAGGAGTATAAAATGGTAATTCTTTTTGCTGTGTGACCATTTTTAGTCAAGTTATAGCCAAAAAAGCCAAATTGAAAATTGAGTTTTTTGCCAAAAATAGTTTTCCAGTTTTTTTGTGAAAAAAATAATCGGTATTTTGATCAAAACATTGAAAATAATTACCCATAAAAGGAATGTCATACCTCGCTGAGTTCGTTGTTTAAATACCAATCGATTTGCATTCAAGTTTGAGAATTCTAGGATTTTTAAATTTTTCGCAAATTTTGATGATGGTACCCCCTTACAAAAAATGCGAAAATTTGGCCAAAAATTAATTTTACAAAATCTGTTTAAAAGTGAAAGGGGTGGTTATTTGCATTCAAGTTTGAGAATTCTAGGATTTTTAAATTTTTCGCAAATTTTGATGATGGTACCCCCTTACAAAAAATGCGAAAATTTGGCCAAAAATTAATTTTACAAAATCTGTTTAAAAGTGAAAGGGGTGGTTAGTATTGGTTATGAGGAGTATAAAATGGTAATTCTTTTTGCTGTGTGACCATTTTTAGTCAAGTTATAGCCAAAAAAGACAAATTGAAAATTGAGTTTTTCGCCAAAAATAGTTTTCCAGTTTTTTTGTGAAAAAAATAATCGGTATTTTGATCGAAACATTGAAAATAATTACCCAAATAAGGAATGTCATACCTCGCTGAGTTCGTTGTTTAAATACCAATCGATTTGCATTCAAGTTTGAGAATTCTAGGATTTTTAAATTTTTCGCAAATTTTGATGATGGTACCCCTTACAAAAAATGCGAAAATTTGGCCAAAAATTAATTTTACAAAATCTGTTTAAAAGTGCAAGGGGTGGTTAGTATTGGTTATAAGGAGTATAAAATGGTAATTCTTTTTGCTGTGTGACCATTTTTAGTCAAGTTATAGCCAAAAAAGCCAAATTCAAAATTGAGTTTTTTGCCAAAAATAGTTTTCCAGTTTTTTTGTGAAAAAAATAATCGGTATTTTGATCAAAACATTGAAAATAATTACCCATAAAAGGAATGTCATACCTCGCTGAGTTCGTTGTTTAAATACCAATCGATTTGCATTCAAGTTTGAGAATTCTAGGATTTTTAAATTTTTCGCAAATTTTGATGATGGTACCCCCTTACAAAAAATGCGAAAATTTGGCCAAAAATTAATTTTACAAAATCTGTTTAAAAGTGAAAGGGGTGGTTAGTATTGGTTATGAGGAGTATAAAATGGTAATTCTTTTTGCTGTGTGACCATTTTTAGTCAAGTTATAGCCAAAAAAGACAAATTGAAAATTGAGTTTTTTGCCAAAAATAGTTTTCCAGTTTTTTTGTGAAAAAAATAATCGGTATTTTGATCGAAACATTGAAAATAATTACCCAAATAAGGAATGTCATACCTCGCTGAGTTCGTTGTTTAAATACCAATCGATTTGCATTCAAGTTTGAGAATTCTAGGATTTTTAAATTTTTCGCAAATTTTGATGATGGTACCCCCTTACAAAAAATGCGAAAATTTGGCCAAAAATTAATTTTACAAAATCTGTTTAAAAGTGAAAGGGGTGGTTAGTATTGGTTATGAGGAGTATAAAATGGTAATTCTTTTTGCTGTGTGACCATTTTTAGTCAAGTTATAGCCAAAAAAGACAAATTGAAAATTGAGTTTTTCGCCAAAAATAGTTTTCCAGTTTTTTTGTGAAAAAAATAATCGGTATTTTGATCGAAACATTGAAAATAATTACCCAAATAAGGAATGTCATACCTCGCTGAGTTCGTTGTTTAAATACCAATCGATTTGCATTCAAGTTTGAGAATTCTAGGATTTTTAAATTTTTCGCAAATTTTGATGATGGTACCCCTTACAAAAAATGCGAAAATTTGGCCAAAAATTAATTTTACAAAATCTGTTTAAAAGTGCAAGGGGTGGTTAGTATTGGTTATAAGGAGTATAAAATGGTAATTCTTTTTGCTGTGTGACCATTTTTAGTCAAGTTATAGCCAAAAAAGCCAAATTCAAAATTGAGTTTTTTGCCAAAAATAGTTTTCCAGTTTTTTTGTGAAAAAAATAATCTTAAAACGTAATAAAATTAAGCGTCTTATTCCCTCCCCATTGGTTACTCATTATATTATTAAAGGATAAGTGAAAGGACAATAGTATACAATTATGCTATTTATACGTTACAATAGTTAAAAAAGATTTGTGCTGATTACCAAGATTTAAAATTTTGACAAATTTTGGAGCAGCGAGTGGAGGTCCTGGAGGCCGACCATCATCGTTGTAGATCTCGTCGTGCCAGCTTTTTGTCCCTGTCCTTGCACAGCCAGCGGGACTAGTTGGCCATGATTTAGTGCCCTAATCTTTATCGTTTTTCATTCGTTGCTTTCAGTCTGTCAAACATTTTAATAAGTATAAATATACATTTTTCCTGAGATCTTTTATAGATTTCCAAAATTTATTTGTACAAATATACCTCATTTCGCCATGAATTTCTTCGAGCAGATTATTGATCAGTTTTGCGGCGTTATGCACACCAACCTAAAGATACCCATATCTTATTGCGAAACACGCTGCAACTGGAAATTCTCGGCAAATATCGATACAATGATATTCTTCTATACCCTCAGCTTCGGTATCCTTCGAGTGGTGAGTATATATTTATAGTTTGCTGGGCAGCAAGTAAAGAACTAATTACATCAAATTCGCAGGTATTCAATTTTATAGATTTCGTGAACCTTTTCATGGGAGGGACGCAGTTGGGACGGCTAAGCTGTCTCTTGATTCTGAGGGGCGCACATTCGGGGCGCTTACGAGCCCTCAAACAATTTTTAATGCTGCAAGCGTGGATGTTAGTGATATACGGCATGGTATCCGTGAGTATAAAGGCCCTTAAAATATACTAATTTACAAAATGTACACACTTGTTATAAGTCACTGCAACCATTTTTTTAATCCAGATCAAGCCGCATTACATAAATCGCTTCATTGTGGTTTCTGTCATCATCTTGATCAGCGATATGTTTGTGCTGCTATTAGATATCCGGCGACATGCCAGGATACCTCTGGAGCGCATGGCGACCCTTTGGGAAATGACGCTCAACTTGTGCTGTGTTTTATACGTGCAGTGGATCCTCAAGAAACACTGTTAGCCTGGAGGAAATGATGTGCTCCATGCCGATATCTGTTTTATAACTTTAATAGGGTGAAAGAGAAGCTGAAACTGGGTACAGATGGGAAATTATACTATTTAAACCCTTCATGTTTCGGGGGTGAACATTTAAAACAGGACTAAATTATGCAGTGAATGGGGCTCTTTAAACTTTGTGGCTTTGGTCATAACTTGGCTAAAAATAATCACACAATATATATAATATTTGATTTGTGCATTAAATAAACCAATTTAACATCTGTATAACTTTCCTGCTGACTTTAAAATTGGAAACATTTTTGCATATTATCTAAGAGGTTACTCGACTTACGATTTTTATCTGTAAATGCCACTCGATTGCAAGTATTTTGCAATACCAATTCAAAATAATAATAAAAATGAAATGAGGGTGAGTTGCTAACTGTTTTTTTTTTTCTAATTTAGAAGACAGATTATTTTCTTAAGGTAACTGCGCAAATCTTGGCTATTCAAAGCACTCTAATTTCGGAGCTTCGTGATGTGCTTTTCATTTGCCCTAAACGATAGCGCCATTTGACTTAATGAAGCTTAAAGACAATAAAACGCTTAAGCACACAACTTGGCCACGCCCCACGCTGCCCCTCGCTTATACACACACACACACACGCATAGGCACACAGACGCACAAACTCACACAGAGGAACAACATTGTGTCAACGTCAAACGTCTTTTTCTTGCAACTTTCTGCGCTCGCGTCATAATTTCTATGAATTTTATATACTTTGATAAGCATTCCATTGGCATGCGAGGCACGTTCGAGTTGACAAACCCCCCTCCATCCCATCCTACGGAAAGCCGCCAACACCCAACGCTGTCCCCCATAAGCATTAACCCCCCTTCCAGATGTTGGTTTTGCGAACTTTTGTCGCCGTCCATGTAAATCAGGCCAAGCGACAATTAAACGCGCCAAGCACGACAATACTTAGACCTAATGGCCACGGACCTGAACCTCGGACAATCAGAAAGAAGGGGGAAGAGCCACAGGAAAAAAAAAAAAACTACGAAAAAAGGTACTTAACTTTTAAATTTACATTGCATTACATATGGCATATGCTTAAAATATGTTACGTGGCTCTAATCATCTTAGTAATTTGAAATCTAAGCCTTAAGCATCATACCTTGGCCCTTCCTATACATATTCTTTAAGATTTCAGTTTAACTTATATTTTTTTGAGTTCCTATATAAAAATATGTCTTATTTTCTCGCAGTGCAGGCCAAGCCTTTGGCGCATCCGCTCCCATTTCCGCTCGTTGGCCGAAAAGTGTAAACAATTAAATTTTAATTAGAATTCGCATCGCTTGACATGCGACATGGAAATGGACGAAGGCAGGAAAATGTCAGTTGCCAGTTGTGTGGAAAGGAGGGAGGGGCGGCACCATGGATAGCTGTCCTTAACGGGGGCAACGAAACCCACCTACGCCACAGTGCCACCCACTTAACCCACTCACCCACCAAAACCGCACTTCCGATCCCCGCCACCGACGCACAGACATTTCATTTCCGTTCTCGTCTGCTTCTTAATTTATTGGTCACCTCCAGAGCTCCAAGCCCAAAAACCCAAGAAGGCCCTTCGAATGCCGAATACTACTGAGTACTGAACATGAGACCCCCCCCCCACACCACTTTTCGACACCCCTGCTGCGACTGAGGTGTTCGAAAAGTGCTTGTAAATTAAACGTCTGACAGTTAATAGAAAACTGAAAGCCTCTCATTTGGCACATTTGTGGTGTGTGCCTTATATACCCCACATAAATATGTATGCGCAAGCATACACTACCCTATATATAAAGCTACTTGCCAGTTTGATGGATTGCCGGCTTAGTTTTAGCCAGTTAACTGCCGCACTCGGCAATTTATGCGCCCAATTGCGGAAGGTGTCGAGAACCATAAAATATACGAGGTGGCAAGCGGGGCCAACTCAAATTTTAATGCCCAAATTGCGGCTAATGAAAATGTCTAAGAGTGCTCGGATGATTTGTTGATTTCCTTCGGTGGCCTAACAAGGCCATAAAGATTACGGGTCAACAAAAAGCAAATAATACATGGCCAAAATAAACGCAGTACAAAGCCAATAAAGGCCATATATTATCCATTAGCCATTAGGGTGATCCCAAGTTGAGTGGACTTAAAGAACAGCTCAAAGGAATTTAAGGAATTTCTAATATACAAATTGTTTTAAACACTATCTTATTCCTCTATAATCCTCTATATATCTATTAAGGTGTAGAATTGACGTACAATTTATAATATCACTCATACGCAGCGTTGACCCTTGCTAATAATTATTTTGAGTGCTGTGATTCCACTTACTCTAACTTCAAAGATAGAACTTTTGACATCTGCTAACATATTTCGATATGCATTCAAGTTGCTTATAACCATCACATTACGAACAGATAGATATCTTTAAATTTGAAAACTCCGTTAATCATGTATCTTAATTGCCTCAGTGACCATTGTTATTTATATTTGGCTTATATTTGTTTCGGTTTATATCGAGTAAAATGCTAATTTGGCTTCTAGTCTCCCGAAGGCAACCGTGCATACATCATATGCAGACATTATCGCCACCCATTTGGGTGAACTTAGATTTATTGGCAGCTCTATTTCGTTGAACCAGCTTCCCGTAACTCTGTTTTAGCCACACTTTCAGATCGGATCTGTTGAGTTCCGGTGCTAAACCGAGCAAACCCGTTGAGACCTCGGTGCTGTCCCGGCTAATTTTGTCCGGCCCGCGGTTCCGGATGACAGTGCAAAACGCGGCCATGTTCCAGCTGCCGGGTTAATCCAAACTGTCGCCAGAGAGCTGGCAGGCTGACGGGTCCGGAAAACGGAGCATGGAGTCCGGAGTTGACCCAGTTTACGGCGAAGTTATGGATCACAATTCCTGTTTTCGTTGGAGGGATGGGGCGCAAAGGCCCAATCACTAAGTCCAATGCCGAAAGAAAGAGGGCGAAAAAAACGGTCCGATGTTTATGGGAAGCCACTAAATTTCGATAACAATAAAATATGATTTTTGCCTGGCGGGGAAATCAAAGAGCGGGTGTGCATGTATAAAGGGAAAACACGAAAAGAAATTAAGGAACTGGCCGGAACCCGGAAAAAGGACACCAAGTCACTGGGAATCTGGGTTGGCGTAAAATAAACAACAACAAATATGTTCGTATATATAGAAAAAAAAAATCAACTCAACTTGGGGTTTTGCACACTGCGAATTTCCAATGCTCTAATGTGCGCAAGGATTTCCTTTCAACTGGGAAATGGGGAAAGCATGCTCCAAGCTGCCCAATAGCGTATATACCCGTGCCGATCAAGGATACACAGATCCCCAACAAAGCGCAGAGTAAATATTACAAAAATGTATTACACAAGGCTTTCGGATAGGCGCGGGTGTGCCGGAAAATGGAGAAAAGGAAAAATGGCAGACGTGACAAAAATGCTTAAGTGAAAAGTTACGAGCGAGCGGCGGAAATCGCTTCCCCCCACCCCCCACAGCATCTTTCCTTTCCTTTCGTTTCGTTTCTTTACTTTATTTCGCTTGTTTTCCCACACTGGCCCTCCCGGAAAACTTGTTTCGCGCACTTCGTTTTCCCTACTCCAAGTTTTTTTCGGCAGCGTTACGTTTTTGTTTTGCTCTCGCAGCTGCTTAATATTTTCTTGTTTACGCTTTCTTCGAGAAAAAGGGGAAAAGGGGTGCACTGCAAAAAAATGCCACTTAATTATATTATTTTACGTATGTTTGCATGGTTGGGCTATCTTACCAGCAAAATGACATTTCTTGCAACTTTAAAGAACAAAATTAATGAGATTTCTGTGCAGCCCTATTAAATATTATTTTTGCTGTATTTATAAGGAAATATATTTTCTCGCCGTGTGGTTTTTGGCGGTGCGGGGTAGCGGGTGCTGCTGCTGGTGGCGCCCCACTGTTCATCATCCCGTGAGATGGCGGTGCGGGTGGTGCGGCCTGAGTGGTTGGCTAGTGGGTGGTGGGCGGTGGGTGGTGTATGTCTGGTGGCCTGCTCCTGGCTGCTGTCAAACTTTTCACGCACGCCCGCTGCCGACGAGCGATTTCCCGGGTCGCACGGGTTGAAGACGCGCGCGCGCTCGCAAATCGATTTCCGCTTCATTACGCCGCCGCTTATGCGGCGCCCCCGAGCGGCAAATTCAGGAGCGGATCGAGGGAAGCGGATGTCGGCGGCCCTGGGAGCACTCCAAATCGTATCAATCATCTTTCAGAAACACTTTGCACACCCACGCACGCCACTCACAAGCTCGAGGAGACATCGAGTAAGATGTGAGATCCCGGAGACCCGGAGACCCAGAGACCTTGGGCACAGCTCCCCTTTTCGCCCGACCAACACCCCCCGCCCACCAGAAATATTCGAACTCATATGTCAGAGACAAGACCCGCAAATTGTTTGTTTACTTTTGCATGCCATTCTGCCATCCATCCACTCGAAAAAAATAAACAACCATCCACCCCCATCCACCCACCGTTTGGGCTGTTATTTCAGGCCGCTTTCATGTCATTTTTCAAGTTTACACAAAATATTTCAAGTGTTTGATGTCTTTTGCACCCGAAGCGCATCAATTTCCTCCTTCACGCCACCCAACACTTGGCCACATTTCGGTTGGTTCCGGTTTCGGAGATTCCGATTCAGATACGGATACAGATACAACTAATGTTTTTTTTGTTTGCGCTGCCAGCTGCACAAGCAACTCAATTAAAATGTAAGGCAACCGCAAGCGGCAGCGTAAAAAACATATAAATATGGCGCATACGCCGCGTAAATCCATAATTGCATTTGTTTGTTATCGCCGACGCCACGTGACCAGGTGGTGCTGGGTGGCTTGGGGTGGTTTGGGATGGATGTGGGTGGCTTGGGGTGGTTAAAGGTAGTTGGCATGGCTGCTTGGGCGGTCACAAGGTGGATCCAATAACAACAAGCCAGCCGGCGAGCAAAGCCAGTGTATAAACCCCATGTATCCGTGCTTTCGCCACGTACCGATAAACGATTTCCCCGGCTAAATTGCCTTACGAAAAATCAAAACAGTATTTATCTAATCTCATAAATAAATTATGCTCACGGATTGAGACGCAAATCACTGGTGCTTTCCAATTATCGGGCTTTTGTTACTGCATTCATTAAGTATTTGTTCATGATGATCGGTTTGTATTTGTCAGTTATATATAGTTGTATCATATAGATATTATGATTCGAGGATTTTGAATTGCCTGCTGATAATGCTTATAATGCTTAATTTATGATTGTAATTATAAATACCAAGCTTTCGTTTCTTATTATCGCTCAGGCGTTTTCCAGGAGATATCCCTTTTCGGCAGGACCTCTGGGTCAGGATGTTTTTATATGCATTTCGTTGCATTTCCACTTCAATTTGAACGTGCAATGTGTTTTTAAGCACTCAACAGGGCGGTTCACAGGACGATGATGGAAGGAGGTGGTTGGGAATTAATGGGGGCTGGACTGCCACCGCCAACCCCTCACCCCCCCGCTCCCTCTCTTTTCGGTGGCAACAATTGCCAAGTGCAGCCCGCAATAATGATCATCAGCAGCGGCAACATCATGATGATTGCCACTTGAGCGGGTTTTCCGCTGAGTTTTCTCTGCTCGCAGTTTTTCCTTCTCCGATTTTTTTTTTTAAACCACTAAAAGCGGCAACAATTTTCCCCGCTCCCGGCAGCATGTGTGGGTGGTCAATTATTTGTTGCTACTTTATAAACTGAGACCGCTTTTGTTGTAGCTGCATAAATTGAGACGGAGTTTTTGTTCGCCTTTCAGCCGAAAATCATGGCTTTGAGTATGAAAATCGGAAAATCGTAAAATCACAACCTAAGAACACGAGGCGCAAACTTTTCATATAAATTACACGCAATAATATTTATTTAAAACTCTCTGCCGAAATTCCCGCCCATTGTTGTCGCTGTGGAAAAGCGCGCAAAGGGCACACAAGCACCTGCTCAGGAAAGCCAGCCAGTCGATCCAAACATTTTCGGTAATTTGAAAGTAATTCGTTTAAAGGAATTTACGTGATTTGCCTAACAACCGAAAAAGTCGGAGTGGAGTCGGCGGTCCAACGAGTAAGTGAGTGAGTGGCGCTTGGAGCCCTGCGATATTGAGTTGTTCAATGACACGCCATATTTCCTTGGGCGGGTTAATATGTGCGCCGTTTGCGTGCCACAGAATTATTGCCTAATCACTGCACAGGCTCCATTCTGGCCTGGCCGGGATGGGCACAAGATGCTGGTGAGTGGTGGTGGGGCGAGATGAATGGAGCTGGCAAAGGAGATAAAGATGTGGATATAGATGGACTAGGCCATCGTCCTGCGACATCGGTGACCGAGCAGCGGCGAAAGTAGCCGCAAGGAAAACTTTCTTCCCTCAGCCAATTTGGAGCCAAAAGAAAATTTGTAGGCTATAGAAAGTTTTGGCCCAAAGCCCCCCCACTTCTGACCAAGCCATGGCGCAGAACTTTTCCATGTATAAATGCTGAACACTGCGAGAATATTTGCGGCTTATCCAAGGTGTATCATGAAGACTTTTTGGCTTCTTAAATATAAATGATTATTGCCGTCATGTATTTTTTAATTTATTATATTTTCAGAGACAAAATATAACTAAAAATATATATAAATAATTAAAAAGGTTAAGCTATAAAGCATTATGGCAAATAAAGAAATAGACTGAAACACCATTAATGCTACTATACAATCCATTGATCTGGGATCTTATTATAATTATGGAAAACAGTTTTTTAAGTGTACATCTGTGTGTATATATCTTAATGCATACCTACTGTGTTTTTTGTCCCGTTTAGTCTATCTGTTGTTTAGTGGCCCTACGGCAGTCAGTTGGGCACGGGGGGGCGGTGGGTGTGGTTGGTGGCGTTTTGGGCGTCTGGGCGTGGCATGTGCAAAAGTTTTCGCAAAAAGCCCGGCTACCAAAATAAACAGCCAACAATGGCAAGTGGCAGCGGTTAAGCTGACAGAATGCTGAATTCGGTATGCTACAAGGATCTGCAGGATAAGGCGCTGAAAACTCGAGGCCAGCGGCAGGGAAAGTCGCTAAAATTTGGGTGGACGGGGATTGGATGAATCGAGAAAAGTCGGAGAAAGTCGGGATAGTCGCTCAGCGACTCTGTGGGAGAACAAAATGAAAACAAATTGTGTTTTATATACTTTCCATTAGGGTTACTCGGGCGAGCGAAAGATGCAAGCTGAAGGTCGCTGATGATGACGGGGACTCCTCGGATCCGGATGATGGATAATCGGGCGACGCAGCTCGGAATAAAGCGATAAAGCACAACGTGACGTAAAAGTTCAGTTACTCGAGGCCCCAAGTGCCGTGGTTATTTGAAGGCAAAAGCGATTGTCTGTCTAAAGGTTCTATTGAATCAATGAAGAACAAATTGACTGAATCCCATTCAGTTATAAACATCGAGTGAGTAATGTCCGGTGATTAGGATGAAATCTCTAAGAACTTATATTCTTAAATGCGTCTTAAGCGAAGCTGCAAAGGTTTTCGTAACAGCAAAGTTGAAAAACTCTTTAAATTGGTACTGAAATATATTATTTTATATTATATTATTTGTAGTTAGATAAAGTGATTTTTACCAAAGTGTCACGATGTCAAAATTGAAATATTAATCCATACAAATCAGGTTGGCACTCAACACGGGCCATGTTTATCGGTTTTTTGGCAACGGAGTGTGCAGCCTACACGCACCAACACTCCGATCCGGAAGTCGGGCGGAAGCGGAAACAGACGAAAGGGCTGAAAATGGCCGGCAGCAACGATAATGACGATGCCGTCTGATGTCTGATGCTTCCCACTCCGATGGCAGAACGAAAACGGGTTTCAAAATAATGGAGATAGGGATGGAGATGGAGCTCACGCGCTCATTGACGTTGAGCAACGCTTATTGGCGTACTTAATCCTTTTGGCAAATTCCAATAAATTACCAAGTCCAGGGACAGCCATCAAGGCCAGCGAAGATTATCCTCTGGGAGTCGTAGAAAAGGCAAAATACACAAAAAAAAAGAACAACGGAAAAAATCATCAATAGGCCATGATGAGTTTCTGATTGCGAAGCACAAAAAGGGAGCAAAAATGGTAGGAAAACATGGGGAGCTGGCTGACAGCGGACCTAGTCGATGTCGATGATGGCTCCCTGATTGTCCGAACGATGCGGCCATGTCACACGGGTTAGCCGGAGTACTGAAGTCCCGCAGACCCGTAAACTCTTCTCCCAGGGACTCTGCATTGAGATTGGTGACTTTGGGCCAGTCATAAAATCGAACCTACAAGTCGAGGGCGAACTTAAATTGAATGCCAGCCCGCGCCGAAAATACTGCCTAGTACACTCGAAATATAAAAGAGTATATCTTTATCTTAATATACAAAAAATTAGATTTATATGACTACTTTTCAAAACTTTACTTGCAAATTTTTAAGTGGAAACTACATTTATTCTAAAATGAATATTTAATTGAAAAATTGCAACAGTCATTTATTTTGGACTTACTTGTTTTCTATTTATTTGATTTATTTACCTTATTTTTTTCAGTGTTCCTTGCCTTGTCTGTTGCTGTATTTTATGGCATTGTGCGCTGGCTTAACTCTGGTTCGAGTTTCCCTGTGCCACTCCCCATGCAAAACCCACTCCTTCTCCGACTTGTCTGCCGTTTTTATTGTAAATGCTTTGCATATTTTTGATTGCCTTCCCGACCCTGGCCAAATAAAAAAACAATAAGAATCCTTTGTTCCGGGGCAGAGGGATTCCGAGTCCTGCCCTTTCCTTTATTCTATTTTGGCTACTCCGTCTCCTTCTCCTGCTCCTCCACCGCGCTGGTCAGGAGTTTGCCATCAAACAGGCTCTGATCGATGCGGCGACAGTGGGCCAAGAGACGTGGATACGTGGCCAGGACCTCGGCCAGTTCCATGTTGGGAAGCTTGGTGGTCATTATGGCTACCAAATGGCCAAAGACCAGGGCGTCCAATTTGCAAGGTCGTGAGCCGCCGAAATAGCTCTTCGCCTGGTCCTCCTCCAGTTCAGCGACCAACGCGTCGGCACAGATGCCCACCTCCTGGATTACATGGTCGTTGTCCAGATCCTGCCACTGGTAGACCTTCAGGATCTTCTGTGCGTCCTTCTGCTTGGCAAACCGGCGAATCGTACTCAACGGCCACGGATGAGTTGCTGCACAGCGCGTTGCCGTGTATAGTTGGTAGTTTGCCTCATCCACAAAGCTCATGTGAATCTCCGCCAGGGTGAAGACATTCTCCACATAGCTAACCAGACAGCGTATTGTATCGCGCTGATCCTCGGACATCCAACTGCCCAGGAAATTGCCGCCTTGCATGGCCTCCACCTGGGCCACTATTGGCTCGAATTCCGCAAAAGTCTTCACAGGGCCCAAACGGAGCAGCGGCAGGTGGGTCAACCGACCACCAGGTGACATAAACTCCGCATTGTCGCTGTTATGCTCCGCAAATGGTAGGTTGCACATGCGCAGATAGGTCTTCACCGCCAGGCAGCTGGAGCGCTCCGGCAACAGGAGCTGATTCGCCTCGGCCGGCTGATGCAGGTGGGCCACCGCCGGCCACGCCTCCTCCGACTTGTTCTCCTCCGCCGACGACTGCATCAGGGCGGCGGTCAAGTTCTGCTCCAACTCCATGCTTAAAGTGCCGAAAATTTTGACTGAGTTTCTTTTTATGGAATTGAAGGGTGACAATTGTGGCAGTGATGGCTTTATTTATATTTTCAAATATTTTGTTTAGGTTTTATCTGTCAACTTTTATTACATTACTGCTAGGATTCGGAATATCTTAAATGTTTTGCAAATAAACGTTAAATAAGGAAGAAAAAATCTTGAAAGCAAATTCTTCCACAATTTCAATAAAATAAAAGTTATGCATTGTCAACTTAAATAAATAACTTTATAACATTCAATAATAAAAGCTGTAATACACGCCTTATTAATATGACAGGCACCAAAAAATCTTACCTAATTTCCCTGTCTGATTTATTTTATAATTTTTTCAATTCGCGCAATAATAAATTGCTTACTGTTCATTTCCAGAAAAAGCCCTTGAACTTGTTTACTTTCAGTTATGTCTATCCATTGATTGTTTTTTGTTCATGCGTACAAGCAGTTGTTAAGTGAAACCAAATATATGGCATTTAAGCATTTAATTAGTCTGCAATGAAAGGAATTGAAATTTGAAATGTGCAATTAGCAACGAATAGATGTGAAGGCAAATAAACTATATTCGCAATTAGGCAAATAACTTGAAATCAAACTGACAGAGAGCATTATTCCTACATTGGACTTGAAGAGCTGTCTGCCTTCGTTTCATCGTTGACAGGATTCACTTTTCCACAGAAAAATCAGTTGTGCTTTGATGATGGAAATGTTTTGTGAATTTTCTGCTCGACTGGACATTCAAGCAATTAATCATCGGCTACCGCCCCCTTCCACCACATTCCCTTGGCCACCCAAAAAGGTTGCGGCCCACTCGCCACCAAATTTTTGTTCTACTGCCGCCCGCTGGTTTTGGCCGACAGCCTCGCGGGAACTGGAACTGCGGATGATAAATTGCTCGGGCGGAGCATTATGCACAGTTTTGTGGCTCCTCTGATCCCGGACTCGAGTGCTTCCGGAAATGAGGCAAAAGTTTTGGGCGCTCTATTCGAACGTTTCATGGATCATCAGGTACGAGGAGCTGACGGGCTCTCCATGATTGCTAATTGAATGGCCTTGATGATACGTCGCTACACGGAAAGAAACTCGAAATACTGCACCAAAACAAAAGTAGTAATTTAACAAAGAAACACTTTAATGAAAAATCGAAATAAATATCAATATGAAATATTGCTATATATTAAATAGAACCATAGTTTTGTTAACCCTAGAAACTATACCTTAATCAAGCCCGCTTGTGTTTGCCATTTGCTTTGTATTTAAAGTTTATTTTAAAATATTTTGTTATGCTTATAGGCAATCCTATTTGAAATAACCAATCTGGCTTGCGTTGACAGCTGTGAAAATTGCGAGCTTCGATTGACGGATTATCCCATTTTGGGCGGACGCCTTGGACCTGATTAGTATGCCCGCGAAGTTCGAAAGCCGATACTAATTTAACGCCAAGTAACGAATTTTGGATGAGAGTTTTTAATTTACCAGCCACGTTCCTGGGAAATGAAAGAGTAAATATACGAGGGCCGTGGCGTTGTCGTTGATTGATTCGGTCGAGGGCTTCTGGGAATTCCGTCCAATCCATTGACAACCAAGTCCCAAAACACTGCCAAATTAATTAAGCCACACAGAGCAGGCACTTCGGAGGCGAACCAGTGATATCTAGCCATTGTGGGTTAAGGATTCAAGATGCTCGGCATGCTAGGGATGCTCGGGATGGCAAGGATGTTGGCCTGGTTGAGACATCGTTTCGGCAACAAAAGCCAACAAAAGGCAACAATTCTTACCCACTAATAAAGAATAATATGACTGCCATAAAACTCAATTTATTACCAAAATGTCGACAAGCAGCAGACTTTTGTGCGTATATGTGCCACTGTGTCTTATTCGCTTTCTCCTTTCTTATTCTGTGTGTGTGTGCGAGAGTTACGACCTATGGAGAAAGGAGGTGAAAGCAGAACGAATGACGTACGGAAGTGGCAAACAGCAAAAGTTTATGCTGCCATTTTTGTTTGGCAATTTTCTATTTCTATTTCAATTCCAAGGCGTCGTTTTATTTGCATTTGGTGTGAGAAATGTGTGCGCGACTTGCGACCCTAACTTGCCCTCTTACTCTATCGCCGATACCCTGTAATATCGAAATGGTGTCATTTTCGGTTTTAACGGTTTTAACATTAGTTTAATCAAATATAATACACATATTTTCTAAACGCATAGTATTTGCAGTGTATTTTTAAATGTTTATAAGCAATGCAAAAGTATAAACATATTCATAAAATAAGGAAATTTAAATTGTATTGAATTTAGAATAGTGTGTTCATGATCCATTGATTGTTAGAAGAAAATTATAACACTTTAAATTTAGCATTGGCTTGACTAACTAGAACATTAGTAATATCAATTCTCTAATAGAATTGAGAGTAAGTGTTTATATTTTTATTGGAATGACTGTGAAGCACACATATGTATGTACACAATACCTGTACATCCAACAACTTAATTAAAAAATGCTATACTCCAAGTTAATAATTATTTGTTATTTTATTTTATTTTCCCTTAGGGTAATTCACGTGTTGTTCCACCGAATTTCTTCGTACCATCGTTATTCTTGGCTTTTAACGTAATTCTTCTGCAGGACTCCCCAGCTCCTTTCTCTGTCTTCTTCTTCCTTTCCTGCACTCGTTTCATTTTCATCCTTGCTGTGCAATTTTATTTGCTATTTCGGTTTTGTGCTCCGCCATTCCACGTTGCTGCTTGTCTTTATTATTATTTTGTTTCTACAGTTGGCGATTTGTTGCTTTTTTGTGTTGGTCGTTGGACGTTGGCATTGTTGGATATTGTTGGATGTATTGTTGGCCATCTCTGAATTTTGTTGGCCAGCTGTTGGGCGCACTTCACCGGCCGCTTTGTGGCCACAATTTGGCGGAGTCCTTGAAAGGAGCAGGAGGTGGATGGTGAAGACAATCCTCGCTCTGGACGCCGCTAAATAACCGTTTGGCTGAGCTAATCCACGGCCACATTGTCCATTGTCTGGGAAAGATAAGCGGCCATTGGACGCTTGGACAGTGGGACACCAACAGCAGATGGTGTGGCACCGGGACTCGGACAAAAGGGGAATCGCGTCCAGGACCAGGACATAGATAAGGCTATGCCACTCTAGAGCCGAGGTACCCAGGCTTATGCAATAATAAATTTATAAAAATATCTATAATCTACCCCAAATGTTAGTCAATGGGCATGGTATACACCGCGTATACGTAATGTGAGAAACACTGCGCTTTGAACATTTGTCATACGCCACGTAGTCCGAACAATCTTCCAGCCAAGTCAATCGTTTCATTCAGATATCTGCTTATTGAACGATTTCTTTTCCCCAGACCTCCAGACAATGTCGTGGAACATTTGCGGTTGTCCTAATGGAACCATTACGTCCTGATATACATTAAGTAGGATGGTGAATAAAATGGAAAACCTTTTATGTTACATTAAATTTGACTGCGTGCCGAGTGACAGTGTGGTAAATGGGTAAATGGGGTAAAGGGTCGGGCTCCGTGTCTCCAGGACTCCAAGACTCCGTTTCTGTGTCCTGGCTGGCGGGCTTGTCAAAGTTGTCGCAACATTGTGGCGCTGTCAGTGTCATTGTCGCTGCAAATTATGGCGGCCTGAATGCGTAAATGATGCTTAATTAACATTTACCCGGATTCCAGCCATGCGAAAGCCATGGAATGTCGACGGCGCGGTGTGTGTGCTGTGTAGAGTGTATGGTATGGTGTGCGGAAGACCCGACCAGAAATTGCAAGTTATTTGCGTTTTCAAGCCAAAAATAAGCAACCAAGAAGGAGGTCAAGTGGTGGAGCGGCCGGGAAGAAGCTGACAAAGTGGGCCAAAAAGGTGAACCGGAGCGCATTGCGAACGGAATGATTGTAACAAAACCACAAACGGACGCTGCACTGCGAGAAAAGTCGACGAAATTGGTCAGAGATTTGAACAAGAAAGATTTAGAAAGTTCAACAGTATTATTGGGTAACATGACTAGTTATAAAACTGAAAATTAAATTGTATAATAATTGCACTTATTGCAATAATATGTCTCTTTATCACAGTTTTCTTTGTATATATGCAAACGCATGCAGCTCCACAAATAAGTTTTCGCCTTGTTCGGGTTTATCGGAACTAATTGCAATGCCGGTGAGGCATAGAGAACCCCTTTCGCCTGACCCTAATTAAACCATAAGTCAGATAAAACCGGGCTAGCAGCCCTGGCACGCACTCATGAAAATCACTTAGCCGAATTAGCCGGGGAAAAACGAGATGCTGGCCAGGCCAAAAACGAGACGAGGCGAGCCGAGACGAGACATTACGTCAACGTCAACTATGTGGCATTGCTCTGTCCGCCCAGAAGGAAAAATGGTTAAGGATATGGCGGGATACATAGATATATGGTGAGAGGGAGGGGAAGAGAGGGCGAGGGTCAGCCGTAGGCGGGAAAGGACACGCTTTTAATACAATTAGAGCGCTTAAGTTAAGTGCTCCCAGACTACGCAGATGGCCAGATGCTCTGATGCTCTGATGCTCCTCCTGCTGCCCCCTTTTTCCCCGCCACCGATCTTGGAGCCAATGGCACTTTAAGTTAATGGCGTAAGCACAAACGACAGGGGCGCCCCCAAAAGAGGGCCAAAGGAAAAAGAGAGGGGTGCTTGGGCTGGGTTAACAACAAAGGATTGAACTTTGTTAGGGACAAGCGGTAAATGAAATGAACTACAGGTGGACAGGGAGTTGGGGCTGGTTTTGGTTTCGGTTTAGTTGGGGATTGGGCCAGGACCACTTGGGTTGGCCCAGGTTAAGTTGGGTGCCAATGAAAGCACGAACGAGGCAATAAATAAGAAATAACAAGGCTCAGGAAGAGTATGAGGCTAGCAGATGCCCATTACTTTTAAAAAGTTCATTTGGTAGAGGTTTCAACATTTATTTCATTGCAATCCTGTTAATTAAAGTTCATTATCAAATATTAAATAATGCAGCTAAATAATATAATATACTATATCTGGCAAGTTCCCGAATTACTTAATTTCTGAAATGAGGTCAGCACCTCATTTTCCAGGGTATCATTTTGACGCACCGTCGGCAGCTTTGCACTTGGACCAATACTTACGCCCTGATTAGGGCATTGTGCCATTGACTAACGGTGACCCAGACGGTGTCGACTCCACTTGCAAAGGAGCACCACTTGCCCACCGCCACCCATAATCCGCCAGCCATTTGCCATAATCATTGTCGTTGTCCGCGTCGTCTGCTTCTGGCATAGTGTTAATTGAAAATTAATGGCGCGATGGCAAAAAAAACTAAACATGAACATTTGCGCTGACTCGCCACCGCCAGGTGGAGCCAGTTCAGCGGCGGAACGAGGGGAAAATGCGTTTGAGAAAAACTGTGAAAAAGCGGCGGGAAATAATGGGTAACTGGGGGTCGCTGCTCTGAAGTGCTAAGCAAATTAACATTTCCATAATTAAATGCGGATGACGTGGACAAAGGGTGCAAAAGAGTGTAATACATATATAAAATAGCCATCTATATATGTACATGAGTTAAAGGTATAAATGGCGGTATAAAAAGAAGAAGAAATTTCAGGCCGTTTTTAATTGTGATTAATTGCGAATTTCTTTGCCCTCGTCGTCATCTGGTCTTTTCCCCCAAATTTACCACCCCTTTCCGCCCACCCTTTACATACATTGTGCAGAGGCGAAAAAGTTGCGTGGGCACGAGGCGTGGCACATGGAGCAGATGCCAACAACGGCGACAATGGCTTAACACTTTGACCGTATTCCAATTTTCCACCCCACACCAATGGTGGGCGGCTTGTGAAATTTCCTCAGCCCGCTGCGAGAAGTGAAGGTTAAATTAAAATAAGTAGGCAGGAAAAAGGGTAAAAGCGTAAAAAAAGATGGGCCAGTAAAATAATGTGGAGTGAAGGAAATTAAGCAGGCCGACTAGAGAATAATAAACGAGTAATTGGATACAAAGGAAACAAATCTTAGAATAAACAACAAAATGGACAAAGAAGTGCAAGTGGAACTACCCAAAACGGGGAGCTCTGTTTAAGGTTATCTTTAGCGGTTTATTCCTTTCTCTTTGGTTACTTATTATATTATTTAAGGATATTATGATATTATTAAATGGTATACAATTATGCTATTTATACGTCGCACTAGCTATAACAGATTTTAGCTGATT
Source organism: Drosophila simulans (assembly GCF_016746395.2). NCBI lineage: Eukaryota > Metazoa > Arthropoda > Insecta > Diptera > Drosophilidae > Drosophila > Drosophila simulans. The sequence continues at coordinate 14,635,383 of NC_052525.2, read as the reverse complement.
ACCAAGATTTCAAATTTTATGGTTGCGAGTGAAGCTCCTGGCGGCCGACCATCATCGTTGTACATCTCGTCGTGCCAGCTTTTTGTCCCTGTCCTTGCAGAGCCAGTGGGAGTAGATGGCCATGATTTAGTGCCCTAATCTTTTTCGTTTTTCATTCGTTGCCTTTCAGTCTGTCAAACACTTAAATAAGTATAAATATACATTCTTCCTGAGATCTTTTATAGATTTCCAAAATTTATTTGTACAAATATACCTCATTTCGCCATGAATTTCTTCGAGCAGATTAGTGATCAGTTTTGCGGCGTTATGCACACCAACCTAAAGATACCCATATCTTATTGCGAAACACGCTGCAACTGGAAATTCTCGGCAAATATCGATACAATGATATTCTTCTATACCCTCAGCTTCGGTATCCTTCGAGTGGTGAGTATATATTTATAGTTTGCTGGGCAGCAAGTAAAGAACTAATTACATCAAATTCGCAGGTATTCAATTTTATACATTTCGTGAACCTTTCCATGGGAGGGACGCAGTTGGGACGGCCAAGCTGTCTCTTGATTCTGAGGGGCACACATTCGGGGCGCTTACGAGCCCTCAAACAATTTTTAATGCTGCAAGCGTGGATGTTAGTGATATACGGCATGGTATCCGTGAGTATAAAGACCCTTACAATATATTAATTTCCATACTGTACACACTTATTGCACCATTGTTATAAGTCACTGCAACCATTGTTTTAATCCAGATCAAGCCGCATTACATAAATCCCTTCGTTGTGGTTTCCGTCATCATCTTGATCAGCGATATGTTTGTGCTGCTATTAGATATCCGGCGACATGCCAGGATACCTCTGGAACGCAGGATGACCCTTTGGGAAATGATGCTCAACTTGTGCTGTGTTTTTTACGTGCAGCGGATCCTCAAGAAACAGATACACTGTTAGCCTACAATTTTTTTGCTTGGAGGAAATGATGTGCTCCATGCCGATTTAAACCCTTCATGTTACTGGGAGTGAACATTTAAAACAGGATTAAATTATTCAGTGAATGAGGCTTTTTAAACTTTGTAGCTTTGGTTATAACTTGTCTAAAAATAATGACACAATTTAATAAATATTTGTTTTGTGCATTAAATAAACCAATTTAACATCTGTATAACTTTCCTGCTGACTTTAAAATTACGAAAAATGCGAAAATTTGGCGAAAAATTAATTTTACAAAATCCGTTTAAAAGTGAAAGGGGTGGTTAGTATTGGTTATAAGGAGTATAAGGAGTATAAAATGGTAATTCCTTTTGCTGTGTGACCATTTTTAGTCAAGTTATAGCCAAAAAAGCCAAATTGAAAATTGAGTTTTTTGCCAAAAATAGTTTTCCTGTTTTTTTGTGAAAAAAATAATCGGTATTTTGATCGAAACATTGAAAATAATTACCCAAATAAGGAATGTCATACCTCGCTGAGTTCGTTGTTTAAATACCAATCGATTTGCATTCAAGTTTGGGAATTCTGGGATTTTTAAATTTTTCGCAAATTTTGATGAAAAATTTTGCGAAAATTTGGCTAAAAATTAATTTTACAAAATCTGTTTAAAAGTGAAAGGGGTGGTTAGTATTGGTTATAAGGAGTATAAAATGGTAATTCTTTTTGCTGTGTGACCATTTTTAGTCAAGTTATAGCCAAAAAAGCCAAATTGAAAATTGAGTTTTTTGCCAAAAATAGTTTTCCTGTTTTTTTGTGAAAAAAATAATCGGTATTTTGATCGAAACATTGAAAATAATTACCCAAATAAGGAATGTCATACCTCGCTGAGTTCGTTGTTTAAATACCAATCGATTTGCATTCAAGTTTGGGAATTCTGGGATTTTTAAATTTTTCGCAAATTTTGATGAAAAATTTTGCGAAAATTTGGCCAAAAATTAATTTTACAAAATCTGTTTAAAAGTGAAAGGGGTGGTTAGTATTGGTTATAAAGAGTATAAAATGGTAATTCTTTTTGCTGTGTGACCATTTTTATTCAAGTTATAGCCAAAAAAGCCAAATTGAAAAATTGAGTTTTTCGCCAAAAATAGTTTTTTTGTGAAAAAAATTATCTCAAAGCTTAATAAAATTAAGCGTCTTATTCCCTCCCCTTTGGTTACTCATATTATTAAAGCATAAGTGAAAGGACAATAGTATACAATTATGCTATTTATACGTTACAATAGTTATAAAAGATTTGTGCTGATTACCAAGATTTAAAATTTTGACAAATTTTGGAGCAGCGAGTGGAGGTCCTGGAGGCCGACCATCATCGTTGTAGATCTCGTCGTGCCAGCTTTTTGTCCCTGTCCTTGCACAGCCAGCGGGACTAGTTGGCCATGATTTTGTGCCCTAATCTTTATCGTTTTTCATTCGTTGCTTTCAGTCTGTCAAACATTTTAATAAGTATAAATATACATTTTTCCTGAGATCTTTTATAGATTTCGAAAATTTATTCGTACAAATATACCTCATTTCGCCATGAATTTCTTCGAGCAGATTATTGATCAGTTTTGCGGCGTTATGCACACCAACCTAAAGATACCCATATCTTATTGCGAAACACGCTGCAACTGGAAATTCTCGACAAATATCGATACAATGATATTCTTCTATACCCTCAGCTTCGGTATCCTTCGAGTGGTGAGTATATATTTATAGTTTGCTGGGCAGCAAGTAAAGAACTAATTACATCAAATTCGCAGGTATTCAATTTTATAGATTTCGTGAACCTTTTCATGGGAGGGACGCAGTTGGGACGGCCAAGCTGTCTCTTGATTCTGAGGAGCGCACATTCGGGGCGCTTACGAGCCCTCAAACAATTTTTAATGCTGCAAGTGTGGATGTTAGTGATATACGGCATGGTATCCGTGAGTATAAAGGCCCTTACAATATATTAATTTACAATATGTATTGCACCATTGTTATAAGTCACTGCAACCATTGTTTTAATCCAGATCAAGCCGCATTACATAAATCCCTTCGTAGTGATTTCCGTCAGCGATATTTTTGTGCTGCTATTAGATATCCGGCGACATGCCAGGATACCTCTGGAGCGCAGGGTGACCCTTTTGGAAATAATGCTCAACTTGTGGTGTGTTTTTTACGTGCAGTGGATCCTCAAAACACAGATACACTGTTAGCCTTGAGGAAATGATGTGCTCCATGCCGATATCTGTTTTATAACTTTAATAGGGTGAAAGAGAAGCTGAAACTGGGTACAGATGGCAAATTATACTATTTAAACCCTTCATGTTTCGGGGGTGAACATTTAAAACAGGACTAAATTATGCAGTGAATGGGGCTCTTTAAACTTTGTGGCTTTGGTCATAACTTGGCTAAAAATAATCACACAATTTACATAATATTTGATTTGTGCATTAAATAAACCAATTTAACATCTGTATAACTTTCTTTTAATGCGAATTGATTGTTGCTTTTATACCCGTTACTATACACATTCATTTTTTTTTCGTCTTATGATAATTTAAATATCCTAAATCAAAGCAAATAAACTTAAATCAAGTATTTCATATTAAATATATATCACTTGGTTGCAACGAAAATACACAATGCTTAATAGCAAAAAAAAAAAAAGACTTAAGCAAGAAGTACATTCATGTACTGGCCGCCATTTCAAGTTCTAGCTGCGGAGAAGTCAAACTCGGCCGGCTTGTAAAGCCAAAGCTAACACACACAGACCCACACAGCTGTCTTGGCTACAGTTTTCCCAGCGTATGGACCGCTTCTGTTTGTGTGGGAGTCCACTTAACACAATGTTTGTCTTGGCAATTACACGCGCCTCCTTCAGCGCTGTCCGAAATTTGTTGCCAAGCCAAATTTGATTGTCGAACGCGGGTGGTGGGGAGGGGAAAATGGAAGCGGGTGCTGATTTTCTGGTGGGGCAGGCTCGACAGTGGGTGCCCTATAGTTGGGCTGACGAATAATTCCATTACTTAACGTTTGAGTCGCAAATAAGGCACGCAGCTTGGTAGGAAAAGCCGGAAAGACTGGGGCAAGTTTTATATGTATGCCACCGTAAGTGTATGTGTATTGGGGGGCTAGTTTTATATGTGTGTGTTTAGCTATAAATGTCTCCTGTGACCAGTGGCAACAATGGCAAAGCTGATGCTTAAGTGATACAAAATGCAAATACTTTGGATACGTTGATGATGGAGCAGCGTTTGTTTGTGAATGCACAGCAAACATTGAATGCTGCAAATTTGATAATGAATGATAATAAATTAATATTACCCATAAATTTATATTTAAAATGTTGCTAAGATTTAAGTAAAGGATGTAACATTTTTATTTAGTTTAAACTTAAAATAGTCAATTAAGGTTTTTCTTCTCCCTTGTTTTCCTTAATAAATAATAAATATTGTTATACAAAAAACTAAAAACAGGTCAACTAGACATAATTAATAAATATTTCAGATGAAAGCCTTAGCTAAACACTGTAAATACCTAATTATACCATTAGCTTTAATGAAATGTACATATATATATAAGGGATAAAGCACAAATAAATTAAAATTAAATAAACTTAAAATGTGACGACTTCTTAAAATCTGTAAATACATATAAACCTATACATATGTAGCTGCCCTTGAGCTGCTTTTCCTACCAACTTTCAATATTTTCGTTAGTGTACTTGTTGTAGTGGGGTTTTCCTTCCTTTTTATTCTTTTTTTTTTTCGTCAGCAGTAAGGCAGCAAAGTCACTTGACGAGCTTCCGGCTTAAGGTTATTTGCACACAACTCCTCTTTTGGCTCGCCATGTGCTCTTGTTATGCCACTGCTTGTGATATCCACTCGTCGATTGTTCTGCACGCCCCTGCCACCACCCCCTCCATGTCAGCATGCCCCCGGGGCTAACCGACCCATCAGCCCCAGCCCCAATCCCCCGGAAAGCCCTCACTCCTGTTGGCCGTAAAAGTGGCGTCCATGTGACAAATATATGGCGGCATCTTGTCGCAGCTTAAGACGAAATGTAAACACAAACAGGGCAGACGAAAATTCGCCACCCAACCACTCCAGCTCTTACACACACACCCACCCACCCCGCCCCCCTTTCGAATGTTAAATTATGCGTGGCCCCGCCCACTTTTTGGGGCCACTGTCTGTTATTGTCGCCTCTCGTTCACTGCCTATTTGCTGGCGTTTTTAGCGTCGAGTTCGTCAGTTTGTCGGCTTGCCATTTAGTCAGCTCGTAAAAACAAAATAGCGAACAACAAGAGCAAACACAATTGGAAAATGGAAAATCAAAAACTCATCTGCATGCCGCTGGATCGTTTAAATCAACTGTGCAACTCGAACTCGAACGTTTTCCCCAGCTGCCCAGTCACGTCCTGCCATTCGAGAGGTTAGTGCCGCTTAAAGAGGAAAATAATAAAAAATAAAAAAATAAAAAATAAAAAATAGTGGGGTTTTCATGTCATGTGCTATTTTGTTATTTTCGACCATAGAGCGAACGAGGTGACGAATGATCGTGACCATAATAAATTGACAAAAACGATTCCATTCTTTTCAATTCAATGGACAAATGTCGACTGGTGCTGCTCGAAATCTCATTTGTTGCCGCATCTTTGGCCGGATGCTTTATTTTTTGGTCTCACCATGGCAAATCACGGCCCTAACGCCAATTTATTCGACGCTGGGAACGATTTAATGGCGTTCATATACATATATGCACTTTTTATCGGGCTAAAAGTAATTTATACTTTGAATATGCTCTAAAACTAAAAAATGTTGAAAGTAATATTAAGATTAATCCAAAGTTGTGACTTTGAAACATTTCCAAGCTGAGCTCTATGTGTATTAATTTTTACTTTTAAGCTTAAATTTCAAAATACTGAGATTTATATTTCTTTTAAACTTACCTGTTTCGAAAACCCACAGTGTCGAAGCAGTGAATATGTTTGGCCTTTGCATGGAATCTGCCTGTCCGTCGATGGACCATACTTTTTCATTATTGCCCTGTAGTGGCTGTATCCTTTGGACTCCTTTGCACCACCTTTGTGCCTTGCTGTGTTGCCTGATTTGAGCTCCATGTTTGCTATTCCCTTTGTCGTTCCACACGCACTTTGCCCATAGCCAGTAGACATTATATCTAAGAGCTGGCCATGGCAACCCATTAATGCCCCCTCCGAAGGACCCAATATATACTGCTTTTCTACGGCCAGCGGCGCTTTTGACGCCTCATTCTGGGATCCTCCAGCTCTGTGAGGAACGTCAATTCAATACGTTTAAAAGTTCATTTGCTGTTTAGCTTGGTCATTATGTGCCTAGACCCATAACCATCTTCTGATGATGCCCTGCCACCCACACCCACCCACAGCCACCCCCTGTCTAGCCTTGAGTTGGGTAAAAGGGACTTGGCTTCGGGTTGCCAGAGCTGGAGTCATTGGAGTCCTTGGAAGGAGAGGAGGTTGGCCATTAAATGGGCACTCAATGTGTTTGTCTAACTTGCCATTTGCGATGATAATAATGTTGTATGGCCGTTACATTGATGTTACGGCCGGACAGAAGGACTACGGCCTTTGTTGTTGCGTTCCGGCCCATTGTTGTTGGCATTGCCATTGGCCATTGGACGGACATCTCCTGCTGCTGCTGTCCAAGTATTTCCAAATCGTTTGGCTCGACGTTTTGATTTCGTTATCAGTTTTTATGCTTATAAGTATCGGACACATGCACAAGCACATTCTGTCGATAAATATACCCTACTAATGGGGTATCATTAGTTTGATAAGTTGGCAAAACAAATTTGGTAGTACTATGTGCAATAACTGCTTCGTACTTCATAATTTACCATTGGTCATAATAGTGTTCGCTTGTTAATTCAAGAAGTTTGAATACTTCTGATATCTGCTTCAGGAAAGATTTAATAAAAACCGTATTTAAATGATATTATCGAAATTATGAAATCTCACGCCCACCCTTTTTTTTATTGAATAAAAAACAAGTACTATTCCCTTTATAAATACAACCAAAAACTGCTTTGAGTTTGCCAGTCGAAATATTCGATATCTAGGCCTAAAAGTTCACTAAAATGCCCTTATCGCCGCATTAACTTAAGGGTATTTAATTGTACCTATATCACTAAGTCTATTCTCATGATTTTGTTGTTTTGAACGTGGTGTGCTGCTGTTGCTGGCTTTTATTTTTGCGCTGTTTGGTCAATTGGAAAACATTTCGATGCAGACTTTTGGTCGCCGTCTCGTTGGCCAAACCGCCGGCGCCACCGAAAGCCGAAAGAGGTGGTGCGCCGGGGGGTGGTATTGGTTGGCTTTTCCAGGAGGTGGTGGTGGTGGTGGTGGGGGCACCGTTACTCGGCATAATGGCGTCGTTATTATTTTGGCATTAAAAAGAATTAATACGCTTCAATAGTTCTCGTTGTCGTCGCCAGGAGTCTCGAGACGCCTCTCAACGTGAATAGATCGTTAGGCAGTATGCCAGCCATTCACCCCTAAAAATGCCACCCAGAATTTTCCACCCCGCCTTCCCTTTCGGTTCAAGAGGACTTTTCCTTTATCGAGGCTTTGCTAGTTTTCCATTCTCCTTTTGGCTTTGCACTCTGCTTTGCCACGCATTGGAGAGCAATTTTTGGCTCTCGAAGCATGCAAATGGAAGAGGAGGAGAAAAGGGGGCGGTGGAAAGGGGTGGAAAGCTGGGAAATTCTTAGTGAAAGACTGTGGTGGGAGGAGAAGAGGGGCCAGATGATACACGCACTGAGCGGAATGGACGACGTTTCATAGGCAGCCGTGCATGAGTTTCCCTTTTACACATTTTCCCTATTTTCCTCAATTTTTCTCATTTACCCCCGACTGGCCACATTCTTCTCTCGCTAAATACAGTGCTTAATGTTTTCATTTTCCTTTTGACCATCTGTAGGACTTGGCTTTCTATCGTTTGTGTGCCCCAGAAATACACTAGTCACGGACATCGATGGGGTTATTAAAAGGTTCTATTGACAAGCTCGTTTTTTTTTCTATGTCTCCATCAATTATTATTTAATATATTACTTAGAATAGTATGGTAAATAGCTACAATAAAGAGGCAATACACTTGTTGGCCTATGTAACAATTAAAATGTGAAAGTAAGTATTAAGTTAGTTAAGTATTTATAGATACAGCTATAAACAATGTATAGGATTTGAAGTTAAATATAGAATAGGTGACTTATATGTAAAGATATAACAAATTTATGGTAATGTATTCAAATTGCATACACCCAGAGAATAAGGCGACTATTTAAACCCATTGCTAGTTTTTCACGGCGTTTTTCGTTTCAGTCGGTCAAAGAGCAACGCGCCCCGCTAAAAACTCATCAATAAATCATCAACATCACATGTGTGATTACACATTGGTAAATGCAAAGCCCCCTCTTCCGGGCCATTTACGAGTTTAAAAGCGGACAACTGCCAATAATTGCACATAATTCCATACTGAATCCTTTGACAACGTCATTCAGCCGACTTCAGGTGCGCCACTAAACAAACAATATGCGACAAACCACTTGACACGATAAATGCGCCCTGGACAATCGATGGAAAATGCGAAATGAAAAATGAAAATCGGTGGAGAGTGCTTAGTGCGCTGGTCATGATGATTAACTCGTAATCCCCGAGGATTTATATACATATATATATGTATGCTATGTGCATCAGTTTTTTTTTCGCAATTTAACTGCAGAAAAACAAATTGTAAAGGTGTCATTAAAAAGTGAGTGAAGGGAATCCCTTATCTACGTTGGCATATTAAAGGTAATGTTATATTTAATACGTGAATAATTTAACAAATCCTAGACATGAATGTCATATTGCAGTTCGGCTTAAATTAAATATTGTAAATATTAGGCCGTTTTTTTATTTTTTAATTCTAGTTTTATAGACATTTAAAAATATTTCATTGAATACAACGGGCTTCAGAGTTTTCATTAAATGTACACAAGCATTCTAAATTGTTTGATTTTAATATTTTGGTTGTCAAATAACTTGTATAGCTGATTTGGGTATTTGATAGAATAAACACGCTATTTCTGTTACATTTTAAATTTTTATGTTTTGACCACTTGACAATTGCTCTTGTAAACTGGCGCATGTTTAATTAAAAGCAAATTTAATTTCATACAAAAAAATATATTAATCTAATAGTTTATTCACATCTATGCATTTAGATTAGAAACAACTAATTTATCATAATTCAATATGCATTTTTTTTCCTAGTTTCACTGATATTTCCTGTATGTGACATAAAAACTTCCGCCGCCGTCCGACATTTGCGCAAATTGCAATTAGGAGTGATATAGTTGCCGCTGCTGTCGCTGTCGATAATATAATAATAAAAAGAATTATTATTATTATGGGGGACAGTGGGCGTGGTTGATGGGCTGGCTTGGAATTTGCATCAATGCAAATTCGATTTGCAATCGTTCAGGGCGAGCCGGAATCAGAATTAGAATCAGGAGCAGAATCAGAATGCGAATCAGAATCAGAGAGAGAGCCAGGGCCAGCATTCCAATTCCAATTTAGTTGCACGCAAATATTTATTTAATTTCTATGCAAACTCATGCACAGATACAGATGCAGGGGCGAATGCAGATTGCCATCCAGATACGGTCACATATGCAAAATGGCATATACATAGATACGGATACAGATACTCGTACAGATACTGATGCAGATACAGATACAGATGCAGACACATAAATACAGGTGCTGTCACTGCATATCTATTAGATACACATTCCCGTAAAACGAATATTTTCATTTTGGCATTTTGCCCCCTCATTCTCTTCTCCATTTTTTTTTTTGCCCAAATTCCGCATTCGTGTGTATGTTTGCTTTCAATCCAGGTAGCTGAAAAATATATCAAAATATACACATACAGTTGGATTAGATTTGGGACATTGCCATTTATACAGTACATGTGTGTTTTGCGCACAAGAGTTTAGCAGCCTTTGAACTGAAAACGTAGAGTATTTGCTTATTAAGAAGGAGTTGCAATTAAAGTCAAGCCTACAAGCGTTGTAATTGACTGCTGGAGGATCTCGACGAACCGAAGGACAAGTACCGACTGGTTCATTTGTTTGGTTCTCCAGAAACGGAAACGGATGCAAGGTTACGTCCACATCAGTTCCGGTTTGCCAAATGCAAGTGCTATATGCGCATATGTGTGTGCCATCGAGTTCATTGTTATTGCGATTGAGGCCTCTGATTGTGTTGATTTAAGGCCGACATAAGATCTCTCTCGACGGCTTATTTTATATGTTTACCAAGTTAATCGAATTGATTATCAATTTGATTACTTACAACTGAATTTTAATTAGGCTTGCATTGTATTTCTTGCTAGCCAAGGAACTTG